>NW_024423319.1:30710329-30715348 GCF_017311325.1 Ursus maritimus | reverse complement strand
TGATTTGGGGCCTTTTCTGGTTCCACACAAATTTAAGGGCTGTTTTTTCCAGCTCTTTGAAAAATGTCATTGGTATTTTGATCGGGATGGTGTTGAAAGCGTAGATTGCTCTGGGTAGCATAGACATTTTAACTATGTTTATTCTTCCAATCCATGAGCATGGAATGTTTTTCCATCTTTTTGTGTCTTCTTCAATGTCTTTTAACAGTGATCTGTAGTTTCTAGAATATAGATCCTTTACGTCTCTGGTTAAGTTAATTCTGAGATATCATATGATTTTTGGTGCTATTGTACATGGAATTGATTCCCTAATTCTTCTTTCTTCAGTGTCATTGTTCGTGTATAGAAATGTAACTGATTTCTGAGCATTGATTTTGTATCCTGCCACATTACTGAATTGTTCTATGAGTTCTAGTAATTTGGGAATGGAGTCTTTTGGGTTTTCCATATAGAGTATCATGTCACCTGCGAAGAGAGACAGTTTGACTTCTTCTTTGCTGATTTGAACACCTTTTATTCCTTTTTGTTGTCTGATTGCTGTTGCAAGGACCTCTAGTACTATGTTGAACAATAATGGCGAGAGTGGGCATCCTTGTCGTGTTCCTGATCTTAAGGGAAAGGCTTTCAGCTTTTCCCCATTGAGAATGATATTTGCTGTAGGTTTTTCATAGATGGTTTTTATGAAATTGAAGAATGTACCCTCTATCCCTACACTCTGAAGGGTTTTAATCAGGAAAGGATGCTGTATTTTGTCAAATGCTTTTTCCGCATCAATTGAGAGGCTCCTATGGTTCTTGACTCTCTTCTTGTTGAAATGATCTATCACACGGATCGATTTGCGAATGTTGAACCACCTTGCATCCCAGGGATGAATCCCACTTGGTCAGGATGGATAATCCTTTTAATGTACTGTTGGATCCTTTTAGCTAGGATCTTGTTGAGAATTTTGGTGTCCATATTCATCAGGGATATCAGTCTGTAATTCTCCTTTTTGATGGGGTCTTTGGCTGGTTTGGGGATCAAGGTAATACTGGCTTCATAGAATGAGTTTGGTAGTTTTCCTTCTGTTTCTGTTTTTTTGAAACAGCTTCAGGAGAAAAGGTATTATTTCTTCTTTGAATGTTTGGTAGAATTCCCCGGGGAATCCATCAGGCCCTGGAGTCTTGTTTTTGAGGAGGTTTTTGATCACTGCTTCAATCTCTTCATAATTAATTGGTCTGTTTAAAAAATCAATTTCTTCCTGTTTCAGTCTTGGTAGTTTATAGGTTTCCAGGAAGGCATCCATTTCTTCCAGGTTGTTTAAATTATTGGCATATAGTTGTTGATAATAGTTTCTAGTGATTCTTTCTATTTCTTTGGTGTTGGTCATGATCTCTCCCCTTTCATTCATAATTTTATTAATTTGGGTCCTTTCTCTATTCTTTTGAATAAGTCTTGCCAGTGGCTTATTGATCTTATTTATTCTTTCAAAGAACCAACTTATAATTCTGTTTATCTGCTCTACTGTGCTCCTGGTTTCTAATTCATTGATCTCTGCTCTAATCTTGATCAACTGCCTTCTCATGCATGGGTTAGGCCTGTTCTTCTGTCCCAGCTCCAGCTTCTTGAGGTGAGAATATAAAAACTGCATTTTAGATTTTTCTATTCTTTTGAGTGAGGCTTGGATGGCTATGTATTTTCCCCTTAGGACCGCCTTTGCAGTGTCCCATAGGTTTTGGACCGATGTGTTTTCTTTCTCATTGGTTTCCATAAATTGTTTAAGCTCTTCTTTAATTCCCTGGTTTACCCAATCATTCTTAAGCAGGGTGGTTCTTAGTTTCCAAGTGTTTGAATTTCTTCCAAGTTTTTCCTTGTGATTGAGTTCCAGTTTCAAAGCACTGTGGTCTGAGAATACACAGGGAATAATCTCAGTCTTTTGGTATCGGTTGAGACCCATTTCGTGACCCTGTATATGGTCTATTCTGGAGAAAGTTCCATGTGCATTCGAAAAGAATGAGTATTCTGTTGTTCTGGGGTGTAGTGTTCTATATATATCTATGGGGTCCATCTGGTCCAGTATGTCATTCAAAGCTGCTCTTGTTTCTTTGTTGATTTTCTGCTTAGTTGATCTGTCTATTGCTGAGAGTGGATTGTTGAGGTCCCCTACTATTAACATATTATTATCTATATGTCTCTTTATTCTGGTTAAGAGTTGGCTTTTGTATCTAGCTGCTCCCCTGTTGGGTGCATAGATATTTATAATTGTCATATCCACTTGCTGGATACATCCTTTAAGAATAATATAGTGTCCTTCTGTATCTCTCACTGCAGTCTTTAGTTTAAAATCTAATCTGTCTGATATGAGAATTGCTACCCCAGCTTTCTTTTGAGGTCCGTTGGCATGAAAAATGGTTCTCCATCCCTTCACTTTCAGACTGGATGTATCTTTACATTCAAAATGAGTCTCTTGTAGACAGCATATGGATGGGTCATGTCTTTTTATCCAATCTGCAACCCTGCGGTGTTTTATGGGAGCATTTAGGCCATTCACATTGAGAGTGATTATTGAGAGATATGATTTTAATGATGTCATGTTGCCTATGAAGTCTTTGTTTCTATAGATTGTTAATTTCTGTTCTGTATCACTCTTGGGGTATTTTTACTTTTATAGAACCCCCCCTTAATATTTCTTGTAGGGCTGGCTTGGTGGTCACATATTCTTTCGGTTTCTGCCGGTCTTGGAAGGTCCTTGTCTCTCCATCAATTCTGAATGACAGCCTTGCTGGATAAAGGCTCCTTGGCTGCATGTTCTTCTCACTTAGTGCTCTGAATATGTCTTGCCAGCTTTTTCTGGCTTCACAGGTCTCCGTAGACAGGTCTGATGTTATTCTGATGTTCCTCCCTCTGTAGGTGAGGATTCTCTTCCCCTGGCTGCTTTTAAGATTGTATCCTTGGATCTAATATTTGCGAATTGTACTATTATGTGACGTGGTGTAGGTCTGTTCTCATTGACCTTGGGAGGGGTCCTCTCTGCCTCTTGGACATGAATGCTTGTTTCCTTAGCCAAATTAGGGAAGTTTTCAGCTACAATTTGTTCAAATATCTCTTCTAGACTTCTCTCTTTCTCCACCCCCTTCGGGATGCCGATGATTCTGACATTGGAACATTTCACTAAGTCAGTAATCTCCCATAATCTACATTCTTGAGATTGGATTTTTTTGAGCCAAGTTCTCATTTTTTCCTTCTTTTCTATCATCCCATCTTCCAATTCACTAATTTGTTCTTCTGCCTCATTTACCCTGGCCATCAGAGCATCCAGTTTAGACTGCATTTGATTCATGGCATTTTTAATTTCTGCCAGATTCACTCTCATTTCAGCCCTTAGAGATTCTATATTCTCGTTAATATTTTCATTAATATTTTTTTCAAGCCTACACATCATCTTGACCATTGTTACTCTGAACCCTATTTCTACAATTTGGTTATATCCATATCCATTAGTTCCGTGGCAGAGGGCACAGTCTCTGTTTCTTTCCTTTGTTGGGGGTTCCTCCTCCTTGTCATTCTGATGAGGAGAGGTTGGGGGGATGCCCAGAACCCAAATTATTGACCAGGACCCATGCAGTGTGCACTTGTTTTATAGGGTCCTTAGGGATGTGGGCTTCTTGATTTTTCAGGCTGCCTTCTGGGGGAGGGGCCTGCTGTGCTGATACTCAGGCAACCCTGTTTGGGTAGAGTCTCCCTGTCCCCTGCGAGGGGGGATGGAGATGGGCACAGAGTGAGCTGGTATTTCCAGGCTTTTGTTCTCTGGCGGCTTTCCCTGGCGGTTTTCTGTGGCTCTTCTGAGAGTCAGAGCAGCAGTAGCCGAATCCCAGCCTCTGTCTCAGAACAGAGGGATCGCAGACCGCTCTCCACTGAGCTCTCTTGGCTACTTTAACTCTGTTTCTGTTGGTGCTGCTAACAACCCTGCAGTGCCCCAGGTTGTGCACCCCACACCCGGCATCCCAGCCCTCACTTCCAGGGCCAGAACATCTCTGTCCTTTGTGTTTCTAACACCGCCAGCCGCCCCCGGTTCCCACGCATGCTCCCGAGCTCCCTGTTTCAGTGTGGTTCACGCACGCTCCGGAGCTCCGGTTTTCAGTCTGGTCACATGCGCGCTCCTGGCTCATGGTCTCAGTCTGCTCTCTTACAGGTGCCGGTCCTCGAGTCCGGCCCGCTCCCCAGTGCAAGTGGCTACTGCTTCCTGGCACCAAAGCACGGAGGCTCCCTCCCCCTTCCGTTTATCTTCCGATATCTGTGCACGGATTCATGGCTCCCTGCTTCGTACCTGAATACTCAGCACTGGAGATGTTCGTTTGTAGAGATCCAGGTGTATCTTCCTGCATCTCAGGCTGATTCTGTGGGTGTTCAGGATGGTCTGGTACCTATCCAGCTCGACTCAGGGGACCAGCTGAAAAAGGGGACCCCTACTCCTCTGCCATCTTTTTCCTTCCTCCTCTCAATGACTTTTTAGATACAGCACCAAAGACGCAATCTATGAAAGAAATAATCAATACACTAGACTTCATTAAAATTAAAAATTTCTGCTTGGTGAAAGACAATGTCAAGAGAACAAGAAGACAAGCCACAGACTGGGAGAAAATATTTGCAGAAGACACATCTGATGAGGACTGTTATCCAAATTATACAAAGAACTCTGAAAACTCAGCAATAAGAAAACAAACAACCTGATTCAAAAATGGGCCCAAGACCTTCAGAGACAACTCACCAGAGGAGACATACAGATAACAAGAAACATATGAAAAGATGTTCATGCCCACACAAAAATATACGTGCAGATGTTTATAGCCACTTTATTCATATTTGTCAAAACTTGGAAGTGACCAAGATGTCCTTCAATAAGTGAATGGATAAATAAACTGGTAGATCCAGACACTGGGATATTATTCAGCACTAAAATGAAAGGAACTACTACGATATGAAAAGAATAGAAGATCCTCGAATTCACATTGCTAAATCAAAGAAGCCGCTGTGGTCTGA
>NW_024423319.1:30708341-30710319 GCF_017311325.1 Ursus maritimus | reverse complement strand
TTTTGAGGTCCGTTGGCATGAAAAATGGTTCTCCATCCCTTCACTTTCAGACTGGATGTATCTTTACATTCAAAATGAGTCTCTTGTAGACAGCATATGGATGGGTCATGTCTTTTTATCCAATCTGCAACCCTGCGGTGTTTTATGGGAGCATTTAGGCCATTCACATTGAGAGTGATTATTGAGAGATATGATTTTAATGATGTCATGTTGCCTATGAAGTCTTTGTTTCTATAGATTGTTAATTTCTGTTCTGTATCACTCTTGGGGTATTTTTACTTTTATAGAACCCCCCCTTAATATTTCTTGTAGGGCTGGCTTGGTGGTCACATATTCTTTCGGTTTCTGCCGGTCTTGGAAGGTCCTTGTCTCTCCATCAATTCTGAATGACAGCCTTGCTGGATAAAGGCTCCTTGGCTGCATGTTCTTCTCACTTAGTGCTCTGAATATGTCTTGCCAGCTTTTTCTGGCTTCACAGGTCTCCGTAGACAGGTCTGATGTTATTCTGATGTTCCTCCCTCTGTAGGTGAGGATTCTCTTCCCCTGGCTGCTTTTAAGATTGTATCCTTGGATCTAATATTTGCGAATTGTACTATTATGTGACGTGGTGTAGGTCTGTTCTCATTGACCTTGGGAGGGGTCCTCTCTGCCTCTTGGACATGAATGCTTGTTTCCTTAGCCAAATTAGGGAAGTTTTCAGCTACAATTTGTTCAAATATCTCTTCTAGACTTCTCTCTTTCTCCACCCCCTTCGGGATGCCGATGATTCTGACATTGGAACATTTCACTAAGTCAGTAATCTCCCATAATCTACATTCTTGAGATTGGATTTTTTTGAGCCAAGTTCTCATTTTTTCCTTCTTTTCTATCATCCCATCTTCCAATTCACTAATTTGTTCTTCTGCCTCATTTACCCTGGCCATCAGAGCATCCAGTTTAGACTGCATTTGATTCATGGCATTTTTAATTTCTGCCAGATTCACTCTCATTTCAGCCCTTAGAGATTCTATATTCTCGTTAATATTTTCATTAATATTTTTTTCAAGCCTACACATCATCTTGACCATTGTTACTCTGAACCCTATTTCTACAATTTGGTTATATCCATATCCATTAGTTCCGTGGCAGAGGGCACAGTCTCTGTTTCTTTCCTTTGTTGGGGGTTCCTCCTCCTTGTCATTCTGATGAGGAGAGGTTGGGGGGATGCCCAGAACCCAAATTATTGACCAGGACCCATGCAGTGTGCACTTGTTTTATAGGGTCCTTAGGGATGTGGGCTTCTTGATTTTTCAGGCTGCCTTCTGGGGGAGGGGCCTGCTGTGCTGATACTCAGGCAACCCTGTTTGGGTAGAGTCTCCCTGTCCCCTGCGAGGGGGGATGGAGATGGGCACAGAGTGAGCTGGTATTTCCAGGCTTTTGTTCTCTGGCGGCTTTCCCTGGCGGTTTTCTGTGGCTCTTCTGAGAGTCAGAGCAGCAGTAGCCGAATCCCAGCCTCTGTCTCAGAACAGAGGGATCGCAGACCGCTCTCCACTGAGCTCTCTTGGCTACTTTAACTCTGTTTCTGTTGGTGCTGCTAACAACCCTGCAGTGCCCCAGGTTGTGCACCCCACACCCGGCATCCCAGCCCTCACTTCCAGGGCCAGAACATCTCTGTCCTTTGTGTTTCTAACACCGCCAGCCGCCCCCGGTTCCCACGCATGCTCCCGAGCTCCCTGTTTCAGTGTGGTTCACGCACGCTCCGGAGCTCCGGTTTTCAGTCTGGTCACATGCGCGCTCCTGGCTCATGGTCTCAGTCTGCTCTCTTACAGGTGCCGGTCCTCGAGTCCGGCCCGCTCCCCAGTGCAAGTGGCTACTGCTTCCTGGCACCAAAGCACGGAGGCTCCCTCCCCCTTCCGTTTATCTTCCGATATCTGTGCACGGATTCATGGCTCCCTGCTTCGTACCTGAATACTCAGCACTGGAGATGTTCGTTTGTAGA
>NW_024423319.1:30608498-30708334 GCF_017311325.1 Ursus maritimus | reverse complement strand
AGGTGTATCTTCCTGCATCTCAGGCTGATTCTGTGGGTGTTCAGGATGGTCTGGTACCTATCCAGCTCGACTCAGGGGACCAGCTGAAAAAGGGGACCCCTACTCCTCTGCCATCTTTTTCCTTCCTCCTCTCAATGACTTTTTAGATACAGCACCAAAGACGCAATCTATGAAAGAAATAATCAATACACTAGACTTCATTAAAATTAAAAATTTCTGCTTGGTGAAAGACAATGTCAAGAGAACAAGAAGACAAGCCACAGACTGGGAGAAAATATTTGCAGAAGACACATCTGATGAGGACTGTTATCCAAATTATACAAAGAACTCTGAAAACTCAGCAATAAGAAAACAAACAACCTGATTCAAAAATGGGCCCAAGACCTTCAGAGACAACTCACCAGAGGAGACATACAGATAACAAGAAACATATGAAAAGATGTTCATGCCCACACAAAAATATACGTGCAGATGTTTATAGCCACTTTATTCATATTTGTCAAAACTTGGAAGTGACCAAGATGTCCTTCAATAAGTGAATGGATAAATAAACTGGTAGATCCAGACACTGGGATATTATTCAGCACTAAAATGAAAGGAACTACTACGATATGAAAAGAATAGAAGATCCTCGAATTCACATTGCTAAATCAAAGAAGCCGCTGTGGTCTGAATGTTTGTATCTGCCTAAAATCTGTATGTTTAACACCTAAATGCTCAAGGTGATGGTACTAGGAGGTGGGGCATTTGGGAGGTGATTAGGTCCTGAGCGCAGATCCCTCATGAATGGGGTTAGGGCCCTTCGAAAAGAGGCCCCAGGGCTAGCCCAGTCCTCCCACCATGTGATGACGCACTGAGAACTCAACAGTCTGCACCCAGAACCCAGAAGAGGGCCTTCCCCTGACCATCCTGGCACCCTGATCTTGGAGTTTCAGCCTCCGGGACTGTGAGAAATGTTTGTTGTGTATCAGTCACTCATGATATGACGTGTTGTTTTAGCAGCCCAAACAAACTAAGACAGAAGCCAATCTGAAAAAGGCGACATACCACATACCACACCACCTATATGACATTCTGGAAAAAGGCAAAAGTGTGGAGACAGTAAAAAGATCAGTGGTTGTGAGGATTTGGGTGGGGGAGGGATGAATAGGCAGAGCCCAGAGAATTTTTAAGACAATGAAAATCCTCTAGATGGTAGTGTAATGATGGATACGTGTCATTATACGTTTGTCCAAACTCATAGACTGTCCAACACCAAGAGTGAGCCCGAACGTAAACCATGGACTTGGGCAATGACGACTGGTCAGTGTAGGTTCGTCAGTTGGGACAAATGGGCCACTCTGGTGGGGGATGTTGGGAGTGAGGGAAGCTATGCGGGTGTGGAGGCAGGGGGTATATGGGAAATCTCGGTACCTTCTTCCTCATCTTGCTGTGAGCCCACAACTGCTCTAAAAAAAATGAAGTCTTTACAAAAGTTAATTAATTTAAATAAGGGGGGGAGGCACAGTGAGGCATGGCATGGGGGAAGTGAAAACAACTGATTTGCTGCAAAGGTGTTCTGAATGGGGGGCCCCAGCCGGAAAATGTCTTGGAGGCCCCTTCAGGCCCACCCACTTAATTTCGGGGTGCTCACTCCTGAGTGCCCTCCTCCAATCCCCAGCCTAGTCTCATTAGACTGGGTAGAGCTCCAGGAACCCAGATACTACCCCCACTTCCCAACACCAAACACAAGCTTTTATCTGATCTCTTCTCTCATTCACAGGAGACTACTGTGTGGGGCAGGACAGTGACAGGCACGTAGGGGCCCATCAAAATCAATCCCCAAAATGCAAACTCTGTTAGGGTTGGTGCAAAAAATCTCCAGCATCACAGTACCTGAAGCCTGCGGGAAATGACATATATTTTGAAGAACCTTAGGACATTTTTTCATCCTTTTTAATTCTGATAACGGACATTGTAACCACTGCGATAGATTTTTCATTTGGGGGCGATTTTTCCACTCCCTTATGTTGAGAAAGTGAATATACAAACAGATAATAGCCAGACCGTATATGACAATAGAACTCTGACCCATGCCTCTACAGCAACCAGCAGGGAAGTCCAAGTACAACCTCTCAGTAATCACTCCCAGATTCCCCGTTTTTGCCACTGTCCCCACTCTCGCAATTCAGGAAGAGCCAAAGGAAGGCAAATAATCTTCACCAACCAATCACACAGGTTGCCTGCTTCTAGTTAGCCCGCCTCCAGCTTCCCCATGCCAACAGCCTCCAACCCGGTCATACCCGAAACCTTTCCTCCTTTCACTGTGAAGCTTTCCCACTCCCCTGCGTGCCTCTGAGTCTCTGCCAAAGCTGAGTGATGGTGGCTGCCTCTCTTGTCTAGAAAGCTCGGGAGTCAATAGCCTCTCCTGGTTCTTGTTTGAGTCGTCTTCATCTGTTCCCTCAATGTCATAGCCCATAGCGGGCTGCCTACTCCAGTGTGCTCCCTGTCATGGGCCAGGGCTGCCCAAAATGTCTATACTGGCACACCAGAACTGTCCCTAGCCACTCACTCTGATAGTTAAGTTGCACACACACACACACACCCCAGGAGGGCCTTTGGGCAGCTTGGTAGCTTGATGTAGTGATAAAAAATATTGATATTGAAACCACATACTGTAGCACTTAATAGCTACATGACCTCAGGCATGTGACTTTTCCTCCCTGGGCCTCAGTTTCCACATCTCTTAGGTGGAGGCAGTAACGTCCTTGGGACGGCCTTCATAGAGTGCTTGAATCTCCAGAGAGAGACAGTGTTGGCTTAGAAAGGGATCTAAATGCTGGGGTCCCTGCCCCTCAGAGCAATGGTCGAAGCCAAGCACTCACTGCTGACCAGTGGGCTCAAAAGCAAACAATAACCTGCAATGCTTTTGTGTGGGCACTGTGAGTCAGGCTTTGGTCCAGGTCATGGAGAGGTTAACACACCTGGCTTGTCCTGCCCATTTAGCCTGCTGGCTGGAGAAGGGATAGGCTCCTTTGATGAGTGTACAAAAGATTTATTAAAGAGTGAAGGAAAAGATTCAAGGATCTTTGTTTTAGGGGTTTTTTTCTGACTTGGCCCACCATTGGGGCTTTTGGCAAGGCCCTTAAGGTTCCTGGGTCTCAGTTTTCACATCTGTAAAATAGTAGCAATACCCCCCACCATTCCTGGCTAACTGGATCACTGTGAAGATCTGAGAGAATAACGTGTGTGTGACTATATTTAATTTTCTAAGTGTTAAAGAGATGCAAGGAAGTCTTCGTAGGGGACAAACACTTACAACGGGGGCCTGGCAGAGGGAGGCCACACGAGACGGCGCATGTCTTCTCATGTTCTTCGTGTCTTGCGGCTGGGCTCCAAAGCCCACAGTCCACACCAAGGGCTCTCTGTCCCTTGAAAAAGCCTCCCTCTGAATCCTCGTGATCCTTGTGTGCCAAGAAGTGGCTTATCCACGTCAGTGAAGCATCACTGTTCTCTGAATATGCCCAGCAATGCAAACTATCTCTTGTCTCTCTGTGCACTTCACAGTTTACAGGCCTGCCTCACACCGTGGCTCACGCCCAGAGCAGAGTACGGGAGGCAGCCCAGGGGAATGGGTGAGCGCGTGGGTTGTAAAACCAGGCTCCTTGGTACATTGCAGCCCTGGCACCTACTGTCTGTGTAGCCTTGGGCAAGTCACATGCTCCCCTGACCCAGTTTCCTCATTTGTAAAATAAGGATGCAAATAAAATAGCACCTACTTCACAGTATTGGTGGGACGATTAATTAAGTCAATATGAGTATACACTTCTAACGTGCCCAGTGCTTAGCAAGTGCTTGATAAATGTTTGTTATTGTTATCATTGTGCAGCGTGGGGTGTGTTACCCTTATCTTAGCCCATTGTAGAGCTAGGACCGTAACTGGGACCCTTGTTCTAAGAAAAGTCATCCTATGAAAATGAGCGCACCCGTGGAATGGAAGAAAGTATTTGTAAACCATGTATTTGCTAAGGAATTACTATCTAGAATATATAAAGAACTCCTACAACTCAACAACAAAAACCAAACAACCCAATTTTTAGAAAGGGCAAAGGTCCTGAATAGACATTTCTCCAAAGATGTATAAATGGACAACACGCACCCAAGAAGATGTTCAAGATCACTTGTCATTAAGGAAATGTTAATCAAAACAGCAAGGAGATACCACCTCACCACCACCCATTAGGATGACTACTATTAAAAAAAAAAAAAAACGAGGGCACAGGGTGGGGGGACACAGTCTGTTAAGCATCCAACCCTTGGCTTCAGCTCAGGTCATGATCTCAAGGTTATGAGATCGAGCCCTGGGTCAGGCTCCACACTCAGCACAGAGTTTGCTGGAAGAAGTTCTCTCTTCCTCTCCCTCTGCCCCTCCCCCACCTAAAATAAATAAATAAATCTTTGGGGGGGAAAACACAGGAAGCAGTAAGTGTTGGCAAGGATGTGGAGCAATTGGAAGCCTTGTGCACCATGGGTAGGAATGTAAAATGGTGTGACTGCTATGGAGAACAGTACAGAGGGTCCTCAAAAAAAAAATAAAAATAGACCCACCGCATGATCCAGCAATCCCTCTTCTGGATATGTATTCAAAAGACTCGAAAGCAGGGACTTGAAAAGAGATTTGTATACCCATGTTGATAGTAACATTATTTGCAACAGTCAACAGGTAGAAACAACCCAAATGTCCATTGACATAATGGATAAACAAAACATGGTGTATACATATAATAGAATATTAGCTGTAAAAAGGAAGGAAATTCTGACACATACTACAGCACGGATGAACCTTCCAGACATTATGCTGAGTGAAATAAGCCAGTCACAAAAAGACAAATACAGTGAGATGCCACTCATGTAGGATACCTGGAGCAATCAAACATAGAGAGAGAAATTAGAATGGTGGTTACCAGAGGCTGGGGGATGGGAGAAAGGGGAGTTTAATGTTTTTTAATGGGAAGTTACCATTTTGTAAGATGAAGGTTGTCTGGATGGACAGTGGTGATGTAGTCCAACAATGTGAATTTTTTTTAAAGATTTTATTTATTTATTTGACAGAGAGAGAGACAGCCAGCGAGAGAGGGAACACAAGCGGGGGGAGTGGGAGAGGAAGAAGCAGGCTTCCAGAGGAGGAGCCTGATGCAGGGCTCGATCCCAGGACCCCGGGATCACGCCCTGAGCCGCAGGCAAACGCTTAACGACTGAGCCACCCAGGTGCCCCCAACAATGTGAATTTTTAACGCCACTAAACTCCACACTTAAAAATGGTTAAGGTGGGGGTGCCTGGGTGGCTCAGTCAGTTAAGTGTACAACTCTTGATTTCAGCTCAGGTCATGATCTCAGGGTTGTGGGATTGAGCCCTACGTTGGGCTCCACTCTGGGCTTGGAGCCTGCTTAAGATTCTCTCTCCTAAGAACGAGTTCTCAACATTTGCTACAACATGGATGGCACTGGAGGAAATAATGCTAAGTGAAATAAGTCAAGCAGAGAAAGACAACTATCATATGATTTCTCTCTTCTATGGAACATAAGAACTAGGATGATCAGTAGGGGAAGAAAGGGATAAAGAAAGGGGGGGTAATCAGAAGGGGGAATGAAACTTGAGAGACTATGGACTATGAGAAACAAACTGAGGGCCACAGAGGGGAGGGGTGGGGAAATGGGATAGACCGGTGATGGGTAGTAAGGAGGGCACGTATTGCATGGTGCACTGGGTGTTATACACAACTAATGAATCATCGAGCCTTACATCGGAAACCGGGGATGTACTGTATGGTGACTAACATAATATAATAAAAAATCATTATTTAAAAAAAAAAAAGATTCTCTCTCCTCCTCTCCCCCTGCCCCCCCCAGCCCCTCACAGGCATGCGCTCTCTCTCTCTTAAAAAAAAATGGTTAAGGTGAAGGGACGCCTGGCCGCCTTAGTCAGTGGAGCAGTAGGTGATCTCAGGGTTGCAAGTTCGAGCCCCACATTGGGAGTAGAGATTACTTAAGAACAAAATCTTTTAAAAAATGGTTAAGGTGGTAGACTTTATGTTATATATATATTTTACCACAATTTTTAAAAATAAAAAAATATTTAAATGAGTGCAGTGGCTGGAGGGGAGATAGAGACCCAGGCCAGATTATAAAAGGGAGGTGCCAATTGGGCAAGTGCTGTTAAAGGAAGACTGCCAGATCCACAGTTCCTAGAACACCATAGATATCGTCTGCCATCTTGTTAGGCTCTTCCCAGGCTGAAGATTTCTGCTCCATTTCAGGAGAACTTTCCCCCTTGGAATCCAAGAAAGTAGGAAATGAGATTTATTTACATATGAATAGACCTACGTATGCTCAGAGTAAGAAAATAACCCTTTTCTTTCTTAACTAGTAAACTATCCTTCCAACAGGCTGACATTTTCAAAAAGAATTTGACCAAGAACTTCCTGTGGTTCTTAATATAAAGATTAAATTCCTTAGCAAGGTCTTCAAGGCCCTGCGCTGCTTGGCCTTGGGGGGCTACTGACTGCAGCTTCAGCTCCCACAGTGCTTCCCCTTGATCCTCTCCCTGCTCCACCAGACTGGCCTTCTTGCAGACCTACCACAGGGCCTTTGCATATACAGGTGGTCTCTGACCTAGGATGGTTCAACTTACGATTTTTTGACTTTATGATGGTGTGAAAGCAATACACACGCAGTAGAAACCTTATTTCGAATTTTGAATTTGATCTTTTCCTGGACTGGTGATAATGTGGTATGATACTCTTTCATGGTGCTGGGCAGGGAAGGGAGCCACAGCAAGCAGTCAGCCGTGCAATTGCGAGGGTCAACAACCAATACACTAACATCCATTCTGTACCCACACAACCATCCTATTTTCACTTTCAGTACAGTAGCCAATAAATTACATGAGATACTCAACACTTTATCATAAAGTAGGCTTTCTGTTGGAAGGCTTTGCCCACCTATAGGCTAATGTAGGTGTTCTAAGCCCATTTAAGGTAGGCTAGGCAAAGCCCTGATGTTCTGTAGGTTAGGGGTGTTCAATGTACTTTCAACTTACGTTGGGTTTATTGGGAGGTAACCTCAAAAGCATATACCCTACCCCTTCTAGAACTTTCTGCAAGTGCGTTTTAACATTCATTCCTGTGATTATGTGCTGAAGACCTGGCTTGTCAACTAGACTGTAAGTTGCATGAGGGCCGGGACCATGTGTGGTTTTGCTACTCACTATGACCAGCACAGTGCCTGGCCATAGCAGACAGCTGAACAAATACTTGTTGCATAAATGAAAGAACAGAATGAAATAGTTACAAAAATTAAAGTAGTATAAAGTCATGTTTCCAAAACATAGATTTTTGATCTTATGAATCCCAAATAAGAGCAGTGGGGTGTTTCCCTGGGTCTTAAAGCTCCTCAAAACCCTCTCTCTTAAAACGACTACATTCTGATTAGATAGGACAGGTTCGTGGAAACTAAATCCACTTCCCTCACTCCACATCCCAACTTGCCCCACCCCATCCTGTGGCCCTCACGTATCACCTCCCCATACATCAGGGGTGCATTCTGCTCATGTTCATCCAGAGTGAGGCAACCCGTTAGCCCAGTAAGCAGAAAGCAGCAACCAGAATCAGTGTAGCCATGGCAGGAAGACGTCAGTCCCTTTGAGCTGCCCACGGAGAGCTGAGAGCTAAAGACCAAGGATGGATGGAAGGAAAAAAGCACCCAGAATACCCACTCTGGAGTCAAGGAATACACATTCTCTCCTGCTATCCACACAGCCCCTAAGCCTTGCCTAACTGAAGACAGGTGGGAACTGCTGGCAGATTCCAAATGGGAGCCTGAGAAAGAGATTTTTTCTTCCACCACTTGACATCCTTGTTCATCTGCAAAGATAAATACAAACCTAGCAGAGAGGGTTGCCTTCTAATTTATGAGGACTCCATGACAAGGTAGTCTGGAAACCAAGCGCGCTGGGATTCCAACCCCACATCTCGATGTCTGTGAAGCAACATTTTTGTGGGAGGAGATGGGAAGTCAATTAATTTTTGACACCATGTAAAAAACTGGTATTTCCTGACCAAATACCAGGGCAGCTAGAAGTTTATAAATGAAGACTCTATGGTTCCTTTGTTTGAAAATATGTAAGTTGTTGTTGGAATAAAGAAGTTTAGTTCCTTACCGGAAATATTCTATGCTGGGTAAATAGAACGCATAAACATGTTCCCCTGACAGTATGGCTTCAGCGTGGGCAGGCCAATGATACGTTCACTATCAGCCTGGTCCTCGGAAGCATGTGACAAGCAAGCCGTGCAATGTCAAGAGAGTTGACGGAAGCCCATGGACTTGGTGGAAATCAAAACAAAACTTCCTAGACTCTGCTGAAGGGCGTTCTGAACAATTGGTTTTATGGCTGTCCTGGTCTGATTCTTCCCTGCATGAGACCTCTTAGCACCTCTGGGACTTTGCTCGTGCTGGTCTCCCAATTCCCCTATGCCAGAGAGAGAACACTGGCTGGCATGTCATGAGCCCTAACCCAAGAAGTGACCCACTTTTCTCTTGCTATGTTTCTTCATCTCGGAAATGAGAAGTTTGGGCCAGAATCTAATAACCAGATGTTTTCTGAGGTCCCTTCAACCTCTGATGACTTCTGAGTTCTCCCGATTGGAGTCTAGCATGCCTCTCCCCATCTGTCTGTCCCTTCCTTCTAGATGGGGAAAGAGCTAGCACTCATCTCCTCCAGGAAGCCTTGCCTTATTATGAGTTCCACCCAATCGTAGCCCCAGAGTGCATAGTCTCATTCGTCTCCTGGGTGGCTATGGCTAAGTACATCCTTGAGTACAGGAACTGCGCTTTCTATTCTTTCGTCTCACACCCCACCCTCAACATGTAGCATTGTTTTCCTTTAAAACTGGTATGCAATCTCGGCTGTTGGTTGACTAGCTGACTAATCAGGTGTTTATATACTGAAGATGAAAGAAAGCAGGCCAAGTAGAGTTAAGAATAAGGATTCTGGAGTCAGATAGATGGAAGTTTGAGAACCAGCTCGACTGAGTGCTAACGGGGTTCCTGAGCAAGCCACTCATACTCCCTGAGCCTCACAGTTTTCTCATCTGTAAAAGTAAATATAGGAATAGTACTACCTTGGGATGGTGACCACGTTTCAGTGAGATCATGCATGAGAAGTCTTCAGCACAGGGTCAAGTTAACAGGAAATTCTTCAAGCTGTTAGTTCTTTAGTGATGATGATGATGATGATGATGGCGATGATGTCAACTCATCCCAGGAGGCCAGGCCTCACAACAGAATGTCCATAGGCTTGGTCCACTGTTACTTCATTCCCATTCCTAAAAAAAGGACAATTGAGGGGCACCTGAGAGGCCCAGTTGGTTAAGCATCCTACTCTGTATTTCCACTCAGGTCATGGTCTCAGGGTTGTGAGATTGAGCCCCGCATTGGGCTCCACACTGGGCATAGAGCCTGCTTAAGATTCTCCCTTTCCCTCTCCCTTTGTCCCTCCCCACCACCACGCACTCACGCTCTCTCTCTCTCCCTCTCAAAAAATGTTCAAGTGACTTCTAGAATCTTTAATAAATGTCTTGTTGCCTTCTGGAATATCCACATTTGAACACGAGGAGTCAGCAAGTGATGTTCTGAAATCCCCTTCTAATCACCCACGTGATTTAAGGAAATGTCTTTATAAATAACGGGAATTCGATGGATATGTGATGTATTATGAAGGGCAGATATGGGGGTGTTGGAAAGAAGAAAGTATACAACCTTGGATATCACCAAAATCTGTTCTTAGAAGTGTATTAAGAGTGAAAAGGATGAAAATAGACACATAGATCAATGGAACAGAATAGAGAGCCCAGAAATAAATTCATGATTATATGGTCAATTAGTCTTTGACAAAGAAGACAAGAATAGGCAAAGGGTAAAAGTCTCTTCAACAAATGGTGCTGGGAAAATTGGACAGCTACATACAAAAGAATGAAACTGGACCACTTTCTTTCACCATATACAAAAATAAACTTGAAATAGATTAAGGACCTGAAACCATAAAAATCCTAGAAGAGAGCACAAGCAGTAATTTCTCTGACATCAGCCATAACAACATCTTTCTAGATATGTCATGTCTCCTGAGGCAAGGGAAACAAAAGCAAAACTATTGGGACTACATCAAAATAAAAAGCTTCTGCACAGCAATGGAAATAATCAACAAAATTAAAAGATGGCCTACTGAATGGGAGAAGATATTTGCAAATGACATATCCAATAAATGGTTAGTATCCAAAATATGTAAAGAACTTATACAATTCAACACAAAAAAAAAACAATCCGATTAAAAATAGGCAGAAACCTGAGCAGACATTTCTCCAAAGAAGACATCCAGATGGCCAACAGATACATGAAAAGATGCTCACCATCACCCACCATCAGGGAAATGCAAATCAAAACCACAATGAGATATCACCTCACACCTGTCAGCATGGCTAAAATCAAAAACACAGGAAACAAGTGTTGGCGACAATGTGGAGAAAAAGAAACGCTCATCCACTGTTGGTGGGAATGCAAACTGGTGCAGCCACTGTGCAAGAGAGTATGGAGGTTCCTCAAAAAATTCAAAATAGAATTATCATATGATCCAGTAATTCCACTACTGGGTATTTACCCAAAGAATACAAAAACACTAATTCAAAAAGATATATGCACCCCTATGTTTATACCAGGATTATTTACATTAGCCAAATTGTGGAAGCAGCCCAAGTGTGCACTGATAGATGAATGGATAAAGATGTGGTACAGGGGTGCCTGGGTGGCTCAGTCAGTTAAGCATCTGACTCTTGGTTTAAACTCAGGTCATGATCTCAGGTTTGTGAGATGGAGCCCCCATTGGGCTCTGCGTTCAGTGGGGAGTCTGCTGGAGATTCTCTCTCTCCCTCCCTCTGCCCCTCCCCCTCACTTTTAGGCACGCACTCCTCTCTCTTTCTCTAAAATAAATAAGTAAATAAATCCTTTTTTAAAAAAAGATTCTCTCTCCCTCTCCCTCTGCTCCTCCCTTCCTTCCTCTCTCTCTCTCTCTCTCTTTCTCTCTCTCTCTCTCCTTCCCTCTCTTAAAAAAAAAGATGTGGTACATATATGTAATGGATTATTACTCAGACATAAAAAAAGAATGAATCTTGCCATTTGCAACAATATGATTGGAGCTAGGGAGTATTATGCTAAGTGAAATAAGTCAGTCAGAGAAAGACAAATACCGTATGATTTCACCCATGTGGAATTTAAGAAACAAAACAAATGAACAAAGAAAAAAAGAAACAACCCCTCCCAAAAAAAGCCCCAACAGATTCTTAACTAGAGAAAACAAATTTACCAGAGGGGAGGTGAGTGGGGGAATGGGTGAAATAGGTGAAGGGGATTAAGTATACACTTACCACGATGAGCACTGAGTAATCTATGGAACTGTTGAATCACTATATTGTACACCTGAAACTAATACTGTATGTTAATTATACTGGAATTAATTTTTTTAAAGGGTACAAAGGAATACCTAAGAATAGAATTCACACAGGATCCAGAAACCCCTCCTCAGGAGCACCTCTACACCGGACCTCCCTTGTTATCCAGCCTCCCACTGGATATCTCTGCCCAGATGTCCCATGGGAGCTTCAAACAACTTGTCCAATACTGAACCCACTTTCTCTCCTTAATCCACAATCTCCTAAACCTCTCCCTCCCACCCAATGTTCCAAGGCAAGAACTGGGAAGTCATCCTCAGCTCTACCTTCTCCCTCAACTTTCCACTGTCAACTAATCCACAAACCGTGTGGATCTGAACTCCTGAAGAGCTCTCGAATCCACCCATAGCTCACCCTCTCCATTGCGCTGCTCTAATTCACCAACTCTCCGTAGACCAGAGAAATAGTCTTCTGAATGGTGCTGTTGCTATTATTCAACCCAAGCCCATCCCCACCATCCTCAAAACCACCAGAGGGAACATTGTACAACTCCCATATGCCCAAGTCAATTCCTGTTTTCAAAGCCCCTCGCTGTCTCTCCAGGGCCCTCAGGGTGAAGTGTAAACATTTGATAAGACACAAGCAATGATCCCAGCTCCATGGTACCCATCATTTCCTCTTCCCCTGGGGGCCTCAAGGGACAGATTAGAGGCCTCCGAACTGTCCTAACGTATTATTGGTGTGCCGTACTATCTTACACTTCTATTCCAGCACTACCTAGAAAGTGCTCTTCTCTTCCTCCCCCAAACTGGTGAGTCTAACCTGTCCCCTCCCCACGACTACAGCCTCTCTTTTGCACACCGATGCTTCCTATAAGGCCTTGAACACTCCTGTCACAACGAGATTGTCTGTGCAAACTGAGGCCTCTCGGGACAGGGACAGTATCTTATTCATCTTTGTATCTTTAGCTTTCGACACAAGACCTAGCCCAAAGTAGGCATTTGATAAAGATTTGTGGAATGAATTAATGGCCCCACTAAGTCTCTATTTGCAATAACAGTAGGTCAGTGCCTAGTGAGGGTTCCTTGGCTTTGGCAGGGACAGGATCTAACAAATACCAGGAGACTTGAGCTCAGGCCTTGGCTGGTACTCCGCGTGACTCCTTATCCTCAATTCAACTTCTCCGTTCCACACCCCAGATAAGGAGCACAAAGAGAACTAGAGAAGCAATCACATGGCCTTGAGTCTTTGGCCATAGAATTCCTCCTCTTTCTCCAGATCCTCCCTCCATCCCTGGAGGCCTAGTTTGGAACTTATCCATGGGGGAAAAAAGAGCATTCTCACCCCAGCCCAGCAAGGGGTTTCTCCACCTTTGAACTTCTGGAAAGCTGTTTGCCCACACAAGTCCAGTACCCACCATAGACAAGCTTGTTGGCTTAGTTTAGTTGACTTCCCAGGGAATTCATGGATGGCAAGTCTCCCGGGGAGTGTGATCAAATAGATTCCTGGACCCCCTGCCCCTTGGCCTGTGAAATCAGAATAAGGGTCTGTAGGGTATCAGTTGTGGAGCCTGAGTTGCCTTGTGCTACCTCTGTGCTGTGTCTCAGCGGGCTCACCAGAGGCTCTCGGATGGCAGAGGCTTTCTCCTTACTTTCTGTGTCTCCCCTAGCATCCGGGACAGGGGTGCCCGATCCAGTTCTCTTCAATCAGTAGCCTCTGGACTGCTTCCACATGAGAAAACTCAAATGAATGAAGAAACCCAACTTGAAGTTAGTCTATCTGAGGGCACCCAGGAAGAGGTAGCTTTAGCAGTACTCCCCAAAGGCTGCTTTCTGACTGATTTTCCCAGGGCCAAGGTCGTCCCTGAGCAAAATGGTTTCAGGCTGGAAGACTCTATTTCCTAGGCAAATAAAGATTCAATGACTTAGAGCCCTCCAAACATTTTTCTTAACTCTCCTTTTGGGAGAAAAATCGACATTCCAAAGCATGCACACACACACACACACACACACACACACACACAAATGCACGATTACCTGGACATCTACTGTGGTCACAATCTCATACTCTATTGGTGTGTATCCCCAGCCTAGGCATGATCCCAGATGGTCAGGAACCTTATTCACCACACAAAGGCCCATGACAGTCACAGGCTGAGCTCAGGAAGGCAGGAAGGTGGCCTCAGACCCTTTGGTAACTTTTCTGACAAGACAGATGACAAAATATGCTTTCTGCTTGAGCCTCAGTTTCCCAGAAATTCCCACTAATCCCCTTCCCCGAGATTCAGACCGCTCAAAGTTTCCCTGTGCTAAGAAGGCCCGAGATACCTCAGGCCCACCTCCCCACTGGCTCCAATGACCCTGCAGCCAGAAAAGGGACCTCCATGCTTGTCAACCATCAGAGAACAGACATAAGACCAGCCCCAGCCCAGCCTCAACGTTCCTTCCATGGCCAAAAGGCCACTGCCCTGTTTCTGGATCTTTGAGCACAGTTGGACAGGGAGGCGCACTGGCTAGAAGAAGGAAGAGTTGCTCACTCACTCATTTCGCTGGTCATTCATTGGCAGTGACCTGAACAGCAAGTGCTCTCTGAAGCCCGTGACTACTCATTTGCAACTACAGCTTGTCCTGTCACCCCTCTGGGGGCTCAGCTCCTCTGAGCAGGAGGCCCTGAGGTGAGACAATTACCTGAAGTCCCCCCAAATGTATAAGCTGTCTCCTGGGAGACCAGAGGGTCTGAGGGGTGGGGGTGGGTGTGGGAGGCCATGTTTGGTTGTTAACTTCCAAGGCCTAGTGCAGGGCAAGCAACTAGAGGTAAGACCTGAAAAGTCAGATACCAGGTAGACACTAGGATGGAGGTAGGACTGAAAAGCAGGGGTGGCAGCAAAGTGAGAACGTCCTATTACCTTGAAAAGGGCTGGGGTAGGGAAGTTGTAACCATAGGCCTCAGGGTTCATGGGCAGATCATGGTGGGTTAAAGCCATGGGGACCTGGATGGAAGCTACAGTTTTCTGGTGGGGCCTAGCTAGACAGGGCCTTGTCCTTGGGGAGTTTGAAGTCTAGCAGGGCCTGTCCCTCATATAAAGAAATCCAGACCTAGCCCGGGTGCCTCCCAGCCCTGGGTCCCCAAAGACCACGACAGTTTTGCTAGAAAAGGTCAGTGGGTTACAGGGAGCCCTGGGGCGTGTGAGGGATGCTAGCTAGTGTCACTGCTCCCCGCTCCCCCGAGAGTTAGCTGCACGTGAGCTTCAAGTCATTGTCCTCACAAGGGAGATTCGTCCACATTCTCTCATGGAGTCTTCACAGCGGCTAAGGAAACATACTTGCCAAGTCGGGCTGGCTTTGCTCTCGAAAGTCTACCGACAGAGGCACCGTGTTCCCAACAACTGAGATAATAAGACCACCAGTGCCCAGAAGGCACTTAGGGGAAGAAACATTCCAGTTTCACCCTGGCCCACGGAGCTTGACAATACGACCTGAGCCCATCAGTTTCCTGTGCGTCATTCCTGTCAGCAGGAGTCAGAAGAGCCCAGAGGACCCATGAATCAGATAAGATTTCTGATACTTTTAAAATCTCTTCCGTTGTATGAAAAAGACAATAAACCCTTACAATCCTGAGGGAGAGAAAGGGAGCCCTTCCAAGGTCTTTTTTTTTTTTTTTAACAAGGCCGGCATCCCACTGAGCATTGTTCTTCACGCAAAGTGCTATGTGTGTGCTTTACACATATTATCTCCCCTAATTCTTACAACAGCCCTAGGGCAGAGGTGTTATATATAAGTAGGCCCACTTCACAGAGAGGTTGGATGACTTGCCCAAGGCCACACAGCTAATAGGAGGCAGAGCCAAGATTCAGAGCCAGGGCTGCGGAACTCAGAGACCCAGGCTTTTAGCAGCTGGGCCTGCATTTCTCAAAGCGGGAGCTCAGACCCAGGAGCAGACCCTTAGGCCTCACCCTCAGCCCCATTGACTCAGGATCCTCAAGGGTGGGCCCAGGAATCCCAGTACTTAACACCACACACCGGCTCTGTGGAGGGGGAGGGTGGGCAGTGTTCTTAGGCACAGGGAAGCTTTCGGCCCCGGTTGACACTCTGCTGCCTCCTGAGTTTGGCACAGGGGACAGACGAGAATGCTCAAGGCTCCGTGTCAGACCCGATGATACTCAGCGATCTTCCCTGCATGTCTGCCGCCTGGTCCTGGTCACTGAACACCGGGGCTCTTTCAGTCGGACCCTTCACCTGGATCACAGACTCCAGGCCTTTATGGGATCATATACCCCTCTGAGAACTTGTCGAAAACTCTGAATCTTCCCCTCCTCTCCCTCCCCCCCACCTCCACCCTAAGAAACATACACACAGGGGCCTGCACTTTCTTTGGTGGCCCCCTCACAAAATGCTCACACACACACACCCACCCCTTTGCAATTTTCAGGGAATACACAGATCACCTAAGCTCCTTTATGAACGGCCTGTCTCCTCAACCCAAGAACCCCACATCATAGAAACTTCTGATATAGAAATCTAGATACAGACTAGGCACTGTGGTTGTGTTTTCTTCTAATCCCCTGTGTTAGAGATACACACCAGAGTGTTATAGGTAAAACGATATGTTGTCTGCAATTTGTTCTAAAATACTGCCAGTTACATGGGGGTGAGGAGTACAGGGAGCGGCAGGACAGCTACAAGATGGGCCATGAGCTGTTCATTGTTGAAGCTGAGAGATGGGCACACGGGGATTCATTCCACTGTCCTCTCTACTTTTGTATATGTTTAAAAATGTCCATTATAAAAAGCTATCAGCAATTAGGTTGAATTACATGTTATATGAGTTATATCTCAATAAAGCTGGAGGTTTTTTAAAGATTTTTTTTATTTGAGAGAGAGATGATCAGAGGTGAGGAGCAGAGGGAGAGGGAGAAGCAGACTCCCCACTGAGCAGGGAGCCCAACGTGGGGCTCGATCCCAGCACCCTGAGATCATGACCTGAGCCAAACCAACTGAGACATCCAGGCACCCCTGGAGCTGTTTTTCTTGTTTTTTGTTTTTTAATTAACTTCCTGTTCTGGACCTGTGTAAATCTGCCAATGGACACACCCAAGGCCCAGAAAGAATCACTTACTTTCCTGATTGCTGTTCTTTAAAGTCACAGCAACAATCAAAACCGCTTGGTCTTGCTAAGGTGGCAGGAACCACTCCAAGCAGGCCTCACCGGAGGGTTGAGAAGATTAGTTGCTGTATATGAAGGACCACAGGCAAGAGGCCTAATCACCTCTAATAATAGGCATTACTCTGCTGATAATGAGCCCAATGATGATAATTATCACTTACCATCCACGCTCAGAGCACTTTACAAAGAGAAACTTCACTGAGAATAACCAATACCCTCTCTCGAGAGGCCAAAAAATGTAGCAGACATCCCACTAACAGGTCTACTTCCCTGCTGTGTAAAGCCTGGAATAAGAAAGAAGTTTCCAGAATGGATTTTAAGAGGAACAGTTCTTAAAGCTAGCCATCGGTGATGAGTTTTGTTAACAAGACGGGCACCAGAATAAACACCAACAGGTGTTCTAGAGAGGACGCTATGGGGGTGGAGGGTAAGGAGTGACGTCAGTGCTTAGAGACAATCACCTGCAGAGTCCCCTCATTCCCCTTCGTGGGTAAGCCTAAAGAGGCCTTCTCCCATGCACCCCCAGAATACTGTAGCTCCTGCTCGGGAAGTGACCAACCCCCCCCTCCCCAGCAATCACAGACATGGCCTAACCACACCTTCCCTTTTTACAGCATGTGTCCCTCTGCCTCTGGAACTTCTTTGTAAAATAGAGATGACCGTGGTCTCTACCTCAGGGGGTGGACGTGAGGCTTCACTGAGATTATCTAGGTAAAGCCCTCGGAGTGGGGCCTGGGCACAGAATGAGCCCTCGAGCCCTCGAGCCCTCGGCAAATGGTAGTACTTCTCATTAATGGTGTTTGCTTTGGATGGCTGCAACACCAGCAGAGCCATTCCTTGGATATAGCAGAGCGATCATCCCCCTGAAATACATTTTCCTCAAATTCCATCTGGATGTGCACTAGGCCAGAAGGGAAACAACCAGAAGGTCACTCGCCCCACCCCGAGTCTTCGCCCGGGGCCGGCCATTCGTTGGCCAACACTACAAGTATGGCGACCTGAACTCTTGTTTCCTCCCTCTCCTGAACCCTACTCCTTTTCAATTCTTTTGCTTTAGTTTTGTTTTTAATAACTTTGATTATGTCTTTAAACAGTTTCTCTATCCAGCAGGACATGAAGGCATTTTTAACCAACCCGACCCCCTAAGGGTGCCCTCTACAGTCCAGCTGGACTTCACCACTGGAAGGGAAGCCCTGCAACCTGCTCTTAAACACACACCCTGCTTCTTAGTTTGATTTCCGGTGCGTGGTACTTAATAAGGGTAACCCATTAACAAACAAGACCGTAAGAAACCTCCACAGCTTCTGGGAAATAAGCACCATGTAGCATTTGATTTTTCCCTAAATAGAATCTTGAGTGCCTCTTAGATGCATTTTTTAAGATTTTATTTATTCATTCATTTTAAAGAGAGAGAGCGCACGCACGAGCTGGGGGAGGTGCAGAAGGAGAGGGAGAGGCAGACTCCTCGCGCTCAGCGAGCCTGACGCGGGGTTTGATCCCACAACCCTGAGATCAGGACCTGAGCCAAAATCAAGAGTCAGACACCCAACCGAATGAGCCACCCAGGAGCCGCGCTCTTGGATGGATTTTTAAAAATAAAAACAAACCTTTCTTGAGTGGATGTAACAAAAACCGTAAGGAGGGAGTAACCAGCCAGCTCAAAGTGAGTCTAGCTACACAAAAACACAGACCCTACTGCCATTGGTCACTGCCACACTCCTCCGGGACCCTGCAAAGAGCCACAGGCTTTTGGGGCCTGGTGAGCAGAGGTCAACAGATGACAAATTGTGTGTGGCCCAGAGTCTGAAGAGCCTGTTAGCATCTCTCCAGCAATAACCCTTCTGGGTGACACTGGCCTCATTGTTCTCCTGGTGGCCTTGTTCTGCCCGGGACCCAGGGTTTCAGGGGCAGGCTCTGGCTGTCTTGGATGCAAGGCTTGCTTGTGAAAGGCCACAAATGGGAAATGGTGGCATACACACTCTGGGCCGTACTTTCAGAGGGGCACTTGACGCCTCTGCCATCTGACCGCTGCAGGAGCAGAGCAGTGAGCCCAAGGAGCCGCCCGCCACCAACTTACTGCCCGCCCCACAGACCAATGCCTCTGGATCTCCTCTTATATCCCTGTCTCTCTACCCCAGCCTGATGCCAGATGCCAAAGCAACAGACACACCGTGGGGCAAAACCAGGAACCCATGTGCTAGCAGGGCAGCCCGTTCCTCTGGGCAATCTGGAGCCAGCTGCAAATGTGGGGGGTCATGAGGGAGGGCACAGAGCTGGGCAAGAGATGTAGCCAAGTCCACCTTTTCTTAGGCACGTGAGATCCTCACGCTTCGCGAGTCACTGCGATGACTTTCAAAGCAACTATTCTAGACTGGCTTCACTCCGATCCCCAAATCTCTGTTGCTAACTGCGGTGCACACGAGGAGATCGTGCTGGTTTTTGCTACGAGTGTAAGTCAGGAGTGGATTGCAAAGGCATAGTATGCTGTAATCAACTCGGAGACTGAAATATAAAAATATTTCCATTGCTAGACCTGACTCGATGAATGGAAACCGTCTTGGCCAGCAACTTCAAATAACCAGCAATTTTGTCCTGGCTTGTCCCCAGCCCCTTAGAGAGAAATGAGCCAAATCCCCAGATGGTGGGGAACATTTTATAGTGGGGAATGCTTGGAGCACATCCGTATTCAGCCCAGTCTCCTCCCGCTCTACCTCTGGTTCTTGGCCATGGTCGTCAAACTCTAGAGGGCACTGAAGTCACCTGGGTGCCTGTTTAACAGCTGAAGTCTCAAGGTCGCCTCCGGTCACTTGACTGGGTAGTTAGCTAATATTCAGGGAACATCTGCTATGTGCCAGGCACTACTGTAGGCACTAGATATCCCACAGGGAGTCCCCGTCCATGGGAAGCTTACAATCTTTTTTTTTTTAAGACTTGATTTACTTATTTATTTATTTATTTATTTGAGAAAGCGCGAGTGAGGGAGCACAAGCAGGAGGGAGGGGCAGAGGGAGAGGGAGATGGAGAAGCAGGCTCCCCGCTGAGCAGGGAGCCCAACATGGGGCTCGATCCCAGGACCCTGGGATCATGACCTGAGCCAAAGGCAGACGCTTCACCAACTGAGCCCCCCAGGCGCACCAAGAAGCTTACAATCTAATATCCCATCATGGATGGCATAGACAAGAAATAAAGAAGTTAAGGGGCGCCTGGGTGGCTCAGTCATTAGGCGTCTGCCTTCGGCTCAGGGCGTGATCCCGGCGTTCTGGGATCGAGCCCCACATCAGGCTCCTCCACTGGGAGCCTGCTTCTTCCTCTCCCACTCCCCCTGCCTGTGTTCCCTCTCTCGCTGGCTGTCTCTATCTCTGTCAAATAAATAAATAAAAATCTATAAAAAAAAAGAAATAAAGTAGTTAATTGCAAATATCCAGGAGTGCCATGAGGTACACACCATATGGATGTGACATGGAGAGACCAGGGTGGGGTTGCGATTTTAAAGAGTGTGACCAGAGCAGGCCTCTCTGAAAAGGTGACATTTGACTGAGGCCTGAGTGAACAGAAGGAGGCAGCCATGGGAAAGGCATTATAGCAGAAGGAAGGGCAAGAGCAGAGACCCTAAGCGAATGAGACAGGGCTTGATTCACTCAGGGGCAGAAGGACAGACAGACAGAAGGCCTCAAGAGTCATTGTCAGTGGATCTTAGAAAAGGGCCAAGAAGCTTCATTTTCAACCAAAGCTCCCAGCCCACCCCAGGTGATTCTGAGCTGTAGGCCCAGTTGAGAAACCCCAGACTACACTGTCACTCAGAAGCCTGACCCCAAGGCCTGCAACGTCGCCTCAATTTAGCAGGCTTGTGCTAATCATTGTTCACTAAGAAGGGAAAGATTCCCCAAAGTAATTCCACTGGAAAGTTCCTTGGGAGAAAGACAGCGTCTGTCCATTTCATAGCCATGGTGCCTAGAACCGTGCCAGGTACACACTGATATCTGGTGAATGAAACGAACGAGGGGTGGCTGGCCACCACAGCTCCTGGTGCTCTGAGAACTCATTTTCAGTGAACCTGAGTTTTACTCAAACAAAAATTTCATAAACGCCGAATTAAAAAGCGGCTTTCTCCTGCCCCCTAGTTACTGAAGAATGCTTTGTGAGATACCCCCACTTTCCGAGCAGCCACGTCCAGTATAATCTCTACATTTTGAGGTAGGGGCTCTGTCTCACCACGGGGGCTCTGGGGGCTTAGAGAAAGGACTGGTTGAAGGGGCTAAGCTCACACTTGGAACCAACCAGCCAGGGCCTCAGCCACGGGGCTATGAGGAAGGCGGGCATGTGAATTCCTTGATGCCAGCTGCCACCTACAGGCTGCCGGGAGTGTGGCGGATTCCCTCGGGAGCCAGGGCTGGGGCTGCTGTGGGGGCCTCCCCAAGCCGTGGGAAGCCTCAGCATGATCCGGTTGGGGACAGTTGGGGATGTAGGGTCAAGGCCATGTGTGGGGGCCTCCCACCTGCCCCTTTACGCATCCCTCTCAGCACCTCTTACCTCAGGCATCTGGGACCGTTGGGATCACTTAAGCTGGACTCATGATGGCAGCTGGCCCAGACACAGGCCCGCCATACGCAGGTGGGGTTGTGAATCTGAATCCCAGATCTCTTCCTCTCCCTCCTGCCTCCTTTGCCAAACAACACCTTCCTGTGGAGACTTCTACTTCCGGGAAGATGGAGTCGATGTCCTTTTCTCCACTCCTCCCTTCCCTCTCTGAAAGGCCCCGTAAAGAGGATCAAGAGACAAGCTACTGAGTGGAAGAACATATTTACAAACCACATATCCAACACAGGACAAGTAGCTAGAATATATAAAGAACTCTCAACCCCAGCTGCAGGAAAACAAGAAATCCAATTAGGAAACAGCCAAATAACACGAACAGACATTTCAGCCAAGAGAATATAAAGACGGTCCATAAGTACTTAAAAACATGTTCGATATCATTGGTCATTAGGGAAATGAACATTAAAAGCACAACATGATATCTATCAGGGTAAAGTAAACAACAAAATGGGGCACCTGGCTGGCTCAGTCCATAGAGCATGCAACTCTTGTTCTTGGGGTCATAAGTTCGAGCCCCAGGTTGGGGGTAGAGTTTACTTTTTAAAAAAACAGCAACAACACCAAATGCTGGTGAGGATTTAGAGAAACCAGGCCATTCCTATGTTGCTGGTAGGGTTGTAAAGTGGCATGGCCGCTCTGGAAAGAAGTTTGGCAGCTTCTTAAAAAAGTAAATGTGTGGGGGGCGCCTGGGTGGCACAGCGGTTAAGCGTCTGCCTTCGGCTCAGGGCGTGATCCCAGCGTTCTGGGATCAAGCCCCACATCAGGCTCCTCCACTATGAGCCTGCTTCTTCCTCTCCCACTCCCCCTACTTGTGCTCCCTCTCTCGCTGGCTGTCTGTCTCTCTCTCTGTCAAATAAATAAATAAAATCTTTAAAAAAAAAAAAGTAAACGTGTGGGCACCTGGGTGGCACAGTCGGTTAAGTGTCTGATGCTTGATTTCAGCTCAGGTGATGATCTCAGGGTCATGGGAGGGAACCCTACGTCGGGCTCCTTGGGGGCTCCTTGCTGGGCCTGGAGCCTGAATGGAATTCTCTCTCTCCCTCTCCCTCTGCCCCTCCATCTCCCCCCCACACACACATGCATGCATACTCTCTCTCTCTCTAACAAAAAAAGTAACCATGCAACTACCATATGATCCAGCAATTATATTCTTGGGCACACATCCCAGAGAAATGAAAACTTACGTCCACACAAACACCTGTCCACAAATGTTCACAGCAGCTTTATTCATAATAACCAAAAGCCAGAATGGGCCCAGATGTCCTCCCGCAGGTTAAGCAAACAGTGTGATACATCCTTACCGTGGAAAACCACTCAGCAACAAAAAGAAATCAAGTCTTGACACATTCAACAGCCTGGATGAACTTCCGGAGAACTCTGTTGAATCAAAAAAAGCAAAGGTTACATACTCTGATTTTATTCAGATACCCTTCTTAAATTAGAAGAATGGAGAACAGATTAATGGTCGCCAGAGTTGAGGAGGAGGGGTGAGGTGGAAGGAGGTGGCTATGGCTGTAAAAAGGCAACAGGACTGATCCATGTGGCAATGGAAATGTTCTGTACCTTGATCACACTATGTCCACACCTGGTTGTGATTGCGGGCTATAGTTTTGCAAGAGGCCACCATTGGGAAAACCTGGATAAAGGGTACTTGCTCTCTCTGTGTACTGTTTCTTACAATTGCATAAGAACCTAGGGCAAGATAAAAAGTTTAATTGCAAAAGAAAAGACCTGGGGCACCTGGGTGTCTCAGTCGGTTGGGCATCTGACTTCAGCTCGGGTCATGATCTCTGGGTCCTGGGATGGAGCCTCTGTCCTGCTCCCTGCTCAGCCTGCCGCTTCTCCCTCTCCCTCCGCTCCTCCCCCTGCTTGTGCTCTCCCTGTCTCTCTCAAATCAATAAATAAAATCTTTTTTAAAATCTCCAAAACTTATTAAAAAGAAAAAGAAAAGACCTTTCTGTTTATCTGTTTATCCCCTTCTCTTGGGCCCCACTACAGTAATCCATGCAGGGGTGCTGGTGGATAGTAAAGACACTGATGTTATCCCCACTTCTTACCTACTTCAGCGGGGGTTTTCTGTGATCATAGAAGGGCCACGTTTTGTAGAAGAAATTGCCTTGAATTTAAAATCAGGTTCCCTTGAGGCCTGGTCTTCACAGGCTTTGTGACCTCAGACAAATTGCTTGGCCTCTCTGAGATTCCATCTCATACCCTGTAAACAAATTTTATAGAGTAAATGAAAAAATGAGAACACGTGGTAAATTGTAAAGCAGTACACAAAAGAAGGTCTTTTTCCTGGTCTTCCTCCTTCCCTGTCCTTATTCCTTCCAGTTAGAGGAAAGGACTACATCTAGAGGAAGTCTTATGTTTTCCTGTATTCCCAGGGCTTAGCCCAAGTCCCTGCCCCAGGAGGTGCTTGGAAATTGCTTGCTCATGCTGCTAATGGCAGAGTGTTTAAAGCCAGGGGTTAGCTCCAATGGGGGAGAAGGAAGGTTCAGCCCCCCAGTGGGACACAGGCCTTGGCTGTGTCTTCAGCTGAGACTTTGAAGAGCGCTTGGTAGCGTCCCATGTCAACAGCTCCCTGCCCCGGGAATACTTTCACTCAGAGACATCATGGGACGGAGAGGCAGCCCAGCTGCCAGTTTGGGGGGGGGGGTGCAGAGAGGACTGGAGAGAAGAGAAGCTTCTCCCTTGGATCAAGAACTTTGCTATTCCTTACCACCTTTACTCCTCCCCACGCTTTTGAGGCAGGCAGAGCAGGGAGCAACCCTGCTCTTCACGCGCAAACCCTGAAGGGAGACAGGGCTGAGGCCTGCCCAAGGTTCACACGATGATGAGTCAGGGGCACAGCTGGGGCCAGACTCCCGAGCCAGAGATTTTCCACAGCAGGGATGGTGTCCAAATAGAAAAACTAAGACAAAGAAAATGCAGCTCTTCCCTGCCCCAACCTGGAGCCTCTCCTGAGGGAATTTCGGCCAGGCGTCGCCATGTCTTTCCACCCAACTTGCTTTCTGAGGGAGCTGCTGTCACAGCAGGCCTGGCGGGGTGCTGTCCTGGGAGATGGCTTCCCTCCCTTGAGGCTCTGAGCTTTCAGTGACCTATTTAAAGACAGAGAAACCAGTTTGGGGTTTGGGACTCTCCGGGTGCCACTCACAGGGAGCTCCCCAGGGCCTTCCTAGGCACCTCTCACTGCTTCTCCTCAGTGGTGACCGCTGAGGGTGGGGTAGGGAGGGCACTTTTCTTCTTACCTGGCCCTGAAATCCCAGAGTGTCCTTAGAAACTCACTCAGAGACTGAAGAGAACAAGCCAGGGCCTTTCTGGAAGGCAGGCTGAGGGAGGGATAGCCGTCCCGTGCACACACACACACACACACACACCCCCGCAATCTGGATGCTTTCCCCAAGGGTCCCTTCTCCCCATGGCCACCACCACCAGGTCTCTGAGAAGACTGAAATGGGAAAACGGACAAGCTGCCCCGGGAGGGGAGCACCGGAAGCCATGGGCTTGGATTCATTCACCCATTCGCAGGTTGCCAACTTGGAAAGCAGAGAGGCGGCTGGGAAGGTTTGAATTGGGGAGTCGCAGGGGTGGGGCTGCAGGGAGGATGTGGGAGCAAGCAGGGTCCCCGGGGAGGGGGGTGGCCCTGCTCCTGCCCTCAGGTTGCTCTCCGTCTGGGACCAGGGGCCAGAGCTCCCAGGGAAGGCTCGAGACAGGAGGTATGCAAGCTCAGGCCAGCCAGTCTTGGCTTCCGGGCAACTCGAGGGATGTTTCTGGCAGCCTGCCTAACCATTCATTTGTTCATTCATTCATTCACTCATTAACCATTCCCTCACTTCATAATATTCATGAAGTACCCGTTCTGCGTTGGGCACTGGAGGGACAGTGGTGGGCAGGGCAGGCTTTGTGCCTTCTGGAGCTTACAGCCTGAGGGGGTCCGAGGGGGTGGGAGGCCCCTTTAGATAGGGTAGTTGAAAGAGGCCTCTCATTATCATGAGGCCACACCCTCCTTCTTCAAGATCTGCAGATGCTTTCCAGTCAGGGCTGCCAAACCTGAAATCGCAGTGTCCTGTAGAAACTGCCAACAGTTTGCAGACATATAAGACTCAAAAATGGGTCCCTAGCACCTCATAAAAACCTTCTCCCTTCGCAGGGCCTCTCACCCGTAGAGGAAGGTTTGAAGAGGGAGGAAAGAGGCAGGCGAGGCTGCGGTGGGGTCCCTTGAACAGCCGGCCAGGGGCGTGGAGCCGAGTGTCCCTCAGTAATCTCCTCCCCCAAAGAGCTCTGAAAGGCCCTCCCTGTCTTTTAAAGTCACAGCAACTCAGGGCCGGTCGGTTCTACTTCCCCGCATTCACGGACTCAACAAGGAGCCGTTGCTCAGCCACGGCCATGGCCACGGCCATGGCCATGGCCATGGAGATCGTACACTCCTCTGGAGGCTGGCGATCCAAGGGTCAACCAGACAGCCCCGGGCTCTCGGGGAGCTTCCAGTCCGACCAATGGACGCGACAGGGATGAATTCATTTCATGAATAATGCATCAATTACAGTTCTGCTAAATACTGTGAAAGAGACCAAGAGGAAGTCCCTCGTTCAAGGCAGGGCTCAGGGAAGACTTTCCTGAGGAGGTGCAACTCCAAGGATGAACAGGATTTGGCCGGGCCGAGAGGCAGGAGAGGAGGAAGAGCTGTCTTACAGAGGACATGGCAAGGGGGAGCCCGGAGGCCACGTGGCGGGGTCCTTTCAATGAACACAAAGCAGGCCAGGGCTGGAGGCTGAGCGAAGTCAGGAGAGAGAGGCTCCATATGAGTTCTGGGGGGCGCCTGGGTGGCTCATTCGGTGAAGGGTCTGCCTTCGGCTCAAGTCATGATCTCAGGGTCCTGGGATCAAGCCCCGCCTCAGGCTCCCTGCTCAGCGGGGAGTCTGCTTCTCCCTCTCCCTCTGCCCCTCCAGACCACTCCTGCTGTCTCCCACTCTCTCTTTAAAGAATTTGTGTGAGTTCTGGGAGATAAGCAAGGAGGGACCAGACAGGCGGGACCTCATGGCCCCGGGAGGCATACAGGTTGCAGCCTAAGAACTTTGAGGAGCCACCGAAGGGCTTCCGCCGGGGACAGAATCAGGTTGGCACTGGCTTTGGGGGGGCAGGCAAGCGTGCAAATGGGGAGACAGTCATTCACATGGGAGATGAAGACAGAAACCTTGATCTGTGTGGAGGGGGGCAGATGGAGGCCAGTGGAAGAGTCTGGACACATTTAGGAAGTGAGATCAATAGGACATTTTGGTGGATTGGCTGCGGAGCTTCGGGGAAGGGAGGGTTTGTTCCCATTGTCCAGAGTGGCAGGTGAGAACACATAAGAGAAAATCTCCAGAACCAAGGGCTTGAGAGAGTTCTCAAACAAGATACCAAAGGACCACTCATAAATAAGAAAACAAATCAAATTATGAATACACGCAATGACTTGGGTGGCCATCAAGGGCATCATGCTGTGGGGGGAAAGCCAACCTCTAAAGCCTACCTACTGTACGATTCCATTTATATAACATTGTGGAAGTGACAGAACGACAGAGAATGGAGAACAGATTTCGTAGTTTCCAGGGGTGAGGGATGGCGGGCGAGTGTGACCACAGAAAGTCTGCATCTTGGTCGCGGTGGTGGTGGTTACACACGCGGTAAAATGACATAGAACTACAAACACACAGCGTCCCGGGGCCGATCTCCCGGTTTGATACTGTATTACAGTAACGTAAGATCTAGCCACTGGGGCAAACTAGGCAAAGAATACGTGAGCGCTTTCTATGCTATCTTCTCAACTTCCTGTCCAGACTTTTTCAAAAATGTTTTTAAACTAGGCGGGAAAAAAGAGACAAAACACAGTGTGTGGCGTGTAGAAAACATTTGATGAAACGTAGCTACTATTAAAACCAGATGTTGCCCCCCCCCCCACGGTTTTCAAGGAACTCTAGCTCAGGCCTGTGGGGGAAACAACAAGGCCTGTGGCTATGGTGACATTCTGAGTCGGGGTGGGCGGGGAGACTTACGCTGTGTTGAATAGAGGGGACAGAAGCAGGACAGAGCAGATAAAGGAATCCACAAGGGCTTTTTTTTTTTTTAAATCAAAAATACAAATTAGGTGAATTAGAAGTTGAGATTACAGAAGGGATCCCCCTAAAGGTCTTTGAAAGACTAGCCTGCATTTATGAATTTATTTACGGGTTGTTAACTCTTTAAGGAAAGTCTGAGGAGCGAAGGTCAGGGAAATCTTAGCAGGGAATCTTGGAAGTCCCATTGCCAAGTTTCTTCTTGAAGAACTCTTCCTGACCAAAACTCACTTTTGTGTGTGTGTGTAGAGTAGGCTGGGATCCGGGGGGCACTAACATGAGTCTTTCCCATCCAGATCTTTCCCATCCACTGGTTGGTACTTACTTCCCCCTTAGAGTTTCATTCTTTCAGCTTTAGACCAGACTCCCTGTTACAACCTTAATTGTGGCTCAGAGTGGATTTTGATGAGAGGAGACTAGGGCAGCTCTCGGCTGAGGGAGGAAGGGAACAGAGCATATGGGTAAGAAGGGAGAGAAGTCCTCCTTTCAGGGCCTTTGTGGACAACTCATCTGGTTCAGGGCACACTCCTCGCCCCTCTTATTCGGTGCTGACAGCTCAGTTGAGCAGAGCGGAGCAAGCAGGCTGTTGCTGATGATGACGATGGTGACGACAAGGGGAGCTACCAAGTTTTAAGTACCTACTATGTGCCAGCAGCCATCCATACATTTTCTCTCACTTTCACAACAAATCTCACGAAAAGGGTGCTATTTTTAACCTCTCTTTAAAGGCGTAGAAACAGCTTCAGTGAGGCCAAGAGGCTTGGTACAACCAGGTTAGGAACCCAGGTCTTGTCTGGCCCTAAAGGACTGCCTTGAAAGAGACTGTAATGGGGCAGACCTCCTCCAATGGAGAGGTCAGGGAAGGCTTCTAGAGGAATTGTCCAAAGGACTGTTCTCCAGACGCTGCCTCCACCCTCGGGAGCCAATCAGCACACACTGACCCGTAGCTGTTGGCCTCCATTTCCCTGGTGACAGTCTGTAAGATGGAGACCCACTAACGAGTCAGGGGATGATGGGGACCCCAATTTGGTCACAAGTTTGGTTTGACATGTCCTGCTCCATCAACCTGGGTATCCCCCAAAGTTCAACCAGAAACCTAAGTGGCCTAAAATCTGAATGGTACCATTTCGGGGTGCCTACCCCTCCCCTCATTTGCTAAACGGGAACTGCCATCCTTCCTTTAGGGTAGGGCTTCCTTTCTCCTGTGTGGGGTAGGGACCAGCTGGGTCCCCTCAGCGGCCAAAACGCAATCCACCCCCCCGCCCCCTGCCCCTCACCCCAGAAGGACCACATGCTGTGGTGTTCTCACAGTGAATCTCAAGTAGGAAGCAACTCTTGATGCACGTGAGCTAAAGCCAGGTGGGCAAGTTGGGAGGGAGAAAGAAGCCCATGGGATGCGGGCAGAGCTAAGAAGGATGCTGGTGGTGTGCTCCTGAAGGCCCTGACTTTGTGAATGTTCCAGAGGGCAAGCTCAGTGTTCTCTGAAGTAACCAGATAGGAGGCTTAAGGTCTTTATGCAAAGAAAACCAATAAATGAAAAGCAGGGCCCTGACGAAATGACTGCTGGGAAGAACACTAAGTTAGTCGTAGTTGAGTCCGGTAAGGGACTGTGGATAAGTATACGTATATATGTGTGTGTGTGATATATGATTAATGTAATATATAGACTAGAATACGCTGTAATATACTGAGAAAGAGAAGAGCATCTCCTGCCATCCAGGAGCTGGCCTGGCCGTGTCAGTTAGGCCCTGGCGTGGCGGGCCGCTGGCCCTGCACTCACAGCAAGGCCTCGGTGTCCTGTCCAACAGAAACAATTCCACAAACAGCAACATCAAACAAGGCCACCGTGTGATGGACCACGGCCAAAGCGAGACCACTCCTTAATCATGTCTGAACGCAGACAAAACATGACTGGTGTCCAAACCACAGAAATGACCAAACATCCCCCTCTCCTGGCAGATACGGGGGCCGCTGCTCCTTTACCTGTTCTAGCTCTTGTCTGCCCTTCTTCAAGATGAGATTTTTTTGAAATAGCCAGTTACAGCATGGCCCTGCTTCCTAGTAGGATTCGATCTAGAGCAAGCCGTGGCTTCCTTAGACCCTCCCGAAGTCACAGAACCCAAGCCCGACTCCTATGAGTGCTTTCTAGCACCCTCTTCTTGAGATGGCCAAGGTTCCCGTAGTGTGCATTATCCCCCACTGCTGGAGAGCATTGAGAGTATGTGTGGGGTGTGTGTGTGTGTGTGTGTGTGTGTGTGTGTGTCAGTGCACATGCACTCACTAATTAAAAATATATCAGTGGAGGTGCGCCTGGGTGGCTCAGTCTGTTAAGCGTCTGCCTTCGACTCGGGCCATGATCCCAGGGTCCTGGGATGGAGCCCCGCATCCGGCTCCCTGCTCAGCAGGAACTCTGTTTCTCCCTCTGCCCCTCACCCCACTTGTGCTCTCTCTCCCTAATAAATAAAATATTTAAATATATATATTTAAATTATATATATATATACATATGTATATGCACCAATGTAGATGTAAATATATCTCATAGACATATAATTTTTGCCTACATGATCTGGTCTTAGTTTTAAACTCTTCACTTAACATTAAAATGGGATCTTGGTTGGACATCTGAAAAACCAAACAAAATCTCATTAATTGAAAGAGCCATAATTCACATTAGGAGTATAGGTCGCAGAACTTTACCCTTGCCCTAACTATAAAAAAAGGAGTAAGCTATGAAAATTAATCATCGGAATAAAAATGGCTTCAGAAGCAGCATCATTTGCATGTTAATTATGTGCTAATTACTTTACCTTATCTATTCATTAACAAAAGTCAAGGGCAGGGGTACCTGGCTCATTCGACAGAGCAGGTGACTCTTGATCTTGGGTTCATGAAATTGAGCCCCATGTTGGGTGGAAAGATTACTTAAAAAATTTTTAAATTAAAAGTATTTTTAAAAAGTCAAGGGAACCTCCACTTAGTTTTATCCTGTTCTGCCTTAGTTGGAGTTACTGTTTTACTTGAAAAGACCTTCTTTGTAAAGAGTCTGTGAATGGGACTCTCCTAGGGGGCCTTTACCTACTAATTATTCAGAAACTCTGAGACCAACTACCCATTGCATACCCTCAGGGTTGTCCAGTTCCTTCCTGGGGCAAAGGCACATGAGTCCATTTGGTTATTCAGGCCATTTTGGCAGACAAGTAATTTGATATCTCTTTCACATTCTGGGCAGTTCTGAGCCCCATGTCTCATGCCTCTCTAATCCGGGGTTTCTCAACCTAGAATTATTGACATGGGGGCTGGATAGTTGTCTGGGGGTGGAGGGAGACTGTCCTGTGCATTACAGGATGGTTCCCCATATCCTTGCCCCCTTCCCACCAGCGGCCAGTAGCACACCTCCCCACAAGCCCCATGTAAAGATCGAAATGATCCCAGACTTTGGCGAATGGCCCCGAGCTGCGAAATCCTCTGGTTGAGAATCACTGTTCTAAGATCACAGTTTTGCTACCCGGCTTGCACTTACCTCTTTAGCCTCACCTCCCCATTCACTTAAAACAGATAGTGGACGGTCATCTGGAGCCTTGCCCGAGGCTTATTGCTGCCTCCACCCAGGCGAAAGGACCACACAAAACTAAGGCACAACTGGGATGAGGCTCAGAACAAACTCGTAATCAGCCAGCCCCCTGAAATGGAGGAGGGTTTCCAGGTGTCTATCTGTCATTAGGCCCTTGGCCTTGGAGGAATTTCCAGAGGTTCCCATTGCTTAGTTCCCTTTGCCCGACAGTTGTCTGAGGGACCTCTTGCCTCCCCGCTAAGTGCTAAGTGCTGGGCACCTACTCTGTGCTGGCCCTACCCTGGGTTAAAGAGATGGCTAACGGGCACTGGGTGGCTCTGTAGGTGAAGCATCTACCTTCGGCTCAGGTCATGATCCTGGGGTTCTGGGATCAAGCCCCACATTGGGCTCCCTGCTCAGCGGGGGGTCTGCTTCTCCCTCTACCTCTACCTCTTCCACTCCCCCTGCTGGTGCTCTCTCATGTGTGCTCTCTCTCAAATAAATTAATAAAAACTTCTTTAAAAAGAGAGAGAGATAGTTAAGGTGGACAAGTAACAGACAATCCCAAAGCAGTTTGACCAAGGGTCTGAGAGAGGAAAGCCCAAGGAGACCGTGGGATCCCCAAGAAGGGCACCTGCCCCAGCCTGGGAGGTCAGAGAAGGGGTCCCAGAGAAGGTGACATGTGAGATAAGTTATGAAAAAAGAATGGGAATTTGCAAGGCAAAGCCTAGGCTAGGCTAGGCTGGGCTAGGCTAAGGCCAGAGAGGAGACCGGAACAGAGGGATGGGGTAGCATGGTCTGCATTTGGAAGATAGTGGTAACTCCAAGTTGTTGACCATTTCCCCAGCTTTAACAGTGAAGAGAGAAAAGATGAGAACAGAGTGGTAAGCAAGGACCTACTAATGAAGGGCCCTGCATGCCAAGCTAAGAAAGGCATTCTTTATCCTGAAGGGTTGTAGATCTTGAAACATCCCCAGAAACACTGGAGGGCAGGGAAGGATGATTTCCTGCTTCTGTTCCCAAAGATGCTGATTCACTTGGGGCCCAGCCATCTCTATTTTCTTCTTTAGACTTTTAATATGGTGGATTACATTGATTGTCTTTCTTTTTCTTTCTTTCTTTCTTTCTTTTTTTTTTTTTTTTTTTTTTTAGAGAGAGAGAGTGTGTGTGAGTTGGGGAAGGGGCAGAGGGAGAGAGAGAAACTCAAGCAGGCTCCATGCTCAGTACGGAGCCCTACACAGGGCTCAATCTCATGACCCTGAGATTATGACCTGAGCTGAAACCAAGAGTCAGATGCTTAATGACTGAGCCACCCAGACGCCCCTGATGTTCAAAGATAGAATCTGCCTGACATTAAATTATAGGATAACCCCACTTGGTTGTGGCATATTATTCTTTTTATATGTTGCTGAATTCTATTTGCCAATACATTGTCGAGGATTTCTGAATCTATATTCATGAGGGATATTGGTCTGTACTTACTGATGTTTGGACCATCTTCGTCTGGTTTTGGTGTCAGGCTGATGTTGGCCTCATACAATAAGTTGAGAAGCACTCCTTCCTCTTCTATTTTCTGAAAGAAATTATGTAGAACTGGTGTTATTCTTTTGAATGTTCGCTAGAATTCACCAATGAAGCCATCTGGACCTGTTCTTTTCCTCGGAGAGTGTTTTGAATTACTCATTCAATCTCTTTATAATTATAGAACTATTCAGGTTATCCAGTTCTTCTTGGCTGAGTTTTAATAGTCTGTGATTTTCAAGGAATTTCAAGGAACATTTCATCTGAATTGTCAAATTTCTGTGCAGAGTTGCTGGACGTGTTCCCTAATTTTTCCTTTGATGTCTGCAGTGTCTGTATTGATATCCCTGATTTCATTCCAGATATTAGTAATGTGTGTCTTCTTTCTTTTTCTTTGTCAATCTTCCTAGAGGTCTATCATTTTCATTGATCTTTTCAAAGAAACTGATTTTGGATTTCATTTTTTTTAAAGATTTTATTTATTTATTTATGTGACAGAGGGAGACAGCCAGCGAGAGAGGGAACACAAGCAGGGGGAGTGGGAGAGGAAGAAGCAGGCTCCTAGCGCAGAAGCCTGATGTGGGGCTCGATCCCAGAATGCCGGGATCACGCCCTGAGCCGAAGGCAGACGCTTAACGACTGCGCCACCCAGGAGCCCCAAGATTTTGGATTTCATTGCCTTTTTTCTTTTTCTTTTCTTTTTCTGTTTTCAATTGCATTGATTTCTGGTCTTTAGTATTTCCTGGTTTCTGCTTGCTTTAGGTTTATTTTGCTCTTCTTTTTGTAGTTTCTTGAGGTGAAAGATGAGATTATTGATTTGAGACCTTCCTTCTTTTCTTACATAAGCATTTAATGCTCTCAGTTTCCCACTCAGCACTGCTTCAGCTGCACCCCACAAATTTTGATATGTTGTACCTTCATTTTCATTCAGTTCAACATATTTTCTCACTTCCCTTGAATCTTCCTCTTTGACTCGTGGATTGTTTAGAAATCTGTTGTTGAGTTTCCAAGTATTTAGAGATTTCCCTCATATCCTTCTGTTATTGATTTCTAGTTTGATTCCATTGTAGTCAGAGAACATATTCTGTATGATTTCAATGCTTTTAAATTTATTGAGGTTTGTTTTATAACCCAGGATATGGCCCCTTTTGGTGAATGTTCTTTGTACACTTGAAAAAAATGTGTATTTGGCTGGAGTGGATGGAGTGTTCTAGAAATTGTCAGTTAGATCTAGTTGGTGGGTAATGTTATTGAGTTCTTCTCCACCCTTGCTGATTTTGTCTCAGACACCCACATTTTTAACTAGATTTGGGGAAAATAAGTGCAGCCCTCACATGAAACCCACTGCTCTGGGGACTAAAAAGGGAATGGTGAAAACCTGATTTAAAGGGCAACAGGTGGGATGCCTGGGTGGTTCAGTTGGTTAAGCATCCCACTCATGGTTTTGACTCAGGTCATGATCTCATGGGTCATGACATAGATCCCTGTGTGGGGCTCCACGTTCAGTGGGGAGCCTGCTTGAAGATTTTCTCCCTCTGCTCCTCCCCGCCCTTGCACGTGCACTTGCTCTCTCTCTCTCTCTCGCAAATAAATAAATAAATCTTTTAAAAATTTTTTTAAAAATAAAATAAAATAAATAAAAGGCACCAGACAAAAGGACTCCCTGACCCAAGTCTTTCCCACTCAGGTGCAGAATATGAGGGTTTTCACTGACCTAAAGTTCCATGTTCCCTGGGACAAAGCACTAGAGATCAGATACATTTAGCTGATTAATTATTTTCCGCCCTCAGAGTGGGATGTTGAGATTGGCTGGCCTGCAAGAGAATTTTGATTGGGACTGCACTGGTAAGGGCTACAATTTTGTCCTAGCATTTTCTTTGCTCCAGCCCCAAGGAGCACACTGCCCTTACCTCTTGTCCAAGCATGAGCCCCACAGCCCCCAGTCCCACACTCCCTGTTGCAGTTTTCTCCAGGAACAGTGAGGTGTGGATGAAGGTGTAAGGAATTGGGAGGTACGTGGAGAACCCCAAGTTTTAGCCAGATTTCCCCAGTCCTCCTCTCCCATACTCCCAAAGAACGACTGGAGCACAGATTTGGACTCCCAAAGGGGCCAAGTACAGGAAGAGGAGGGGGACACCAGAAGAGAAAGCAGTCAAAGGTAGTGGTTCTTAACTATCAAGGGGTCCCAGAGTCTTTTGAGAATTTGATAAAGTTTTGGACTTTATCCCAGTTTTTAAAAAATGCCCTTAGGATGGGGTCACAGTTATGCCCTCAGTTTTGGGGTGTTTGCAACTCCCTGAGGAGTATTCCTTGTGCCCTATCCTAAGAAATTCTGTTTTAAAGAAAGTGGCAACCTATATGTCCTTCTTCCCCTTCAGATGGCAGAAAGCCTCCTTTGTCCCCCCAAAGCATCCCTTCCATCTTCTTGAGTGGCCAAGATTTCTTATTGTTATATCCAATGGCAAAAGACAATAAGCAGAATCTTAAGGGACCCCGAATAGCCAAAACAATCTTGGAAAAGAAAAACAAAAACTGGAAGACACAGTTCTTGATTTCAAAACTTATTACAAAGCTATGGTCATTAAAACAGCATGGCACTGGCCTAAAGACAGATATGTAAACCAATGGAATAGAAGAGAAAGTTCAGAAATAAACCCTTACATACGAGGTCAAATTATTTTTGGTAAGGGTGCCAAAACCATTCAATAGGGGAAAGAATTGACTTTTTCAACAAATGGTGCTGGGAAACTGGTTACCCACATGCAAAAGAATGAGGTTGGACCCTTACCTAATAGCATATACAAAAATTAATTCAAAACAGATCAAGGACCTAAATGTAAGACCTAAAATAAAACTCTTAGAAGAAAACACAGGACAAAAGCTTTATGACATTGGATTTGGCAATGACTTCTTGGATATGACACCAAACACAGTAGTAACAACAACAAAAAATGAGTAAATTGGATTTCATGAAAATTTTAAAATACTGTACATCAAAAGACATGATCAGCAGAGTAAAAAGGAAGCCCCCAAAATGGGAGAAAATATTTGCAAATCATGTATCTGGTAAGAGATTAATATCCAGAATATATAGAGAACTCCTAAAACTCAAAAGCAGCAAAGCCATTCAAAAATGGCAAGGGGCACCTGCCTGGCTCAGTTGGTGGAATGCGCAACTCTGGATCTCGGGGTTGTGAGTTTGAGCCCCCCCATGGGTTAAGGAGCCTACTTTAAAAAGGGGGCAAAGGACTTGACTAGCCATTTCTCCAAAGAAGACATACAAATGACCAAAAAGTACATGAAAAGATGCTCAACATCACGCATCATGAGAAAAATGAAAATCAAAACCACAATGAGGTACCACCTCACATCCATTAGGATAACTACTACCAAAAAACAAAACAAAAGCCAGAAAACAAATTTTGGCAAGGATGTGGAGAAACTGCAACCCTTGTGCATGGTTGGTGGGAACATGAAATGGTGTGGCTGCGGTGGCCAACAGTATGGCAGTGCCCCCCCAAAATTAAAAATAGAACTACCATAAGATCCAGCAATTCTACTTCTAGTATAGACCCAAACGAATCAAAAGCAGGGTCTTGAAGAGATATTTGTACACCCATGTTCATAGGAGCATTTCTCATAATAACTAAAATGTGAAAGCACCCCAAGTGACCATTGATGGGTGAGTGAATAAGAAAAATGCAGTGTGTCCACACAATGGAATGTTATTCAGACTGAAAAAGAAATTCTGCGCTATGCTACGACATGGACGAAGGACATCATGCTAAGTGAAATAAGCCAGTCATAAAAAAGACAAAGACTTCATGATTCCATTTATATGAGGTACTTAGAGTAATCACATTCATAAAGTCAGAAAGTAGAATGGTGGTGGCCAGGGCCTGCAGGGAGGGGAGAATGGGAAGTAATTGTTGAATGGGTATGGAGTTTCAGTTTTAAGAGATGAAAAGGGTTCTGTGGGTGGATGGTGGGGATGATCGCGCAACGATGTCAATGTATTTAACACCACTGAACTTTAAAATAGTTAAGGTGATACATTTTATGGTAAATGTATTTAACCACAATTTTTGAAAGATTTTATTTATTTAGAGAGGGAGAGAGAGAGCAAGGGCGAGGGGGGAAAGGGAGAGAGAGAATCTCAAGCAGACTTCACACCCAGCATAGAGCCGGATGTGGGGCTGGATCCCATGACCCCAAGATCATGACCTGAGCCAAAATCAAGACTTGGAAGCTTAGCCACCCAGGTGCCACAATTTTTTTAAAAAAGACAACAGGCAGAGACAGTAAAGCCATAGCACTAGCTACTCACCTAGACCTTGATCCCCAAAGATGACTGTTCCTTAGTCTCATGTCCTTCAGCCCACACTGGATCTCATTGCTTCATGCTTCCAGTCCCTAGGCAGTTGGGCTGTTTCCAGGACACGAACATCACTCATCTTCTGGGTATCACGATGTCCAGAGACAGACTGTGATGACCAGGCTCTCTTTTCTGACTTCAGATTTGTGCAAAATCAGATATAAGGAGTAAGTACGAAGGTGAAAGGGTGTTGCAGACTTGAACTTGGTTGCAACACTGTGGGAACTTAGAAAATGTACAAGTATATAGGGCTTGGGGGGCAAGGGGAGAAAAAGAGGGTTTGATGAATCCCTGTTCAAGTAGCTTCTATTTACCCCGTGGGTGCCACAGAGTGGGCCCTGAGATCAAAATGCATGTTGCATCATTTTATGATGTCACTTACTTTATAGTCGTTAACTGATCTATCTCAGTCTTTCTCAACCGAGAACATCCTTTGATTGCTTCATCAGGCCAGGGGAATACAAAATTTGACTTGGTTCTCCTGCTCTACCTCCTCTGCCAGCCTGATGAGTATTTTCTCTGGAACATTCCCAGGACAGTAGCTAAGTGACACAGAGAGCCTCGTCTGCATTGATCTCTTCCCTTTACTGTGTCCACATCACCCGTAACTACTGTCCCAGACATGAGGCTTCTCCTGCTCCAGCCCAGACAAATTTTAACAGTTGTACCCAGGCAGCTCTAGCTCCCGGGGCTAGTAATGACCCCTGGAGGTAAGAGAGGAATCCATCTTCCTGCAGATTCACCGGCTATGAATCTGATTCCTGCCCATGTATGTGTATTTCTACCACATGCTGACTTCCGTGCTCCGATGGCTCCGAAGGATGAGCCAAGACCGTGGTCAAACCAGGGGAAGCAGTTGGATACTGTGGTGCCCTGCAAAGTTAGGGATGCACTCCTTGCACCTTAGGGTACTGGCCTCAGACCCTGGAGCCAGATGAGGCTCAATGGGCTCCATTTCGCAGAGCAGTCAATGAAGCCATCTCAGGACAAGAGCTGAAAACCATACCGTCCTCCATCTCACTCAGCTGAGCAGGGTTTTGTTTGAAAAAATGTTTCCTCTTCATTTACTTTTGAAATTGCCCGGGTATTTCCATGGCTCAAAACTCCCCGTGTACAAAAAGGCAGTTAGGGAAAAGCCTCCTTCCCACCTCTGGTCCCCCTCAGGCTCTCTCACTGGAGACAGGCACTAAGAAGCAGTTTCTTCTGTGCCCTTCCACTGACACTTGGTTTCATTCTTTATTACTTCCTCTCCAAGTTTTAATTGGGGCTTGTTTTTTTCTTTCAGTGTTTCCACAGAAGTGCTTGATCTTCGCTTGTAATCAGAAATCATGGAACGAGTCTTCTCGAAGAGTTGCTCTATGAGACTTAACATTGCCTGGACTGCATTTTAAGCAATTGGATAGTATTCCACAAGAGCTAATACTTTGCACCCTGCTCTGGGCCCGGTGAGGGACCCCAAGATGAGTAGAGCCTTTGTCACTGCCCTGAGGGAACTTCTTTGTTAGCTGGGGACCCGAGACTACCCATCCGAAATAAATGGCTAGAGCAGATGCGGTTGCCCTGGGGATTCAGGGGCTGGCTTATGGAAGGCCTCGAATGCTGGGGGACGTGTGGCCTCAGTACTGTCAGTCTTCAGTGAGCTGGTGATTAAATGTCACCGGAGTCCGTAGATCTAGGCTCCAATGCCAGCTGTGGTGCCCCATCAGTTTCCTCCACCCCTCCAAGGCTGGTCGCTTCCTCTGTAATAGGAAGATAAGCATCTGCTACCAGAGGCCTGTGCTGGGAATAAGCAAGATGGTGAAGAGGCGGCACCCAGCGTACAATGGATACCCAGAAGTGGTTGGTCATACTTTCTCGTAGGGGAAACTACATAAAACTTGGGCTTATGGTGGGGGGTGAGTGTGTGTAGGTGTGTGTGTGTATGTGAGTGAGTGTATCTGTGTGAGTGAGTGGGGAGGGAGTGTCTGGGGGTGTGTGTGAGGGGGTGCTGTGAGAGTGTGTGTGTGAGTGGTGGTGTGTGTGTGAGTGGGGCTATTGTGAGATTGTGTGAGTGTGTGTGAGTGGGGTGGGGAGTGTTGGGGAGTGAGTGTATTGGGGTGGAGGGGTGGGGGGATGTGTAGGTGCGTGTATGGTGGAAGCTAGTAGTAGTGGCAAGTTCATGAGCTCTAAGAAGTGTGAGCAGGGAGGAGGCGGAGAGAGAGACCAGACGGGGGCATTACCCACTCGTGGAGGCTGATACTGAATCCATGGGGTTGAGCTTCCCAGTTGACCGCTAGGGTAGGAAATGGGGGGGGGCAGGAAGGGGGATCTTTGACAGTTTGTGGGCATGATCATGACATGCTGAATGTAATGTTTGACAGGATTCATACAGGAGCAGAGGTGTGGAGGCTGATGTGGAAAGAGACAAGACTAGAGACACAGAGAACAGCAAGGACAGCATCGAGGGACCAGGTTCTGAGAACGGGTGCCTTGGTGGGTGCAGAGGAAAGGGATGAGCTTCAGGTGACCATTGGGCTTCTAGCCAGGGGAACTGGGGCTATGACGCTGCCTATAAGAGAACGAGCAAGTGGGGCTCAGCTCAGAGGGGAAATAGTGGCGCATGTCAGCTGTGTCCTTGGGACAGCAAGACACCTAAGGGAAGCCAAACAGCCTACTCAAGTAGGGAGCTTGATTCTGCTTCCTATAAATGGAACAAACGCCACTGAAAAGGTTGCATTCTTACCCCTAGGGAATACTGAGATAGGGCAGATCGCAAGGGGCCAGTTCCCTGGTTTTCTGAGCCTCCCATGTTTTCAACAACGACCAAAAAATCTACCTAAAAGGAGAGAGGGAGAAGCAGAATGTGGCTTTAGATCTTGACTTGAGATTAGGGACTGTCTGGATTGTTATGCCAATGAGGATGGACGGGATGCTTTGGCCATCGACCTGTATCTTGGGGTTGTGTTCCTTTGTACTGCCCCGTAACAGAGGTTCTGGGCAGCTCAATTTGCCTAATAGTGTGAGCCAGGTGAGGGACAGACTCAGGGCTGCACCCTGAGGGGCTGTGGGGTTAGATTTGGAAGGTCTCGGCTACACCATACTGCCCAGTAAGCACCTGCTCTGGGGTCAATACCAGGATTCCACCATCCCATGTCTCCCTGGACTGGGGGAGAGATGACCCTCAGGATAACAACTTTTCAGGTCTTCATTACTCTGGGTACATTCCTAACTCCCCTGTCATGACCCGAGTAGCATCTTAGCCTGTGCTTGTTGCTGAGATGATGTAGACAAAAGTGCTCAGAGGCTAATATAAAGGGTTCATTACTGGGGTATGACATAGAAATCAGAGGGGCCATGTACTGTCTGATTCCATTCGTATGAAATGTCCAGAATAGTCAAGTCCATAGAAATGGAAAGCAGATTAGTGGTTGCCAGGGGCGGGGTGGGGAGGGGAGGAGGAGAAAGGGAAGGGTGACTGCTACGGGTACAGGATTTCCCTCTGGAGTGATGGAATGTTCCAGAATTAGATAGTGCTGCTAGCCGAATAACTCTGTGAATATTCTAAAACACCACTGAATGATACACTTCAAAGGAATGAACTTTATGGTTTGTGAATTCCATCTCAATAAAGCTGTTATTTAAGAAAATGATCAAGTAGATTTCTGCATTCATGTCTCATGTGAAACCCACAAATATGTTTACACACTGAGGGGTACCTGCATTTTCACCGACACATTGCAATTTTTAAAAATGTATTACTGAAGTAGAGTTGACATACAGTGTTATATTAGTTTCTGGTGTATGACATAGTGATTCCACAATTCTATACGTTACTACATGCTCACCACGCTAGTGTAGTCCCCACAGTCACCATAGCACATTACCACAATATTATTGACTATATTCCCTGTACTGCAGTTTTCATCTCCATGACTTGTTTATTTTATAATTGGAAGACTGTACGTCTTAATCTCCTTCACTTATTGCTCATAAGAGTTGGTATGACTATTAATACTCTGCAATTGCGTTTATGTTACCTAAATTGTCCTTTGCTAAAACTCAGAAACCCCAGGGATGAGGTAAAGGTAAGTCGGTGGAGGGCTGTTTTCTCTGATGATGAGACTACTGGGTTAAAAAAAAAAAAGGCCTATACAAAACCCACCCAAACAAAACCAAAAGTCCAACAATCCCCATGAAAGTGATTAGTGTTTATGTTTCAGACAACCTATGCTTTCATTGGCCTTGGCAGTACTGTGGAGGAATCTTGACATCAGAATGAACTGTGCTCATCCCTTTCTCCGGGAGTCTAGGCATGAATGTGTCTTCCCTCAACATCTGGCTGACATTTGATTCCCCTCCTCATTTTGAATGTGCTGTTGTGGGTGTTTTCAATGCACGGTCCCACACACATCCTCATCCACACTGCAATGAATACTTCCCCTTAGAACTATATGAAACTCAGTTCAACAAATGTTTATTGAGTGCCCACCATGCACGAGGCACCATAAGAAGAGCAAGATGGCTCCTCAGGCTATCTTCTCCCCCTGGCTGCTTCATCACTCTCCAAAGCTGTGCTTATGGGTGCCAAATACTCCAGAGAGAAGGGAAAGGTGTGATGAACACATGCCCAAATTCACCCTCCTTTTGTCCCAGGCTAGCTCTGCTGCTGGGTCAGGTGGAGAGCCCTGAAACGTCTCTGTGGGATAGTTCATGGTCACGGTTGGCCACTCTCATGACTTGATTTTAATTTATAGACAGGAGACGTGACTGGCCAATCACTTTGACACTGCTGTCAATGCTGGGGTCTGCCCCAAGAGCCCAAAGTACCAACGCAGGGCTGTATGTGCACAGCCTCGGGGCCCTAGGCATGGCGCTGTCACAAAGTCAATGTGCGGCCTTGGTAAAATCACGCCCCTCCCCCCTTTCTGGTACATTTCCTTTGTAAAATGAGGGAGAGGAGTGTGACGAATTGTTATCTAAGGGTCTTTCCAGCTTGGCCATTTTATGCTTTATAGGACTATAGCTAATGAGGTGTATCAGCTTAGAGCAGCCAGGAGGGGGTTAATGCTGAGACCAGTATTGAGAATCAGTGGGATGCTTCCAGAGGCCAAGAAAAACGGGGCAGGAAGCAAGAAGGTGTGGCTGGTTCAGTTTCAAGTTTATATAGGCTGATTTCCACGGAGAAAGAAGCCAGTGATTTGAAGGGTATTTATGTTTGCCCCGGATCAAGAAGCAAGCCAAGGGAAATGGGGGTTATTTTGGTGACGGGTTAGGAGCTTTTCTGAAGTTCAATAATGGTTGAAATAACTTCAGGAGGATGGACCTTAGAAGTTGTCTCCGTCTAGGAGTGTCGGGAACAGAGAGACTCCTTTGCCCCCATCAAATAGCTCTTTTCCCAGTTTACCATTACAAAACCAAACCAAACAAAACAAAAAGCCCACACACAATCAATAGATCTCAATAATTGGGTTTACATGAAGGAGGGATGGGGCTTACCGTGTACCAGGCTCTGCTGAGAACTTTATTTCCATCCAATAGCTCAATTTATTCTCCCGACAATGCTATGAGGTAGCGGCTATCACTATGCTTGTTCTGCAGATGGGGAAACTGAGGCACCTCACCGGCGCTCAACACTCTTCCAGGAACTATGGGTGATACCAAGCAGTAGAGGTGTGGGACAGCACCTTCCCTAACATCTACAGCAGTTCGGTTAATAAAAATTCTGTCAATTGTCTAGGATAAAGTCACTGAAAGGATTTGCAAGAGCTGAAGAAGATCAGAGATGGTTTGCTAGTGATGTTTTCATCTTCTAGCTTGAAGACAAATTTCCCATTTTTATACTATACCAGAACAAAGAAAACTATACTTGTCTCTCCCAGTTTTGGTAAGAGATTGAATGTGCTTTTAACAGTTTTATTGTGCTTCCTACAATGACCATGTTTCACCTTCTGGAAAGCAGAAGGGTGGCATGTGACCTCCTGTGTCCACGTCTCCCCGACGCCAGGCTTTGCATTGTGAAAGGAAGAATTTTGCTTTGCAAAATGAAGAAATGGAAGGCTCTTCCCTGGGAGAGAGGACATTTATTTTCAAAAATGGAAGGAAGAAGACAAGTCAACACCACCCAGCCTCCCGCATTTCCTGACCAGGCCTTGGCCCCAAGCAGGGTCAAGTGCAGACTGTCCATTCCTCAAACACATCGTGTTCTTTCTACTTCCGTACCTTTGGGCAGACTGTTCTCGAGGCTTCTCATTCTCTTCCCCTTCTCCACAAATTCCAAATTCAGACGAGATATAGCTCAAATACTGTCGCTGGGTCTTGTGAACCCCACTGCCCAGGCACCCTGCTCCCCCACTTCCAGCAGATTGGATTTCTTTCCCTTTACCCTGTGCACCAAGAAGGATCAGTGCAACATGGCCAACTCCCCAGCTAGGCCCATCTCTTGAACTTTGTCCCCTCCCCAAACACACACACAGCACACAAGCGTGTGCACGTCTCACAGAGCACAGTAGACGGTTGTGGTTAAGTGGGTGAACTCAGGAACCAAGCAGCTTGAGTTTGAGACCCAGGTTTGCCCCTCACTAAATGAATGACCTTGGGAAAGTAACTGACTCACTCTGTGACTCGGTCATGTCCTCTATAAAATGGGAATAATAATGGTACTTCTCTCATAGAATCATTTAAAGGATTAAGTGTGAACATATATGTAAAGTGCACAGCTCAGTAATTGCTCAGTCAGTGGTACTTAGTATACAATCGCACAAGAGCTGGCGTATGAAGGATGCCAAGTACATATGTGAGTGTCGGAGTGGTTCACACAATCAAACCTTAGGGGCTTGAATTAGGGAGAAGTCAGGGACAGCTGGGTTACGCAGGGAAGCTGCTTCTCCTGACTTCAGTATTCTCTCTCACTGCACCCAGTTCTTTTTTTAAGATCTATTTATTTATTTGAGAGAGAGAGAGAGCAAGCAGGCATACGGGGGCAGGGACAGAGAGGGAGAGAGAGAATCTCAAGTAGATTCCCCGCTGAGCATGGAGCCTGACGTGGGGCTCGATCCCACGACCCCAAGATCATGACCTGAGCCGAAATCAAGCATCTGCCTTCGGCTCAGGGCGTGATCCCAGAGCCTGCTTCTTCCTCTCCTGCTCCTCCTGCTTGTGTTCCCTCTCTCCCTGGCTGTGTTTCTGTCAAATAAATAAATAAAATCTTTAAAAAAAAAACAGCATATAAAGAGGGAAGTGAAGACAAATCTTTTCTACTTCCAGTGTTTCCTTGGTCCAGAAGCTGAACCTCAAACTATCTATATAGTTTTTTGTTTCACTGAAAACTGACTTTTCTTTATAAAAAATGCAGACCTAGAGTAGGAGTAGCCTGAGTGACAAGGGGAGGTTTTTAATTATTGATTAATATCTCTTGACTTGGTATCGGTCTGTTCAACTTTTCTGTTTCTTCTTGAGTCAATTTGGTAATATGTGTGTTTCTGGGAATGTGTCCATTTCATCTGGATTATCTGGTTTATTATTGTACGTTTCCCTGCGGCTTTAAGTCTTTTGTAAATATCATTTTTGATAGCTGCACAATATTCTATTGCATGGCCGTCCCATGATTTATTTAACCACACTCCTAATGGTTCTCCTCAGGTTATTCCCAGGGCTGAAACGAATGTCTTTGTACAAAAATCGCTGTCTGTAGTACTATTTCCTTAAAATAAATTCCTAGACATGGAATTCCCAGGACAAAAGACAGCTCTTGAAGCATCTGGGCCAAATTGCTATCCAGAAAGGCCAGACCAATTTGTTTCACTCATCAGCACATGAGAGTGCTTTATAATGTTGGGACTTATGATTTTTAGAACATCTTTGCTGATTTGATGGGTGAAAGAGGCTGCCTTAGTTTCAGCTGTCATTTTGCAATTTCGAGTGATGTCAAAGTTTGATACTATTCCATTACACATTTGTATTTCTTCATATGTGATTCATCCATTCAGTTCTTTGTCCATTTGTCTTTTGCTCGTTTAGTGTCTTTACTATTTTTTAAAAAATTTTAAGTGTATTTATTTAAGTAATCTTTACACCCAACATGGGGCTCAAACTCACGATCCAAGATCAAGAATTGCACGCTCTTCCGACTGAACCAGCCAGGCGCCCCAGTGTCTTTCCTATTGAGGTACATCATCTCTTTATCAATTGTCTTCAATAGTTATTGCAAGAATTTTCAGGGGTAGGGGGCTTGCCTTTTGTTCATGCTGTTTCTTAATGTCCAGAAGGCTTCGCTTTTATGTAAACATACTAATCAATTTCTCCCTTAATGATCTCTTCTAACATATCTGCCTAGAAAGCACTTCCCCATCCAGGAATCAGATGGATAATCTCATTTTTCTCCTTTTACAATTTTGTTTTTTATACACGCAAAATTTAGTTCAGTGAGGATGTGATTATTTTTCCCAAATCGCAAATCATTCTACCACTGTTTATTCAATAACCTTTCCCTTTCCCACGGATTTGTGATCTTTCCTTTACCTTAAAAATTCCTGTGTATTTATGTATACATATGTACATATGCACATATTTTTATTTTGTTTATTTTCTAGGCTGCCTATTCTGTTTCATTGATTTATCTCATCTTGCATCACTACTACACTATCTTCTGTTTCTCAAAACAAGTATTTGTTCTGTACAAGGTCCACTATACATCAGACATTCTTCTCCTCTTGCTTACACAGTAAACAAGTGCACGCCAGCCCTTTGGCTCAGGTCTGCAGGGCTTCCCTGGAGAAGGGTGTCAAGCCTCTTAAATTCAGGATGTCTTTCTCTGATGCTGCCTCCTGAGAGCACTGAAAAGTTTCAGGCTCCAGGGGGTACAAGCCAGGCCCTGCTGTGTGGATGTGAACGGGTCCAGGCACAGAGCTCCGTGCCTTGGTGAGGAACAGCTTTATTCCCTGGGACAGCACAGAATTTTGTCCAATGGCTCAGTGCAAAATCAAGCCCATGGGAAAGAATCATATGACTGAGCAAGATGTCCCCAAACACCCAGGCTCCCACTCCCAAGGTAGGACCAAAGACCGGTGCCAAGAGGGGCTGAGAGGCAGCATGGGCATTTCTGAGAAACTCAGTCCTATGGGCCTATTTCTCTAGGTTTTGTTTTTGTTTTTTTTTTTTTGAAGATTTTATTTATTTATTTGACAGAGAGAGAGAGACAGCCAGGGAGAGAGAGAACACAAGCAGGGGGAGTGGGAGAGGAAGAAGCAGGCTCCTAGCGCAGAAGCCTGATGTGGGACTCGATCCCAGAATGCCGGGATCACGCCCTGAGCCGAAGGCAGACGCTCAACGACTGAGCCACCCAGGTGCCCCCCTATTTCTCTAGGTTTTATCTTGTTCTGGAACTATCATGCTGTTTTAAATGCTGTGGTTTTGTAATATATTTTGATAGCATTACTTCTCTGATTCAAAGGTTCTTTTTTTATATATAATAATTTTTATTATGTTATGTTTGTCACCATACCGTATATCTGTAGTTTTTGATGTAGTGTTCCATGATTCATTATTTGCATATAACACCCAGTGCTCCATGCAATACATGCCTTCCTTAATACCCATCACCAGCCTATCCCATTCCCCCACCCCCCTCCCCTCTGAAGCCCTCAGTTTGTTTCCCAGAGTCCACAGTTTCTCATGGTTCATTCCCACTTCTCTTTACCCCCTTCATTCTTCCCTTCCTTCTCCTACCGATCTTCCTATTTCTTATGTTCCATAAATGAGTGAAACCATATGATAGTTGTCTTTCTCTGCTTGACTTATTTCACTTAGCATAATCTCCTCCAGTGCCGTCCATGTTGCTGCAAATGTTGAGAACTCGTTCTTTCTGATGGCTGAGTAATATTCCATTGTATAGATGGACCACATCTTCTTTATCCAGTCATCTGTTGAAGGGCATCTCGGCTCCTTCCACAATTGAGCTATTAGGTTCTTAGCTCATTATATTGGTTACTCTTCCAGATAAATACGACCCTCATTTTGTCAGGAAGGTTGGCTCCTTCCTGGAGCCCACCTAAGTTACACCATTTGGGGGCAGCGTAATTCACCAAGTGCTTGGATCATCAGACAACACCCTCATAATGAGCAATGCAAGAGCTGAAATGAACCAGGCTCCAGTTACGCCCTTAGATGTCATGCCATCTCTAGCTTGTAGAGCGAGGGTGTTTTGGCCACCCTTGCCTGAAAAGCTGAACGGAAAAGGAATGGCTTACCATGCCAACTAGTTTCAAAGTCTATTTTTCCCTCTCTTCAAAGCGGAGTGACTCCCTCAAGTGGCAAGTATTATTTTTATTTAATTTACTTCTTTGGTAACATGATGGAATTACATTTACAAATGCTCCTGGACTTGTCCCTGTCTGTGGAACACGAACGAGTGACTTAGCCTCTCTGGGCCTCAGTTCCCTCATCTGTAAAATGGCGATGATGATCTCATTATGCAAAATGCCTGGCCCGGAACCTGGCTCAAAGTAAGCGATTGGTCAATGGCAGCTATAGCAGAATTATGAAGGTAGTAAAGCGTATGATGTAAGTTGACAGGCTCTGGGGCCAGACTTCTTGAGTTCAAATCTTATCCTCATCACTAACTAATTTTTCTGATCTTAGATGGGTTACCTAACCTGTACATGCCTTCGTTCCTTCTTCTGCAAAATATGGGTAATCAAAGTACCTGCTTCATTGGTTGGTAGGAATGAGTTTGTGCTATAAAACAGAAGTTTCCAGTACATATTAGGCACTCAATTAACATTAGCTCTTCCTGTTGCCGGTGCCCTTGGGGGTGGAGAGTCTTCAACCTGGTTATTCGGGCACGTGCCACCAGGACTATGTTACCTCATAGCACCATCTAGTGCTTGTTTGGGGAAATTCCAAATCTATCCTTCAAGCGACAATCATTTTGTTGGGAGTATACCTTTTTTTTTTTTTTAAGATTTTTTTATTTATTTATTTGACAGAGAGAGAGACAGCCAGGGAGAGAGGGAACACAAGCAGGGGGAGTGGGAGAGGAAGAAGCAGGCTCCCAGCGGAGGGATGTGGGGCTGGATCCCAGAACGCCGGGATCATGCCCTGAGCCAAAGGCAGACGTTTAACGACTGAGCCACTCAGGCGCCCCCCACTTTTTTTTTTAAGTAGGTTCCTTGCCCAGCGTGGAGCCCAACCCAGGGCTTGAACTCACAACCCTGAGATCAAGACCTGAGCTGAAATCAAGAGTCAGAGACTTAACTGACTGAGACACCCCGGTGTCCCTCTTTTATATATATATATAAGTTGTGACAATATTTTATTTATTGTTTTTAAGTTGTGACAATATTTTACTTATTGTTTTTAAAGTAAGCTCTATGCCCAACGTGGGGCTTGAACTCACGACCTGGAGATCAAGAGATGCGTGCCTCACCGACTGAGCCAGCCGGGCGCCTCGGGAGAATATCTTTTAGAAAGTAATAAGAACCATTTTTAGGGATACAAAATTTTTTTTGGAAATATCTTATCATGATTTCAACTTTTCTCTGGTCTCTCTGGGCTCATATTTATACAACAGTCAATGTTCTTGATTATAAACAACAGAAACGGACTCGGGCTGAATTAAGCAGATTTTTGAGCATTTCACAGAATCAACCAGAAGGCAGGTGAACCAGCCTAGGGAAAGGGCTAGGAAGCAAGTGAAGCTGAGCAGGAGTGGGTGCCCAGTGAAGGTCCTGCCATAGGACTGGCCTGGTTAGTATGTCACTACTGGCAGAGGCTCCGTCTAACCTTTCTAGACATCACCACCAGAAATCACTGCTGCCTCTGGACTCCACTGGCTGCTAGGGCCTCTGCTAGATGCAGGCTCCGTGAATGAATTCAAACCCGGCCACTTGCTGTGTAAGTCTCTCAAGATCCAAAGTCTTTGGTGAGACCCCGGGTCCCCTAGTGGTGCCTAACTGCCCAGGGCGTGTGAAGACACACTATGCGCTTCCCTTGGTGTTTCATGGTAGGAGGTGAGGCCTTGCCTTCCTGACTCACAGTGAAGGATTGCCTCAAAAAAGAACGTTTCGGAGCATCTGGCTGGCTCAGTCGGTAGAGGTCGGGGTTGTAAGTTCGAACCCCACGTTGGGTGTAGAGATTACGTAAAAATTTTTTTAAATCTTTAAAAAAAAAAAAAGAAGGTTCAGATATCCACCTCAGGGAGGGCTACCAGATAAAATACAGGACACCCAGTTAAGTGCAAATTTCAGGGGGGAAATGAATGGTTTTTTTTTAAAGATTTTATTTTTAAGTCATCTCTACACCCAACATGGGGCTCGAACTCACAACCCCGAGATCAAGAGTCACGTGCTCTATTGACTGAGCCAGCCAGGTGCCCCTGAATGTTGTTTCTTTTAGTATAAGAATGTGAACATTGCATGGAGCATACTTAAAGCAAAAACTTGAAAAGACTATCATGCCTGGTATAGGTGAGGAAGGCACAGGGAGACAAGAATTCTCACACACAGCCGGTTTTACTAGTTAAAGTGTATTAGTCAGGGGTCTCCAGGGAAACAGAACCAGTAGGAGAACTATATAAAAGGAGATTTATTATAGGAATTGGCTCACACAATTATGGAGGCTGAAGACCCACAGTCTGCCATCTGCAAGCTGGAAACCCAGGAGACCCAGAAGTGTAATCCCAGGCGGAGTCCAAAGGCTTGAGAACCCAGAGCACTGACGGTGTAAATCCCAGTCCAAGGGCAGGAAGAGACCCGTGCCACGGATTCAAATACTGATCTCATCTAGAAACACCCTCACAGACACACCCAGAAATAATGTTTCATCTGGGTACCTCACGGGAATGCAAGCTGGGCAGCCACTGTGGAAAACAGTACGGAGAGTCCTCAAAAAGTTAAAAATAGAGCTACTCTATGATCCAGTAATGGCATTACTGGGTGTTTACCCCCAAAATACAAAACACTAATTCAAATGGATACGAGCACCCCTATATTTACTGCAGCATTATCTACAATAGCTAAATTATGGAAGCAACTCAAGTGTCCATCCATAGAGGAATGGATAAAGAAGATGAGGTGTACATACATATACAATGGAATAGTGTGCAGCCATAAAAAGGAACGAAATCTTGTCATGGATGGAGCTAGAGGGTATTACGCTAAGCGAAATAAGTCAGAGAAAGACAAATACCATATGATGTCACTCATATGTGGAATTTAAGAAACAAAACAAACAAGCAAAGGGGGGAAAAAGAGAGACAAACTGAGAAACAGACTCTTAACTCTAGAGAACAAACAGATGGTCACCAGAGGGGAGGGGGGTGGGGGATGGAAGAAACAGGTGCTGGGGATTGAGAGTACACTCATCTTGGGGCGCCTGGGTGACTCAGTCGGTTAAGCATCTACCTTCGGCTCAGGTCATGATCCCAGGGTCTTGGGATGGAGCCCCACATCGGGCTCTCTGCTCAGCGGGGACCCTGATTCTCCCTCTCCCTCTTCCTGCCATGCCCCCTGCTTGTGCGCTCTCTCTCTCTGTCAAATAAGTAAAAAATCTTAAAAAAAAAAAAGAATTGTTGAATCACTACATTGTACACCTGAAATTAATATAAAGCTGTATGTTTTTTGTGGGGGTTTTTTGGGTTTTTTTTAAGATTTTATTTCTTTATTTGACAGAGAGAGAGACAGCCAGCGAGAGAGGGAACACAAGCAGGGGGAGTGGGAGAGGAAGAAGCAGGCTCCCAGTGGAGGAGCCTGATGTGGGGCTCGATCCCAGGACTCTGGGATCATGCCCTGAGCTGAAGGCAGACGCTTAACAACTGAGCCACCCAGGCACCCCTATGATGCTGTATGTTAACTGTACTGGAATTAAAATAAAACATTTAATTAAAAAAGAGAAAAAATTCTGGACACCTCGTGGCCCTGTCAGATTCACCCATAAAAATCAACCATCACACCAAATGCATTAAAAATATTCACAACCTCTGTTTGCAATGACGTGGATGGAACTAGAGGGTATTATGCTGAGCGAAATAAGTCAATCAGAGAAAGACAATTATATAATCTCACTGATATGTGGAATTAAGAAACAAAACTTTAAGAAACAAAACAAAAGAGGATCAATCATGGGGAAGAGAGGAAAAAATAAAACAAGATGAAACCAGAGAGGGAGACAAACCATAAGAGACTCTCAATCATAGGAAACAAACTGAGGGCTGCTGGAGGGGAGGGGGGTGGAGAGATGGGGTAACTGGGTGATGGACATTAAGGAGGGCATGTGATGGAATGAGGACTGGGTATTACATAAGACTGTTGAATCATAGACCTGTACCTCTGAATCCAATAATTCATCATACGTTAATTAATTGAATTAAAATTTAAAAATTTTTTAAAAATATTCACAACCTCTGACCCAATAATTCTATTTTTAGAAATCATTATAGCCTTTGACCTAGGAGTTGCATTTTAAGGAGTTTGTCCTAAGGAAATAATCAGAAATAAGCAATAACTTGTATACATAACACTCGTTGCAGTTATCATTCGTTTAAAAAAATGGAAATAAGCTTAAATATGCAAACAAGGGGACGATTAAGTTGTGGTTGGTTAATGCACGTGATGGTGTTGTGCAGTCTTTAAAATGATATTTATGAAGAATTTTAGATATAGCTAAAATTGCTCAAGTAGAGAGGATGGTATTAACATGGGGGATAAACAGCCGTGGGCACAAAGATCTTGAGAATATGTTTTGCGTGCAAAAGAAACTGACAAAGGAAATGTTCGCAGAGAAAAGCAGGGCAGATAACCGCATGTACAACTCACTACCTGTATCATCTTTGGCAACTTACTGAACCTCAATCTCAGTTTACTTGCCTGTAAAATGGGGATAATATACCAACAGAACGTAGAATAGTGCCTTGCGCATACAAAGTGTTATGTATTAGCTGGTTGTGTGTGTGTGTGTGTGTGTGTGTGTGTGTGTTGCACACGCGCATTTGAGGAGAGAGAGAGAAGTGGTGGTCAAGAGACAGTTGCAGTAATGGTGGCCACCCAACTCCACGTTCCTCTATCTCAGCCTCCCGGGATTGCAGCTATGGTGATATGTTCTTGACCATCCTGATAGAAGCTTCCAGATGGCCCACTTCCCTAACTGGGGCAGAGGTCACGGCACCCCTGATGGACCTATTTAGTGGTAGAGCCCTGGGAGTCATTCTTGAAGTCTTGCTCCTCCAGTTCTCCCAGTGATTTTGTCAACACTTAATTCCTGGTATTAAGTTCCTTTTTCAAAAGTACTAAACAATTTCTGTTTCTTACCACTGAACACTAATACAGGGATGAAATAAAAAGGTCTGTTTGGGAGACACAAAATGCTAACGCCTTTTGACATCGGGTGTGTCTAATCATACACAGGAGTCTGAAATCAAGGCATAGGTCAAGGGTAAGTAGTTTAAATATATGAGTCATAAGCATATGAATAACATTTTAAGCCATAAGAACAGATGAACTCACTTAGCTAGAGAGTGAGAACAGATGCTGGCCCGGGACATGCTCGGGGCCCCCCAACACTTAAAAGTCTGATAAAAGAGGTAATAATGGGGTGCCTGGGTGGCTCAGTCAGTGAAGTGTCTGCCTTCAGCTCAGGTCCTGATCTCAGGGTCCTGGGATCAAGCCCCACATCGAGGGCTCCCTGCTCAGCGGGGAGTCTGCTTCTCCTTCTCCCTCTGCCCCTCCCCCCCCCCCGCTTGTGCTCCTCACTCTCGCTCTCAAATAAATAAATTAAATATTTTTTAAAAAGAGGTAAGAATGGGAAACCAAGCTGCGAAGGAGTAGCCCGTGAGAAAAGGGAAAAAAAAAAAAAAACACTGGAATATGTATCCCAGAAACCCCGTAAGGAAATGAACTCAAGGTGCACTGATGAACTGCTCAAATGCTGTTGAGAAACAAAGACAGGGTTACAAAAATGTCCCTGGGATTGGGAACATAGACAAAAATGTTCCTGAAGGAGTGATGGAGGCAGGGGAAGGGAGGCGGGGCAAAGGCCCACGGAGCAAGTAGAGAGGGACTCAAGGATGCAGAGACAGTACGGGCAGATAGACAAGCCTTCTGAGACGTATGGAGATAAAGGAAGCAGATAAAAGGAGCAGCAGCTAGAAGGAAGAGCTGGGGCCAAGGGGGGTGGGTCACGTTAAAAGAGGAGAAACACTAGAGCATGTCTACTGCACACTGGTATGATCAAGCAGACAGGATGATATTAATATGCAGGAGAGAGGACAGATAACTGGGCGCCAAGGTCTTGACGGTACACCAGGCAAATGGATGCAGAGCCCAAGGAGGACGCCATTGACAGGAGGAAGGAAGTTCTCTGCATTGCAGCAAGAAGGAAAACAGAGAACACAGACACACACAGAGGGTGGTGGGTTTGGTGGCGGGAAGATAAGGGTGTTTCCACCTAATTGCTTCTATTTTCCTAATGAAATAAAGTGCAAGGTCATCGGTTGTGAATGAAAGCAGAGAGGCAATACTGGAGGTCTGCAAAGCAGGGGGGTGGTATGATAACGCGTGAGAGAGGGAGGGAGGGAGCACTGTGACAGTGTGGTATCATTGTTGGACAGCATTGTCCATTAGTGAATTATGCTCAAAAAGTTTCAGGTGCGTCCTTCCCCTTCCCCTGTTCCCAGGTCACCACTGATGGGTTTTCTGTCACCATAGATTAGATTGCATTTTTTGGAGATTTATATCAATGGAATCGTGTATCATGTACACCTTTTTGTCCCTAAATCTAAATCTTCTTGATGCTACTAGAAATGGCATCTTTTTCATTTCAATTTTGATTGTTCATTGCTATTATCTAGAACTAAAATTGATACTTCTGTGTCTACCTTATATCCTTCAACCTTGCTAAACTCATTCATTAGTTCTAGTAGCTTCTTTGTAGAATCCATTGGATTTCCTGTATAAATGAGCATGGAATCCATGAAAAAAAGCTTTACTTCTTTTCCAAAAACAAATTTTTTTTTTTCAAGTGAGACCAGCCAGTAGGGTACTGCGCTTCCTGCTACCATTGTCGGTGGTTTATGTGTAGTTAGGAAATAGGGGGACAGTTGGGTTTCACCAGGGTTAGGTTTTGAAAAGTTCTAGTGTTGTGACCAAGAGGGAGGGTGGCCAGTGGAGGGTAGACAGAAAACCTGGTTGGAGTTGAAGACCATCAAGGAGGTAGGAGGCCAGGGTATGGGATGGGTCGTCCATGTGGATGTTAAAGTCACCAAGAATGATGAACTTGAGGGGGACAACTGAGTCTGGAGGAAAAGGCTCCCTCAGTAAAATGTGTACATCTCCTGTTCTGGGCTTCTAGAGGGCGGAAGGGCATAGATCCCAGACACTCTGGGACTCTGCCCCCCTCTCTAATATGTGCTCAGAATTGGGGGATCCAGCACTAGCCAGGGCTGGCCCACACACCACTCCTTCCACCCCAAAAGGCCACCACTCTCAGACAACCCAGCCGCAGGCTCTCCCTAACCTGGGCTCTATGGAAACCAAGCCCTCTTCACTCTCCTCAGGCAATTCAAGTACAGACTGCCTTGTCACCAGCCCTGGCCCCCCTTTGTGGCAAGATTGAGCAGCGGAGAGAAAAATCAATTTTATTTAGCAAAGCCACAGTTAATGAGATTATCCTGCCCTGCACACAAATAAAAGAAGGAATAATTTCCGAATTTTAACCCTAGATATTTCCAGGTGGAATAGTGGGATCACACATACATACCTGCTGAGGTATGGAGTGTGTGTGCGTGTGCGTGTGCGTGTGTGTGTGTGTGTGTGTGTGTTTACACACAAGCAAAAGGAGATAGGGAAAAATTTATCTTGGTACTCTACACCTGCCACTTGTTTGATGATTGCTCCCATTTTATTTAAGTCTCTTGTCCCAGGGCTACTCACGGCCCCATATTTTCCCTATGCTAAACAAGGATGCCTCTGTGTGCCCTGTGACACAGAATTCTGTTTCCGACCCTATTCACAGGTCCTCTTTTATGTGACAACGGGTAAGAATGGGTTAATAGGATTAAAAACAACCCTACTGTTGCTTTAGCAAGCCACTGAGTTTCCTAGGCAACATAATGCCTGTATTTCTCCTGTTTCTTCCTGTCTCTAAAAGCCCCTATGGAGGGAATGGAGAAAATATTAACCTTGGCCAGCACTCAAGTCCCTGCTCTTCCCCTCCCCCTCCCTCCTCGACTCCCCCACCAACTGACCTTGCCCTCCTACTTCATGGAAAACACTGAGGCTATCAGGTGTAAATTCCCTCAACCTTGAGGTCCCCACATCTCTCCCTCCCCTCTTAAAGGACAAGGCACATCCCTGTGCCTGTCCTTTTGATTTCAAGGTCTCCTGTCTCACTTCCTGCCCCACAATTGGTGAATATCCCCCCTCCTGTATTTTCAGCCTCTGCGCATCGGCTGGCCATGGGCGCTGCTGGCCTAAGTCTATTACGCTTTAGGGAAAACAAATCAAACCAAGAAATCCAACTTCCCCCGTCTTCCATCCCGCTCCCTGCAGGCAAGCTTCTAAAGCGTATTATTTGAGAGTGAGATCTCCCCGACCCTCATAGCCCACCCACCCCTGAGGCCACTGGAACCGGGCTTCCTCCCTCCTGAAGCAACACTAAAAGGACTCTGGCTGAGGTGACCTGGGGTTTGTTAATGGCCTTGGCCAATTTACTCCTTAGTCTGCTTCCTTGCTGGCTCAGCAGTGCTCAACGTTGTGAACCTCTCCTCTTTTTGCTTCGGTGGGACCGCATTCTCCCAGTTGTTCTTCTCAATCTCTTTCGTGGGTTCCTCTTTCTCTACCTATCCTTACGGTGGTAATCTTCCCCCACATTCGATCCTGGTCCTCTTTTTCTCTCCACAACCGGCTAACCCCCTATAGATGCCCGGCAAGTAATATGGATGCGTAATGGGAGGATGGTGGGTGCATGACAGGGGAGTATGGCTGCAATTCACAAAGAAATATGCCTTCCCTACCCCCCCCCCCGCTTTTTTTAAGAAACAGTAACCCTCAGGGCACCTAGGTGGCTCAGTAGGTTAAGTGGCTGCCTTCAGCTCAGGTCCTGATCCCAGGGTCCTGGGATGACCCCCCCCCAACTCCGTGGGGCTCCCTGCTCAGCGGGGAGTCTGCTTCTCCCTCTCCCTCTGCACCTCCCCCCCGCCCACCCCCTGCTTGTGCTCTCTCTTTCTCTCTGACAAATAAATAAAATCTTTTTTTTAAAAAGGAAACAACCCTCTTCTCTTCATTTTTGATAGAGTCATGAGTACAAAAACATTTGATTCTCTTCTTCACTATTAATAGAAACACAGCAACTATGATAAAAGACAACTGGTATTTGGTCTCAACGTGGGGGGGCAATACAGAAAGGAAAAGTGCAGGCAAGCTGCCAGTCAGCTCCGACCGTCTCACTCTTCACAAGAAGTCGGAAATACGGGTTTACGTAAAAATCTTTTGGTGTTTATATTTAATATTTTTAAATGTTTCCATTTAGTATTTTAAAAATTAACATAAGGTGAAGGTCAAATAAACGTGCATCCGAGACAGCTCTAATCACCAGGGCCAACAGGTTTCAACCTGGGTTTAGCACAGTGTACAATGAGCCTTAGCGAGACCTCTGCTCTCCAGTCTCCCTGGTGATCCCCTCACCGGCTGGTTTCTCCTCTCTTTATCTCTCCATTGCAGACCTCTAGCCTGAGCTCCAAGCCCAAATATCCAACTGGACTCATTGCTGGATGTCTCCACCAAGATATTCCTAATGCCTGTGCTTTTTATTATTTTATTTATTTATTTATTTATTTATTTATTTATTTATTTATTTTTAAAGATTTTATTTATTTATGTGACAGAGACAGCCAGCAAGAGAGGGAACACAGCAGGGGAGAGGGAGAGGAAGACGCAAGCTCCCAGCGGAGGAGCCCAATGTGGGACTCGATCCCGATTCCGGAACGCCGGGATCACGCCCTGAGCCAAAGGCAGACGCTTAACGACTGCGCTACCCAGGCGCCCCAATGCCTGTGCTTTTTAAACGTTAAAGCACACGTGACTCATGTGGGCGTCTTGTTAAAATTGGAAACTCGGATTCAGTAGTTCTGGGCCACCGCCAGAGATGGGGCATTTCTTTCTTCCTTTTTTTTTTTTTTTTTAAGATTTTATTCATTTATTTGAGAGAGAGCACAAGGGAGAGTGAGGGAGCACGAGCAGGGGTGCGGGGGGTACGGGGGTGGGGAAAGGGCAGAGGGAGAAGGTGAACAGCCTCCCCCCCAGCTGAGCAGGGAGCCCAACGATGCAGGGCTTGATCCCAGGACCCCAGGATCATGACCTGCGCGGAAGGCAGATGCTTCCCTGACTGAGCCCCCCAGGCGCCCCAAAGATGGGACATTTCTAACAAGCTCCCAGGTGATGCGTACCCTGCTGGTCCATGAATCACCCTTTAAGACACAACCCCCGTCTGAATGCAAGGTCCCTTCTGCAAGTTTGCTCTTTCCCCTGTATCCCCCCTCCTTGGATGACACACCATCTCCCCACTCCTCCCAAGAAAGGGCTTGGGGCAAAAATTCGCTGTGGAGGGAATGGGAGAAGTAGAGGAGGGGTCCCAAGCCAACTAGACACAGCTCTTCAAAATCCGAATAATCAGCTTGAACTCAATGAGAGAGCCTGTACTTGCCGTAATGCGTAAGGGGCTCACATGGAGATACATACCTCAGCCCCAGCTTCCACCGTGGAAGTTAGGAGATGCTCTGCTACTAGATGAAAAAAATGTCACTTGTGTCAGGGAGAATTCTATTAGGCTACCAGTTTAAATGAGCAAGAGTTCACGTATATTAGAGAAATCGCCTCGTGCCTTACAAAGGCAAAATAAGTTTTGTAGACCCCCTTCTCTGTAGAGGTCATCCGCTCACTATCAAGGCTCTAGAACTCGGTAAGCACAATGGGGGGCGGGGGCGGACAAGACAGGCTTCAATATGAGAATTGGCCGAAACGCATTTCCTGAGGGAAGCAATTCTGATTCTTCTGGTTAAGTGTTCTCTTGATCTTCAACCTCAATGAAACCCAGTCCATTCCTAAGATCACTCTGGAAACGCATCAGTCTGATGCATAAACCCCTTTTTGGTAGCTTTAATTAAAACACATCTTTTGAAAAATGCATACAGTCAATACTTTTCAAGTCCTAATACATGAAACACATAAGCCGGCAGTCTCCCCGGGACAGTCTGAGGCTTACTTTTGCACCAACAAGTTAGGAAGTTCCCTTGACTCCCAAGTTTGCCTTTAGAGATGAGAACTTAACACAGAAAGCAAAGTCAGCTGTCAAACAGCTACCAATTTAGAGCAAAGCTGTACAACATAGCAAAACCCCATTTATTACATTGTATCTTCTGTAAACTTACAAATGTTTAAATAGTAACTCCAGGCCCCAATGTAGACCATGAATCTACTATCAATTTTTTTTTTAATTTTTCCATTTTCCTAGAAGAAGTGTGGTGTTTTGGGGCTGATAGATCAACATTAGAGATCAAATCTGTTACCACGGAACGCAACCTGGTAACATAAAATCGTTCTGGTAACCTGACACGTGGCCAAGATTCTAAGACTGTAGAATTAAAGGCTTTCTTTTGGATTCTGTCCCTTAATAGGAAAACCATGAAAAGGCTTCCAGCTCAGTAGAGACCTCGACCAAAGCATGGTGGGGGTGCCTGGCTGGCTTAGCCCATGGAGCTAGGAACTCTTGATCTTGGGGTCGTGAGTTCAAGCCCCACCTTGAGTGCAGAGATTTCTTGAAAAAAATTAAAAAGCATGGTAAAAGTGGGCAGCTTTGCAGAACCTGGGTAATGCCCGACAAATTCAACAGGCCGCAGGAGTGAGTTTTCATGATGGGGCTCTCGCCAATCACTGGTTTGGGGCCAGTTTTGCATAGCCTCCACCCCCCCCCACCCCCTGCATCATTGTCCTGCTGATACTCATCTCCTACCTAGTCCCCAGATCGCCCATGGCCATACTGCTTGTCCTCCTTAAAGCCTGGGTCCCAGTCTGTGCAAATGATCCGGTCACCCAGACGAGTTCCATGTCTGTACCCCACAGCATTTTCTGCACCTGCTCTTGAATGGGACTCCACAAAGCAGAACCCACATGCTGTTCTCTTCATCTTATCCGGGCCCGTCACGATTTTCTTTATGCCGCCACTTTTGCTGAAGAATTCATAGATGTGTCCTTCAGTGGTGTAAAAGGGAAGGTTTCCGGCATCGAACCTACAGCTCTTTTTTAGTAATTTTTCCTGTTCTTCATTGTCACCCCGGAAGGGTGGGTCCTGGTACTGGCTCAGCTCCACGTTGGAGTCACTGCGCAGTGCACCTTCGGAAGGTCGCTGGGCATAGTGCAGACAGGTGGACGGGGACACCGCCACCCCGGAAACCACAAGGCGCCCACGGCGGTGGCAGAAGCGCAGTTGTCATTAACTATTATGTATATTTCCTTCATGTCTTGTCTGCCCATGTATGTTTCACGCAGTGGGTTTCCATATTCAAATCAATTCAAGTCCACAAATATTTATTGAGCACCTGCTATGCATCAGCCACTATTCTAAGTACAAGGGATACGGTAGGGAAGGAAATAAAATTTCTCTTCTTGTGTGGCTCACATTCAAGTTGAAGGAGATAACCAAAAAGTGAATAAAGGGTATTGTATATTAGGAAGCAGTAAATGCGATGGAGAAAAATAAAGCCAAGAAGGGGGATGGAGAGGTGGGGGGGGAGATGTTTAAAAATTTGAAAGCAGTGAAGGAATGATCCGTGAGGATATTAGGGCAAGAACATTCCAGCAAAAGGAATCACAAGTACAGAGTCCCTGAACTGGAAACATGCCTGGTTGTTCCAGGGCCAGCAAGAACATGACTGGGGCTGGAAATTGAGTAACCAGGGAAGGAATTGGGAAATGAGGTGCTAACGTCCTAAAGGTAAGGGTAGGGTGGGTGGTGTGAATCCTGTGGGGCCTTGCAAGCTGCTGTAAGGACTTTGGGTTTGTTGTTGTTGTTTTTTAAAGATTTTATTTATTTGACAGAGACAGCCAGCGAGAGAGGGAACACAAGCAGGGGGAGTGGGAGAGGAAGAAGCAGGCTCATAGCGGAGGAGCCCGATGTGGGGCTCGATCCCAGGACCCTGGGATCAGGCCCTGAGCCGAAGGCAGACGCTTAACGGCTACGCCACCCAGGCGCCCCAAGGACTTTGGGTTTTTACTCTGAGTGAGATGGTGAGCATCTTTGAACACTTAGGTGGTTTCCAGTTTTTGCTACCATCTATCATGCTTTGTGATTTTTCTTTTCTGTTTTTTTTTTAAGATTTTATTTATTTGAGAGAGAGAGATCGAGAGAGAGCATGAGCAGGGAGGAGAGAGAGAGGCAGACTCCCCAGCTGAGCAAGGAGCCCAATGCAGGGCTCTATCCCAGGACCCGGAGACCATGACCTGAGCCGAAGGCAGATGCTTAACCGACTGAGCCACCCAGACACCCCTGTGATTTTTCTATACAAATCTCTGTTTGCATCTCTGAGCACTTCCCTAAGAAAAAGTTCTAGAGGTTAAATTCCTTGGTCATAGGTTAGGAATAATTTGAGGCTCTTGTTGCATATTGCCAAAAGGGCTTTCTAGAAAGTCTATATTCACTTAAAATATAATTTAGTTCAACAATATTGAGTGCCTGCTACTTTCTTGAGGCAGTCATGGTCTAGGGGCTTGAAATACACCGGTGAACAAAATGACTCTTTCATTCTAGCAATTTCACTCTTGCCAGCATTGTGTCAGAGTGCTTGCCTTGGCTGTATGCTTGCCAACACCAAGTATTACCATTCTTAAAAAGCTTCAAGAAACAAAAGGCAAAAGAGAATGCTCCAATAATCTGAGTGATGAAAAGTGGTATGTTGTTATTTATGTTCTTCTGGATTTGATTACTAGTGAAGTTGAATTACTTCCCACACATTTTCTAGCTAATCAGCCAATTGTCCTATTTTTCTTTAAAAGCTTTTGAAAACTTTTGAAAATAATTTAAAGGAGGCAGGAAGTTTGGCAACATCAACAGACTTAATATATATCTTGGGAAATAAGTAGTCCTCGGGTCAAGTACAAGCTTTAGAAATTGATCTGAAGCCAAAGAGCACATATAATGCAACTCTCATGTTCTGGAGAAGGCTTGTTAGTCAAGAGCTCCCTTCTGATTTCCACAGAATTTGAGAACTCTGGACAAGACCTTTCCAGCAACTATAAGCCAGAATGGCAGGCTGTGATGCTTTTCCTCGACAATCTCAACATCCCAATGTTTCTTAAGAGCCCACCTTAATAACAAATCTGCTTTGAGAGCATTTATATTATCAAGTTGTATCTCTGCTTGAAGTTTTAAGTTGCACTTTTCTACCCTCTGTGTGAGGCAAGACTTCCCTCAATCTATTATCCCGGGGAATACAGAGATGTAACAGGAAGGACACTGTACTGTGATAAATGAAAATTATAAACCCACAGCCCTCCATAAAGGCATTTCCCCCACTTTTTATTACGATAAAATATAGGGGTGCCTGGGTGGCTCAGTGGATTAAGTGACTCTTGATTTCAGCTCAGATCATGATCTCAGGGTTATGGGATTGTAGCCCCACATCAGGCTCTAGGCTCAGCGGGGAGTCTGTTTGAGATTCTCTCTCTCCCTCTCTGTCTGCTCTCCACCCCCATTCTCCCAAATACAAAAAAAAAAGATAAAATATGGCGTAAGTGAGATCATGTACAGCATTGTGTAAGTTTCAGGTGTACAACACACTGATTTGATACATTTATTTGTAATACAATTGCTGTTGTAGCATTAGCTAACACCTCTGTCTCATCACGTAATTATCATTTCTTCTAGTGGTGGGCGCAATTAAGAGCTAGTCTCTTAGCAAGTTTAATGTTTAAGATACAGTTTTGTTGTCTATAATCACTGTACTGTACCTTAGCTCTTCAGGACTTATTTATCTACTAGTCGCAAGTATGTACCCTTAAACAACATCTCTACCCTTCCCCCACCCCCAGCCCTGGGTCACCACCATTCCACTGGTTTTTAGTTTTTTGAGTTAAGTGTCTGTTTTTAGATTCCACGTATATGAGATATACAGTATTGTCTTTCTGTTTCTGATATTTCCCCCACTTTCAATAGTACTTATCTTTGAGGAGAGAGAATCAGGGCTGAAGAGAAGGGCTTTAATTTACCTTTTGTGTCTTTCCATAGTTTGAATTTTATGACCTTAAACAAGTATGACTTTTAAAAAATGTCAACAAGGGTTATCTGAGTGGGAGCTAATGACTTATTCTTATTTATTACTTTGTCTCTCTCTTTATTAGAAAAAAAACCCTGGTAAACCATTTATAACTTTCCCCAGTTTTGTAAAACAAAATCTGTGTGTGTGTGTGTGTGTGTGTGTGTGTGTGTGTGTGTGTGTGTCACATAACCGCAAGTATATAAACCAAACTGCTAATGTGTGGGCCTCATTTAAAGATTGCCTGGGGAGCTGGGAGAGAGAGAATGAATATCATTTTTTCTTTTATGCACTTACATATTGTTTAAGTTTGTTACAATGAGCGCGTATTACCGTTCTACATTTTTTTCACAAAAGTAATAATAAATCATTTTTTTTTCCTCCTGAGGCTAAAAGTAACATGTGCTCATTGTGGTAAATGTAGAAAAGTACAAAGAAACTAACAATCACAACAGTTAACATTTTAGCATGTTTCCTTTAAGGCTTCCTTTTAATGCATTTTTTTTTACATAGTTGAGTTTCCATACTGCATAGTTTTGTATCCTGTTTTTCTCTCTTAAGATTAAGACATAAGCATTTTCCCATGTCATGCATGTCATAATAATATTTTGTGGTTTTGTCACATTTCAAGTGGATTAATTAGCTATTTCTTTAGCTTAACATTTAGATTGTTTCCAGTTTTCTCATATTAAAAGTGATTTTCTGGGGCGCCTGGCTGGCTCAGTGGGTAGAGCATGCAACTCTTGATCTCGAGGTTATGAGTTCGAACCCCACATTGGGCATAGAGCTTATACTTAAAAAAAAAAAAAGGTTTTCTGATAAACATTTTAGTAATGAAATCTTTGTTTGCATTTCTAAGTGTTTCCTTGGCATGGATTCCGAGAGGTCAAAGTACTGAACCAAAGAGTAGATTTCTAGAAGTGGATTAATGGACAGAAAGTATTTTTATGAATGACAAAAGATTATATCAATTTCTACTTCCAACAGTGTACTCCCATCACTCTCGAGCCAGCCTTGTAGATCATCCTTTTTTTCGTTGTATCTTTCTGACAGGAAGGTGGTAGGTGACAGCGGTATCTCCATTTTCCATTGCCAGCAAGACTGAACATTTTTCATATGCTTACTCACCATTGGTATCCCCTTTTCTGCGGACTATTTCCATCTTTGCCCATTTACTGACTAGCATCTTCTGGATTTTCTTATCAATTAAAATGAGCTCTTACAAGATATTAATCTTTTCTCTGTCATGACATGTAAATGAAAATCTATTTCACAAGTCTGTTGGTTTTTAAAAATATCTTGGCCATAGACTTTTAAAACAAAAGATTAAAATTAGAGTCTAACTATGGCCTTGGGGCCTCAGTTTAAGCCTGTTTTCCCTTGATTATATGGAAGACGTTTGACAAAAGATCTGGAAGGGCCATTTCAGCTAACCCCAAATTTAGCTCTGTGGGGAAAAAAAGTGTGGGCCCAATTTAAGGACTATTCCGCTCATACGCACTTTTAAATGATTTAAGAAGATGGGGTGAGGGCAGGGATGGAAGCAGTTGGTGCCAAAAATTTCTAGAATTCTGAGGTAAGACGCCAATTCTCTCAAATCTCTTGCGTGTTGAGAGGGGGAGTAAATTATGTGCAAGCGAACAGAACTCTTGATGGAAAAGTACTGCTCTGGGCTGCAGATGTGCGCAGGGCTTGGTTTTAATTATTTTCCCCGTTCTCTCCATCCTTTCTTCCGCTCCGCTCCGCCCCCCGCCCAGTGACAATGAAGAGGGCGGCCGGATTAGGATTCTAAAGGATAGAGACGGCCCTTCCTCTGTAAGGCCTGCTCCGGTGCAGACGGTTAGTCCTTAGCCCATCAATAGCCCAATAGCCGGTGGAAATACCCAGGAAAGGAAGGGACCAAATTTAGGATTTTCCCAAACTCCCGCTTCCGTCTGGGATACAGCACAGGGTTATTGAGACTGCCAAGGGCAGCTCGACAGACTTCAAATAAAAGAACGCTGCCAACAAAGACACTTGGGTCATTATTCTGAGCCAAGAAAAAAAAAAGGCACAACAACAGAAGGTTGCTTGCTGATGCGTTGGGACTGAGCAAATCTGCGATTGCGAAAGGGTTTAGATTTCCGAGAATGAACCCGATTTAATCGGGCGAACCGATCCGTCTCCCCCCAGATATTGGGAGAGTTGTCAGGCAGGGGCCTGTGCACTGACTGGAGCCACACAGCCTCTGGCGGAGAGGATTGGAGAAGGGTCGTTAAGGAGAGTAAAAGGGAGTTCCCAAGGTGGAAATGGGTAGTCTGGGCCTCCAAGGTGGAAAGAGGAGCTCGAGGAGTGAGTTTCCTTCCTGTCCCCCAAGAGAGCCTCGCGGTCCCAGGGGGATGGGCGGGGAAAGGTGACGCTTCAGAATGGAAGGCGAGGGAGAAGCTGAAGCAAGAGAAATGGAGTCGTGTGTGGCGCGCATCAGGTGGCCGAGCGGGCCTCGGCCAGAGCTCTGCAAAGCCGGGGATCTCGGAGCGGGTCGGGGTGCAAGGAGCCGGCGACGGTGCGGAGGAGGGCTGCGCGCCGCGTCGCACTCAGCTAGAGGCTGCCGCGGGGATGGCGGGAGGCTGGGGCCGCGGCCTCGCAGGTAGGGTCGTGGGGGGGCCGCTCCCACCGCCGCAGGGGAGGCGGGATCCGGCCGGGGGGAGGGGAGGGGAGGGGAGCGACCGTCCGGAGGCCAGGTGGGGGGCCCGGCGCCCTGGCAGCCGCGGAGGAGGCGGGGCCGGGAGGCTCCTCCCTCCTCGGCCCCGCCCCGCCCCGCCTCCTCCGCCGGCTAGTCAGTGTCCGCGGAGCCCCGCGCGCCACTAGCTCGCTGAGAGGGAGGAGAAAGCAGCCAGTTCCGGAGCCCTCCCTAGCCCGGCCCAACCTTTGCTCCAGAGATCATGGCTGCCGAGGATGTGGCGGCGACTGCCGCCGACCCGAGCGAGCTGGAGGGTGGCGGGCTGCTGCACGAGATTTTCACGTCGCCGCTCAACCTGCTGCTGCTCGGCCTCTGCGTCTTCCTGCTGTACAAGATCGTGCGCGGGGACCAGCCGGCGGCCAGCGGCGATAGCGACGACGACGAGCCGCCCCCGCTGCCCCGCCTTAAGCGGCGCGACTTCACCCCTGCCGAGCTGCGGCGCTTCGACGGCGTCCAGGACCCGCGCATACTCATGGCCATCAACGGCAAGGTCTTCGACGTGACCAAAGGCCGCAAGTTCTACGGGCCCGGTAACGGCGGCCGCCCAGGGGACGCGGAGACAAAAGAAGGGGCCCGGCCCGGGGCTGGGTCCGGGGGAGGCGAGGGGGGAGCGGGGCGCCCCCGAGGGGAGGAATGGCGGCTCCCCGGCGGTCGTGGCAGGGCGGCTCCCCGGCTGCAGCGGGCGAGGGGCGCTCTAGAAAGGCTGCGGCCGGTGGGGGACGCCGCCAGCGCCGGGATAGGGGTGGGGGTGCGGGGAGAAGGCTGGAGCGCCCGGGCCGGGGGGTCTGGGGGGGTGGGCGAGCTCACCGGCCTGGAAGGGGGGGCACGGCCGCGCGCAGTGTTAAGGGGGCTTCGAGGGCATGGGGTTTGGGGGTTCCTGGAAGGAGGGGCGGTGTCGGGCTGGAGAAGGGAAACGTGGGTGTCTCGAGGGAAGCGGGGGGGGGACAGCGGAGGGGGGAGGTCCAGCCTGGGAGAAGACGCGAAGGCAGCGGCGGCCGGGAGCGGCCGCGGTGACCGTGAAGGTGTGGGGGCAGCAGAGCGGAGGTGGGATGAGCGGCAGGTAACCGCCGAGTGCGGGCGGGCGGGTGATGTGTGAGTGCGTAGTCCGTGCCTGTGGCTTGCCAGGCGCGAGCGTGCATGCGCGCGCGCACCCGGAATGTGGCATGTGTCAGGTATGTTTGTGGCATGTGTTTGGTATGTGTGTGCGCGTGCTGTGTGTGGCCCACCGAAAAGCTGGAAGGTGAACGAAGAGGCGGGGGTGGGAGGGAGCTGATGGGGGGCGGAAGGAGGCTGAGCGTAACGGACAATGGGAACGTGGCGAGATGAGAAGGTAATACAGCATTTTAGTCTATAGCGGGAGAGAAAAGACTAGAAGCCAAAAAAAAAAAATTAAAAATGGAGGGAGGGAGAAGTGGGAGGATCCTGGGAAACAAAAGGGGTAGGGCTGTGAGGGCTGCTGGGTGTGGGGATTTCAGGAAAAGCCAACCAGAGGGGAAATGAGGGTGGATGACTGCTGAGCCGTTGGAGGGGGGCAGGCTTGGAGGGCCTTAGGGATGAGGCTTTCTAAGCCCGGTTGCGGATCAGAATCACCTGATGCGCTTGAGGAAAAACACCGATTCCCGGCTTAATCGCAGCCACTGTGGAGGAGGCTCTGGGGGGGGGAGGTCCAGCAATCTGCATTTTAAGCGGCTCCCCCAGGCGCATTTGAGAGGCCTCCAGGTTTAGAAAATCGTGCCCTGTAGAATATTCTGGAGAGGGGGAGGAAGAGATTTTAGCTCCTCTCATATGGGCTTCTAAAAACAGGGAGCTCAGGGAGTGTGTCCACATTGAGGGCCCTCTTCCTCACTAGTCTGGAGAGAGGGAAGAGGATAGAAGGCGGAGATCTCCGTCGTCTCCACTCCTGCTTTGTTTTACTGGCCCAGCCCAACTAATCAAAATCAGATGGGTTAAGGTTCGTCAGGAACTGGTCCCCTTAGCGGTTTTTCCTGGTGGCTGATTTAGAAGACCTACTTTCTGTAGGCCATGTAACTGTCCAAAGAATTTTGAGAACCACACCTTTGTTGTCACTTCCCCTGTCACTTCGACTTTACATAATCATGTAAATAGCTGTGCCTCCGGAGCTACACCATCAAGGAGTCCAACGGGTCCATGGGGCAACATCATAGGATTGTAATTTGCAAAGTCATTGAGAGGAATGCAGGCCTGTACACAGAAACACAAAACTGGGAGTCAGGCCACCTGAGTTCTAATCTTGGTTGGATTACTGACTAGCTGTGTGACCTGGTGCAAAGCATTGTTCTCTCTGGGCCTTAGTTGTCCCTCTGAAAAATGCTAAGGGTGGCCCACTGTGAGATCTCCTCAGGCTCTACCCTGCGGTATCATCCCGAGAGCCCAGGAATATGTGACATCATGTGTTCGTTCCCGTTATTGAGGAGTCTTAAAAATTACTCATTCCAGTGCCCATTATTCCACGCACAGCGCTTCTGTGGGTACTGGGAAATACAGCTGTGAGCAAGACAGACACACATCTCTGCTCATGGAGCTTACATTCTAGGGAAGATACCTTCTGGTGAATAATCTATATTCTCCAAAGACTTTTAATGCTCCCCGTGAACCATTTTTAAGTATTCTGTGACCATAATCTCTGAAGTAGCGAGGTCCAAACCAGAACAATTGGCCTATTTTCAAGTACCAGATGCTACCATGTCCCCTAGAAGTATACACAAACACACACACACACACACACACACACACGTTGTGAAAATGGTGTAATGGGCTTTTTTTTTTAACCTTCGTTAGTAGGCATGATAACATAATGAAGATCGCAAACAACCGGTTTTCTTTAGAACCTTATTTGCTTTTAAAAGTTGATCATAAATTTTGTCTAATTGTAAAAAAAAAAAAAAAAAATTCCTAGGGATTGAGGTTTCCGGTGACCAGGCCATATTGAAACTTGATCTCTTCTCATACTTGGCATAGTGGTTACCTACAAACTCTAATGTCAGAGTTGCTATCCAGTCTACCTGGGGAAGCCACACATAGTTTAAAGTACACTGGCTTCTTTTCCTTTATTTGTGCAATACTTAAATAAGCCTAAACATCTGCTTTAAGTACCTACAGAATAATTCACCACTCTTAGACAAAAGTTCAGTATAATATTATATATAATAGCATTCTGATGTTTTATATAATTATTTGGGGATATTGATTCAGTCTTTTTTTTTTATTCCATGAACGTCTCAGTATTTTGAGTCTCCGAGCTCACCAGAGTTGACGGAGCTGATCTCCTCTGCCGCCTCCTCTTTACTAACAGTAGATTATGTAACATGTGGCTAGATTTCTGGACCACTGATAGTCTTAACCAATGATTTCTGCTGCAGATGCCACACGTTTAGTACAGTCTCACAACGAGAGATCACCGTAAGATCCTTTTGACTCATTAAAACGTATCAGATACATTTCATAAGGAAATATTTTCATTTATGCCTCAGTACTTACTCCCTTAAGGAGCCATAGCTTTCACTGGTATACCCCCAAGTGCCTAGAACAGAGACACGCTGTGCGTTCCACGTCCTGAAGTTGAATTCTGACCCTTGGATTCAGTATTGTCTTGGATGATTTCCCACCACCACCACCCATCCCGCCCCAGGAGATAATCATTCGTGGCTTTTTTTATTAGCTATTTGAGAGTCACAGGAAATGGATGATAATGTATAGCATATTGATTCGTAAAAGTTCGATGACAGCGGGTCCTTCGGGATCCACCACAGAATGATGAAAGTATCAACATCACTTCTGGTTTCCAAATGGAATTTGATACTGCAAAAGGGGGGCTGTCTTTGGTGATGGGTAAGGAAGCCATTTTCTTCCTTATGAAGAAACCACAGAGAAATTGACTGTCTAATAAAGAATTGGTCTTTGGCTTTGTTTGTTTTTTAAGAGGGGCCGTACGGGGTCTTTGCTGGAAGAGATGCATCCCGGGGCCTTGCCACATTCTGCCTGGATAAGGAAGCACTGAAGGACGAGTACGATGACCTTTCTGACCTCACTCCTGCCCAGCAGGAGACCCTGAGTGACTGGGACTCTCAGTTCACTTGTAAGCATTTTTTAAAAATTGTGTCTGGGTCAAATTTCTACCAGTAATGGGGTTCGCAGCAGTACAATGGTTATTACTAAGCAGCCAGAAACTGGGGAGCATTTTGATAGGCTCCTGAATCTTGGACGGATCAAGTTCATGGCTTGAAGTAATTGCAGCAATGCTGAGTCACTTGCTCTGATGGCATCCAATTTTTAGCTAGTTCTCTATGGAAACATGGGTTTCTGTTATTTAAATCTTTGACAGGTTCGCATAGATTCCACACTAGGATTTGGTGCTTGGTGTGTAGGGGAAAGGATCTGTAGGCTACAGAGAGAGGGACTTTCAGAAGTCCTCACTAGTCAGTCTTGCTGTTTAAAAGCAGCCCACATTTCTGTTGAAGAATGGGAGACTTGTGTTCTACAAAACAGCTTCTCTTTGAATCTAATTGAGCCTAACTATAGGCCTCATCTACAAATGATGCTTATAATCTGCCCAGCAACAATGGTGTCTGCATTTTTAAAAAGAGAGAAAAAAAGGAGCTGTTTGTTTCCTGGCTTATGCTATAAGGCTGAGGTCTTTGGGAGGAGGGGGGAGTAAGCATGGGGGGAGGTTAAGTTCAGATTTCCAGAATTGAGGAATTGGCTTTTGTCAAACCCGAGTATCTAATGATCACTTTAGCAACGTTGCACTGCTAAGAATTTGACTAACCCTTCCCAGCTTTGCAACCGTATATAAAGACCATGGCCCGTGCTTAAAGATTTTTTTATTTTAAAATGTATCCTGTCTATTTGCTGTTCTCTATAGCCAGTTAAATATTACTGACTCTTTTGGCTAAACGCAACCATTTTCTTTGAAAATAACGCTGACTTCAGAGTTCTGGGTTAATTATTAGCCAGCCGTGGCCCCACCTGCAGGTCCTAAGCAGATCGAAGTATACTTTGAAGTCTAGAGGCAGGTCTTTGTATTTTCAGAACATAATTCAGCTATCTCACATCGGCCCTGATTTTTTTGGTGTCCTAAGGATGCCTTTGTAAACATAGATTCTTCTATGTGGACCCAGTGAGTTGTAATTTCGGACTTACAGAGCTCTGTCTTCTAGGGCTTGCCTGCCCCAAGGTGGCAAAAACTGTGTAAAAACGTTCCCCCCTTAAACTAAGACCAGCCCCAAATTCTGTGGTGACACTTGAGCTCCACTCAAGACGGGGAGGGGGGGTGCCCCTTAAAGCAGGTTACCCGGGCGCCACCCAGCACCTGTTTGTTCTGCGGTCCTGAGCACACCGAGGGACCTTTATAACGTGTTCAAATACGGAAGTTCCCATTGTTCCCAGCGATCATTGCACACAAAAGCATGTCTGGCTATCTGGTTAGACAGGTTGGTTACTTCTCTAATTCCCACCCACATGCAGAAAGAGGAGGCTCTCTCGGCCTCTGACACCCATAGGATTAACCCTGTGTTAGCTGGGCCGCAAGAGTGCGGCCAGCGGGATGGTGGTCTGCCGACTCTATCCCTTCTCATGTCTTTTTTCAAAAGTGTTTTAAATTTATAGTTAATCTATACGGTATGATTAGTTTCAGAGGTAGAGTTTAGTGCCTCAGCAGGTGCATATCACACCCAGTGCTCGTTCTGTCACGTGTCCTCTTTCATGCCTGTCACGCAGTGACCCCGTCCCTGCACCCCCCTCCAGCGACCCTCAATTTGTTCTCTACAGTTAAGAGTCTCTTACGGTTTGCCTCCCTGTTTTCGTCTTCTTTTATTTTTCCCGCCCTTCCCCTATGTTCCTCTGTTTTGTTTCTTAAATTCCACATATGAGATCGTATGGTATTTGTCTTTCTCCGACTGACTTATTTCACTTAGCATAATACCCTCTAGATCCATCCATGTTGCTGCAAATGGCAAGATTTCATTCTTTCTGATGGCTGGGTTTCTCGTTTGCACTCTTAAATCTGTTTTCTCCAACATCTCCCATGAGATCGCCAGTTCGGTCCATGGGAGCTCCAGTTTTAACTTCATTAACCCATGTTTCCAGTCTTCCTTTAAAGTAGCTCATACCCTGGCCTTTCCGTTCCCATGGACATCCTACCCCTGGCTCTTGTTCCTTCACACAGACATGCCCGCTGGCCTCCTGGGCAGCCCTCACCCGGTGTCCTTGCTGTAATCCACCCGGTATGCCACCACCACCCCACGTGTGCCAGAGCACTGGTTGCCTTTGTCACAAACCTTTGCCACCTACAGGATTAAGTCCAGACGCTTCAGGCTGGCTTTCCACAGCCTTCACAGTATCTTGGCCACACCGCTTCGCTTAACCTCACTCCCACTCCGTCGCTGTCAGCTGGGTCTCTCTGTTGCTCCCCACATCTGTTCCATCTCACCTGCGTGCCTTGGTACACAGCTGCCGTCATTTTCTGGAAACCCCTCTCGCCTCAAATCCTTCCACACCGTTTCCCAAAGCATAGCCTTCTTCATCAGGTGTTCAGAAATCCTTGTGACAGGGGCGCCTGGGTGGCTCAGTCCTTAAGCGTCTGCCTTCGGCTCAGGGCGTGATCCCGGAGTTCTGGGATCGAGCCCCACATCAGGCTCCTCCGCTGGGAGCCTGCTTCTTCCTCTCCCACTCCCCCTGCTTGTGTTCCCTCTCTCACTGGCTGTCTCTATCTCTGTCAAATGAATAAATAAAAATCTTAAAAAAAAAAAAAGAAATCCTTGTGACGAACTCCTCACGAGCCCCTGCTCGTCTCACCCCCTCCCGCACCCAGGCACGACTCACTTTGACCTTCCCTTGCACACTCCGTGCCCGACATCGCTACCTGTTTTGTATTTCTTGCGAACAAAACTCTTAAATCCCTGTGGGCGAGGACCGCGGGGCGAGTCCTGGGCGGCTGACGACTTTCGGGAAGCCCAGCACACTGCGTAGGCCTCCGCCGAACGCTGTCAGGTGACAGGTGGGGGTCCTCTGTGAAGCATGAGCGCGCTCATCTGTGTCTTCTTCTCTCCCTCCAGTCAAGTATCATCATGTGGGCAAACTGCTGAAGGAGGGGGAGGAGCCCACCGTGTACTCTGATGAGGAAGAACCAAAAGATGAGAACGCTCGGAAAAATGATTAAAGCATCCAGTGGAAGCATATCTATTTTTGTATTTTGCAGAATCATTTGTAACATTCCAGTCTGTCTTTAAAACATGGTGATTTCAATATTTAGAGCAGTTTCGAACTTGCTGTTAAGTTTTTGTAATTAACGTCACTAGTGACACGGAGCCAATGAACTCTCCTGTCTTCAAGTGCATGGCGTGTTTGTGTGCCACGGATCCGGACCGTGAACCGCAGTGCTGTAATCCAAATGTTAGGACTCTCCCCTTCTGTCTGTAGTTAGTGCAGGCTGCCTTTAAATTCGTTGTTTCCAGAGCGAGACAGGTAAGATGTGGGTGTTTCCCCCAAACAGGTAAAAAAAAAAAAACGTGAACTGTGCAGAAGTCCTTCTAGCCCCGAGAACAAAGGATCAGCTTCTAGCCCCCATGTCCCCAAGGTAGCAAATCCCTTATTTCTCAATTGACTTAACTGCATGATTTCTGTTTTATCTACCTCTAAAGCGAATCTGCAGTGTTCCAAAGCCGCCTTTGGTATTGATGAAAGAGAGCTGCCCAGTTTAAAAAAAAAAAAAGTCTCACAGCTGGGCTTGGTCGGGAAAAATACATTCACTGTGTTTGTAGACTGCATCATTCTTTCGTCCTCTGGACACTCAGATGCCCCCGCCAACACAGCAAGGTACACTAAGGCTTAAAACAGGATCTGAACACTCAAAAAAAAAAACTTCAGAAGAAATCCACTGGCTTGCTGAAAAACCTAAATATATGATGAAAACATAGAACTATCTCCCCCATCCCCACGTTCACGGTGGGACCACAGTGATTTCACACAGTTCGCTGTGGGGGGGACACGCGGAACAGGAGCAGGCCTCCGCTCTCCGGAGAGCCTTCACGCACACACACCCCTGAGGAATGAAGAAAGTACACATCACTAGTCAAGTGGTTTTTAAAGTGTATTCCTTAAGGTAACAGTTACTCTTCTGTTGTTACGAAACCATAGCCACTGCAAGCGTAGTAGGCCAAGCGTCTAGGTCTTTGATATTGGTCTTTTGGTTAACAATAAACTTCGCTTAAGTAGACTGTACAGTCGTATGAATTCGTAAAAGTATTATATGAACAACTAGTGAGGTTTCAAACTCTTGTAATTGTAGTTGAATAGTCCTTGTATTTTCTTGTGAACCGTGTTTAATGGTTTTACCTCAAATCAGAAAACAAAATGAAGTGCTTTGGTCAGTTAATAAAAATGGTTTTACCCAGTATAGCGTGGTGGGTTTTTAAACCTTAATCTAAGAAACCAGATTGGATCATTTTACTTTAGCTTAACATTCAGTTTCCCTTTGTGTGTGTGTATTCCAAAAGAAACCAAGGGGCAACACTTCAGAGGCCTCACACCACAAACCAAATACCAGCTTGTCCTGTTAAGAAACAGTGAATTGAGGGGCACCTGGATGGCTCAGTCGCTTAGGCCCTGCCTTCAGCTCAGGTCATGATCTCAGGGTCCTGGAATCAAGCCTGGCTCCAGGCTCCCTGCTTGACCAGGAGGCTGAGTCTCCCTCTGCCCCTCCCACCCCCCCACTCTCAAATTAGTTAATTAATTTGAAAAAAAAACTGAATTGAGATTAGCTAAACTGCCCTAATGAAAATGTACAAACTGACATTTTTAAGAAGTTAGTGAATTTATTTTTTGTGACTTGTCAAATTCTGCCTCTTTAAATCCGAACTTTCTAAACTCAAAGGCACCTCTGCCTTGAGGTCCGTAGCAAGGTTATTAAGGGCTAACTTTACTAAGGACATTAAAAGTGTCTCAGCAGGGTTGGTTCTGTTTTCAGATGCCAGCTGATCAGGAAAGCATTGGGAATCTTACATGCTAGCCAAGTTAATTCACCTCCTGTCAAAAGATCAGACTTGCATATGCGGTTCGACACAACTTCTTTCTCCGAATACTGGTGTTTTGCCATTTTAACGTTCAAATCGGCAGAGTTTTCTTAAAAGGGATGTACTCCGAGCCGGAGAGGGCTCGAAGCTTTGTGCTTTTTATGTTCCCAAACCATCGCCTGTTTCTGTGGTCTTTAAATGAGCCCTGTCCCCCACACTAGGTTTCATTCAACTAATATTCGAGTTGCCCATTTCGTGCCAAGCGCCCTGTTACACCGTGTACTTTGGGGAGGGGGTGGGAGAGAGAAGTTGGGCCACCTTGCAGCCTGAAATCTCATTCAGATGCAAAGATTAGGCTACTCCTTTTTCTGAGTTAAACGGGTTTGTCTGATGCCAAGAGGAAACCGTCCAGAGCCTGGTTCCCCGCCATTCAGAATGAAATCAACATTGTATTGATTACACGTAAAAGGATATTACAATAAGGGAGGACTTTGGTCTAAAAACTTCTCAAATCCAGCTCGCACATTCAGAAACCACATTACATAAAAGGCGCCATTTAAGATGGGGGCGTGGTGGTTACAGGCACGCAGCCAGTGGGGGCGGTGTCAGGTGAACCGCACGGGTTTGTTCCCCTGCTTTTATCCAGCTCCCCCGCAGAGGCACTGTGTTCTCAGGACTAGCACCTCTGGGTCCTAAGTGTTCTTTCCGTGGCTTCCATACCCCTCCAGATCTCTGGCTTTGCATGATGACACAGTCACCTTACCTCAGAGCGCCCAAGAGGCTAATCCAAGATCTGGAACAAGCATCCAGACTGCCCTTGCTGTTGCAGAGAGCGCTCTTTGACAACCCCACCCCCACCCCAACAAGGACCTTTTCAGCTGTAAAGTACCCAGATGGGTACTAAGGTATGGTCTTTGTTACAGAACACTCGCGGGCGGTTTGCTCTATGCTTCCCATCAAAATGCAGGTGACTCCTGACTGATCAAAGACTGACTAGTGAAGCCCCTCGTCCCTCCGAGTAGAACCGCCTGGCCCACACCCTCACTGATGTCAAGAGGTTGTAGAACTCGAACACTGCCACCAGGTGCCGAAGGGGTGAGGGGAAAGGCCACGGGTCCCTTTCGCCACATTCTAAGGTTATCGACAAAACCTTTGAGGAAGGGAGGGTCGTCTTCGGTCGAATACTGTTATTTCAGTTTATCCAAAATGAAGATAATACTGTGACCTTCAGTTGCGTGAGCTCTGACATAGTCCGTGCCCAAACATCAGCATCATGCAGGGAAAAGTTGCGTAGAAGCAATATCAAAACCGGATGGGTGTGTATAATTTCGCAGAAAATGCTGGAGATGTGTGACATCCTAGCCAGTGCGCGTGGTAAATGAACAGACTCTAGTCACCATGACCATTTTATTTTTAATGTATCTGAAAATTAAATATGTACTATTTCTCTAACAATGCAAATGACACAAAGGGTGGGCAACAGGAGTGCAAAGCAGCTTACTACAAGTAGAAACTCATCCCCCCCCCAGTGGAATTATTAGCATTTATTTAAAACATTTTAAACAGTCTGGCAACAAATAAAAATACATTTATTTGGTTCTTACTTTCAAAATTACCAGGTTATGTGGCTTTCTACCTGAGAAATTCAAACAAATTGAACAAAAAGACATTGACGGATTTTTAGTTTTCTTAAAGCGCTATCAGCAGCACATACAAGGGAAACACATGAAAACACCTATTTAAAAAGACAGAGTTTTAAGTTCAGGCCCTTACTTACTTAATAGGTCATAGAAAAAAGATATGAGAAAATACTTTTGCACCACTTAAATAACAGCACGACGAAGAAGAACAATGTTAATTAATAGAAAGTGATCACAATATTTTCGGTTCTATTTCATTCCTTACTGAGCCATTCATTCCACTGAAAAGCACAGGATAAATTGTTCTCTTCCTCATTTAAGGCCTACACACACACACACCAAAAAAAGGTTTATTCAAGTCTAAAACGCATTACCACAAGACATATAAAAATTCAAGGTTGTACAGAAAGTAAACATGAAACCAGTATTTTTACTTACTTCTAGGCCCCAGGATGGTATTTAGCAAACAAACGAAACCAGACAGAATATTAGATAGAAGTGACTTAGCACCAGTTCTATTATACCCCCGAAAATTGCACATGCTGTATTTTGCAATTTATTGTTTATGTCTGGTTACTGAGCAGCAAATTGTTTTCATGCCTAAAAATCTCTGCAAAGAAAAATTATCTAATGGCAGAAGAAATGAAGATTTGTTTTCAAAACAAGCGTAACTGCTTTCCATTACAAACCCATAATGTTCTTTGTTTCAATGGCATGAAACATGGACAAAAATAAGGAGGCAGGGTCTCATAGGAGGAGAAAAATACCTAGTTACCAAAAGTTGTCTGACAAAATACAAGCTCTTAGCACTTTAAAAGGCTACTCTGGACAACAGTACTTTGAACATTAATAGTCCTCGCTAGTCCTCAGAGGAGAAAAGGCACTCACCCCATGAGCGATTTTTCAGATGTGACAAGCCAAACCTAGTTTCGATGGCAGAGTCACTTGCTTGAAAGTGGAACTGAATACAAGAGAGCCCACAAATCATTCGTTGGTTATCGTCTCACTAATACCAAGCATGACCTGCTATGTTACATTCATTTTTGAGCTTTTGCATGAACTAGCATATCTCTATTAAATGTGATTAGAAGAGATCAATGAAACAATGTGCGGTTCTTACTTTAGGTGAATTAGAAGATCGTGTAGCCGCTTCAGATATCAGGCTGCTCAAGGGGCTGGTTCTGAGCACAGTACGTGCCTCGTCATTCAGGGCAACCACACTGACTGGCATCCTACCCTTGGCCCTACCGGCTGGTACTTTTCTACAGAATGGCAAGTTAAGACTGAAATGAATTGTGCCCTATGGAAATATTGCCTTCCGCTACTTCCGTGAAGGGAAATCTCCTTTTTCCTGCTGCAGCCAGTCTGATCTCATTGATGTCTTCCACTGCCGAGGCAGGTATAGCTTTGTTGGGGAAAAAAAAAAAAGGTCATCTACTGCCCCTGAGGTCCTAAATCCTATATAAGGCAGAATGAATCAGCCGAGCTTTCAATAGAACATGCACTGTGTTAAGATGTCTTTACGAATCTATAAAATATCTCCATTTAAAAACATATTCAAGAAGTCCAAAACCAGTAGGTAAAAAGATAAATTGCTTCTGTTAAGAGTTTACAAATCCTGCACACATACCATTTTTCCCCAGCCAGAAAACTAGGGCTTTGCCCTTGACTCCTCCTAACTCCATGGCATTATTGAGGATTGAGGAGGCACTTGTTAATGTTTTATAAAAGTCAGTTTGGGGATAGTCAGTGGCTTTTTACAAACTGATGTCACCCAACCCTGAGTGAAAGGATTACATAACCTGAAATGGAATACTGCCATGTCCTATCTTCCCAAGTGCCGTTAGTGGTGCCCTGGGATCTTTCCATATTGCCTTTTGCAAATCCCACTGGTTATTTTACTTCAATTTTCTTGCTTTCCTAGGATGGAATGACATGGGGTTCTTCCAAAAACAGCTCTGCGAATGGTCCACCAACCATTTAAGCCTCAAAGGACAATCCGAGCCCCTTTTCGTTGATTCTTTCAAGTTTTGTTTCTCAAAGGACAACTCTTTTGAGTACTATGAACATATTAATGGATTAATTTCCTTCTGGTGGGTGGTCACAAACCCTTCCAATGTCACGAAGAAGTCTATGGTGTGTCCGAGCTGTAATCTCGTCTTCTACCTGTAGTTATTTCTAGATAAAAGTCAGGAAAGTTTTGTGGCTACACCTGGCGTTCCTGACCAACTCCAAGCACGTGTAAAAAGAGCCTATTTCACTCACCGTTGTCCACTTTGAAGATAACTGACACCAAATGCTGATATTCTAACAGCTAGAGAGCCATGCAGAGGGCTGTCAACGCCTCCCAGTGTTCCTTTGCTTCCTCGCTGGCACCAGGTTTCAGCCGAACTGTAGAAAAGTCTGTCCTTGGATCAAGTCGTACAGGCACGGTGTTCCACCAGCCTTTGGAATCCGGATGTCTCTTATTTCCAAAGTTTGCCGACACACCTGCAGTCATTTATGCTTTATACTTTGGCGAGACAAACAAGGTTTTGCATTTGACCTTGCTCAAGCTTTTCAGTGCCGCTCTCTTGCTCTGTAGTTGCTAACTACATAGCTATATTTGGTTTTAAATGTTCTTCCTGCACATTTTTTGCTAAGAATGAGGGTGTTTCTGATCTAAGAGACCTTCAAAACATTTGAAAATATAGGGGACTAGCGTAGCCATTTCCAAAATAGCTTCCACAGTCCAGATGCTCCTGACTGTTATGTCTAATATAATAATTACCAGAATTCAGCACAGAATCTCTAGAATGCTCGTGTCTTTTAAACCTTCTGGCCTCCTGGTTATATTCCGACTTCCATGGAGCCTCTCTTCTTTGGGGCAAATCCCCCAAATAGAAAACATGAGCACTTTTTGATGGTGCTGTTGGCACATGAGCAGGCCTGTAGTTCGCTTGCTGGCCACATGGGCTATCGCCGAACCTCCTTTTCTTCCTCGCGATGTGGCCTAACAGACTGCTAGGACCGGACTCGTGGTAGTAGCCGTCGTCGAACAAGTATTTGGGGGCCAGCGTTGCCCTCCTTTTGCTGGTGCTCTTCTCACCTCTAATGGAGCTGTTTTCGCCCTCGAGCCATGAACATCTCAGTTCATACTTGGCCCTCTCACCTGGTGTCCTCAGCTTGGGTTTAGAGAAGCTGTCTTCCCCATCACGGTTCCACTTTGAATACAAGGTCTGCGGACTTGACCTAATTTCTCGGTCGCTAGTGGTGATCTCGTCATCATCAAGAGATCTTTTTTCTGGGGAGCTCTCATATGTGGCCACAGACCTCTCTTTCTCTTCTTTGTTTATGCTAAGGGTTTCACTGAAGCATTCGGAATCACTACTGATCTCCTCTAAGAAATCTGTCAACTCCAAATCTAAGTCTGCGGACCTACTGGGTGAGGAAACTTGGCTTTGACTTGTGGATTTGGAATCTTTGACCTGGTAGGCTTGCGTCTTTTCCAACAGATGGCTCTTTCCATCAGCTGGGGACAGGTGATTGTCAGCTTCACTGGCTGGGTCCGTGCACTGATTTTTTAACTCCTCGGTATGTTCTTTGGCGTAATCCACTTTTCCTCTCTTTTGGGGTTTTTGTTCGGGATCCTGAGTATAAATCTCTGACGGGTAGTCATCTTCTGGAACCCGTTCTCTCGTTGCTGGGCTTTGCATTTGGCTCAGACCGGTGGAGTGATGCTTACGTTTTCTCAAATTGATTTGAAATCCATTTCCCTTAGCACGGACAGCCCTCTGCCACTGACTTGGGCTTGCTATGTGGCTTGGTTCTAGGCAGATACGGGCATACTTCGGAGTTTGATAATAGTTTAACAGGTAATCAATAAATTCATCTGTTTCATAGATCTTCTGTTTCCTGCCATGGTCTGGTTCAGATAATCGGGAAGAATTGGATTTATTAGAACTGGAGTGGTCTTCTTTCTCACGAGACTGATCTTGAATCATCGCCTTCAGCAAAGAATTCTGGTCAGAGACCAAACTGTGATTGTATCCCTCGGTCAATAATTTTCCAGTTCTCTCTTTTCTAGCTGAATATCTTATTTTTTTTCTCCCAAGGTGGTGGGAAGATTTACGTAAGTGAGCCCTAGTTCTTTTCTTCATTTTTTGTTTTCGTTTATTGTCTGACTTGGCAACCTGATATTTTGGCATTCCCTCCTGATGTTGAAGATACTGAGTGTTTAACTCTTCTTTCTTCAGACTTTCCAACGTGTTCCTTGGAGCCTGATTCACTTTGGGGCTTGCATCATCTACCCCCTGTGGGTTAAACTGTGTGGGTCCCTTTAAAGAAAAAGGTTAAAAGTCTCACATGAAAAAATTCACAGTGTAAAAATCTCAAAGAAAACTGGGCTTTCTGGTGTGGTTCTGAAGAGGTTTCTAACGTGTAAGGTAGATTCAAATTCAGAACAATATGGAACGGAGGAAAGAGGAGGCACGGGATTCCATGTCTTGGGCGAATGTGAGCCGTGCGCCATGATTCACATACCTTCAAAGCATACGAAACCTTTTTTTTTTTTTTATTTGTTCACAAACTGGTGAGGACTTACAGTTCCAAGTCTTAGGCTAGGGGCTGGGGGTAGTAAGAGGAATAAGAAATGCTCTACAGCCTTCCCAGAAGATCCTAGAATAGGAAAACACTCATGGGTGAAATGTGTTCTAAAAGGGAATCAACTGGCTTAAAAGAGAACCTGTCTCTCTGTTTGTCATCCCGCCTCCTCCCATGGGTTGCTGGTGAAGATGTCCCCGAGCTGTCCCCCCTCGCCTGCTTCAGTCAGAAGCAAGGCGGCAGGTAGAAAGTGTGGCCGTGGCAATGGGTCTGTCTGTGCTGTCGGCTCTGCACAACCACAGGGCGGGTGAAAGGTGCTGCCCACGGACCCCACCCTGCTGGGAGAGATCGCACTGTGCTCNCGCTGACACGAGCCACACCTCGGGACAGTGCCTACCCATTACCTGGGATTAGAACCTGGGGACTGCGTCATCAGTGTGAGGCCCCACCCATGGGGCCAAGAGTTAGGCACCACATACATTTAGAGAGACAAATTCTTAGAAAGGAATCACCCCTGGAGGTCATTACAGTAAATTAAGAGATTCAGCGAGACTTATTATAAATGTAAATGTGAGATTTTTCTGATCCGGATTTTCAAGGTTGGTTGTCCACACTAAAGAGAGAAAGGCTGGGAATCCAAATATCCATCAGAGTATCTGACCCTGATGCCATTCACTCCGCATATTTAAAAACACTGAAGATGCGTTTTTAAATAAACAATCTGGGAACCTTTCTGGCCTTAACTCCGGGCCATCTGCAGAGTCTGTTGTTTTTTTTTTTTTAGGAGGTCAGTAAAGTGGGGCAAAAAAACAAAAAACAAAAAAAATTGTGAAACTCCAAAATGGAAACTCCAAACAAAACAAATTGCTCTGCTGTCAGAAATTCCCTAGCAAAGAGTTTAAGACTAGACTAACAGGAGCTCGCTACGCAAAGGTCTCTGTCCAAGGCTCTTCCTTCCCATCCAAACCCACTGCAGGTGAATGGACAAGTGAAGTTACTGGAACGCTACTACCGGCCTAACATCCATGCCTTCCATCCCCTCCCCCTGGCATTAGGAGCCTCGAGGAGATTCACCAGCTATCCTGCTCTGGGTCGCACAGTCCCGGAGTTCGAGAACACAAAGTGTGGGTGTGGCAGACCGCAGGGGTGAGACACAACGGTGTCGGAGCCCTTGGGCGCCCTCCCTTGTGAAAATCCACAGTTGGGGTTACTGGAGATCGGCCTATTGAAAACAAACCCCGAGGAAGACAAAGAGTCTTCCACGGAATTGATTTTAAATGGGCCACCGCGTCAGTGTCAAAGTGCGGCTCCGAAGGACCAAGTACCTACCAAAAGCGAAGACGGATTGAGAAAGAGCCTTACTGCAGTTTTCCTCAAGAGGACCCGTAGCAACCGCAGTGCCTCCACCCGCCTCTGGGCCAGCAGGTACTTCCTGTCCTCCCACTCCTCCGAAGAGTCGGGCTCCCTGGCGCCGTCAGCGGGGGCTGGGGCCTTCGGTTTCCTGCGCCGGCGTCTGTCTCTCTCCTTTGGGCCTCGTCTCCTGACCCTGGCCTTCTTCCTCTTTTCCTGGGCTCTCCTCTCCTCCTCTTTTCTTTTTCTGGACAACGATTAAGATTCAATCATTCAGAAGGCATGGATTAAGGCATTGGCTCTCCTTCCAGCTCCTTCCCCACTGCTGGGGGGAGGATGGATCATTTCGGTTTCCCAGAATCACGCAGTGCTAACCCCAGGGTTTGACATAGACAACTGAGGGAATAAGACACCATTGGCGCATCAGTCAAAGGGGAAGGACACAAAACTGAGCTGGTCAGAAGCATGTACAGGAGAGGGTATACAGAAAGAAGGCTACAGAATTCAAAGAAGGGGCTTCTAGAAGTCCCTACTTTCTCAAACCACAAGCAGTCCAGGTTGGGGAGCTAGCCATCACAGTGGTGATTTCATTTCTCTTGAGATCAAAACTTTCCATGGAGCTGGCTTCACGGAGGCTTATAAGGGAAGTCAAGGCACTCGGAAACTCTTGTGGCTGAGAACTCATCCTTGGTACCTATCACTTAACACAGAACACTATCATAAAACATCCTGGCTTAGAAGAATATGGCCTTGGTTTACTGCTGTTTTCCAAAAAACTGAACTGTTTTGCTTGGGCCCTTATGGAACCATGGGGAAGGGGAAAGAAGGGACAATTACCTGAGTGAGGACTTAGCCAAAAGCTGGAAGATTATCTCAACTGCATGTTTAGTCTGGAAATTTGGGGGAATAGTTGCCCTGGCTGGGCTCAAACTCCGGCCGAGTTTCACAGACATGATCTCAAGCAACTGCTATCACCCCGCCAGCCAAAAAACTGAAAGGCACATGGAAGGGGACTCTCTGTCTCCTTTTTTTGAATGACTGTAATTTACAAGAAAGACTGAAAGAATAAACACGTGAGGGGAGGGGCCAAGAGGCAAAACTGGTTTTGAGAGCCCGTTTGTATCTCTTGGCAAACCTTTGGCAATCCAATAGCCCTTTCTAGGCTCAAGTCCCTAAATTAGAAAACAAGGATAAGCTCAAAGAAATAAACATGGAGGTTCCTCAAATTCACCAAAAGAACTTAAGCCAACAAGAAATAGAAGGCCAAGAAATCTATGCCTTCCTGTCGAGGGGTTGGTTTGACTGTTGACCATTTCATGGAAGAAAATCTCTCCCAAACCTAAGAAGAATTTGGTTTTTTTAATCTTAAATTAGTAGGCAAGGTATACTTTGGTAAATTGGGGGTAAACTGGTCAACTTTTTAATTTGGTGGGCTAGGATTTTCACTGTAAAAGCCGGGATCCTTTTTTTTTTTTTAATCATATCTTCCCAAATATCTTAATCTAACTCATTACTTGTTCTCCCTGAGAACTTTCTTTTTAAGTTTCTCATTTTCAATAGTCTGGCCATTTTGGTTTCGTAACAGCACAGCTGGAAGACTGTAGGCTTCTGCAGAGTTCTCTGATCTGTACCAATTCCTGCCACCCCCACCTCAATGTGACCTATCGAGTGTGGCCATTCACCCGGAAGGGGTAAACCCACACCTCAAAAGTGAAAACTCCCTCCTTGTTAACGTTGGTCTCCTCACCTTGCAGCCTCTTCCTCGTCTCTCTTTACTTTTTTCCTTTCTTCCTCCAGCTCTTGTAACTTTAGCCTTTCTTGATTTCTCCTCCTTATAGCCCCTTCGCTGAAATGCTTGGTTGTATCAAACATAACCTGCCCACAGACAATTCAGAGTTTCATTAGAAAAGTCTGCCAGCCGGCTGGGTGTGTCCCAGGCCCATGAGATGAAACCAGTATGTACAGAACAATTCAAAATTCGATAAATTCAAGATGTCCTCTCCGCATTCCCGTCCCCATACTGTTCCCCTGTTCCTTGATCACCTGCCCAACAGCCCCTTGGGTTCTAGAACTGCCTTTGGGAGAACCCTTGAGGAGCTCTCATATGGCCTTAGATGGCATTACAGTGTCATTATGGGCACAGGCTCTGAGGGATGTGAGTTTATTACCTCTGGCTTGTTATAAAGATCAACTGAGTTCAGGTATTTGAGTTGCCAGAGACAAAAATAGGCAAAAAATAATAATAATAATGTGTAGGGGGTGGAGGAAGGATTGGGGAAGCACAGATGCAAGAGAACTGACCTAATGGGATACAAGATTGGACTGTAGTGATTATTAAGCTACTTTGCAAATCCCCCGAACAAAGCAAAAGTCCAATCAAGGCACTACAAATTTGCTTGAAAATGAAAAGGAGGCAAAAACAGCCCTTTAAATGTACACAAGAATGCTAAACACCAAATTCGCGATTGTGGCCACCTTTGAGGGGAGGGAGGGGGATGGCGTCTCATCTCATGGGTGATGTGTTCTTTTTTTACGATGGGCAACGGGTACATGGGTGGCCATTATAGTATGTGTTTTATCTTTTGTCTGGCTTAATAGCTCATAATTTTAAAAGATGTATTTTAATGTAAGTAGCTTCACACACACACACACACACACACACACACTCATACATAGGAAGCTACTTAAGCTGAAAGTCCAAATGCATGCTCAAGGCTAACTGAGAGAATAAGGAGTGTTTAGTAGCATCTTTTCCTCTGCTGGATTAAGAGGTCAAAAAGGAGATGGCCAAGTATTGAGACATCGATGAGGTGGCATGGCTGGATAGGCAGCATGATCTTGGAAGGAAAGGATCCCAGTTTGTTGAGAGTATGTTCCAGCAATTTACCTGACAGACATCCTGAAAATGTAGGTTGTTGCCCCCAAGAATAACAGGGAGCAAACTGCTCTCCTGTGCTTTCAAACTGCATGGATCCTTTCTCTCAGCAACTCGTGTAATGGAACAAGCATGTGAGATAGTTCCATAAGGGCCAGAAGAATTCTTCAGTGCCCTCAAGAAGTCGGGGCTGAACCCCAGATTTATAAGAACCATCCCTTCCAAACCACGGCTGGCAGAAGAATGTCCACATCAGGATTAGTTTTCTTCCTAAACATCCGTTTATGAGTGACAACACAAATCTCTACATCAGCTATTGATCAGAGCCTAATGGGGGTCTAAGGAAATTTATTCTAGATGCTTCCTTCCAGCTTTTGCTCAGGACCACCTGAATGGTGGGAAATGAAAGAAATTCTGGCTCCTTCTTACCTTGATGTTACAGGCCAGAGCTTTCCCATCATCTCCTTTCAGCATCAGCTTCATCCCTCGAAGGGACTCCATGGCTTTCTCAAAGTCAGTTGACTCCTGGTACTGTATAAAAGCCTCGAAGGTCTGCAAGCCAAAGCTAAAACCCCCGAAGTTTCCACCAGTCATCACTTCTCTGTAGGGGTCCAGCATAGGGATGTCCACATTCTTGATCTTCCCAAAGCTTTCAAAGACCACCCGAAGGATCTCTTCACAGGGCTTCTCCCCGCTGGAACCTTTGGGCGCAAACCATTTGCAAGGCAAGCCTTCGAAATAGATAGAATCTGGGCTCTTATCCTGGTCCTGCTCTTCGGCCCCATCGCTCCCTGAGGCCTCCTTTTCCCTGGGGAAACGTTCCCACTCTCCCTGGGCATCTGTAGCCACGACTTTTAAGTCTGTCTTCAAACCATTTAGCTTGATGATCTTCCCATGTAACTTGGCCTTCAAGATCTGAACCAAACTGCGCGTTTCAGCCTCGCCCTCGAATCGGATGAAGTCCTTCGTGCTCTTGGAGAGCCGAACGGTGGTGAACTGGTCAGGGCAAATCAGGCTCTTCAGCTGGTCAAGCACTTCCCAGTTGGAGAAGGGCCTCATCGGTTCTGAGCTCTCTGGGAGCAAGACATTGATCATCAGTTTTGCTATGGGCTTGAGGTAGAGGTGCTGAGCGGCACAGAGCTCCGTTGCCTCAGAGTTATCATACACCACGGTGACCGTCATGGTAGCCCCTGGAAACCTTAGAGGGTGAAAGAGAGCATTTTCATACAGATGGAGCAAAATACGGATTTGGATTTTGAATAGTGCTAACATTCCCGGACTTCGGCTCAATATTTCAGGCAAAGTGTACTTTGGGGAGAATTGAGACGATAGCTTACATCTGTTTAATGTGTTTCAGAGCTTTCAAAGAGTTTCCATATACAGTGGACTCTTTAACAGTATGGGAGCAAGGGGTGCAAACCCCCCCACCCCTGTGCAGTCGAAAATCCGCGTAGAACTTGTGACTCCCCCAAAACGCAACTCCTGATAGCTTACTGTGGCCTGGAAGCCTTATCGATAACAGAAACAATCGAGTAACAATGTGTATGTTATATATGTGATATGCCGTATTCTTACAATGAAGTAAGCTAGAGAAAAGAAAATGTTATTAAGAAAATCATAAGGAGGGGCGCCTGGGTGGCTCAGTCCTTAAGTGGCTGCCTTCGGCCCAGGGCATGATCTCAGGGTCCTGGGATCGAGCCCCGCATCGGGCTCCCTGCTCTGCTGGGAGCCTGCTTCTTCCTCTCCCACTCCCCCAGCTTGTGTTCCCTCTCTTGCTGGCTGTCTCTCTCTGTCAAATAAATAAATAAAATCTTCAAAAAAAAAAAAAGAAAGAAAAAGACAATCATAAGGAAGGGAAAAAAATGGGGGCATCTGGCTGGCTCTGTCCGTGGAGCACGTGACTCTTGATCTCGGTGTCATGAGTTCAAACCCCACATTGGGGGGAAGAGATTACTTTTTTTAAAAAATCATAAGGGAAAATATACTTACAGTGCTGTATTTATTGGGGAAAAAAGCCACATATAAGTAAACCCATGCAGTTCAAACCCATGCTGTTCAAGGGTCAGCTATACTGTGTTTCAGCTTCCTTCACTGAAAAATAGAGATTCTAGGATTTCCAAGAGGATTCAATGAGCAAGTACGTGTGAAATCCTTAGGATCGTGCCTGGCACACAGGAAGTTCTCAATAAACACAAGCCATGATGATTATTTATTAGTGGCAATAGTCTTACTTTATCTCATCTGATTCATGAAGCAACCTGTGAGCAGGCATTCTCACGCCTGTTTTACAGATGGGGAAATTCAGACGGACTCAGGAAAATGAAATGACCTGCCCACATTGAGACCCCCAAGATTCCAAATCTCCAATCTCTTGAGTGATTGATCTCAAAGGCCGAATCCCATAAAAACTGGCTTGGGGTGCTACAGAAGTAGGAAAAGGGTGAAATACCCGTAGCACATTCATGAGCACGCCCCTGACTTATTAGCATACTACATCGTACGTGGACATACTTGCTCGGATGCCTCTAGTCTATTGCCATGAACTAAACTGAACTCTAAGTTCAAGTACAGAGGAGATAACTTCCTCTAATGAGTAACCAGATGAATTTGCCCTCTACTCTGGGACTGGAAAACCCCCCAAACATGAGTGCTTGCTGGCATTTCATAGTAACAAATTCTTTTAAGCTGCCCCAAGGTGAATAAGATCGCTAATACTGGGAATGAAGGATTTCTGCTCCTATTTGCTGACTTCAAAGAGCACTTCCCAATAAAGGAGTTCTTTCTGAAGTGTATATATTCAGAGTCCACATAACCTGAGTTTCTCACTAATGTCAACTTCAGGAAGGTTTAGACTCAAACATATATAGCTAGCTGATGGAAATTCTAACACAAAATTTACTATTAAATCTTGGTTAACTTTATAGGTACATAATTCTTTTTTTATTTTTTATCGAAACTCAATTTAGTTGATATATAGTGCATTATTAGTTTCAGGGGTAGAATTTAGTGATTCATCAGTTGCATATAATACCCATTTACAAAATAACTGTCCATAAAGGACAATCTAAATCAATTTCCTTGAGTTTGCATAAGCTGTTTTTTTAAAAGGCCTCCAAAGGCTATATCTAAGAGGCTAAGGTACTAAGAATTCTTCTAATAGCAACACTGAACTGGGATGTTATGAAAACAAGCATGTTCTCTTTCTCCAAAAACAGTATCTAAATAGCAAAATGAAGAAGAAAATCCAGTTCGTTTGCTGCAATTTGCAACCTAAGTAAGAGTCAACACTAAGCTCCTTTAGGAGAAAAATTAATTTGATATTCAACTAAGATACAGTGAACTCCAAAATTTATCTACAGGCAGTAGGCATTTGTTTATACAACCTAATTTAAAGCAACAGCTCTTTATTTCAAAAGATTTTATTTATTTATTTGAGAGAGAGAGAGCACAAGATGGGGGAGGGTCAGAGGGAGAAGCCGACTTCCTGCTGGAGGACTTGATCCTGGGACCCCGGGATCATGATCTGAGCCCAAGGCAGACGCTTAACCGATTGAGCCACCCAGGTGCTCTTAAAGCAACAGCTCTTAAAAAACATTCCAGAAAGAAATACACACAAAGTAGTTAATCACTTCAAAGTAATCAAGTTTGTCATGCTCTTCCCACTTATTCCAGTGATACTGCCTTTGTGTTAAACATTTTAGAATACTTCCTTTTGGATTGATTTCAAAGTCTGGGTTACATTCTTTAAAGTAGTCTCGATGGAGGTCAGTTTTGAAATTCTTTTCTCATGGATTTGATATTTAGAAATTATCAAAAATTACCTAGAATCAAGAATGTTGCATAAAATGGGTGACTATGAAAAACAAACTGATTTTCTTGGGCGCCTGGGTGGCTCAGTCGGTTAAGCGTCTGCCTTGAGCTCAGGTTATGATCCTGGGGTCTCAGGATCAAGTCTAGCATCAGGCTCCCCGCTTAGCAGGAAGTCTCCTTCTCCCTCTGACCTTCCCCCTCTTGTGCTTTCTCTCACTCTCTCTCAAATAAATAAATAAAATCTTTAAAAAACTGATTTTCTTAATTGGCTTATGACCACCTCCTCCTTAAAAGGAGATTCCAATAAGAGCTCTAATTCTTTCTTTTTTCATTTGTTTGTACATCGTGGGAATGAGTATAGAGCTTTGAAAGATGACAACTTTGAAGGACAACATTCATTTGAATGCCATGGTACAACAGCTGCAAAAATAATCCCAGGTCTCCACCCAGCGCCATAGCCACACTCTGCAATGTGACTTTGAGTCATCGCTCTCAAGAGATACAGTCTGTTTCCCCCCCATTTTTGAATGTGAACTGGCCTTTTTTCCCCGCCAGCCACTAGAGTGTGGCAAAAGTGACAGAGTGCCAGTTCTAGGCCTAGGTCTCAATGGCCTTTACTCTCCTGGAACCGTGCCATGAGGACACGCCCGAGTTAGCGTGCTGGAGGCTGCCAGACCACATGAAAAAGAGCCCCCTTGTGGTAGGTGAGCCATCCTAAACCAGCCAGTCCCCGGCTAACCCACCAACTGGCCCCGGACCCGTGAGCAAGCACAACAGTCCTGCCAACCTACAGACTTGAGAGAAAAAATAAACTGCCGTTGTTTAAGCCACTAAGGTTGGGGATGGTTTGTTACATGATGATAGCTAACTGATACAAACTTCTAGCTCTTAATTAGTTTCAAGATCTACAATTCCATTTAATAGTTTTTACACAAAAGAATAAAAATGATAAAAACCAATTCCTGGGAGAGTTTTGGGAAGAAAAAACACAGGTACCTTCATATCTTCCCAGAAATAATGTACATCATTTTTTTCTAGAATAATTTAGCAAACCAAAGCAAGAATCATAAAAAGGCTCATCTCCTTTGATCAAGTAACCTTCTCTAGAAACTTATCCTACAGAAATAATCAAAAAGAAGAAAAAATATAGGGCGCCTGGCTGGCTTACTAGGTAGTGTGTGTGACTCTTGATCTCAGGGTTGTGAGTTCAAGCCCCACGTTGGGCATGGAGCCTACTTTTTAAAAAAAAAATGCTCAAAGCTGCTTTTTTACAGTGTCATTTGGATACAGTTGTGTCCAAGCCATGTATGCACAGGAATAAAGTCCAGAAATTGAGTTATAACTTTTTGTAAAGTAGTTTTAATAAAAATGTTACTACTAATTTAATCAAACTTTCGATAGATGCATTTTTAGTCACTCGTTTAAAATTATAAATGGATCTTATTTCAAAATTTCTTCTACTTAAAATTAAATTCACAAAGACTACTAAAAATCATCAACTTTTTGAGATTCACTATATGCCCCATATCTCTCACAAGGGTGATTTCTACATAAGAAAACGAGTGTCTATATTTTAGCCAGATCTCTCCATTTTCCTGAAGTGTCAAAAAGGCTCTTACCAAATTTGGAGAGAAATGAGTCAAATACTATTTTATGGTGCTTGATGTACTGAATTTTTACAGTTTTCAAAAAACTGCCTATCACTTCCATCTCACAGTGAAGCAAAAATAGGCAGTAAATTCTATAGCCGAGGACAAAACTCAGATAACTACAGCAAACAGCAAGATGGTCTCAGTGAGCAAAGAATACTGAGCAGAGACCGAGGAACCGGATGATCTAAAGGGGCAGTCACTCCTCAGCTCCCGCTGCAATGACGGAAGAAGGGCCTGGGACGGCCAGATACGCCTATTACTCCAAACAGACCAAAAGTCTAGGTCCTTATGTGAAATCTGATTTTCAGATGTTGGCAATCAATTTAAACAACTTAAAAGCACTGCAGAGTGCAAATAAACATATCTGCGTGACTCACTGGCTTGCCAGTCCTTGACCTCTCTGCTCTAGAGGATCTCTTCTCAGCTGTTTCTCCAGGGGTAGGATTCTATACCTGGATTAGGAAGCATCTGAGTTATTTTCTGACTTTCCCAAGAGGACCCGATTGTTCTTAAAAATCAAAAACCCGGCCTCCATTAAAATCCCCAACACAGGGGAGCCTGGCTGGCTCAAGGCAGAGAAACATGCAACTCTTGATCTTGGGGTGATAGGTTCAAGCCCCAGGTTGGGTGTAGAGATTATATACATACATACATACATTTAAAAAAAATAAAATAAAGTAAAATCCCCAATGCAAATTCCTGTTTCCCCAAAACAATAACAACAACAAATGAAACAGTTGTTCTCATTTCTTCCCCTGTTGTTCACAGGCTTTAAAATTAAATGTTTATGAATATTTTATCTTAAAATACTCTTCCAGAATAACGAGCTAATTTTCCAATCTTATTTTTAAAAAATATTGAGACACATGTCAGTTCATAATGAACTTATGGTCCACCAAGGCACTGGAGTTTTTTGTACTGTTGCCAAGTTCACTTTTCTTCTTAAAGCTGCTAAGGGACTGAAGCTGCTACTTTTTCATCGGTCTCAGGGACCATATGATTTCTCATCTCTGTTTCTCTTTGTATTATTGATCCACTATACTGCATATCTCTTTGACTAGCCAATGACTTCCTTCTTTATAAAGTTTCAGCGGCTCTTTACAGTCTTCCTGCTGTGCATCAGTGAATACAGATAGGAGCTGACACTTGTTCCTTTCTGAAGCTTGCTTTCCCCTTGGCTTCCAGGCCAACACACTCTTCTGGCCTTCCTCTCACTTTTCCAGTTGATCCTCCTCGTCTTCTTTGTGGGTTCCTGTTCATCTACCTTTCCCTCAACTATTTGTTGTGCCTTGGTTTTTGCCTTTGGTTTTCTCTTAACTTTGGTTGTGCCTTTGGGTTTTTTTTCCTATATGTAATATGTCTTCAGCAAATAAATCATGTTTAAAATGACAGGTGTAGATGAGCTCTTCTTGGGATGAGAAAACAAAGAACCAATCCCCATGGAAAGTCAACATTTGGCAGTCACCTAGAGGAGGAGAGCTCAGCAAGACAGAAGGAGCAGCCAGGCATGTAGGAGTGAAGAAAGAGGGTTAGTCAGTGATATTGACTATTCCTAAGGGGTCAAGTAAGATGAGAATAGAAAAACAGCCACCAATTTTTTTTTAGATTTTATTTTTAAGTAATCCCTACACCCAACATGGGGCTCAAACTCACAACCCTGAGATCAAGAGCCACATGCTCTCCCAACTGAGCCAGCCAGGCACCCCAAGAAGTATCCACTGAATTTTGCAGCATAGAAGATATTGAGGGCAAAACCCAAATTATAGTAAGTTGAAGAGTTAAAAATAAGTAGAGAAGCAGAGATACTGTGTGGATTATGATTTTAAGAAATGAGCAGGGGTGCCTGGCTGGCTCAGTCAGTAGAGCATGGGACTCTTGGTCTCGAAGTTGTGAGTTCGAGCCCCACATTGGGCATAGAGCTCACTAAAAAAAAAAAAAGAAAAGAAAAGAAAAAGAAAAAAAAGAAAGAGAGAAAGGGGGAAATATAAGGAGCATGTTATAGGGTCAGTTGAGGTTTTAAGGATCAAGGGATATAATGTATGAGTAAGTGATTTGGAAATTATAACTTGCTACATATGTGTAAAGAGAAATCCAGAAAGAAGATGGCTAAGGACACAACCCTGGGGAACACCCTCATTTAGAGAGTAGAGGAAGAAGAGACTCTGAGAGGTGTTCAGCTCAAGAGACAGGTGAGCACTTCTTCTGCTCTATGTGCTGTCCTTCGGTGCTGGCATTCTAAGAAGGTATGTCTGGATTCCCTGACCTCGAGCACTTTACGGTCTGTTGCTGTGTTTCTCAAAGTATAGTCGTGTGAATCACCTACATCCGGATGGGCTTGTCTTAAATACATATTCCAAGGTCTCATCTTAGGCCAAAATCAGAATTTCGGGGGATGATGCCAAGAATTTGAATAACCTTAAACTCATGCTGGATTGTTTTAGAAATGTTTTGTTTATGAAGCCTCTTACCATAATTTATAGAACCATTCCTCTAGTGGAGGGTCTGGGTTATTTTCACTTTGTTTCTATTGTGGATGATGCCTTTATCGTAGAGACAGTATACAGTATAGGGATAAGATTGTGGGTTCCAGAACCGCACTGCCTGGGTTTAAATCCCGACTCTTATCACTTACTAGCTCTGTAATTTTGGGCAAATTGTGTAAGTCCTCTATACTTTGGTTTGCTCATTTTAGTGTAAATGTCATCACAGCATGTAATTTAACTGATGCAAAGACTAAATGAGTAAATAATTCTAACGTGCTTAAACTGGTGCCTGGCACATGGTAAGCACGTAATAAATATGGGCTATTATTATCATTAATATGTATCTTTGTGAATCTAGAGTCAAACTTCTGTTGAACTATTGCCCTAGGATAAAATTTCAGGATGGAAATACGTGGAATTTAAGGAACAAAGCAAATAAAGGAAAAAGGAGACAAACACAAAAAACAGACTCTTAAATTCAGAGAACAAACTGGTGGTTGCTGGGGGGGGTGGTGAAATAGATGAAGGGGACTGAGAGTATCCCCACGGTGATGAGCGCTGAGTCATGTATAGAATTGTTGAATCAGGGGCGCCTGGGTGGCACAGCGGTTAAGCGTCTGCCTTCGGCTCAGGGCGTGATCCCGGCGTTGTGGGATCGAGCCCCACATCAGGCTCTTCTGCTATGAGCCTGCTTCTTCCTCTCCCACTCCCCCTGCCTGTGTTCCCTCTCTCGCTGGCTGTCTCTATCTCTGTCAAATAAATAAATAAAATCTTAAAAAAAAAAAGAATTGTTGAATCATTATATTGTATACCTGAAACTAATATAACACTCTATGTTAATTATGCTTCCATAAAAAAGGATAAAAAATACTAAAATAAAAATACTGAAGCACAGGGAATATGGTCAATAAGATGGTAATAGTGTTCTTTGGTGACAACACTTATTGTGGTGAGCACTGAGTAACGTATAGAATTGGTAAATCAGTATGTTGTATACCCTGAGCTAATATAGCACTGTCTGTTAATTACACTTCAATTAAAAACTTGTATAATATATATGGGGGTGTGTGCCCAGGTGGCACAGTCAGTTAAGTGTCCGACTCTTGATTTCAGTGCTCAGGTCATGATTTCAGGGTCGTGAGATCGAGCCCCGTATTGAGCCCCGTATTGGGATCCACGCTGGGTGTGGTGTCTGCTTGAGATTCTCTCTCTCCCTCTCCCTCTGCACCACCCTCCCTCTCTAAAATATTTATATTTATATTTATATATAGGACTTAGTCTGTACCAAGAAGTAGGCTTTTTACGTACGTCATGGCTTCAATGCTACAGCAATGTCACTGGCACGTTCTGCCAGATCACTAAAAATTAACTAGAGATAGTGCCTGGCTTATAGGTGTACAGTAATTCCTGTTGTGATGCTTTTTCCTTAAGGAGACCTCAGCCACTAACAAAAAACAAAGGGAGAAGAGGAGGATTACTACCATGAAGACAGGTAGCAGGGACAGAGAGAGGAGGAAGGAGGAGAAGAGAGAGGAAGAGGCAAGAAAGAAGAAAGGAAAAAAGGGAGGGAGGGTGGAAGGACGCCGGTGATATTTATTATAGGGAAAAATGAAAAGCAAGTTACAAGACTGGGCACCTGGGTGGCTCAGTCGGTGAAGCGTCTGCCTTTGGCTCAGGTCATGATCCTGGGGTCCTGGGATCAAGTCCCACATTGGGCTCCCTGCTCAGAGGGGAGCCTGCTTCTCCCTCTGCCTCTGCCCCTTCCCCTGCTCGTGCTCAGTTTCTCTCAAATAAATAAATAAAATCGTTTTTTAAAAAAGCCCAAGTTGCAGGATAATAATGTACAATGTGATCTTGTTTTTGTAAAAGTAATATAATAAAGTAAAATATAAGTACACATACATGGGTACGCACGTGCACACACATGCCCCTCTACATATAACGTCTGCAAAGATGAACATCAAATTGTGAACACCATTTCCCCTGGGAAATCAACTGAAAGTATAAGAGAGGAACGGGCTTGCCCTTTTTACTTTGTACTCTTACAGCTTTGATTTTGGAATATTTACAATAAGTATGTGTTAATTTTGTATTTAAATTGTTTTGTGTTTTGTTTTTAGTTTTTTATTTTAAGTAGGCTCCCCATCCCACGTGGGGCTTGAACTCACGACCCTGAGATTAAGAGTCACATGTTTTACGGAATGAGCCAGCCAGGCACCCCTGTATTAAAATTGTTTATGAAAAAGAGGAAATTCGCATGGTGATAAACGATTAAAAGGAAGCAGTTCACAACTGCTGATCTAAAGTTGCCCAGAAAGGATCAAAACAGTCATAGACTAGCACCTCCCTTCCCCAGTCGGAGACACCCCTCTGTCCGCCCTCCCTGGAAAGGCCCGCAGGCATCTACCCGCACCCAGAACCTAAGTCTGTGTGGGTCATGACCGAAGCCTGAGAGATGAGAACTTCAGATAATGAGGAAGCCCTCAGCCACATTTCATAACATAGCAAACTACACGTGTATCAAAACATTTTGATGACTTTTGACTTTTGGACACAAACCTACGAAACCATCACCACAATCAAGACAGTGAAAATGCTCACCGTCCCTGAAAGTTCCCTCGTGCCCCTTCGTAATCCTTGCCCCGCCCCCAGCAACCACTCATCTGCCCGCAGAACATGTAAGTTACAACTGATTTATTCTATAGCAAAAGCACACAGATGTTTCTGGAAAATACTCATAGTTACCTCTAGTACTCAACTAACAGGTGCTTTCTTCTAAGTCAGGATAGTTTCTCAACTCCAAGTTTAAATGTGCCAATCCTTGACTCTAGTTAAAGCTGTATAGGGCCCGTGGGTGGTGGGGGGATGGGGTGACTGGGTGATGGGTATTAAGGAGGGCACGTGATGAGATGAGCACTGGGTGTGATTATGCAACTGATGAATCACTAAATTCTAGCCCTGAAACTAATAATACACTATACGTTAACTAAATTGAATTTAAATTTAAAAATCTTTTAAAAAGCTCTCTAGGGCCCTACTTTGCTCTTGAAAACGAGATCCAAAAAGGTTTATGCTTTCCCCCATATAATCCCTGTTTTTACCCCTGTTTAAACCAACCTAACATTCAAAAAACAATCTGTTCTAAATGATATATTATTTAGTAGATACAGTTATATACTTTATGCATATTTACACATAGGAATAAAACTACACTGAAATAGACGGCATCGCTGAGATCAAGTTATTAGGCCATGACGAAATTGATTCTCCAGCACAACCTAATTTGCCCTTTGAATTCCCTTTTCTTATATCTGTGCTTCAATTGACAGTGGTGGTAGAATTCACTGACAATTTTCCCGTCATTTTCACCCATCACTGTCAGCGGCACAGATCACCTTATTCGACAAAGGTTTGAGATCCTCACCTCAACCAGGCCCGGATGGCAAGGAATGCCATAATTATGCTTCCATAAATTATAAAAAGCTGAATTTTAATAAAAATTTTAACTCTTCTCATGTTCTCTTATGTTCCACCATGACCTCCCCAGGCGCCCCCCCCATATGCCCACATCTTTCTTCTAGTCTTGTGATTAAAAGCAACACTTCTGAGAAAATTTATTCTGAACACCTTTGTAGAGGCAAACGAGAGCGCCTCCAACCTTCAAAAATGATAGTCATTCAATAATGTTTACAAGCGTGCATTCCAGCGGTCTCTTGTGTACACAGGCATTTCACTCAGCCTGCTCCCAAAGCCAGAACGTTTCTAGCAGATTCGCAGAGAAAAAGACTGCTTTCTCTAGTCTTCTGTCCGCCTTGCCTTCCTTGTCTCTATACATCGTGGCGAAGCTGACCAAATAGCAGTGGGATAAGAGAACAGAGAAAACAAACCAGTCTTGAGATGTTCTCACAAGTGTAAAACAGCTCTTTTGACCAGCAGTGAAAATTCCAGAAATTCTGCCAGGTCTGCATCAAAAGCCTCTCCGATACCTTCTTTCATTTCAGAAGATACTTAGAGAGAGTCCTCTGCTATGTCTCGGGGCTTTTAGATCAGAAGTATAACTTTACAACCTTAAAAGCATTTCAATCATAAGCAAAGTATGTGTCATTCATCCTCTTTTGCTATCAGAGTGCTAGCAAGGCCATGTCAATGAAGCATGTTTGTTTGTTTTTTTAAACAGTGAAAAAAAATGGGACCATCTGCACAACTGCATATCCTCTTTCAAAGTAGTTCTTTGCTGCCTTTCTGTTTCCTTCCAGGCCTTTGAACCTTAAAGTTAGTTATTTTGAAAGCATTTAAGATGGATACGATTATATATCAACACATTTATAGTCAGTGGGGCAGCCAAAATGTATTCGGGTCAAAGCCACCTAGCCAACCTCCAGATTCCTGGCCAGGATAGAACCCCAGGGACTCTTGACCAAAGAGAAATATTCCCTGGCTCTCCAGTCAAAAGGTCATGGGTAAACGTTCATGTGTTTGACACATCGTTAACCCAAACAACAATTTTCAAACTGAGGCTGACCATAGGCTCTGATCTTGACAAAATTAAAAATCACATCATTGAAATGAGTGACATTCAGTGTCGCAGTTACAGGAATAGAGCCGATACGGGACCCATCAAATGACTACAAATCAAGATGGTCCCAGAGGGCTTCCTGGGGCACTGGGGGCTTTGGGGACAGACAGAAAGGGACTTCTGGAGACCCACAGCCACGCAGCAATGATAAATTAGTGACCATGGAATACCAGAATCCTGCTGAGGGAGAATCTCTTCTACCAGCACTCAAAGAAAATCTGCTCTAAGGTAGAGTTTAGTTCTAACGTTTTTTTTTTTTCTATTATTAAGTTTCAGGTGTATAACACTGTAATTTGACATCTGTTTGCACTACAAAGTGATCGCTCCCAAAAGTCTAATTACCATCCATCACCCTACAATTGACTCCCTACACCCCGTTTGCTCATCTCCCATCCCCCTTCCCCTCTGGTAACCACCGATCTGTTCTCCGTATCTATGACTTTGTTTTTGCTTTGTTTTGTCTTGCTTGTCTTCGTGTGGCTTGGTTTTTGGATTCTACATATGAGTGACATCAGAAGGTATTTGTCTGTCTCCTTCCGACTTATTTCACTTAGTGTAATATCCTCCAGGTCCATCCACGTTGTTACAAATGGCAAGATCTCATTCTTTTTTATGGCTGAGTAGTATTCCTGTGTGTGTGTGTGTGTGTGTGTGTGTGTACATATCTTCTTTACCCATTCGCCCCTCGACGGACATTCACGTTGTTTCCCTACCTCAGTTACTATAACGATGCTACAATAAACACAGAGGTGCACAGATATCTTCTTAAGTTAGTGTTTCCGTATTCGGATAAATGCCCAGTAGTGGACTGGCTGGATTGTATATGGTAGTTCTGTTCTTAAGTTTTTTGAGGGAATCTCTACACTTTTCCATAGTGGCTGCACCAACTTACATTCCCACCGGCAGTGCACAAGGGCTCCCTTTTCTCCACATCCTGGCCAACACTTGTGATTTCTTGTCTTTTCCACTAGCCATTCTGACAGGTGAGGTGTGAGGTGATAGCTCGTGGTGCTTTTGATTGGCATTTCCCTAATAGTACAGGAAATTCTGAAGCCCGAACTGAAGAAACCTGGATTCATGTTAATTCATCTCTTTGGGCAACTTAATTTCTGGTTTTCATTTTCCTATTTCAAAAGATCATACTAATGGTTCCTTGGTGTGATAATGTGTGTAAAAGCAAAGGCTTTCTAAAAGCAGTAAAAATAAATCAGGGCACCTGGGTGGCTCAGCATTTGACTCTTGATTTTGGCTCAGGTCATGATCTCAGGGTCATGAGATCGAGCCCCGAGCTGAGATTCTCTCTCCCTCTGCCTCTGCCCCTCCCCCACTTGTGTGCGTGCGTTCTCCCTCTCTATCCTAAAAAAATAAATATATATAAATAAATAAAAATAAAACCAATAAAAATAAATTAACCTAAGGAAAGGTTTGTGTTAGGCTTTTCCATGCACAGGCATTTACATAATGCTCCGTGTTGGTGAGGACAGGGGAATAGGAGGGAGTTACTTTTTTTGAGCTATTTTTTTTTAAAGATTTTATTTATTTGACAGAGATAGAGACAGCCAGCGAGAGAGGGAACACAAGCAGGGGGAGTGGGAGAGGAAGAAGCAGGCTCATAGCAGAAGAGCCTGATGTGGGGCTCGATCCCAGATCGCCGGGATCACGCCCTGAGCCTAAGGCAGACGCTTAACCGCTGTGCCACCCAGGAGCCCCTGAGCTATTTTTTAAAATATGAACAGGATAGTAAGCAGACCCAGCTGACCGGCCCTTTGGTCTTTTGCCCCTTCTTCAGCACCAGAAACAGTCTTGTTGTAGAACACCTTCCCAGCCAGGAACATTCCTTCATATCTCGGATTAATTTATTATAACGCGACTAAAGCAGACTCGTTGCTTTCTCTTCTTCACGTTACAAAATAAAAGCTACCAGGGACTTAAAGGGATGTGGCTGGGAATCTTCCTTTTTGCCTCATTCACTGAACAGTCAGGGCATGATTTGTGGGAAGTGCCTCTCATGACGTCACCAGTGTTTTCCTTCTCAGTGTTACCTTCCCATCTGAAAATGACCAGCAAAATCCCTGCCCGCCCGTCGCCACCTACAGGGGAAAAGCAACCCTTACATGGCACCGGGCTTTGCACAACTAAGCAGTTTCTCAGAGCAGCAGTTATTTCCCAGCCTTTTTATAATCCCAAGGTGAACTTATCTGAATACAAGTCCTACAGAAGAGGATATTCCCCAATACCTTATGGCGAAACCGTGATCAAGGAAGGAAAGATTGGAGAAGCCACAGTTCATGTGAACTTGTCACGGGAGCCTGCTCTGTCGTGGCATCTGGACCACAGAACGCTGTCAGAGAGAAAGGGGTACAAAGTCAAAAGCGGATGAAATGGTTTGAAAAAATAAGGCACCTGTATATTTACGACTTGGGGCACAAACAGTACTGAGATTTACACAGTTGTACTTACAGACCATCACGATCTGGTTTTTATACCTGTTCAATAGCGATTCCAGATATCGACGTGGTCAACACACTTCTCATTTTTCCTGGCTGCCGCAAATTTCCGTAGAGATTCTATATAGAGAAAAACTCCATATAGAAGCTGGAGAGATCGACTACGTATTTGCCAATTATTCTTTTTGACTGAAAGGGCACTCTTTCCAAAGAAGTACTGCTGCTTCTCTGTACTACTGGTACGGGAAAGAGCACCACTACGAACATCTGTATACACGTCTTTTAACACGTCATTGCCTCAAAACATGTTACCATGTCAAAGGGCAGGAATGGGATTATACAGCTCATGACATATTGGAAAACTGCTCTTGTGGAAGATGATGACAAGCTATCATGACAGCAGCAGTATTAAAGGGCCCACCTGAAGCGATCAAGCTTGCATTTCGTTTTTTATGAAATTAAACAAAAATTAAAGGTTGGCTCCAGCCCGCATTGATACTGCACAGCCTGTTCGATATCTCCAGGCTAAAGGTCCTATTCACGTCCCAAGCTAACAAGTGCACCAGAACTGCTGAGTTCCATGTCCCCCCAACCTGCTGTCTGCCTCCAGTTACCCCCCCCCCC
>NW_024423319.1:30605717-30608488 GCF_017311325.1 Ursus maritimus | reverse complement strand
TTGTGGGAAGTGCCTCTCATGACGTCACCAGTGTTTTCCTTCTCAGTGTTACCTTCCCATCTGAAAATGACCAGCAAAATCCCTGCCCGCCCGTCGCCACCTACAGGGGAAAAGCAACCCTTACATGGCACCGGGCTTTGCACAACTAAGCAGTTTCTCAGAGCAGCAGTTATTTCCCAGCCTTTTTATAATCCCAAGGTGAACTTATCTGAATACAAGTCCTACAGAAGAGGATATTCCCCAATACCTTATGGCGAAACCGTGATCAAGGAAGGAAAGATTGGAGAAGCCACAGTTCATGTGAACTTGTCACGGGAGCCTGCTCTGTCGTGGCATCTGGACCACAGAACGCTGTCAGAGAGAAAGGGGTACAAAGTCAAAAGCGGATGAAATGGTTTGAAAAAATAAGGCACCTGTATATTTACGACTTGGGGCACAAACAGTACTGAGATTTACACAGTTGTACTTACAGACCATCACGATCTGGTTTTTATACCTGTTCAATAGCGATTCCAGATATCGACGTGGTCAACACACTTCTCATTTTTCCTGGCTGCCGCAAATTTCCGTAGAGATTCTATATAGAGAAAAACTCCATATAGAAGCTGGAGAGATCGACTACGTATTTGCCAATTATTCTTTTTGACTGAAAGGGCACTCTTTCCAAAGAAGTACTGCTGCTTCTCTGTACTACTGGTACGGGAAAGAGCACCACTACGAACATCTGTATACACGTCTTTTAACACGTCATTGCCTCAAAACATGTTACCATGTCAAAGGGCAGGAATGGGATTATACAGCTCATGACATATTGGAAAACTGCTCTTGTGGAAGATGATGACAAGCTATCATGACAGCAGCAGTATTAAAGGGCCCACCTGAAGCGATCAAGCTTGCATTTCGTTTTTTATGAAATTAAACAAAAATTAAAGGTTGGCTCCAGCCCGCATTGATACTGCACAGCCTGTTCGATATCTCCAGGCTAAAGGTCCTATTCACGTCCCAAGCTAACAAGTGCACCAGAACTGCTGAGTTCCATGTCCCCCCAACCTGCTGTCTGCCTCCAGTTACCCCCCCCCCCAGTGAGTGCCATCTCCCTAACCAGAGCCACCCTCCTCCCAGGCGCTTAGGCTCGAAACCGGGAGCTGCCCCTCCCTTCCCCTCACATTCGACCCTTGAGCCGAGTCCTCCTGAGTCCTCCTCTTTACCACATTCCAAGGCCAGGTCCACCATTCCTGCTGCCCCCCAGGCCCAAGCCAGCGCCATCCGGAACCTGGATTACTGCCGCAGCCTCCCAACTACTCTCTCTTGCTGTCCTTGCCCCCGTACGGTCTATGCTAAGTGACAGGCAAAATGATTTTTTTTTAAACCTTCAATCAGATCATTGATTTACTCTGTTCAAAGGCTTCCAGTGGCTTATCAGTCTCTGAACAAAATTCAAAACTGCTTACCCTCAAAAGCCAGCCCCTGCTCCCTTGGTTCAACTCATTTTGTATCCTCCTCCCTACTGCTCGGGCTCTCTCTCCAGCCCAGCCTGTGTGCTGCTCCTCAAAGGCACCAAAGTCCCTCCGCAGGGCCTTTGCACTCGCAGTTCCCTCTGGCTCCAGTGCTCTCTCCCCTAAGATCTTCTCGTGGCTGGCTCCTTCTCATTTCTCAGATTTGGCTTAAATGCCACCTCCTCAGAGAAGGCTTCCCCGAACACTATCTTCAATAGCACGCCCCCCACCAACCCCGTCGTGTTGGAGCCTAGCACCCGTTTTATTTCCATGGTAACGCTGACAGGCTCCAGGATCGTGTGCGTTTGTTCACGTGGCTTTTACCTGCCCCGCCCCCACCCCCAGTCTGGAATTTCCATGAGGGCAGGGACGGCATCTGTCGGGGTCACCCGTGTATCTTCAGAGCCTAGAATGATGTCTGGCACATCGCAGGAGCCTCCTAATGCTAAACGTTACCTCGGAGATGATGAACGTCAGCTCCGTTTCCAGGGTGTGACTTCCATGTTGAAAATCCTGCTAATAGCGCCCAGAGCTGAACAGCGAAGTGCTCCTTCAGGCTTCTAGAGCTATTAATGTTAATCAGGGAACACATGTCAAGATCCATCAAGGGTACCTAACCAAGCAACTGCTCTGTTTAAGACACTTGGGGGGCTATAGCGAGGAGTCACCCTCAAAGAACTGAGTCTAGAGAAAAAAAGGAATGCAGACAATTAAACTGGGAGCTGAGGAATAAAATGGCGAGTGCCACGAGGAGCAGAGGATCCTTCTGGGCCACAAATGAGCGAAAAGGCTCTGAACACCCTTTCACACAAAATGAGCGTTAGAGGCCCTGGGAACATGCTTCTGGGCTTTTCCAACGTGCTAGTACTGCTCCCTTCAAGAGCGCTGGGACGCGTGTAGCAACAGCGGGAGCTGGCGTGGGGAAGGACACCGCTGCCATGTGGTCAGCAGGGGGCCAGAGGTGCTACACGGCCTCGGCGCCCCAAGTGCCAACGCAGAAACGGCTCATCCCGGTCCATCTAGAACACGTGGAGTGCCTTCGGGGACTTCTGGATTAACGTGCTTAACATGCAAGTCACTAGGTAGTCGTTTCCAGGTTGTTTTTGTCCCCCTGCACTCTTTTTACCATTTCCACCCACCTGCCATGCCCACCAAGTACACAGCAGAAAGAAACCCCCGAGTCCAAGCGAAGGATGAAGGGGAACAGCAAGGCTCACCAAAATGTCTCCTTGGGGCACTAGCCTCGTGGGCTTCGAAACCCCAGCCCCGAGGAAA
>NW_024423319.1:30547292-30605707 GCF_017311325.1 Ursus maritimus | reverse complement strand
TTTGACTGAAAGGGCACTCTTTCCAAAGAAGTACTGCTGCTTCTCTGTACTACTGGTACGGGAAAGAGCACCACTACGAACATCTGTATACACGTCTTTTAACACGTCATTGCCTCAAAACATGTTACCATGTCAAAGGGCAGGAATGGGATTATACAGCTCATGACATATTGGAAAACTGCTCTTGTGGAAGATGATGACAAGCTATCATGACAGCAGCAGTATTAAAGGGCCCACCTGAAGCGATCAAGCTTGCATTTCGTTTTTTATGAAATTAAACAAAAATTAAAGGTTGGCTCCAGCCCGCATTGATACTGCACAGCCTGTTCGATATCTCCAGGCTAAAGGTCCTATTCACGTCCCAAGCTAACAAGTGCACCAGAACTGCTGAGTTCCATGTCCCCCCAACCTGCTGTCTGCCTCCAGTTACCCCCCCCCCCAGTGAGTGCCATCTCCCTAACCAGAGCCACCCTCCTCCCAGGCGCTTAGGCTCGAAACCGGGAGCTGCCCCTCCCTTCCCCTCACATTCGACCCTTGAGCCGAGTCCTCCTGAGTCCTCCTCTTTACCACATTCCAAGGCCAGGTCCACCATTCCTGCTGCCCCCCAGGCCCAAGCCAGCGCCATCCGGAACCTGGATTACTGCCGCAGCCTCCCAACTACTCTCTCTTGCTGTCCTTGCCCCCGTACGGTCTATGCTAAGTGACAGGCAAAATGATTTTTTTTTAAACCTTCAATCAGATCATTGATTTACTCTGTTCAAAGGCTTCCAGTGGCTTATCAGTCTCTGAACAAAATTCAAAACTGCTTACCCTCAAAAGCCAGCCCCTGCTCCCTTGGTTCAACTCATTTTGTATCCTCCTCCCTACTGCTCGGGCTCTCTCTCCAGCCCAGCCTGTGTGCTGCTCCTCAAAGGCACCAAAGTCCCTCCGCAGGGCCTTTGCACTCGCAGTTCCCTCTGGCTCCAGTGCTCTCTCCCCTAAGATCTTCTCGTGGCTGGCTCCTTCTCATTTCTCAGATTTGGCTTAAATGCCACCTCCTCAGAGAAGGCTTCCCCGAACACTATCTTCAATAGCACGCCCCCCACCAACCCCGTCGTGTTGGAGCCTAGCACCCGTTTTATTTCCATGGTAACGCTGACAGGCTCCAGGATCGTGTGCGTTTGTTCACGTGGCTTTTACCTGCCCCGCCCCCACCCCCAGTCTGGAATTTCCATGAGGGCAGGGACGGCATCTGTCGGGGTCACCCGTGTATCTTCAGAGCCTAGAATGATGTCTGGCACATCGCAGGAGCCTCCTAATGCTAAACGTTACCTCGGAGATGATGAACGTCAGCTCCGTTTCCAGGGTGTGACTTCCATGTTGAAAATCCTGCTAATAGCGCCCAGAGCTGAACAGCGAAGTGCTCCTTCAGGCTTCTAGAGCTATTAATGTTAATCAGGGAACACATGTCAAGATCCATCAAGGGTACCTAACCAAGCAACTGCTCTGTTTAAGACACTTGGGGGGCTATAGCGAGGAGTCACCCTCAAAGAACTGAGTCTAGAGAAAAAAAGGAATGCAGACAATTAAACTGGGAGCTGAGGAATAAAATGGCGAGTGCCACGAGGAGCAGAGGATCCTTCTGGGCCACAAATGAGCGAAAAGGCTCTGAACACCCTTTCACACAAAATGAGCGTTAGAGGCCCTGGGAACATGCTTCTGGGCTTTTCCAACGTGCTAGTACTGCTCCCTTCAAGAGCGCTGGGACGCGTGTAGCAACAGCGGGAGCTGGCGTGGGGAAGGACACCGCTGCCATGTGGTCAGCAGGGGGCCAGAGGTGCTACACGGCCTCGGCGCCCCAAGTGCCAACGCAGAAACGGCTCATCCCGGTCCATCTAGAACACGTGGAGTGCCTTCGGGGACTTCTGGATTAACGTGCTTAACATGCAAGTCACTAGGTAGTCGTTTCCAGGTTGTTTTTGTCCCCCTGCACTCTTTTTACCATTTCCACCCACCTGCCATGCCCACCAAGTACACAGCAGAAAGAAACCCCCGAGTCCAAGCGAAGGATGAAGGGGAACAGCAAGGCTCACCAAAATGTCTCCTTGGGGCACTAGCCTCGTGGGCTTCGAAACCCCAGCCCCGAGGAAAGCCACCACCTGTGGGTAATGCTCAGTCCCTGGCCATCAGACCATCCCCAATGACAGCGACATCCCTATGTGGTCGCTTTATTCCCATCTCAGAGTTGGTTCTGCTGCGCGTGCAGCAATTAGTAAGACCAAAAGCTAATCCTGAATCAGTCTTCCCGAGCGGGGGCTTGTTCCGCTAGAGCGTTGGTCTGGGGCCTACAGCGGCAGGGAGGTCCGGGACTGGGCGGGGGTGGCGCGCTCAGGCCCCAGCTGAGGGGGTCCGCCATGCACAGCTCTGCCCTCCACAGGCCCAACACCGATCAGGCTTTCTGACGTTTCCAGAGAAACTGGGAATCCCGGTTTTTATTGAGATCTTTCGGTTTTTTTCTTTTTTTTTTTTTTAAGTAATCTCTACACACGCCCCCCAAGTGGGGCTCAAACTCACGACGCCGAGATCAAGAGTCGCATGCTCCACCCACTGAGCCAGCCAAGCACCCCAAGATCTTTCGGTTTTTCAATGTTAACCCCTCATTCGATGGCTTTTAAAAATACTGTGCAGGCTGAGGCACACCCCTCTGATGCTGACCTGGGGCCCCTCTCCTAGCTTGCTCCTTCTCTACACTGAACCCCGGAATCTGCTTGCAGGCAACTGGTGCTCCCTGAGGGTTCAGGAAATGAAAAAACAAGAGTTAAATATGCTGACAACCAGTTCTCAAGAAAGAGCAGGACAGGGGATAGGCTCGGGGACCCAAGGAGGGCCCGCCAAGGGATTGACACTGGTTTCGCTGTGTTCTTCCTTGCTGAAAAATTCCCAGCATCTCCCTAATTCCTACGACATCAAATCCCAAGCTCCTGTCCAGGCTCTCTAAAACGTGAGCCCACCCCACCTCAACAGCCTTATATTTCGTCGTGTTCCTGTGTCCCTTCCCCGCTCTAGTTGGCCAGCCTTCCTTGAGCTCCTTCAAATTGAACCAGTGATCCCCTCAGCCAAACATCCTCTCTCCGTAGGTAAATCCCACCCACCCTTCAAAGCCTGGCTCACCTCCCACCTCCTTTAGGACGCCTTTGGGACAGTAAACAGGAAAATGCTTGTGAGCTCAAGGGCTCGTGTCAAAGAGACCTGGGTTCAAATCCCACCTCTGTCATCGAGGAGCTGGACGATTTACCAAACTTGTTCGAGCTTCAGAAGATGATCAGTCATAGTGCCTACCTTACAGAAATTATGAAGGAGTAAGGGAAATGATACAAATAAAATACTTAACTCCCAGTGAGTGCTCAATTAATGTGAGCTCTTATTCCTATTATGGTTGACCTCCCTCTCCTCCTATAAGTGTTCTAGCCTTACACTGTCTCTTTTGGGCAAAGCACCAACGGATTCCACGAGGCCCACATTTGCTCAGACTGAGTTCCGGGCGTTGGTCTACCTCAGCTCCCAGCTTGGCTTGAACGCATCTTAAAGTTCCAGGAGCATGTTGGATATAATCTAGAACCCCCAGAGACCCAAGTGGACACTAAAATCTGAGAGTTGCCCAAGTAACACAACCCTGCCTCTAAACAACTCCGTAAGAGTCCCTCTCTCAAGCAGCAGCGGAAATGCATGCTGGGAAGATACACACGCAGCCAGAGCCAGTGACAGAGAGAAACAATCCCTCCCCCTCCCCCTTCCCCACAAGGCCACCTTCACGTTCCCTGCTCTCTGCGCCTCGACTTTCCTTCCAATGCTAGAGATGATGCTAGAGATGCTACACGAGGCGGGTCGGGGTCCACGCTCTTCACACAAGTGTATGATGGGGGGAACCTGGACAATGGGCCACACAGCAAGCGTCATTTTGGCTGGGATTAAATGGAAAGCCCGTGCCTCACAACAGGAGCCAAGATGGCTTCCGCAGGCCCTGTCCCCCCAGTGGTACTCCACCTCAAGTCAGGCCCATTCATCCTCCGACAAGCACCACGGCTGGGATCCCCTGGGCTGCGCTGCCAGTGGGCTTATCCTGCTTGTCACTTTCACTTTTCTCTGCCCTTAACAAGAATCAGAGTAAAAACACCTTCGTGCAATTTACCCCCTGCTTCCAGTTACTTCCAGTGCTCTGAGCGACTCCCTCCCAAACAAACAAAAACAGGGCACAGAAAAATGTGACTCCTGGAACGCCATATTCTTTAAAAAGTCAACCTAAAAACAAAACCAAAAAAAAAAAAAAACCAAAAAACCTTGAGAGGTCCCAACTAGATGATCCCAAGGAGTGGTTTTCTCAGCCTGAGGACTGAGTCCCACCGATCAGGCTGTACACGTTTACACTACTTGGACAGCATGAAGTTGCAAAGTCAGTAGCAGAGGCAGGCAGGAAAAAAAGCTCAACACGGGCCTGATCTTTGAGACCTTCTTCTCAAACTAGAAAAGCCACAGAGAAAATGAAGAGACCCAAAAGGGAAGAAGCCGGTGTTCCAATACAAGTCAGTCACGCCTCAGTGTTAGCGGCGCTCCGAAGTTCTCCGGTAATGGCTGGCTTCAAAAAAATCGCAGAAAAGGCAGGAGAACAAACGCGAAGACGCGGGTCCCAAGGACCAAGACTAGCCCCCGATTCCCGCCCCCTCCCCGAGGTCGGGAACGCCAGTTTCTCCTACAGCTTGGGCCTCTCCAACTTGCTTCTTCCCCTCGCCCCGCTGACCCCTAAGCCAAGCTCAGGACCCGATGCTTCGTGCCTGGTGGGTGAGTCCTGCTCTCCCAGTCAGACTGGGAATGGTATTATTCCACCCGTACCAGAAACCTCAAGCGAGACTCTTCGACAAGTCCCTGAAGCCAAGGACCCGGTCGTCAGTGGGGCGGAGGCGGTGGAGCCCTGCTAATGACTAATTGGAAGCGTGCAGGCGGAGCAGGGGGAGGAAGCCCCGGCTCTTGGTGTGAGGATCGAACAGGAGAGGGCACCTTCAGTTCCCATAAGCGGGATGCCACTGCCAGCGTACCCCAGGGGAGTGCCTCGAGTGACCTCTGCTGGAACAGTGGCCCCGGAGGGAGCCCCGGAGCGGGTGCCAGAGCGCCCCCTAGTGCGGCGCCAGGGCCCGAGGAGGTGCGGCACGGTCCACAGAGAAGGCAGACGACCAGGGGAAGAGCCCAGGTGCATCTCTGCAAAACCTGACTCTGCAGGGCCAGGTGGGGTGGCCCGGGTCTCCCGCGCATCCCCTCCCTGGTCCCCACCGAGGGTCCCGCGTGGCCCTGTGTGCAAGGTACCGGAACTCCCCCAGGCCGGGGCGGCCAGCGGGCCGAGACGCAGCGAGACGTGGCTGCCTGCCTGCGAGCAGAGCGGAGGGCATTTACCGGGAGTCTAAGGAGCCGCTGCGTCTCCACTCGGGTCTCCGCTGGGGTAGCGGGACTGCCGCCGCCTCCACCGCCGCCGCCTCTCTCCAGCCGCCGCAGTCGCAACCGCCAACGCTCCCAGTCGCTCCCTGCGACTGTGGCCCGCGAGGCCAGCTGTTGAATGGCTCGCGTCGAGCGCACCCGGCGCAGAAGCGTCCCCGCCGCATCCAAGTCGGCGACGCACGCGCGCGCCCCGGTGCCAACGCCCCGTGCGCCCCTGGCCCCGCTGCGGCCCTGGCGAGCTCGCCGCGGCTGCTTCCGGGCCCCGGGCTCCCGGCTCCCGGCTGCGGGCTCGCTCGCCCGCCCGCCCGCCTGCTCCCCTCGGTGGGCTCTCGCCAAACCAATTGCCTCCCCTGGCCGGCTCCGCCCCCTCGCTGCCATCCCTCAACTGGCCCGCAGGACCAATGGCAACAATGGGCTAGTCCCGCCCCCTCGATTCCCCCGGGGCCAATCGCCTTCTCCTGAGGACCCGTTCAAGTAACCCCGCCCCTCTCGTGCGGCAAAGCTGCAGCCAAAGTTTATCCCACTGCGCGGTTGCTCCTGACGATGGCGAGGCTGTGCCCAGGCTCCCCCCACCCCCAATCCCCCGCACGAAGTTACAGGGATTTCGAGGCTGCAGCTCACCTGGTCTGCCGACCCCCACGCGACCTATTCTTTTGAATAAGTGAGTATTTAAAAAGCTAATGAGAGAGGGACTGTTGTCCACCTCATCCCCGAGCAGGGCTGCCGCGAAATGTACACCCTCCTGGCCAGAACTTGCACCTCACAGGGTCGGCAAGAATCTCGAAGGTCATCCACTGACTCTATGCCCGCAATGCTGCGTGTTTTGTTTGTGTTCCGTTGTTGTTTGTCCTGTGTACAGGGGCTCTGCCCTCTTGGCTGGACGACTTCCAGTGACAAGGACTCGCTGGCACCGTGAACAGCCCCTTGGGTAGCACGAGGCTGAGTGAAACCGGCCCCCTGGTAACTTCTGCCCCCTCGAAGCCACACAAAGCCAGCTTTGCCCCTCTTCCCACAAGGGCCCAACAATTTGAAGACAAATCTGGCCCCTCAGTTCTTCCAGGCTCTGTTGCTCCAAAGCACTGAGTTCCGGGCTCTTCTTTGAGTTTACACCGATTCCTTTATTATCTTTCAAACGTGGAAGGTAGGAAATAAGTCTCTCCTCTCCCCTAACCGCCAGCCCCAGGGCACAGACCCTTCTGCATAGAGCAGACCGGGACAGTCACGTCCCTTGTCTAGACAGTAGATTTTTCTACTCCAGCTCCCTAGGATGGCATTTGCTTTCTTGACTGCCGTATCACAGCTGACAAATATTAGATTTACTGTCAACTAACCCCCGGGGCTATTTCTCACTGCTGCTGCTGACACAAGGCTCTGTTTTCTACTTGATTAGCTGGTAAATGTCATGGGGTTTGGGGGGGCTGCTAATTTCACTGTTTTCTATCAAGACCTCTTTGCCAGCTCATTCTGTACTTAATCTCTCTCCATTTGTCTTGCTCCCACCACCAAGCTCAGGCCCTCATCCTATGTGCACAACTGCCAAAGAGTCTCCTCACAGAGCACCTTACCTCTAGGCTTATACCCTCCCGGGTGGCCCGCCAGGGCTGCTGTCCTCATCCACCTGACACCAGAAGCCACAGTGGTCTCCAACACACAAAGATAACGCTGTCACCCCACCCAACCTGAAAGCCCACCCCCAGCTTCAAATCCTTTCCTACTCCTTTTCCACCTCCCCCCCCTTTGCCTCCAGGATGAGATCCAGAAGCCCCACAGAGCAGGTGAAACCCTTGGTGATCTGGCCTCACCTGCCCAGCCTCATTCCTAGCTGTTTTACCTCCATCACAGAGCACTCAGTACTTCAGATCGACTGAACTTCCGGCTGCGTCTCAAATGAGCCAGTCTCCAACCACTCCTGCACCTTTGATACAAAGTCTGGAATAACCTGCTCCCTACCCTCCTAATCCTGACCTATTGCTGTATTTTGTTCATTCATTGAATACACGTCCGGAGCACCTACATGTGTCAAGCGTGGAGGTATCACAATGTGATTTTTAAAAATCTGACTTGATCCCTTCATCAGGTGCTTCTGAGTAGAGGGTAATGATTCTGCTTCCGTTTGCACTGCCTCACAGACACGAGGCAGCTACTTGTAAAGATGGGACTTCAGATTCCGCCAGGCCGCTGAGACTGGGCGTGTCTTCCTTGCGGAGTATCATTAAATAATATTCAGACCCATTCCATTAAGGTCAGCAGTTTGAAGGCCAGAGGCCACGGCCCTTTTCCTTCATTTCCTTCACTTAAACTTACAAAATCCCAACTCGTTAAGATGTTCTGTATGTGAGAGAGTATGTGCTTATTGCGTATATTGGGTTCTTTTTCTTTTTTAAGATCAGGATAAATCAAACCAACACGCTGTACACTTTAAACTTACACAATGTTATACGTCAGTTATTTCTCAAACAATTAGCTAAACAGATCAGGATAGCAATTTGTAACATAGCATAGGCACTGATGTTTCTGGATCTGAAGAGAAAGCACATGAGCAGGACTGACTGTATGTTATAAAAATGAATCTGGGGACGTCTGGGTGGCACAGTCAGTTAAGCGTCTGACTCTTGGTTTCAGCTCAGGTTGTGATCTTGGGGTTGTGGGATTGAGCCTCATGTCGGGCTCCGTGCTCAGCAAGGACTCTGCTTGGGACTTTCTCTCCCTCTCGCTCTGCCCCTCCCCCCTCAAATAAATAGATAAATCTTTAAAAAATGAATCCATTGGAATCATGTAATTACAGAACTTCAGTGTTAGAAGGGACTTTTAAGTTAATTTAATCAAACCCCACCCTAGAGGCTAGAAACTACTATGTGGGCAGTTTTTCAGGTTTTTTACAAAGTTCTTAGTTCCTTGACCTCCAAAAGCAGGCTGTGCTCTTACTGTTGAAATATTGCCTCCGGGGCCGCCTGTCGTGAAGCGTCTGCCTTCTGCTCAGGTCAAGATCCCAGGGTCCTGGGATCCAGCTGCACTGGGCTCCCTGCTCAGCGGGAAGCCTGCTTCTCCCTTTCCCTCTGCTTGTGTTCCCTCTCTCGCTGTGTCTCTCTGTCGAAAAAATGAAATCTTAAAAAAAATATATATATATATATTGCCTCCGCACGACGAAGGCATTTGAGGGGCAACCAGAATGCTTCTCTGTCCACTGTTTTCCTCTAGGGTGAGACGTGTCCTTAGGATCTCCCCTTTCAAAATGCAAACCCTACTTGGAAGAGCCACATGCTAACATTTTTTAATTATTAACATTTAGCGTAAGGAAAGCAGCATAGCTTAATAGAAAGAAACATTTTAAGGTGCCTGTACCAAACTGCAGTTTTCAAAGTGGTTTCACTTATGTTGTCATATTTGATCCTCAGAGTGACCTGTGTAAAATCTCTTGATTTCCATTGTACGGGGTAGGAAGCTAAGACTCATCTCCGTTCAAGGATTCCTCGGGGTATTCAAATCCCAGCTCTGCTCTTAACCTTGGGCAAGGGACCAGGTCACTCTAGGCCTCAGTTTCCCCATCAATAAAATCAAATGAGTTGTTTTCCAAGGTTTCTTTCACCTCTGTCTATAACCTCTCCACTCCTGCTAGCTGAGATCAGGACACTGGGGCCCTGGGCGTTTTTATGGTGGCAGGAATAATTACACTTACCTATTCCTTAGGTCTCCAATGCAACCACTTCAATTCAAATTTTGAACTAAAAATTCCAACTCATTTGCTCTAATGGTGAAAGAATCTTCTATGTAAAGCTTAATTAAAGTCTGCCTTGGCAAACTGTTTTACATACTCAGATAAAAATTACCACACTCAATTCCATAAGCTTATTGTGCATTCCCCTGCTTATTCCATGTAACAAAAGGGCAGATAAGAAACTTCAGCCTAAGGAAGTCATTTGGAAGGAAAACCAACAGGCAAATGGACGCATTCTAATAATTTATGCAAGTCGCGGGGTGCCCCACTACCCCTCCCCCACTCATTCATTTGCTGAGAGCGCTGAGACGCGGCTAATCTAATGACTCCGTGTTTGCTTCATCTTACTAAGCCAAGACAGGCTTTATGCCTAATGTAAAAGGAATTTAAGACGCCAGGTGAGAAGTGGTGATCTTTAAACTGGTTGCGCAAGAAACTGAAAGCTAATTCCTAAGATGGTAAGCCTACTTAATAGTCCGTTCTTTTTGGAGTGTTTAAAAACATGTTTAATTACAGTAGAATCAGTTTTCAATTATGGACGTCTAATCATTTTTTCAGTAAATGGCTCTAAAGTCAGAATAAATAACACTAACCTACTTCACTGAGTTCTTATGACGATTAATTAATTGGTTTTAAAGGGTTTCAGAAGTTTTATAAAACAGCGGCCAAGGAATCAGGAGACCCAGGTTTAGTCCAGACTCAGCCTTCAGGAGCTGGGCGGCCTAAAGTGATTTATTTTCCGTCCCTGGGGCTCAGTTTCTCCATCTGTAAGATGGGGGGGATTGGGCTAGAATATCTCTCTATTTTTGGTCTAACATTCTATCACTCTAGGATTCCCCAACATTATACATATACTTTTATTTTTTATTTTTTATTTTTAGTAGCTTAAAACAGCAATCATCCACTTTTGGTTTTCCTCAAATTGGATTCCTGAAAAAATTTCCACAACGTCCTGCTGCTTCCCAGACACAGTCCCTTAGGTATACTGAACCCAACAAAACTGTCCTAATATGAATAGAGGAAAATAACGATAAAAATACAGAAAGAAGGGAAAAAATAAAATCTAGACTTCCACACTCATGAGCTAGGGAAGCCAGTCCTTAGAAATTACTGACCCATACTTTCCTCTTCCCACCTTTCTTCCCATGTTTTTCTTTCCCAAAGATTTTATTACTCTGCCTCTTCTCTGAAATGAATGTAGGGCCCTCATTGCCAGCTCTGAAAACACTATGACTATTTATAAGAGGACTTGAGAAAAGGTAGTTTGTTTATTTATTTATTTATTTTTAAATATTTATTTATTTTATTTTAGAAAGAGTGAGCGAACATGTGAGTGGGGGTAAGGCAGAGGAAAGAAGCAGACTCCCCTCTGAATGCAGAGCCCTGCGTGGGGCTCTATCCCAAGACCCTGCGATCATGACCTGAGCCCAAACCAAGAGTCAGACGCTTAACTGACTGAGCCACCCAGGTGCCCCAAGAACTGGTATTTTAAAAGGAAAATGCCATTATACGGAGAGGAAGAAAAGCAGAACAAAAAATTGTATGTTCAATATAATCTCAACCAGGCTGAAAAATAGTGGACCTACCACAGGTTGGATGGCCATCGACCAAAAGGTTAACAGGCTGGTCTTTAGCTGGCAGAACTGAGGGTTAGATTTTCCCCTTCACTTTAGCTTTGGGTTCTTACCCTTAATGAGCATGCGTTGGGTTTATAATAAGAATATATATATTTATCTTTAACAGAAGGAAGAGTGAATCCTTTTTATAGACAGCATAGAGTAATATTTAAAATGGTAGGATTTAGCATCAGATTGCCTGATTTGGACTCAAGGAGGACTTACCACCTTGAGTGACCTTGTGTGACCTTGGCCAAGTTACTTAATCCCTCTGAGACTGTTTCCCATCTATAAGATAGCAGATAATACTCTTAAAGAACCTCCCTCATAGAGTAATTTTCAGATTAAATGAGCTATTCCACGTAAGGGCTTAGAACGATGTCTGGCACATTGTAAGCACTCAATATTAGCCATAATTTAAAAGGTTAAACATTTATTATAAATGTATGCATGTGGTAAAAAAAATAGTACAGAAGACATTAAAATAAAAAGTAAAATGAGAAAGTAAAAATAGTTTTCCCCTTTTGAACCCCCAGCCTTACTTCTAGAACTAATCATTGTCAACAGCTTCTTACGTTATCCTTCCAGAATTTTTAAGGACAAATTCAAACATGTATCTTTTAAACACACACTTACGTGCAAACACAGAATCATAGCATACACACCATTTTACACCTTGTTTTTTCACTTAATGATCTCCCTTGGGAATCTCTCCCTAGCAAACATCTAGATTTACTCATTTCTTTATTGTGGTAAAAAACACAGCACTTAAAATTTACCCTTGTTATCATCTTTAAGTGTACAGTTCAGTAGTGTTAAGTATAGTCACACTGTTGTAAAACCGATCTCCAGACCTTTTTAGTCTTGCAAATCTGAAACTCTGTACCCATTTCACCACCGTTTTCCCTGTCCCCCAGCCCCTGGTACCACCATTGTGCTGTTCCTATGAATCCGACTAGGTTAGATATCTCATATATGTGGACTCATACAGTATTTGTCCTTCTGTGACTGGCTTATTTCACTTAGCATAATGTCCCCAGTCCACAAGTTTCATCCACGTTGTGGCACGCAACAGGATTTCCTTCCTTTTTAAGGCTGAATAGTATTCCATTGTACGGACACATGACATTTTATTTATCCATTCATTTGTCAGTGGCCATCTGGGCTGCTTCCACTTCTTGGCTATTGTGAATAGTGATGCTATGAGCATGGGTCTCCAAATATCTTAAGACCTGACTTTCAATTATTTTGGGTATATACCCAGAAGTGGGGTTGCTGGGTCATATGGTAGTTCTATTTTTAATTTTTTTAAAGGAAGCTTTATGCTGTTTTCCACAGCAGCTGCAACATTGTACATTCCCACCAGCAGGGCGCAAGAGCTCCAATTTCTCCACATCCTCGCCATCACTTGTTATTTTCTGGTTTGTCTTGTTTTGTTTTAGAGTAGTCATCCTAACAGGTGTGAGGTAATTTACTCCTTATTTTTAACATCTACATGGTGTTTCACGGTATGGGAAAAAACCTCTGTCAGAGGGCAGTGTGATAGAGATGGGTCTCCAGCTCTTTCAAATAATGCTGCAGTCAACACTCATGTATGAATATCTTTACATACATACTGGGCACTTTTTAGCAGAGGAACTGCCAGGACAAATAGTGTGTGCAGTTTTGGTAACTTATTTTTTCCAGCTTGACCAGAAATGTTTTATTAAGGGGACTTAAGCCCAGAAGCCTGTCTTGGGCGGCTGCAAGACGAGTAGATGTCTATGGCCCCACCTTTTGTAAGACCTGCTCTTATGGCCACAGAGACTGGGGAATGCATGCTGGAAGGCAGCCCAGGAGGAAATGTTTGACAATCACAGCCCTATCTCTAGAGCAGATCAAAGATGTTATGCCCTGAGAACTTTTTTTTTTTAAGTAATTTCTACACCCAACGTGGGGCTCGAACTCACAACCCTGAGATCAAGAGTCGCATGCTCTACCAACTGAGCCAGCCAGGCGGCCCCTGGTCACTGTTTCTTATAAAATAATTTCAGACTTACAGAACAGTTGCAAGAACATCCATGTTAACAATTGTTCATTTGCTTTATCGTTTCTTTTCGATAATATGATATTCCTTTTTTTCCTGAACTATTTGGGAATAAATTTACCCACAGTGTTCCTTTAAACCTAAATACTTCAGCATGTATCTCTCAGAACAAAATATTTCTCTAACATAAGGACAGCGCAAGTATTAAAATCAGGAAATTAATATTGATAAAATGCTGTTATCGAACCTGTAGGCCATATTCATAGTTCTTCAGCTGTACAAATAATATTCTTTGCAGCAAAAAGAATTTGGGCATGTGGGGTTCTGGGATGTAATTCAGGATCAGACATGACATTTGTCATTTCCATCTAGCCTCCCTTAATCTGAAACAGTCCCTCAGAGTGTCTCTGCCATTCAGACCATGCCATTCTTTTCATTATTTATTATTTATATTTTTTCAGATTTTATTTTTAAGTAATCTCTACACCCGGTGTGGGGCTCGAACTCACAACCCTGACCGAGATCAAGAGTCACGTGTTCCACCGACTGAGCCAGCCAGGTGCCCTTTGTGATGATGACGATGATGAAGCAATCGCAAACTTACAGAAAAGTTGGAGGTACAGTGCAGAACGTCCTGGGTTTTTCTTCCTGAACTATTTGAGTGTAAGTAACCAACCTGGTGCCCCATCACCCCTGAATAATTCAGTGTGGGTTTTGTGGCCAACAAAGATATCTTCCTAGTTATGACACAGCCCTCAAAATCAAGGAATTAACATTAATGGATTATTAACATCTAATCCTCAGGTCCCATTCAAGCTTCATCGGTTGTCCCCAAATGGTCCGTTACAGCAAAAGGATCCTGCTCGGAACCATATGGTGCTTTTCATTGTCACATCTTTTTCACCTCCTTGAGTCTGGAACAGTTCCTTGGTCCTTCATTGACTTTCAAAGTCAATGGCACTTTTAAAGACTACAGGCCAGTTATTTTAGAGAATGTCCCTCAGTTTGGGTTTGTCTGATGTTTCCTCATGATTAGGCTCAGGTTACACATCTTTGGCAGGACTGTGACAGAAGGGACACTGTAATCTGCATCCCATCAGGGTGAAGCGCGATTTCTATGTGTGCCATTACTGATGACGTTCAGTTGATGGTCACTTGACTCAAGTGGTATGTGCCAGGCTTCTCCACCAGGATGTTATGCTTTGTAATTCATAAATATATTATGGGAAAGTGCTTTGGGACTGTGTAAATCTTCCATTTCTCATCAAACTTTCAGTGTATTCATTTATTTATTTATATCAGGATAGCCTTATCGTTTCTTATTTTATTCAATGGGTTGTAATCCATTACTTTCATTGTTTACTTTGGAGCTCAAGTTGTCCTAGATTTGGCCACTGGGGGCTCCTTTGAGCTGGCTTCTGTGTCCCTTTGACATGTCCCCACCATTCCTTGAGGGCTTCCTTCCTTTCTGGCCTGAGATAATCCAGGCTCACCTTGTGCTTTTACTTACTCAGTCCTGACATTAGCCACCTTTCTGGGAAGCTCTGGTTCCCTTTAATGGAAAATAACATTTAGGATCCAAATCTGGATGCTAGTTATAGATATTGCTATCAGTGTGTTGCTGCTCCCTGGGCCTCTCAGAGGCTTCACTCACATACCTTTACTCACATGCTTACACACACACGTGTGCACACACACTCACACTCACAGATTTTATATCTAGAACTGCATCTATAGCTATAGCTATCTCTGTATCTACCTATCTAACCATGAGTTCGCTCTGATATATCCCATCCAACACCACAGGGCTCATTCCCATTTGATCGTATTCTGTATTTGTAACAAGTTAAGACGATGAGATAACTAGTTTCTATTATTTTTAAGATAGTTACTCATTTTATCAATCCCCCTGTATGTAAGTGTACTGGGGAGTGTCTTTTCTTTTCTTTTTTCTTTTATTTATTTACTCATTCATTCATTCATGCATACATGCATCCGTGCATTGTATGTATGTATATATGTACGTACGTATGTATGTAATCTCTAACGCCAGCATGGGTCTCGAACTCACAACCCCAAGTTCAAGAGTCACACGCTCCACCAACTGAGCCAGCCAGGCGGCCCTCTTTTCTTTTTTAACAGTAACTACTATTTATTGACTGCTTATCATGTGCCGAGAACTGTTCTACCTGCTTTACCTGGAAAATTTCATTGAATTCTCAGTATCCCCTGTGATGTGGGCATGAGTATCCCGGTTTCAGAGAGGAAATTGAAGCATACGGGGACTAAGTTGCTCCAAGTAGGATAGCTAGTTCAAACGGAGCGCGGCTTACACAAAGATCGAAATGGCTTCCTAAACACTGTGCTATTCTTTCTTTTTTACTGTGGCAAGAACACTTCATGTGAGCTCTACCCTCTTAACAGTGTTGTACAGCCTTTCACTAGAATGTATCCATCTTACACGATGAAACTTTATACCCTTGAACTGCAACTCTGCATTCCCCCCTTCCCCAAACTCCTGCCAACCACCATTCTTCTCACCAATTCCATGAATTTGGCTATTTTAGATACCTCATCTAAGTGGACTCATGCAGTATTTGTCCTTCTGTGATTGGCCGATTTCACTTAGCATTATGTCCTCAAGGTCCACCCATGTTGTTGTTTACGGCAGGATCTCATTCTTTTTTAAGGCTGAATAATAATAACCCATTGAATGTATATACCATATTTTCTTTATCCATTCATCTGCTGATGGACACGTAGGTCATTTCCACACCGTGGCTATCGTGAATAATGCTGCAGTGAACCTGGGAATCCAGACATCTCTCTGAGATCCTGATTTCAGTTCTTTTGGCTATATGCCCAAAAGTGGGATTGCTGGATCATATCATAGTTCTCTTTTTAATTTTTTTGAGGAAACTCCATACTGTTTTTCCATAGTGGCCGCACCATTTTACATCTTATCAACAGTTCTAATTTCTCATCTTCTCCAACGCTTATCTGATGCCTTTTTTGATAACGGCCATCTTAACCGATATGGGGTGATTTTGACTTGCATTTCCTTTACGACTAGTGATGTCGATCACTTTTTCTTAAACCCATTGGCCATGTTTGTGTCTTCATTGAAGAAATGTCTATTTAATTCTTTTGCTTATTTTTAAAATCAAGTTATTTGGGTTTTTACTATGTAAATGGTTGTAAGAGTTTCTTATATATTTTGGGTATTAACCCCTTACCAGATATATGTTTGGCAAATATTTTCTCCCATTCTATAGGTTGCCTTTTCACCCTGTTGCTTCCTTTGCTGTGCAGAAGCTTTTTACTTTGATGTAGTCTTATTTGTCTGTTTTTGCTTTGTTGCCTGTGTAATACCACAGGTGTCATAGGCATGAAATTGCCAAGATCAATGTCGTGAAGCTTTTCCCCTGTTGTCTCCCATGAGTTCTACTGTTGCTGGTCTTACATTCAAATCTTTAATATATTCTGAGTTGATTTTTGTGTATCCTGCAAGATAAGGGTCCAATTTCATTCTTTTGTATGTGGCTATCTAGTTTTCTCAACACCATTTTGAAGAGACTCTCCTTTCCTCATCGTGTGTTCTTGACACCCTGGTTGGCTGTTTCCCGTACATGCCTGGCTTTATTTCCAAGTTCTTTATTCTGTTCCATTGGGCTATGTGTCCGTTTTTATGCCAGTACCATACTGTTTTAATTACTGGCACTCTGTAATATATTTTGAAGTCAGGAAGTGTGTTGCCTCCAGCTTTTTTCTTCTTTCTCGAGATTGGTTTGGCTATTCACAGTCTTTTGTGGTTCTGTATGAGTTTTAGGATTACTGTTTCTTTTTTTTTTTAAGATTTTATTTATTTATTTGACAGAGATAGAGACAGCCAGCGAGAGAGGGAACACAAGCAGGGGGAGTGGGAGAGGAAGAAGCAGGCTCACAGCGGAGGAGCCTGATGTGGGGCTCGATCCCATAATGCCGGGATCACACCCTGAGCCGAAGGCAGACGCTCAACCGCTGTGCCACCCAGGCGTCCCAGGATTACTGTTTCTATTTCTATAAACTCTGCCATTGGGATTTGCACGGGGATTGCCTTGAACCTGTAGATCACTTCGGATAGTGTGGACCCTTTTTCGAAGGTGTCCCTCAATGATCCCTGCCTAGTGGTGTTCTCTCACTTGTGTGATCACTTGCCCTTGACTGTGAGCTTCATCCAGTGGATCACTTCTAACGATAGAATTCAGCAAAATTTATAGGCTGTCACTCACTTCCAAGGTTACAAGAAGATTCTGGCTTCTGTGTAATTGACTCACGCTTGCTCACTTGCACTCTCCCCCCACCCACCCACCTCTCTGTCCTCCCCCTTCACTTGCTCTCAGGGAAGCTAGCTGCCCTCTGGAGAGTCCCATGTAGCAAGGAGCTGAGGGAGGCCCCTGGCCTACAGCCATGCAGGAACTGAGGCCCTCGGTCCACAGCTCACGAGGAACTAAATCCTGCTAACAACCACCTGACTGTGCGGGGAAGTAGACGCTCTCCCGGCTGAGCCTTCACATTGGAGCTTTGTGAGAGACTCTGAGCCCGAGACACCCAGCTAGGCTGTGCCCAGATTCCTGACACACAAAAACTGATTTAATATATGTTTGTTCTTCTAAGCCACTGAGTTCGGGGGTAAACTGTTACACACAAAGAGATAACTAATATAATAAGCCATCCCCCATTTCCACGGCCTCCCTCCCTGACGCCATGTCTGCTCACCGTGTTTCAGGCCTCTCGTTCCCCATCCCTGGCTACTCCCCTACATAGATTCCCTCCTCATCCTGCTCAGGCCGACACCCCCATCATGCCGCTCCATCAAGGGGATGCCCCTGTCAGCCCCCTCAGGCTCTGACTCTCCAGATCAGCTCTCCCCAACATAGACACCCTCCTCACCTCACTCAGCCTCTAACACTTCCTGCCACTCCATCATCCGATGCCCTTGTCAGTCCTCTCAGGCTCTGCTTCCCACACCAGGCCGTCCTTTCCTGAGGATCCCTGCATCCTCCTGCCTGGACTCTGGTCCTTCCCACCAGGCCGCCTCCACAGGGATGCCCTTCTCACTGTGCTTAGTATCCAATGCACCCATGGGGAGCCCCCACACTCCCCACCACGGATGGCTACCTTGTTCTGCTTCACCTAAGGGCTTTCTTTTCTTTTTTTTTTTAAGTAGACTCTCAGGGCTTGAACCCACGACCCTGAGATCAAGACCTGAGCTGAGATCAAGAGTCAGACGCTTAACTGACTCAGCCACCCAGGCGCCTCTTCACCTAAAGGCTTTGGGGACTGAATTTTTCAGGAAGGTGAGGCAGAAGGGTAGAGTATGTGCATTTTTATGTTCAATGTATATATTACCGAATTATTCTCCAAAAATCTTACATCAGTTTACACTCTGGTCTCGCTCCTTTCCTTGCTTCACACAGTGCTGGTTGGCTTTTCCTGCCTAGCACTGTTTCTAAGTTTCATTCCAGTGAAATGTCAAATGGTCCAATTCTTCTCAAAAACATCTGCTGGGTTTCTCTGTGCTGGTATATCTAAGCAGAGATCAGTTTTCCCCTGAAAATGCAAATCCTTTCTCTCACTCTCACTCTCACTGACAGTTAATGGGCTTCTCTCTTTGCTCAGTGGGTTGTAATGCAGGCAACTGTACAGGGGAAAAAGTTATTTGTATCTGAAGAAGAGCAGTATGCCTTCCAACAGTTTGTGACAAAGATGGACATTTAAATTGTAGACCTACAGGAACTTTTTTAAAAAGCCTTACCTGGCCCCTTGTTAAGTTCTGAATTAATATGTATCTAGCCAAGAAGGGGCTATTTCTTTCTCAGCCTCTCTCTTTGTTTTCAAGTTGAAATGTGTGCATATTTGCGTATTTACTCTACCTGAAGCTCTAGCTATTCTGGTTTTATGTCTTCATCCCTCAGGGTAAAGTACTGCTTTTTTTTTTTTTAAGATTTTATTTATTTATTAGACAGAGAACGAGAGAGAGCAGGTGAGCACAAGCAGGGGGAGCAGCAGAGGGAGAGGGAGAAGCCGCCCCCTGCGGAGCGGGGAGCCCGACACGGGGCTCGATCCCAGGACCCTGGGATCATGACCTGAGCCGAAGATAGACACCTAACCGACTGAGCCACCCCGGAGGCCCTAAGGTAATACTTATAATTAACATCGGGAAGCACTTTACAAAAGGCTGTTAATTCATCTAGTCCTCACAAGAGCATGATGAGTTTGACATTGCTGCCCCTATTTAACACACGAGACAAAACTGAACCTCCAGGGCTGTGACCTACCCAAGGCGGCCACACAGCTAGTCAGTGAAAAACCTGGGGCTGGAACACAAGCCTTCGGACTCCAGACCCCGAAATCTTCCCACTCCATTGTGCTACCTCTCTGGGTTCTCCTTTAACAACATATTCTTGAAGGTTTAAGCTGCCTTTCCCAACAGGAGCCTGGGCATAAAGAAACCTCTGTCGAGCCTGGTAGACTCTATTTGGCCAGGCCAAATCCATCTTTGAGAAGTGATTTGTACTTGGATTACCCCTGCAGCTCTTTATTGCATCACTAAAATACAGTCGTATAGAAAGCCAGAGCAGCAATACTTATATCAGACAAAATAGACTTTAAAACAAAGACTGCAGGGGAGCCTGGGTGGCTCAGTCAGTGAAGCATCCGGTTCTTGGTTTCTGCTCAAGTCATGATCTCAGGGTTGTGAGATCGAGCTCCTCATCAGACTCCCTCTTGACAAGGAGTAGGCTTGAGATTCTTTCTTTCCCTCTCCTTCTGCCCCTCCCCCTCCCACTCTCGCACACGCGCGTGTTCTCTCCCTCTCTAAAATCAATCAGTTGATCAAGGACTGTAACAAGAGACCAAGAAAGACACTATATAATAATAAATGGGACAACCCAACAAGACATAGCAATAGTAAATATTTATGCACCCAACATGGGAGCCCCCAACTACATAAAACAGTTAATAACAAACATCAGCCGAACAGAAAATCAACAAGGAAACTGTGGCTCTGAATGACACACTGGACCAGATGCACTTAACAGCTATATTCAGAACATTCCATCCTAAAACAGCAGAGTACACATTCTCTTCAAGTACCCATAGAATATTCTCCAGAATAGATCACATATGAGGCCTCAAAATAAGTCTCAACAAATTCATAAAGACCAAAGTCATACCATGCATCTTTTCTGACCACAACACTGTGAAACCAGAGATCAACCACAAGAAAACATCTGGAAGGAACACAAATACATGGAGGTTGGATAACATGCTACTAAATAATGAATGGGTCAACCAAGAAATCAAAGGAGGAATTACAGGGACACAAATGAAAATGAAAATACAATGGTCCAGAGTCTCTGGGATTCAGCAAAAGCAGTCCTAAGAGGGAAGTTTGTAGCAATACAAGCCTCCCTCAAGATATAAGGAAATCTCAAACAACCTAAACTTACACCTAAAGGAGCTAGAAAAAGAACAACAAACAAAACCCCAAACCAGCAGAAGGAAAGAAATAATAAAGATAAGAGCAGAAATAAATGATAAGTAAAAAAACAATAGAACAGATCAATGAAACCAGGAGCTAGTTCTTTGAAAAGATCTACCAAATTGATAAACCTCTAGCCAGACTCATCAAAAAGAGAGAGAGAGGGGGGACTCAAAAAACAAAATTGCAAATGAAAGAGGAGAAACAACAACTGACACCACAGAAATACAAACAATGGTAAGAGAATATTATGAACAATTATATGCCAACAAATTGGACTTCCTAGAAGAAATGGATAAATTCCTAGAAACATATAATCTCTCAAAACTGAAGCAGGAAGAAATAGAAAATCTGAACAGACTGATAACCAGCAATGAAATTGAATCAGTAATCAAAAAACTCCCAACAAACAAAAGTCCAGGACCAGAAGGCTTCACAGACAAATTCTGCCAAACATATAAAGAAGAGTTAATACATATTCCTCTTAAACTTTTCCCAAAAATAGAATAGGAAGGAAAACTTCCAAATTCATTCTATGAGGCCAGCATTACCCTGATACCAAAAGCAGGTAGACACCACCAAAAAAGAGAATTACAGACCAATATCTCCGATGAACATACATCCAAAAATCCTCAATAAAATACTGGCAAACCAAATCCAACCGTACATTAAAAGATCATACACCATGATTAAGTGGGATTTATTTCAGGAATGCAAGGGTGGTTCAATATTCACGAATCAACGTGATAGGTCATGTCAATAAGAGAAAGAATAAAAACCATATGATCATTTCAATAGACGCAGAAAAAGCCTTCAACAAAGTAAAACATCCGCTCATGATAAAACATCTGAACAAAGTAGGTTTAGAAGGAACATACCTTGACATAATAAAGGCCATATATGAAAAACCTGCAGCTAACACTATCCTCAATGGGGAAAACTTGAGATTTCCCCTAAGGTCAGGAACAAGACAAGGATGTCTACTCTCACCACTTTTTTCAGTATAGTACCAAAATTCCTAGCCACAGCAATCAGACAACAAAAAGAAATTAAAGGTATCCAAATTGGTAAGGAAGAAGTAAAACTGTCACTGTTTGCAGATGACATGATACTATATATAGAAAACCCTAAAGGCTCCACCAAAAAAAACTACTAGATTTGATCAATGAATTTAGTAAAGTCACAGGATACAAAATCAATGTACAAAAATCTGTTGCATTTCTATACACTAATAATGAAGCAGCAGAAAGAGAAATTAAGAAAACAATCCCATTTACAATTACACTAAAAATAATAAGGTACCTAGGAATAAACTTAACCAAAGGGGTGAAAGACCTGTACTCTGAAAACTATAAAACACTGATGAAAGAAATTAAAGATGACACAAAGAAATGGAAAGACATTCTATGCTTATGGATTGGAAGAACAAATACTGTTAAAATGTCTTTACTACCCAAAACAATCTACACATTTAATGCAATTTCTATCAAAATACAAACAGCATTTTTCACTGAACTAGAACAAACAATCCTAAAATTTGTATGGAACCACAAAAGACCCCGAATAGCCAAAACAATCCCAAAAAAAGAAAGACAAAAGTGGACATATTGAAATTCCAGACTTCAAGTTATACTACAAAGCTGTAGTGATCAAAACAGCATACTACTGGCACAAAAATAGACACCTCAATCAATAGAACAGAAGAGAAAGCCCAGAAATAAACCCACAATTATATGGCCAATTAATCTTCAACGAAGGAAGCAAGAACATGCAATGGGAAAAAGTCTCTTCAACAAATGGTTTTGGGAAGACTGCACAGCAACATTCAAAAGAATGAAACCAGACCACTTTCTTACACCATACACAAAAATAAACTCAAAATGGATTAAGGACCTAAATGTGAAACCTGAAACCATAAAAATCCTAGAAGAGAACACAGACAGTAATTCCTGTGACATCAGCTGTAGCTATATTTTTCTAGATATGTCTCCTGAGGCAAGGGAAATAAAAGCAAAAATAAACTATTGGGACTATGGCAAAATAAAAAGCTTCTGCCCAGTGAAGGAAACAATCAACAAAACTAAAAGCCAGCCTACTGAATGGCAGGGGATATTTGCAAATGACGTATCCGATAAAGGGTTTGTATCCAAACTATAGAAAGAACTGATACAACTCAACACTGAAAAAACAAGTAATCCAATTGAACAATGGGCAGAAGACAAGAACAGACATTTCTCCAAAGAAGACATCCATATGGCCAACAGACACATGAAAAGATGCTCACCATCACTCATCATCAGGGAAACGCAAATCAAAACCACGATAAGCTATCACCTCACAGCTGTCAGAATGGCTAAAATCAACAACACGAGAAGCAACAAGTGCTGGCAAGGACTTGGAGAAAATAGAACCCTTGTGCACTGGTGGTGGGAATGGAAACTGGTGTAACCAGTGTGGAAAACAGTATGGAGGCTGCTCAAAAAGTTAAAAATAGAGCTACCCTACAATCCAGTAATTGCACTACTGGGTGTTTACCTGAAAAATAAACAAAACACAAATTCCCAGGGATACATGCACCCCTATGTTTACTGCAGCATTGTTTACAATAGCCAAACTATGGAAGCAGCCCCAGTGTCCATCCATAGATGAATAGATCCAGAAGATGTGATTATAGGGGCGCCTGGGTGGCTCAGTCAGTGAAGCGTCTGCCTTTGGCTCCGGTCATGATCCCATGGTCCTGGGATCCAGCCCCACATCAGGCACCCTGCTTGGTGGGAGTCTGCTTCTCCCTCTCCCTTTCCCTTTGCCCCCCCCCCCCGTTTGTGCTCTCTTTCTCTCTCAAATAAATAAAATCTTGCCATTTGCAGCAATATGGATGGAGCTAGAGGGTATAATGCTAAGCAAAATAAGTCAATCAGAGGAAGATTTCATTCTTATGTGGAATTTAAGAAACTAAACAAATGAGCAAAGGAAAAACAGAGAGAGAGAGAGAGACAAACCAAGAAACAGACTTTTTCTTTTAAGTAAACTCTATGCCACACATGGGGCTTGACCTCATGACCCTGAGATTAAGAGTCTCATGTTCTACCCACCGAGCCAGCCAGGCACCCCCAAGAAACAGACTCTTAACTCTAGAGAACACACTGATGGTTACCAGAGGGGAGGAGGAGGGAGGGATGGGGGAAATAGGTGATGAGGATTAAGGAGTGTACTTGTGTTGAACACCAGTGATGTATGGAAGTGCTGAATCACTCTATTGTACACCTGAAACTAATATAACACTGTATGTTAACTATCCTGGAATTAAAATGAAAACTTAATAAAAAATATAGTTTAAAGAAAGTCTTGGAGATACTGAGATTGTTACTCTTACCAAAAAAAATACAAATATAAATAGTTACATTAAGCAAAAAAATAAAAAATAAAAAAATCCAAGACCTTCATCAGTAACACCATGTTGGGGACTATTTTTGCTGTTCAGTGGTAAACTTTAACAAGATAGACCAGATGCCATTGAAACAAATCAAATATCCTTCAAAGGGGAGAGTTTAAATTAGTTGCAGGACAAGAAAATACTACATAGATGTTAAAAAAGAGTTAAGGCAGATCAATATAAGAAGTGATTTCCAAGTTACATTGTTAAGTGAAAACAAATACAGACAAAAAGCAATGTGAATAGTATCCTACCATCTGTGACACATATATATGTGTGTGTATTTGTATATATACATATATGTGTACATATATTTGTACATGCATAGAATAATAGAATATCTCTGGAGGGATACGCAAGAAATTGAGATAGTAGATGTTCCTGGGGAGGACAAATGGATGACAAAGGTGGGAAGGAGACTTATTTTTCTTCTTTTTTTTTTTTAAGATTTTATTTATTTATTTGACAGAGATAGAGACAGCCAGCGAGAGGGAACACAAGCAGGGGGAGTGGGAGAGGAAGAAGCAGGCTCATAGCGGAAGAGCCTGATGTGGGGCTCGATCCCATCACACCGGGATCACGCCCTGAGCCGAAGGCAGACGCTTAACTGCTGTGCCACCCAGGCGCCCCAGGAGACTTATTTTTCACTTTCTATCCCTTTATACCATTTCTTTATACTATCTGAATTTTTTTTAAGATTTTAAGTAATCTCTACATCCAATGTGGAGTCAAACTCACAACCCCAAGATCAAGAGTCATGAGCTCTGACTGAACTAGCCAGGCACCCCTCTATCATCTGAATTTTTTAAGATTTTATTTGCTTGTTTGTTTGAGGGAGAGAGAGAGAAAGAAAGGGGGGAGGAGCAGAGAGAGAGGGGCAAGCAGACTCCAGTAGGGAGCCAACGCGGGGCTCGATCCCACGACCCTGAGATCATGACCTGAGCTGAAGTCAAGAGTCTGACACAACCGACTGAGCCACCCAGGAGCCCCTCTCATCTGAATTTTTACCATGTGCCTGGATTGCCTGTTACAAGTATTTTTAATTATATTAGTGTTTTGTCATTTTTAAAGTATTGTTACATATGTGATCTTCCTGAATACACAGGCTGCCCAAGGTAGTAAGTCTTACAGCTTTCTCACAGAGCCCTTCAAGCTGGGCCCTGCCTTCAACCTACTTTTTGGTTGCCCCTTCCCCACTCCCTGCATGCAGCAGCCACACCTAGAGAAGACTGATCCACACTTGCCCTCTCTCCTGCCAGCAGGGCCTCCAGCTCCACTCTCTCATCCCTCCTAATTAATGTAACTAGGCATTGTGTTCCATAATTACAGGGTTTGTCAGTGAAATCAATAGTTGCCTCCCTTGTGACAATGACATTTTAGTTCCATCAATCTCCCCAGAGCCCGGCAGCTTCTCTGAGCCAACAAAACTCCCAAGATTATTAACATGTCCCTTTGCTCTCACTCATTTTCATGCATGCAAGTAAATGAGCAGATTCTCCGTTCACACGATTTCATACACCCTACCCATGATTATTTGGAGATAAAATGCCAATCAAATGTATATTTTGAAGGCTTTATTGAAGTAGAGTCTGCATGTTACAAAATCCACCATCGTGTGCCTATGGTTCTTTTAGTAAAGGCAGAGTTGTGAAATCTCAAATATATTTTTTATAACGGCCTTAAGAATCTAATGTAAAATATCCTAGATCGTAATAGGTTTTGATGTGACTCAGTTTCTCTCTTCTAATCTCGACTCCCAAATCTGTTCCCTGACCTACTGCTTAATAGAAGACTTCTAATTCTATTATTTCCTTAAATCTGTAGCATGTCCAAGTTGGAAAGTCCCTTAGAAATCAACTAGACACACACACACAAAAAGAAAGAAATCAACCAGACACAGGAAACTGACATCCCCAAAAGGTGTGCAATTTACCAAATGTCATTTAACAGATAAATGGCAGAGTTAGGACAGAAATCCAGGATTCTTGTTCTTAGCCCAATAAACTTCCCATTACAGCAGGGAGCCTCTTCTCTTGCTAATGTCCTAGAAATTACTAAATCAAGCACCATCAATCAGTTCACCCAGCTACATCTAAACCTTTGGTGTTGGAAGAAGGGCTTGGATTGAGGATGGGTCTAGAGAACGGGTAGGAAATACAAGCTTTTTCCTTCACGGTCCTTCTCGGTGAATTTCTTTCTTAGCATTCAGCGCAATTAACCAAGAAGATAGATTCTTTTCTGTGCAGAAAAGGACCTTATAGTTACCAGTCAATAGTAGCTATCATTATTGTTATAACTCTTATTATTGCTGCATTTCTCTAGCTCATGTCAGCAAGATGGGAAGGTGTTATGAAACGGTAGCAGATGAAACCACTGAACACTACTTCCTGCTTTTGCCAAAAATTGCACTAAAATTAGCCTCTATTCCCCATGGATTTAAGCCAGGGAAAGCAATTTAGCTTCTCATATTGTTTTTCTAGCAATCAGTCTGTAATAATTAGACAACTGGTAATAAGGAGAGGAGTTCACTTTATATCATTGAGTGACCAAAACTGAACATGTTCTCTATGATCACTTATGATGGCTCTTGATGTCACCGTAGTAGGAGGACCTAGGCCAATAATAGTTTTGTGGGAGGTTTTTTTAGGATTTCATTTTTACGTAATCTCTACACCCAACATGGGACTCGAACTTACAACCCCAAGATCAAGTCACACGCTCTACCGACTGAGGCAGCCAGGCGCCCCCAATAGTTTTGAGGTACTAAATATGGCAGTCTGAACTTAAGGAGAAAAGTCTAAAATGTTCAAATGGAGATGGAGTCACTGTCAACTCTTTTGTATTTTTTATTGGAGATCAGAGTTCCCCTTAAAAAAATCTTTCTCCCCGGGAATTCCCATTTTAAGAATGTATCCTAAGAAAAAGCAGAGATTTATGCGCAAAGATACTCATCATGGTTTCTTTATAAATGAAATACTGGAAATACTTAGAAGCAATTGGAGGTATCAAATAAAATATGATCATGCCATTAAAGGAAATTTTATGGAACCATTAAAATTCGCTTTGGGGGCACCTGGGTGGCTCAGTCAGTTAAGCATCTGACTTCGGCTCAGGTCATGATCTCAGGGTCCTGGATTTGAGCTCCGCGTGGGGCTCTGTGCTCAGCAGGGAATCTGCTTCTCCCTCTTGCTCTCCCTCTGCCCCTCCCCCTGCTTGTGCTCTTTCTTTCTCTAGCTCTCATATAAATACATAAAATGTTTTAAAAATTCACTTTCCAAATATTTCATTTTTAACAGTTTTACTGAGATACAATTTATATACCATAAAGTTCACTTCTTTAAAGTGTAAATTCAAAGCTTTTTAGTATATTTACAGAGCTGTTGAAACTATCACTGTAATCTAATGTTAGAACATTTTCATCGCTCCAAGAAAGAGCCTCGTACCTATTGGCGGTCACTCTCCATACCCCCAATGTATAAATTGATAAGAAAAATACAAATGAGGGGCGCCAGGCCGGCTTGGTCGGTGGAGCGTGCGACTCTTGACTTTGGGGTGGTGAGCTGGAGCCCCATAAAATCCTTAAGAAAAAAGGAAGAAAAATACGAATGACCGTAAGACAACTGGACAAAGGAAAGGCAAGCACATCTGAGGACCTGCAACGAATAATACACGTATGAAAAGATGTTCAACTTCACCAGTGATAAAGGAAATGGAAATCAACACCGTTTCCTCCCATCAGATGGGCAAAAACCAAAAAGATTCATAACATCTGGTACTAGTGAGTATGTGGGGAAACAGGCATTCTCATACATAGTTGGCAGGAGTATGAATTTTTACAGCCTTCTGTGAATAATCATCTGGCACTGTTTATTTACTGTTTGAAAGCCCGCACCGCTGGGCCCAGCAGCCCTGCTTTGGAAATCTATCAGAGAGATGAAAGGACCAGTAGGTAAGGATATATGTACAACACTGATTTCTGCAGGGATTGTGAACTGCTGAGTGCTGTGTACGCTATGACCTCCTCTTTGTGCCAGGCCTTGCTCTTGGCATAAAAAAAAAAACATGCCTCCTTCCAGGCTTCCCAGGAACGCTACGATTGCAGATAACGTTCTCACGCCACAGGGGAAGCTGGGGCGCAAAGAAGTGAAGTGACTGGCTGTGGGTCTGACGCTCAGCTCCGGAGTGGCAGAGCCAGCGTTCATCACCAGCTCCCTCTGGCCCCAAGCCAAGGATGATAACTTTCCAGCTAGGATACGCGAAACTCCCTCAGTGGGGGGTGGGGTTTGTCTTTTGGGACATCATTTTTTTTTAGGTGTTTTTGTATTTCCTGCGTTTAAGCCCCTTTGTTCCAAGCTCTAAGCAGCAGCCTGCTTCATTCCACCTCCATGGCCTGCATGGCTTCCTCCAGCAGGTCCCCTTGAACGCAGGTCTCCCTGTGGGGACGGCTCCCACCAGCAGCCCCTGCGCGGCCTGCACCTGCCATTCCCTCTTCCCTCGGTTTCACACGGCCCTCTCCAAGCTTTCACTTCTGGGGCAGTCCAAACTTTGGCACTGGCAGTGGTCTGCTGGAATAGCATTTGTTCCCTCTGACTTCACTAGCCCCTCAGCCTCCACCCAGTCATCACCTCCTCTGAGGAGCCTTCCCTGACCTCTAGACCTCATGTTCAGCTGGCACCTGTCCTCCAGCGCCGCCAGGGCAGTGTCCTGGCAGGAACGTTTTCGCAGAGTGGGCGTAGTCAGTCGCAAGGCTTGAGACATTTTTTAAAAAGATTTTATTTATTTATTTGAAAGAGAGAGAGAGAAAACACGAGCGGAGGGAGGGGCAGAGGGAGAGTTGGCAACTCAGAGGGGCTGAGCGGGCAACTGAGGCGGGGCTCATCCCAGGAGCCTGGGACCATGACCCCAGCAGGAGGCAGCTGGCTTAACCCACTGAGCCACCCAGGCGCTCCGCCTTGGGACATTTTTAAGATGCACAGTGAACTCAAGTCTCGTGGAAGGGGTGGAAGGCTGTGATGCTGAAATTGGGGTGAGGAAATAGTTAGTGGGGGGCTGGGTGGTGGGGAACATGTAAAATTCATTTCTTCATCCATCCAACAAATGTTTGTTGGCATTTACTCTGTGACAGGCACTGTTCATAGCACTGGGGAAGTCATCAATGAACAAAACAGAAAAATCTCTGCCCTTGGGAATTTATACTGGAGGGGTAAGGAAGGCGATTAACAAGTTATACTTTACATATAATTATATATTGTGTGTGTATATATATATATATATAATTATGCTTTATATATATTTTGATAGATGGATTATATGAGATGGCAAATAGAGCCATGGAGGAAATTAAGCAGGAAAGGGGGGGTGAGGTGTTGGAGGGGGCATTGGAATTTCCGAAATGGTGGCCAGCAAAAGACTCACTGAGAAGGAAACATTTAAGTAAAAATCTGAGGGATGTAAGAGAAGAGCCAGGCAGATATCTGGAGGAAGAGCATTCTAGCAGACGGGACAGTAGGTGCAGGGACCTGAGGTATCATGTTCAGGGAGGAGCAAGGAGGTGCTTGGGGGCCACCATTTTAGCTCATTCTCAGAACAAGATGGGGAGCCGCTAGAGTTATAAGAAGAAGAGTGACATGATCCTAAGTACATTTTAAGAGGGTCACGGTGGCTGCTGTGTTGAAAATAAGCTGGAGGGGAGGGCGCCTGGCTGGCTCAGCTGGAAGAGCATGCGACTCTTGATCTCGGGGTCCTGAGTTCAAGCCCCATGCTGGACATAGACGTGAATTAATAAAGAAAAGAAACTGGAGGGGCACCTGGGTGGCTCCGTCGTTAAGCGTCTGCCTTCAGCTCAGGGTGTGATCCCAGGGTCCTGGGATCGAGCCCCTCATCGGGCTCCCTGCTCAGCGGGAGGCCTGCTTCTCCCTCTCCCACTCCCCCTGCTTGTGTTCCCTCTCTCGCTGGCTCTCTCTGTCAAATAAATAAATGAAATCCTAAAAAAAAAAAATTGTAAGAAAAGAAACTGGAGGAAGGCAGAATGGAAGAAGGAAGAGCAAATTGGATAGGAATGCAATGATCGGGGAGAAAGCTGCTGGGGGCTCAGCCCAGGGTCCTAGCAGTAGAGGTGTAAGAAGTGGTTTAGTTCAGAGTATATGTTGCAGGCAATCAACAGGACTTGCTGATGTTTTAGCTGTTGGATGTGAGAGGCAAGTTTTTGCATGAGGAACTGGCAGGCTGGATTTGCTGTTTGCTGAGATGGGCGGGGTGCTGTGGGAGGGGCAGGCAGCCTGGGGTGGTGGAGACGGAGGGCCTGACTGACTTGTGTGAGCTCCCGGTGACAGGCCACTTCAAAACACCCAGCAGCTTCATTCCTTAAATTCTCTTGTGAATTAGACCCAGATATCTCGGGACTGAAAGCAGGCCTCCTAGGGTCGGCTGGCTTCCATTCGGTTATAGAGAACTCTACCGGTGAAAGCTGAGACAGTCCCTCTCATCCGGTGGCGCTTCTGACTAAAAACCAAATAGGAAAACAACAAATTCAAAAGCCATGAGTCTCTTCTATGACCGTACAGTGAATATTAACAGAAAGCCTAGAGCTGTGCCTTCTGGGAGATGCCACAGAGGGTGATGTCGGTGGATGATTAGAGAAACAGTCCCTTCAGAGCAGAGAGACCGGAAGTCGTGGCAGGCAGGATAATGGCCCCCCAAAGATGGCCGTGTCTTTCAAGCTGAGACTTAAATGTTTCAGGCCTTCACCAATTTTTCCAGGGGAAGGAGAGCTCATTACCTCTCCCTGGCAATTGTCTCTCTTCTTCTCTTCTTCTCTTCTTCACCTTCTTCACTCAGTGGCACTTTGACAGCCTCCTCCGGAGACCTCCTATGATCCCTGCCCTCAGATCTTCTTTATTTTATGGGGGGAGGGGCAGAGCGAGAGGGAGAGACAGAAGCTTCATCTCTTAAGAGAATCTTAACATGGAGCCCGACGCAGGGCTCGATCTCACAACCCTGAGATCATGACCGGAGCTGAAATCAAGAGTCAGACGCTTAACTGACTGAGCCACCCAGGCGCCCCCCTGCCCACATATTTTCAATTTATGCTGACACTTGCGTCATACGTGAAAACCTTTCAGAAACTCCAACGTATTATTTTATTGCAAAGCGTTATTACTGCTTGCCTGTAGGCAGACAAGTTCTTGTGTGATGAACTGCCTCAACTTGCCCGCAGGGAACATACATCTATCTGATAGTATAATTTACATTAACACAGAGAATTATGGCAAGAGCCACAAGAACAATATAGAATATATGGTATGAATCTAGATCTGCATTGCTCCCATCTTCCAGGGATCAAGAGGCCAGGCAGGACCCGAGAGCTTTGCCAGAGAGTCTTTTTATTTTTAATCTAATGTCTCTTTTTTAAGATTTTATTTATTCGCTTGAGAGAGAGAGTGAGAGAGAGAGAGCACGAGCAGGAGCCGGCAGGGGAAGGGGTGGGTAGGAGGAGAGGCAGAGGAAGAAGCAGACTCTTCACTGAGCAGGGAGCCCGACATGAGGCTCAATCCCGGGACCCCAGGATCATGACCTGAGCCGAAGGCAGACGCTTAACCGACTGAGCCACCCAGGCGCCCCAGTCTAATTCCTTTAAGTCATCGCTGCACCCAACACGAGCCACAAACGCACGACCCTGAGATGGAGAGCTGCACGCTCTACCAATCGAGCCAGCCAGGCGCCCCTGCCACACAGCCTTTTTCAACTTTGCGCTAGTAACTGCCATCACCTCTGTATGTTTCCTATTGCTGTTCTAAAAAAATGACCACAAACTGGGTGCTTTAAAACAACTTAGTGGCTTAAAACACCACCAGAAGACTTATTATCTTAGAGTTGTGGAGGTCAGAAGTCCTACAATCAGAGGGCCAGCAGGGCAGCGCTCCTTCCCGAGGCTCTGGGGTTGGGGATCTGTTTCCTTGCCTTTTCCACCTTCCAGACACCACCTGCATTCCTTGGCTTGGGACCCCTTCCTCCATCTGCAGAGCACATCGCCCCAACCTCTGCTTCTATCCTCATACCTCCTTCTCTGACTCTGATGCTCTTGTCTCCCTCTTGTAAGGACCACGTGATCATATTGACACACTTGGATCATCCAGGATAATCTCCCCATGTCAGGATCCTTACTTTAATGACATCTGCCCCGTCTCTTTTGCCATGAAAGATTACATACGCGTATCCAGGGGGTTTCTGGACATACTCTCTACTGAGTTGAGGAAGCTCTCCTCTATTCCTGGTGAACTGAGAGTTTTTATTCTGAACAGGTGTGGCATTTTATCAAAAAGCTTTTTCAGCACCAATTGATAGGATCGTTGAAATTTGCGTCTGTAGCCTGTTAATATGGCAGATTACATTGATGGATTTAGAATAGTGAAGTATCCTTGCATCTCCAGAATGAACCCCACTTGGACATGATATATGATTCCTTTTATACATTGCTGAAATCTATTTGCTAATATCTTTTTTTTTAAGTAATCTCTACACCCAACGTGGAGCTCGAACTCACAACCCCAAGATCAAGAGTCTCATGCTCTTCCGACTAAGCCAGCGAGGCACCCCCTATTTGCTAAGGATCTTGTGAAAGATTTTTGCATGTGCATTCATGAGGGTTATTGGTGTATAGTTTTCTTTGTTGTGTGATTTCTGTCTGGTTCTGATATCAGGTTAATACTAGTTCATAAAGCGAATTGGGAAGTATAGTTGATCCTTGAACATGGGTTTGAACTTATATGCAGATTTTTTACAGTACAATACTGTAAATGTATCTTCTCCCCCTTACGATTTTCTTAATAACATTTTCCTTCCTCTAGCTTACTTTATTGTAAGAATACAGTATATAATACATATAACATACAAAATATGTGTTAATCGACTATTGATGTTATCAGTAAGGCTTCTGGTCAATGGTAGGCTATTAGCTGTTAAGTTTTGGAGGAGTTAAAAGTTGTACATGGATTTTTGACTGTGTGAAGGGGTCAGAACTCCTAACTCCAGTGTTGTTTAAGGGTCAACTGTATTTTCTCCTCTTCTGTTTTCTGGAAGTAGCTGGTAGAATTGGTACAAATCCTTTTTTACATGTTTTGTGTAATTCTCCAGTACAGCTATCTGGGCCTGGAGATTTCTTTTTTGAGAGTTTTTACATTATAAATTCAATTTCTTGAAGTTATAAAGTTATTCGAATAATCTATTTCATAGTTGGTGAGTTGTGGCAGTTCACGCTTTTCAGGGAATTGGTCCATTCCATCTAAGTTGTCAAATTTACATGTGAGAAGATTTTCATTGTATTCTTTTATTATCCTTCTGCTGTCTGCAGGATCTGTAGTGCTACCCCCTGTTTGACTCTGGCTATTGATAATGTCTGTCTTCTGTCTCTTTCTTTTTTTAAGTTTATTTATTTACCTAGTAATCCTACACCCAACGTGGGGCTCGAACTCATGACCCTGAGATCAAGAGTCCCATGCTTGATCAAGAGCCAGCCACGCGCCCCTTCTCTCTCTTTTTTCTTTGTCAGTGGTAGTAGAGATTTGGCTATTGATCTTTTCAAAGAACCAGTTTTTTGTTTCATTGTTTTTCCCTATTGTTTTTCTGTTTCTGCTTTCATTGATTTCTGCTTTGAGCAATTATTGTTTTCTTCCTTCCACTTACTTTGGGTTTATTTTGCTCTTGTTTTTGAAGGTTCCTGAGGTGGAAGCTGAGATCACTGATTTGAGACGTTTTCTCTCTTCTAATATGTGCATTTAGTGCTGTATTTTCCTCCCAACACTGTTTTAGCAGCATGTCACGAATTTTGATATGTTGCATTTTCATTCTCGTTCAGTTTACGGTATTTTTTTAAATATCCTTTGAGACTTTCTCTTTGACCCGTGGATTATTTAGAAGTAGGTTTTGAGTTTCCAAGTGTTTGGAGATTTTCCTGTCATCTTTTTGTTTGTTGATTTTCTACTCTGATTTCATTGTGATCAGAGAACACAATTATTTAAAATTTTTCAGATTTGTTTTATGGTGCAGAATACGCTCTATCTTTGTGTGTGCTTTGTGGGCACTTGAAAAGAATGCATATGCTGCTGTTGTTGGCTGGAGTGTCCCAGAAATGTCTATTAGATCTTGTTGGTTGATGTTGTTGAGTTGAACATCCTTGCTTATTTTCTGTCTAGTTGATCTATTAGCTGTTGGAAAAGGGTTATTGAAGTGTCCAGCTACAGTTGTGGGGCTTCTCTGTCCCTAGCTTTTGCTTCACATATTTTGTAGCTTTTTTTTTTTTTTTTTTTTTTGGTGTCTATGCAGTCAGGGTTGCTATGTCTTCTTGGTGAATTTTGACATTTTTATCATCATATAAATCATCATATCCCTCTCTGTCACTGGTCATTTTCTTTAAAGTCTATTTCATCTGATATTAATAGAACCACTTCTGTTTTCTTTTGGTTAATGTTTGCATAATATATGTCTCTCTATCCTTTTATTTTCACCTTGGCTTATATATTGGAAGTGATATCCTTGTAGACAGTGTATAGTTGGCCCTGGTTTTTTGTTTTGTTTTGTTTTGTTTTGTAACTTACTCTTTTTTTAAGCTGGTTGTTTTTTTGGGTTTTTTAGGGGGTTTTGTTTGTTTTCTGTGTTTTGTTCTGTTTTAGTCATTGCTACACCCAACGTGGAGCTTGAACCCACAACCCTGAGATCAAGAGTCACACCCTCCTCCAACTGAGCCAGCCAAGCACCCCTAGTTGGCTCTGTTTTTAATGCACTCTGCCAGTCTTTGTCTCTTAATTGTATATAGAGTGTTAACACTTTTTTTTTTAAAGATTTTATTTATTTATTTGAGAGAGAGAGAGAACAAGAGAGAGAAAGCACGAAGACAGGAAGGGTCAGAGAGAGAAGCAGACTCCCCCCTGAGCTGGGAGCCCGATGCGGGGCTCGATCCTGGGACTCTGGGATCATGACCTGAGCTGAAGGCAAGCTCAAGCTCTAATGTAGCAATAATAATAATTATTATTATTATTTTAATTTTTGTTTTATTTTTAAATTAAAAAAATTTTTTTGTTTTCTGTTTGTTCTGTTTTTCATTTCTTGCTTTCTTTTTAGTACCTTCCTGTGGGTTACTTAGACATTGTTTTAGAAATCTCTTTCGATTTATCTAGGTTGTTTTTGAGTACATTTTCTTGCAAAGATTTTTGTAGCAGTTTCTCTAGGTATTACATTGTATTCACAGAGGACTTATGACAATCTACTGGTGTTCTCAATTTACCAGGTTGGGTGAAGTATAGAAATCTTACCTCCCTTTATACTCCCTTTCCTTCCCCTATTTATTATATAATTATATTATTATTATTTTATTTGCCCATATTTTTGTTCATTGTGTTCTTCTTTCTTCTTTCTTGATGTTCCAAGATTTCTTCTTTTATCATATCCTTTCTGTTTAGAGTAATTCCATTAGCTCTAAAACCCTAAATTAAAATCAAAATTTAGGGTTGGTTTAATGGTGACAAATTCTCTTAGTTTTTCCTAATCTGAGAATGTCTTGACTTTCCTTTCATTCCTGAAGGATGTTCTCACTAGGTATAGGATTCTGGGTTGACAATTCTTTTTTTTCACCATTAAAAAAAATACTGTGCCAATTGCTTCTGGCTTCCATGACTTCCGATATGAAATATGCTGTTGTTCACATTGTTATTTCCTCAAGATATCATTTTTTTTCTTGCTGCTTTCAAGATTTTTTTCTTTGTCTTTAGTTTTCAGAAGTTTAATTATGATGCACTTTGGTATGGATTTCTTTGAGTATACCCTGTATGAGATTTGCTCAGCTTCATGAATCTGTGGCTCTATGTTTCTTGCCATATTTGGGGAAACTTCAGTCATTATTTCTTTGAATACTTTTTTAAAAGTAAGCTCTACGCCCAACGTGGGGCTCGAACTCACAACCCCAAGATCAAGAGTCACATGCTCTACTGATTGAGCCAGCCAGGTGCCCCTCTTTGAGTACTTTTTAAGCCCTACCCTCTTTCTCATTTTCTTCTGAGACTCCTACAACATGAATGTTAGATCTTTTGTTATAATCTCTCAGGTCCTTGAGGCTCTGTTCATTTTTTAAAATTTATTTTCTCCTGGAGCACCTGAGTAGCTCAGTCGCTGGAGCATCTGACTCTTGGTTTTGGCTGGGGTCATGATCTTAGGGTCATGGGATCCAGCCCCACATCGGGCTCTGCGCTCAGGTGGGGATTCTCTCTCTCTCTCTCTCTCTCTCTCTCTCTCTCCCTCTCCCTCTCCCTCTCCCTCCCTCTGCCGTTCCCCCACACTCTGTCTCCCTTTCTCTGGAATAAATAAATAAATCTTTAAAATTTATTTTCTCCCTCTGTTGCTCAGATTGGGTCATTTCTATTATGTTATCTTCCAGGTTATTGATTCTTTCTTCTGTCACCTCCATTCTGCTGTTGAGCTCATCCTCTAAGTTTTATATCTCAGTGATTGTATTTTTCAGTTTTAAAATACCCATTTTGTGCTTCTTTATATTCTCGAATTCTCATTTGTTTCTATTTTATATGTGCTATTTCATTTTTAAGTGTATTCATAACTGCTTGCTGAAGCATTTTTATCACAGCAGCTTTAAAATATTACATTTCTGCCATCTCAGTGTTGGCAACTGTTATAGGTCAAATTGTACCCTTGAAACACAAAGGTGTGTTGATGTCCCCATCCCCTATTACCTGTAAATGTGTCCTTATTTGGAAATAGCATCTTTGAAGATGCAGTTAAAATGAGGTTAGTAGGCTGGGTCCTAATGAAATATGACTGGTATCTTTATAAAAGGAGGTAACTTTGGACGCAGATACAGGGGGAATGCTATGTGATAACAGAGAAAGATATTGGAATGATACCAACGTGAGCCAAGGAATTGACAGCCACTGCAGAAGCTAGGGAGAGGCCAGGAAGGATTCTCCCCTAGGGGCTTCAGAGGGTGCATAGCCCTGTGAACACCGTGAATCTCAATTTCGGACTCCTAGGCTCCGGAACTGTGAGACAACAAACTCCTGTTGTTTTTAAGCCACTCAATTTGTACTACTATGTTATTGGCAGCCCTGGGACACTAAGACAGCATCTTTTCATCTTTTTCCATCAGTTTGAGATCTTCGTGATCCTTGGTATGATGACTGACTTTCAGGTGAAACCTCGACACTTGGGGTATTATGTTGTGAGACTCCCTATTGTATTTAAACCTTCTGTTTTAGCCAACTTCCTGTGACACTCTCCTGTCAAAGGAAAGAGGAGATGCTGCCATGTTACTGCCAGGTGGTGGGGAAAATCCAGGTGACCCCCCGGGCCTCCTTTCCAAACACCCAGGAGGGGCTGCTGGGTGGGGCTGGGAGTTCCAGCTCCCCACTCGGGCTCTACTGATCCCTCCCCGGCTAGGAGGTGTAGGGGCCTTGTTACTGGTCTCCACATGGGTTCTACTGACACCATGAGGGGAAGTGGTCCTGTTACTGCGGGGCAGTGCTGAGTGTCCTGACTCTCCTCCAAGCCTCTTCTGATGCCACTGAGGCAGGAGGCTTGGGGTGGCTCATTACAACCTTGTGAGGGTGGAAATCGAGGCTCCTCCCTTGGCCTTTGCTGGTGTAGGTGGGGATGGTGCCACAATTTTTCTGTAGTGCTTGGCTGGAGAAAAGCAGTTATTGTCTAAATGTTTTCTGTCATTCTTGGCTGTTTCTTTTCTGGTCTTTGGCTAAAGAGAGCAAGCTTTTTCTTGGGCCTTTTTTTCCCCCCTGCACTCGCTGGCGGTTCCAGCTTGCAGGCCTCCACACTTCGGGGTTACCACTTCCTGCAGCTGCAAGCATATGGTACGTGAGGCTGAAGGAAACCCAGGGAATTCACCACCATATTGTTCCTTGCATCCGAAGATCCCTAAACGATCTACCTTATTCTCTCCACCCTTCACAGTCTTCGTATGCTTTCTTGTTTACGTTAGTTTGTTTGTTTATTCGTTTATTTATGTATTTAATCTCTACACCCAACATGGGGCTTGAACTCAAGACCCAGAGAGCAAGAGCAGCATGCTCTTCCAACAGAGCCAGCCAGGCGCCCCGTATGTTTGTTTCATATACAATGTCAAAGGATTTTAGTTGTACTGCATCAGAGAAATAGCAGAAACTACGTGTATTTCCATCTTCCAGAGAGCAGAAGTCCTAGACTTCTTTTTAAAATAATTAATTCGAACAACATAGGCCAAAGGTAAAAATACTTCCCCACTCTCAGTCTCCTTCAGAATCAAGAAAATGGGCAGCCTCGGGGCTTCAGGATGGCTGTCTAAGGCCATATTAGCCTTGGCTTTACTATCCCACACTCGGTTGGGAAACCCCAAATACACATCTGTCAAAGAGTGTTTTGTGCTGCTTATGTTCGTTCTTATTCATTGGTTTTTTTCAAAGTAAGCTCCACAGAGCACCTTCCTCGGGGTCACCTTGAGATGCTTAATAAAAAATGCATTCAGACCTGCTGAATCAGAGCCCAGGGTTGGAGCCTTGGAACCTATATTTTAACAAGCATCCCTTGTCCCCAAGAGATCCTGAGGTGCCCAAATATTTGAGAACCACGGATCTAAGCCAGTGATAAAATTGCTGCAACAGACCGGGCCGGGGATGAAGCCTTACAGTGCGCCTGGACGCTCTCCTTTGGGAGCTATTACTCATTCATCAGGGCCCTCTGGGCAGACTGGATCAACCCGTCCCTAATCCACCTCGTTGGCCTTATGGCCAGTCACTGTTGTGCTGCTTTGCACAAATAATATCTTGAAAGTCCTCAGACGGTGTTGTGCCAGATTTCACTTGCTCTCGATCTACCACCGCAGCTGCCCTGACCTATCATTCTAGTAAACCTATCAGAGATAATGAAACTAGTCTGATGGGATTTGTTCTCAGGGAAATCATACTGGGTCCAGTGAGCAGACATGCTTGAAAAAGAATCCATTTCAGATTGTCTCCTGGAATCAACATCAAGCTGACTGATCTGTCCACTTCCACTTGCGCTTCTTTCCTGTTTTGAAACCCAGGATTGCATCCGCCTCTCTTCTAGAGACTTCTAGCACCTCTCCTACTCTCCACATTGATGAAAACAAAAGTATCCCCAAGAGTGGCTTAAAGGTCTCATTTGCAGACACTCCCAGTGCTCCGAGAGATGTCATTTGTCTAGACCAAAGACTTGAACCTGGTTAAAGCCATGAAATACTTTTTTAAAAAAGATTTTATTTATTTATTTGAGAGAGAGAGACAGAGAGACAGAGAGAGCATGTGAACAGGGGGAGGGGCAGAGGGAGAGGGACAAGCAGACTCCCCACTGAGCTCGGAGCCCGAGGAGCCTGAGGACCCCGGGACCATGTCCTGAGTGGAAGTCAGATGCTTAACCGACTGAGCCATCCGGGCACCCAGCAATGAAATATTCTTAAAAACCATTTTAACCACTTTATCCATCCTGGACTTTTCTTTCTTTTTTTAAAAAAAGATTTTATTTATTTATTTGACACAGAGAGAGATAGAGCGAGCACAAGCAGGGGGATCAGCAGTCAGAGGGAGAGGGAGAAGCAGGCTCCCCGCTGAGCAGGGAGCCTGATGCAGGGCTCAACCTGGGATCATGATCCAGGGCACCTGGACTTTTCTTTATTTAGCACTGTTTGATCGAGATTGTTACTCTTCCAAGTGTGGTTGGAGGACCAACTGCATCAACATCATCTGGGAACTTGTTAGAAATGCAAATTCTTGGGCCCCACCCAGACCTACCAAATCAGAATCTCCATTTTATTTCTTTTTAAGATTTTATTTATTTGACAGGGAGAGAGAGTGAGAGAGCACAAGCTGGGGGAGTGAGAGAAGGAGAAGCAGGCTTCCCGCTGAGCAAGGAGGCCGATGTGGGGCTCGATCCCAGGACCCTGAGATCATGACCTGAGCTGAAGGCAGACGCTTCACCGACTGAGCCACCCAGGTGCCCCCAGAATCTCCATTTTAAGTGCTCACTTTGGCAGCACATATACTGAAATTGGGAATGACATGGAGATTAGCATGGCTTGCTACAAGGACAACACACAAATTCATGAAGTGTTCCATATTTTTTTTTAAAAAGAATCTCCATCTTAACAAAATCCTGAGATAATGCATATGTGTGCTTAAATTTAAAGAGCAATGGGCTAGACTTTTCAGTATGAAATTTTCTCCTTGACAGAAAATACAGGTACCAAGTGAAAGCAGAGGCACTCTGGTCTATCTTTATCATTCATCACTATGTCATGGTCACTTGTCTGCTTTTCTCGATTGTCTTCTTGCTCTTGACGTAACTTATAAAAAGCTCTTCATGTTGCCCTTACTATGTGGTGCTAAGTCTTCTGAACACTGTTCATGCAGGTCTGTGCCAGCCTCCTGCGTTTATCATTGGCCTTACGTGTTCCTTTCCAAATTTAACCTGCTAAGAACTGAAGGTAAGTGATGTTTCTTCATCAAGAATCTACAAGGCACAATAATCCCCTGTATAGAAAAATCTGTTGGAGTCCAGGCAATAGACCAATCAGAAGGAGTTGCTGTATTTCTCTTTCTGCATAAACCCTCAAGCGATCCTAGATTATCAAAAGAGTCCCTAAGACTGGCCCCTGGAGGATCTTGTTATTTATTCCAGAAAGGGAGACAAGACCACCCTCTTACATTGTTGGTAGGAATGCAAGCTGGTACAGCCACTCTGGAAAACAGTATGGAGGTTCCTCAAGAAGTTAAAAATAGAGCTACCCTACAACCCAGCAATTGCACTACTAAGTATTTACCCCAAAGATATAAGTGTAATGATCCGAAGGGGCACCTGCACCCCAATGTTTATAGCAGCAATGTCCACAAGAGCCAAACTATGGAAAGAGCCCAGATGTCCATCGAGAGATGAACGGATAAAGAAGATGTGGTATGTATATACAATGGAATATTATTAATCCATAAAAAAAAGGAAATCTGGCCATTTGCAATGATGTGGATGGAACTAGAGAGTATTATGTTAAGTGAAATAAGTCAATCAGAGAAAGACAATCATCATATGATCTCACTCATATGTGGAATTTAAGAAACGAAACAGAGGAGCACAGGGGAAGGGAGGGAAAAACAAAACAAGATGAAACCAGAGAGGGAGACAAACCATAAGAGACTCTTAATCATAGGAAACAAACTGAGGGTTGCTGGAGGGGAAGGGGTAGGGGATGGGGTCACTGGGTGATGGGCATTAAGGAGGGCACGTGATGGAATGAGCACGGGGTGTTACATAAGACTGATGTACCTCTGAAACTATAATACAGTATATGTTAATTAATTGAATTTAAATTTTTAAAAAAGATGTTAGTTGGAAGATGCTTTCTAAAAAGAAAAAAGAAAAGAAAAGGAGACTATTCCACCTGTTGTTCTCAGTAAGTTCTATATGTTTCTTAGTTAAGGATCTGTGTAATAGACCACACCCCACTTTCAAGTGCCCCACTCCATATTGTTGATTTCTGGGAGCCCCACCCTATTTTCCTACACTGTTCCAGCTTCTGCTTCTCCCCATCTTCCACTTGCAAAGCTACTTACAGAAATCTGATCACTTAGTGTCCGTAATGAAACACCCCTGTCCATGCTAAGGGCGCTTTCTGTAGTTCCCCCGGAAGCTGGCAATCCCTGGCGTGCCTCAATGGTTCTGGATTAATTAGAAGGGTGCCCTCCCCCATTCTGTGCTGCACTCCAGCACCTGGGTTTTGAAATAGGTCTGCTTTTGTTCAGTCTCTCAAGGTCTCCCTTAGGCAGGTCCAGCAACTCAAGGTTCTCATTTGCCCAACCACAGAATTTCCAGGTCTGGAAAAGGACTCGATGCCATTATTATCCCCCTAGAGCTCCTCTTATCTTTTTATAGCTCTTCTCACCCTGGAAAACTCTTTTCTTCTCTCATGGTGACAAAGCAAATGACCCCACAGATATGAATGGATGCAAATAGACACCAAGGTGTCTTTGGGGGAAAGGAAGGAGGAGGAGAAACTGTAGTGACAAGCCTCCAGGGAAGTCATTCAAAAGTGCCCAGGTAGCCCTGCATTTGGTTCATTTCCCCACATTTAGGGAATTTCCCAGAGAGCTCATTATTGATTGCTAATCTAATTCCTTTATGGTCAATGAACATACTCTGTGTTATTTGCATCCTCTTAAATGTATTGGCACTTTCTTTATGGCCCAGCCAAGGGTTTCTCATGGCGAATGTTCCACCCTTAAAAACAAAGTGTATTCTGCTGTTGCTGGGGGAGAGAGCGATCCGTATCCATTAGGACGAGTTGATGGACGGTGTCTCAATGACGAGCTACTTGCTCTACTGGTTACCGAGGAAGAAGTGTTAAAGCCTCCAAATATAACTGTTGATTTGTCTATTTCTCCTTTAAATTCTACCAGCTTTTGCTTCACATATTTTGCAGCTCTGTTATTAAGGTACGTACACACTTAGAATTACACCTTCTTATGCATTGACAATTTCATCAGTACAAAATATCCCTCTATATCTCTGGCAATGCTCCTTGTATTAAATCTACTTTTCAGATGTTAATATGTATATATTATATAGTCATGTTATATATAAGATAAACACTATCTAGAGATATGTATATAGTATGTAGCTAAAATAATAGAGTTCTTATGATTAGTGTTTGTGTAGTATATATTTTTTTATCTTTTTACTTTAACCTAAGTAACTGGGTTTCTTATAGGCAGTCTTTTTTGTTTTTGTTTTTGTCAGTCTGGCAACTTCTGCCTTTTGTTTGGAGTGTTGGCTACATTTACTGCAGGACATTAGTGTAGTATTTCTTTAAAGTCAGCTGTATGCCCAGTGTGGGGCTTGAACTCACAACCCCGAGATCGAAAGTCGCTGAGCCAGCCAGGTGCCCCCATTAGCGTAGTATTGACATGGTTGTTTCTAAATCCCTCTTCAAGAGGTCATACTTGTTTTGGGCACCATCAGGGGACAACATCCCCGGGCTCCCTAGTGCTGATCAGGTCACTCTACAGAAAGGGTCGGCCTTTCACACCAGAAAGCAATGGTTCCAGGAGTACCCCTGACATAACTGCAAGGCCAGAACATATAGGAGATATTATTGCAGTATTTACCTAGAACCCACCTAGGACCATCCCCTCAAGACAGGACCATCAAAATAAATAAGCAAATAACAGTAACAAGAGCTAGACTTTACTGAGTGTGGACTGCGGGCCAGGCAGTGTGGGAAGGGCTTTACAGAGAAAACCCCATAGACCACTCACCACTCCCTCTATGATGTAGGGTCCATTAATGGTGAAGAAGAATCAGAGCCACAGAGAGGTTAACAATGTAATCCAGGTCATGGAGTTGGAGTATTATTTACATCTAGGTTCTTTTGACTTTGCTGCCCTAAATTTTTTTACTTTAAACTTTCTATTCTGAAAAATTTCAAACACATACAAAAGTAGAGCAATAGGGGCGCCTGGGGGGCTCAGTCAGTTGAGCATCTGACTCTTGATTTCGGCTCAGGCCATGATCTCAGGATCTGAGATAGAGCCCCGCATCGGGCTCTGCCCTGGGCGTAGAGCCTGCTTAAGATTCTCTCTCTCCCTCTCCTTCTGCCCCTCCCTACTCTCTCCCCACTCCCCCCCCAAAAAAGTAGAGCAAGAACCCCCATGTACTTATCCCTTAGTTTGAACAACTATCAGTGCAAGGCTGATCTATACCCACACTCGCTTCTCCTCACTGCATATTCTGAAGCAAACCCTAGATCTCATATTATTTTATTCATAAATATTTCATTATATTTCTCTAAAAGGACTTTTTTAAAGCATAAACACAATATTGTTATCACACCAAAAATACTAACAGTAAGACTTCAATATCATCAAAGATTCAGTCGGTATTTAAATATCCCTGAGAGTTTCATAAATTTTTACAGATTTTTTTGTTCATGTCCGTATCCACATATTGCAATTGATTGATCTATCTTTTGAGTCTCTTTTAATCTATAGGTCCCTTCTTCCCCCCCCCCCCTTGGAATTTATTAATGCAGGTGTTAGCTAGTTTTCCTTGTAGAGTTTCCCAGTGTCTGTGGATTTTGGTGATTATATCCCTACAGTGTTTTTAAAGTAAACTGAGAGTTAGATCTAGAGACTTGTGAAAATCCAGGTTTGGTTTTTTTGGCAAGACAATTTCATAGGTGACGATGCTGTGTAGTTTCATCAGAAGTACGTAATAGCTGATTGTCTCTCTTCTTATGATGTTCACAGACATTAGTGAATCATTGCCTAGATCCATTGTTTCATTAGGGATTGCCAACGGTGATAGTCTTTCACTCCTTCTTCACTCATTAGTTGGAGTACTTCTATAAAGAAAAACTTTCCATCATCAAGTTTTTGGTTATGCTGAGGTATAATTTCACAGAAGAGACTACAGTGACAACTTGCTGGTAGAAGCCTCCATATACGTACACCTCAAGCTTGGGCGCCCCGTGTTTACAATCACACCTTCGGCCTTTCTTCCAAAGCATGCCTTCCATGCTAGTGTGTCTGTGTCCAGCCTGGACCACAGGGAAATTGGGAGAAAAGCTTAAAAATACATAAAGTAGCAATCCAGGAGTCCCTTTATACGGAAGTCTGAAAGAAAGAAAAACAAGAGAAGAATAAAAAAAAGAAGAGACGAAAATTTCTCATAACTGGAAGAAAGATTTTAGTTTGAAAAGACCACAAGGGGCAAGTAGAATAAAAGAAAAGAAGATTTGCCTCTAATAATACATCCTTATGAAGTCTTAAGATATTGAGAATAAAGAAAAGACCCTTAAAGCTTCTAGAGAGGAAAAAAAAAAGTCTATCTGCAAAGAAATAAGAATCCTCATTGGCAACACTTAGATGCAAAAGACAAAAACCCAACAAGAGTAGTATCTGTAAAGTTTGAGGGAAAATTACTTTGAACCTACAATTATATATCAGTTAAATATAAGAACAAAAATAGACTTAGGCATGAACTTCTTCAGAAATTTCATCTCCCCGTTATCTTCTCTAAAAAAACTAATTACTTGAGGGTATGCTCCAAGAATCAAAAAAAGAGATCCAAGAAAAATGAAGGCCTGGGATCTAAGAAGCAGAGACACTAGCCCAGGAACGTGATGAGAAAAAAAATCCCAAAATGGCGGCCGTGCAAGAGGGAGGCTTAGAGTCGGTACATGTAAGCTGTCTATTCAAACAACAGGAAGATATCAGTCATATGGTGACAAAGACACATCTCTTTGGCAACAACAGAGAGAAGGATAATTGGAAACTGTAAGAAAAACAAACCTCTTCAAAAAGTCATAATCCATGTATAAAACAATCTAAAATGTGGCATGATTAAGCAACTGGTAGAGTGTAGGAAAAGAGAAACCATTTGAACTGGAAATCCTTGCTAGTCTCCTTTGAGTGGCTTGGGAATAAAGGTATAGGATTCCATCTCCTCCAGTGATCAAATCACACACAGATTCTGCAATGACTAGCGTTGACAAAATGATGTGATTCTGAGAGCCAGCGGCTCAGAATCAACCTACAAACAAAGCACAAAAGACATATACAGTTATAGGGGTGCCCGGGTGGCTCAGTCATTAAGCGTCCACCTTTGTCTCAGATCATGATCCCAGGGTCCTAGGATCGAGCCCCGTGTCGGGCTCCCTGCTCGGCAGGGAGTCTGCTTCTCCCTCTCCCTCTGCTTCTCCCCCTGCTTGTGCTCTCTCTCTCTCTCTCTCAAATAAATAAATCTTTTTTTAAAAAAAAAAAGGCATACACAGTTACGGAAGAGAATGTAAATATGAACTTTATGTAAACTTTGACAATGTGAAACTAATCAAATAACTGACAGAAATCGGGAGAAACGTTCTCATTTTTGTTCTCATTTTGCAGAGTAGAGCCTCATGAAGTAAGTATGCATGGAAACGCAAGTACATTATGCAAAGAATTGAAGGTAAACAATTGAGAAGCTCAAGAGGAAATGGGGGGATCTAAATTCCTCAACAGGCATGAGGAGAGTTGATGCTGCTTAAAGGAACTAAGTCAAGATTTTGAAGTAGAAGCCCCTCGTTTAGAATTATGGAAATAACCAAGAGAACAACAAAAATCAGAAATGGTCAAAAGAGGCTCACAAGTATCAAAAGATACTCTAATGAGTAGGACAGGGGTAGAAGCAGGAAGAATCCCTGTACTTTCAATTTCATAACCTCCTCTACTGTTCATTCATTCATTCATTCATTCAACAGATACAGAACACCTACTACTGTACCAGGCATTATTCGAAGCCTGGGGATATAGGAGGGAGGCTTGGAAAGAATCAGTCCCGGTCAGAGCATGTAACAAGTCGTCTATTCAGACAGCTGGAAGAGATCAGCAACGTGAGGGCAAAGGCACAGAACGCTTTTGGCAACAAGAAAAGAAAGATAATCAGAAACTCTAAGAAAAACAAACTTCCTCAGAAAGTTTTAAGACCTGCTCCAAGTGATTGTTCCCAGGACATGGAAGACCTGCTCCAAGTGATTGTTCCCAGGACATGGAAGACCTGCTCCAAGTGATTGTTCCCAGGACATGGAAGACCTGCTCCAAGTGATTGTTCCCAGGACATGGAAGACCTGCTCCAAGTGATTGTTCCCAGGACATGGAAGACCTGCTCCAAGTGATTGTTCCCAGGACATGGAAGACCTGCTCCAAGTGATTGTTCCCAGGACATGGAAGACCTGCTCCAAGTGATTGTTCCCAGGACATGGAAGACCTGCTCCAAGTGATTGTTCCCAGGACATGGAAGACCTGCTCCAAGTGATTGTTCCCAGGACATGGAAGACCTGCTCCAAGTGATTGTTCCCAGGACATGGAAGACCTGCTCCAAGTGATTGTTCCCAGGACATGGAAGACCTGCTCCAAGTGATTGTTCCCAGGACATGGAAGACCTGCTCCAAAGTGACTTGCTGGGAGCTTTTCACACCGCACTTTCTTCCCTGAATGTTTCCCAAACCCAAGTCCAGCAGCACCGAGAAGAGGTCCAGCTGGGCTTGTCTCAGTGAGGTCACAGAGACGTGGGATGGATGGCGGCCTCCTCTACAGGCAAGCCACCTACTCATCTCCGACAGCGAAGTCAATGTGCCAGTCCCATCGACGCTATGATGCAACCGTAGCTGGTGACCAAAACCCTTTTGAAACACGCACCGTGAGGCACCTTGACTTCCGGCGGCCCATGACCTAGTCAACATTCGGCACTACACAGACGCATATTTTTGGCTACAGCAAGAAAAAAGGCTAAAGCAGCTCAATAGAGCTACTCCACGGACCTTCAACCGCCAAGTAGTCCCAGGAGACCACTCCCTTACGTTCCTCACCGAGTGTCTCCCAACGTGGTCATAGCATAACTATTATTGAGGCCAATACCTTCATGAGAATGGGCCACTTTCTTTCTTCGGCTGGGCCACTTTCTGCCCCAGTCATCTCTACTTCATTCTCCAGAGACAGAGGTGCTCTGCCTCCACGGATAGCCTAACCCTGTCTCATCTGACTAGGGACCCCTTTTTGTGCAAACGTTCTAGAGAGCACTCCTCTAACACACCAGGTCCAAATCCACCTGTCCACTGCCCACCACAAGGTGACTGGACAACAGCCAGAAAGAACACATAAGCCAGATTTTGGAGGAGGCTTCTGGTTACCACATACCTTCTACCAACAAGATGACTGAGCCACACACATCCCTAAAGCCAAATTGGCTTATGACACTGTGTGCCCATCTCCTAGAACACCTCCTTTTCACAGTAAGCCCGGTGTTCTGCCTCATACCAAGCAGCTGCCTCATGATCCTTTACCTTCGGTCAATAAATGTCAGTTACCTACTACACACCAGGCACTGTGCTACGTGTGAGTCCTGGCTTCCCACAGGCCATGTGGTACCCTTGAGAAAATTTGAAAAAGGGCACTCCTCCAGACAGCCATCTCTGTCCCAGGGTGCATGATTTGGTGAGTATAGTGAAGGCTGAATATCCCTTCTTGGCCAGATTCCCTTTGTGCAGTGAACAATCTGCACAACTGTACACAGCAGGCCTACAGAGATTCAACAGTAAAAAAAGAGCTTCGTCACTAACTAGAAGCATTCTAGGTTCCCCCAAGAAGGCCCATGGGACATCTATGTCTGCCAATGATCTCATCTCGCTCTCCTCCTACAGTGTCTGCTCACCTGGCCCCATTACAGATTTAGGGCCATTCCCTGGGCCCAATCACATTCCCAGAGATTATGAACCCTGTCACCTTCATGTCTAGCTTCTCCTTTTCCATGCATATCCACCTTGACTTTCACCATTCCTTACTAGACCCAGCTGGTCTCAACTTAACCCAACACCCCACCCTGCACCCTACACCCTTGGGATTCAGTGCTGCAAAATGTTGTTCGAAGACATCATTTAGGAAATGTTGGAGCAAGCAACACTACCTCCAGTACTCATCTCACTTCGCCCCATTTAGCGGACAGTGAAAGGAAAAGCCAGGCACGTCCCTCCCCACTCTTCCGTAGGCTGCTCAAATCACCGTCAAACAGATGGCCAGCATCTATTGACTGTGGTCCCCAGACCCCTCTGCCTTGGCCAAAGACCATGTTCTTTTCACCTTCTCCCTAGATCCAGCCAGGCGAAGCAACACGCAGAGAAGACAACTTTAGCATCGCTAAAGAGAATATGTAACGTATCAACCCGAAGCCCCTGCATTTCCACTTTCCCCCAGCATTTAAGGCTTCCCCCAAGAGCACTGCCAGGTGCGTGACTTAGACGTGGATGACCAGGGGTGCTCAGGGAAGTGGTCTCCCCCGGAGAAAGGGCACGCTTAACCCGGAGATGATTCCAGATCCTCTGCTTTGAGCCACAGGAAGAAATGCTGAAACAAAGCAGCAAAACCCCAGCAGTGTCTCATATGCTGTAACCCTAGACGGTTTTAGAAGTATGTCCATGAGGAGAATACCCCTGCAGGGTTTTCTTGGACTAGAGAAGGATAAACACTTCTATTGCCTCCTGATGCTGCCAGAAGCATGAGAGGGAGGGGCCCCTCTGGTCACTGAGAGCCACACTGGGCAGGAATTCCCAAGTCCGTCCTTGGTGTGGGTAAGTAGCTGCCCTCACCGGGACCTGAGGATACTGGGAGCTCCTGGGGCGCCTGGCTGGTTCAGGGGTTAGAGCCTGTGACTCTTGAGCTCGGGGCCGTGAGTGTGAGCCCCACAATGGGCAGAGAGCCTACTTTTTAAAAATTTGATTTAATTTAAAGAAGAGATACTGGAAGCTTGGGCTCCTGAGTTGCACGGTCTGGGTTCAACTCTTGCCTCCGTTGCTTACAATCTGAACTACAAAAAAAGCCATCTGGAGTCATGGAAAGCACAGAGGGGCTGGACACCGGACTGCCGGGCTTTGAATCCCTGCTGTCCCCCCTCACCAGTGATCACCAGTCTTTGCAGCAGGGACTGCTTGTCTCCCCATCTCTGAGGTGAAAAATAGAATCTTCCCCTCCCGGGGCCGTTGTGGCGCAGGTGGGAGAACACGCATGGCCTGGCCCGTACCAAGCAGCCGCTAACTCTCGGCCACTGCGGTTATGACTCCGTTACGTGTCCATTTCTCACGCCCTGAAAACGGCAAGGTAAATAAAGGAAAAAGGGCCCCTCTCTGCGGCATCATGTGAGCCCCGTCTCCTCTGTGAGCTGGGGAAGCAAGGGACAAATTTCTTTTCTTCCATATGGATTCAGGCTGCACGGTCTCTGAGAACCTGGGTTTACCCGAAAGAGATCGATGTGCGTATTAGAGTCTCATCCAGCTGAGGCCAATTGCAAACCAGGAAAAACAGGACAGTGTGTGTGTCTCCGCGACCCCCACCGAGGGGGAGCTCTGGCAGGGGATGACTTTTGGCGAGTCACAGCCCAGCCCGGCCCAGCCCTGCCTGCTGGAAACCCCAGAGCTGCAGGTGCTGGGCCGCGGGACTCAGACGTGGGCCAATGTGCCACCGGGGGTGGGGGGGTGGGGGTGGGGTTACACAGTTTTATCCATTGTTTTCTTCCATCGCCTCTAGCTTTTCAATCAGGGTTGAAGAGCCTTTCTTTAGGTTAAAGGGGAATATGCTCAGCGCACCCAGCCGGCTCAGTCAGAGGACAGTGCGGCTCTTGATCTTGGGGTCATGAGTTCGAGCCCTGTGTTGGGCATAGAGATTACTTAAAATAAATAAATACATGTTTTAAAGGGGGGGTGTGCCCATGTTTTCTTTTAATATTTGTAAGGTTTTTTATCTTACATTTGGATCTTTGATTCAGAGAGAGTTTATTCCTGTGCATGGTGTGAAGGTTGGCTCTCACTTTGTATTTTTCCAGATAGCAAGTCCATATATCCAGAATCATTTATTTAAAAAATCCATTTTTGCCCTGGTAACATGTTTCTTCTTCTTCTTCTTCTTTTTCTTTTTTTAAATAAACGACACCCAATGTGGGGCTCAAACTCACAACCCTGAGATCAAGAATCACGTGATCTGCTGACTGAACCAGCCAGGCGCCCATATGTTTATTCCTTAAAAATTCTAGTGATAAGTAAAATGTTAAGGAAGAAAGCAAAAAGAAAAAATATCAGCAACAAAATATCTCACTACCAAATTATATTTTGGTGCCCAAACTTCCCTACTTGTCCTTACACATAGGCACACACTCTCTTGCATTCTCACTCGCTCTAAGAATGAGATTTTTATCACAGACACCTTTATTCACATTTTGTTGGCCCCCATTCCTAACCAGAATTAAGAGCCTGGTATGTGGCTTCCTACACTTTTTGTTACATTCTATACACACTTACTCATGCACATACAGGCTGTTATTTGTTTTACAAAAATGGGATGACATTACATGTATTCCTCAGCAACATATCTTTCCTACTTCATGCTTTAAGGAATCTCTCCAAGCCAGCGGGTAGAGACCCGATTCTCCCTTTTTAACGGTTACTACTCAGCGATGTGGATTTGCCAGACTTCTGTGCAATTAAGCATCGACGGACATTGATTCCTTTTGCTACCGTAAACTGAGCCACTGTGAACATCCTTGTACATGGGTAGCAGTGTGCTTGTTTCTGTGGTACTTGTCACTTTAAACTCTTCTGTGCTGGGCCACCTGAGTGGCTCATTCGGTTAAGCGTCTGCCTTTGGCTCAGGTCATGCTCCCAGGGTCCTGGGATCCAGCCCCACGTTGGGCTCCCTGCTCAGCGGGGTGTCTGCTTCTCCCTCTGCCCCTCATCCCTGCTTGTGCTCTCTCTGTCAAACAAATAAATAAAATCCTTAAAAAAATAAACTCTCCTGTACTGTTGAATTTTTACCATGAACCACTATCAATTTTATTTAAAACAAAATATATCGGTGCCTCGACCTTCTTGAGTACTCTGCTCAATGCCCCATGAATTATGAGTTTTTCCAGTCGGCCTAGTGGGAACAAGCATTATCTCCCTCTAATCATTCCAGATGGTTCTTTCCCCAGCCTCGGGTAGTGTCCGTACATGTGTGTGCTGCTCAGCAGAGCCTCTCCTGGCACAGATCTTTCGTCTCTGGCATCCTGTCCTTCCGTGGTCTCCCTGGACTCTCAGCTCTGTCTCCTTAACTCAGGGGGCCCACCGAGCTCACCTCAGCTCTGTCCCCTATGTCTTAGCCTGACGCTTTCGCAAGCAAAGAGGCTAAGGTGATTCTCGGGCTCCCCTCGTTTGCTTCCCATCTTCCTGGGATCACTGTCCTTCAGCGTCTAACATTCAGCGTCTGGAAAACCATGGTCTCATGTATTTTTGTCCGTTTGTACTTCTTGCCTCATGCAGGAGGGTCAGTCTGGACCCCGTTAGACACAGAAATCCGCCGTTACTTTCTCAGAGCAGCTAGCTGGCTGGTCCAAGTTCCTGCTAGTAAATAGAGGACCCAGAACTAGGACGGAGGTCTCCTGACCTCGAATCTGAAGTTGAGACAGAACTGTTTCTTGTCCCTCCAGCTCCGGGGGCAACTTGACAAAGGCAGGTGAGTTTACCAGCTGCAGACAAAGTGAGAGGCCGTGACCCTGGGGTCTCTGCAAGGTTCAGAGCAGCCTGCCCCGCCCATCCCTAATAACCAGCAAAGATTTTCTGTGCACCTGGGCGGGAGGCTTCGGGCCCTTCTAAGGGACAGAGGAGCAAGTGCCACTGTCTCTGGCCACAAGGCTCCAGTCCAGTCGGGACAAAGACTGCAGGGGACGCATTCCTCTCTCAATAACTCATAGATTGACTCATTCAACTCTGCAGCAGAGCGAGTCAGGAGGCTTCACGACCGGTGGACTTTTCTCAGGAAAGGCTTCCCAGAGGAGGGAGGACTTGGATTCCAAAGATGGGCGTCAGGCCCTGACTGAGAAGGACAGTAAAAGCAGGACGTGGTCGCCACATGCCCTGGTTAAATGCACTCACGAACTCGGAGGGTCCTTGGCTGTAAGAAGAGTCTGAGCCTTGGGGTATGGAAAGGAAACAGATGTTACTCCTGGCCAGGGAGCAGACCTCGATGACCTTCCATGTGACTGAAGCCCCGAGGGGAGGAAGGTGCCAAATAGGACACCCCCATTTCCTACCACAGGCTCTGACCAGGGCCCACCCCCACTCTTCCTTAGCAAAACAAAGCTCCCGGGTAGATGGTTTTTCATGTGAAATCAGAGTATTTCTGCTTTCTTTACCTTCTTCCTCTCTCCATCTATTCTTTTTTCAAAACTTTCAACAGGATCATCACTATTCACTGTAGAGGAGACAGCAAGTTATGAAACATACGCGCGCATCTTCCCAGGTCGGGGAAAGCTGGGCTGTGCCCTTGAAGCTACAGGACAAACACTCGAGACCTTAGTCATGTGGTCCTCCACTGAGCATGCAGTCAGTGCCCACTACTCTCCTGGAGTTGTGCTGGGGGCTGGGGACTCACAGGTGCTTGAGATCCATAGCTTGTCCCAGTCCGTGGTTTGGAAGGGAAGACAGACACTTGGATGACGATGACGCGAGAGGGCTAGTTCTCCAACAGGGGTGACACCAAGTGCTATGGGAGCATGGGAGAGAGAAGGGTTAGAGGGGGCAGGGGGAGGTGAGGGAGGTGTGTTAGCGCCCGGGAAGGTGCTCAAGAGGAGGTATTTCAGGGACGCCTGGGTGGCTCAGTCAGTTAACCGTCTACCTTCGGCTCAGGTCACGATCCCAAGGTCCTGAGCTCAAGTCCCACATGGGGCTCCCTGCTCAGGAGGGAGTCTGCTTCTCCCTCTGCCTGCCGCTCCCCCTGCTTGGGCTCGCTCTCACTCTCTCTAGCAAATAAATAAATAAAATCTTTTAAAAAAATAAAAAGAGGAGGCATTTCAGCTGGGTCCTGAAGGATCCCTAGGACCTTGCCCGGCCGTGAGGAGGGAGAGGGGGAGGGGGAGGCCACTGCAGGTAAAGGAAGCGGCATGAGCAGTGACAGAGGGACGTGTGGCTGTGTACCTATCTGGGGAACGAAATGGCCAGAGCATAGGACAAGAGTGTCAGATGGACCTGGAAAGCAGATTGGGGCCATGAAAACCACACAAAGGGGTTTTTCCTTTACCTTAAGAAGTAGATCAACTGCCTCCCAAACAGATAGTACTTTCTGCCACCACGCTCGTCCCCACTTGCCTGGGCAGTGCCCACCCATCCTCTTCCCCTCCTCCACAAACTGATCAACTGTGTTTCATGAAAGCATGCACTTACACACCTGCCAGATTTCTAGGGAGCCTTCCAATGCACCAGCGCCACAGCTCCTTCGAACGCGCATTCGTCCCTGTGGCTTGTTGATGCATGAAACCCAAAGACGGCAGAACCACGCGAGGTTCCCATCCTTGTGCCTCCCCACCAACACCCCCGTGCCTTCTGGGCTCTGGCCAAGACCTCTGGAAGTCAGGCCCTCCCAAGTGCCTAGAGCGCTGGTGTTCTGATGCATTTGCCCAGACTCCGGTTCACACTCAATCCCACGTTTCTCACTCATTCTTTTTTGTTTTGGAAAATACAGTTATTTTCATTAAGACATGTTATTCATGTTAACATGCAATAAATTTGTTATTTTTTAATGTCACCATTTTAATTTCTAATATTGCAACTATGAACAGGTGTAACCCATATAAACAAAAGTTCTTTAGGTTCCTCAATAATGTTCATACATGTGAAGAAGTCCCAAGACCAAGAAAGTTTGAGAACTGCAATAGAGCAAATGAGAAAGAGCAACTATTGCTCATAACATTTACAAATTTCGCAAACATAGAGCAAAAGAAGCCAGACACGAAAGCTTATGTCGATTCCGCTTATATGAAGTCCCAGAACAGGAGAAGCTAGTTGATGATGTTAGAAATCAGGATGGTGGGGGTTGCCTGCGTGACTCAGTCGGTTAAGCGTCCGGCTCTTAGTTTCCGCATGGGTGATGATCTTGGGGTCGTGGGATCGAGCCCTGCATCGGGCTCTCAGCGTAGAGTCGGCTTGGGATTCTCTCTCTCCCTCTGCCCTTCCCCCCTGCATGCACGCTTTCTCTCTCTCTCTCTTTAAAATAAAGAAATTAATCTTAAAAAAAAGAAATCGGGACAGTGGTTACTCTGGGGAAAGAAGGAGGGTAGTGGTTTAGAGAGCGTCAGGAGGGATAGTAGGATTCTGTCACTGTGCTGTCCCTTGGCCTGAGCGCGAGTAACGTGTGTGTTCAACTGGTGATAATTCACTGGTGTTTTACACACCTTTCTGTATGTGTGTTTTCCTTTTTTTTTTTTTAAGATTTGCTTATTTATTTGAGAGGTGGGGCAGGGCAGAGGGAGAGGTCGAGAAATCCTTAAGCAGATTCCTGCTGAGCATGGAGCCCGAGGCGGGGCTCGATCCCAGGACCCTGAGATTGCGCCGATCCCACTGAGGAGGAGACACTTAGGAGAGCTGTGACAAAGGAGCAGGGGCAGGCCACAAAAGGAACAGTGAGGACGGCCATTCTACAGCCGTGCTGGGCTACTAGGCATCTTCTACTCAACGTGGGCAAGCTGGACGCCGGCTCTGCCCCCTCCGGCTTGCCCCCTCCTCTCCCCTCCCCTCCCCACCTCCAGTGGGCGCACCTGCTCCTCCTGCGGTCTCCACCATGTCGGAGAGACAGTGACTTCCTCCTGCTGCTTCCCCAGCCCCCAACCTTCGGGATCCTCCCGGAGGTCTCTCGCTCCCTGTCACAGCGCATGCCAGCTAAATGCAGTTTTAGCCTCAGGGACCCTCATACTCCAAGGCCCTGGAAAAATCATGCGGAATATGTGCACGCCAACTTTCCTTCCATCGCATCCATCCTCGTGTTGAGTGGCACTGGCGTGACCACAGATGTTTGGGGGATCCTGCTTAGGGAACATGGAGTGGGAGATCCGCTTAGCCTGAAACCACGGGTAGTACTGAACCCCATTTTTACTATGTTTTCCCCAGACATACACGCCTATGGTAAAGTTTAATTTATAAAGTAGGCACAGTAAGAAGTTAACAACATAGCTAGCGCTAACACAGAACCATCGTAACAATATACTGTAATAAAAGTTAAGTGAATGCGGTCCTTCTCGCTCAGATTAGCTTCCTGTCCTGTACTCACCCTTCTTCTTGTGATGATGGGAGATGATAAAACGCCTACGTGATGAGATGAAGTGAGGGGAATGACGTAGGCTCGTGAGGTAGTGTTAGGCCACTAGGGACTTCTGACGCCGTGTCAGATAGAGGAACATCTGCTTCTGGACCTCGGTTGACCACAGGTAACTGAAACTGTGGATGGGGGGAGCTGCTGTAATTTCATATTTTTCATTAAAAACAAGGCCCCTACCACAAGCTTGAGGCCCTACATATAGTTATGGCCCTGCTCCCACTCTCTAACCAACCACCAAGTCCAGACGGCTGTGTTGTCGAAATACATTCATGATCCAACCCCTTCTCGCCACCTGGACGGCTACGACTCCAGCTCAAGCCGCTGCCACCTCTCCCTTGGGTCCCTGTGATAACCCCCTGACCGGCCTCCCTACTTCCTCCCCGTCATGTCCCCTCCCAACAGTCTACTCTCAACAAAGTGAAGAGATCTTTTAATGCAATTATTTAGATTACGTAAGTATTCTGCTCCAACCCCCTCCCCCAATAGCTTCACATCCCGCTCAGAGAAAACCACACGCTCTGAAAAGCAGCCCATACCCCACTTCATGATCTGGTGTCCTTACTGTTCCTCAAACACACCCCACAAAATTTCCCCTTAGAGGTTTGCAATGGCTTCTTCTTCCCCCTAGAAAGTTCTCCTTCGGACATCCCCATGGCCTTTTCTCTTACCTCCCTCAAGTCTTTGCTTAAACACCACCCTCTCAAAGAGGCTTCCCTTGACTTTCCCATTAAAACTTTCACCCACCTCCCTCTGCACTCCTGATTCCACTTACTTTGCTCTCTACTTTTTCTTTCTTTTTTTTCCATAACGCTTATCGCTTTCTAAAACACTGGACAGTTTACTTATTTATTATGTTTATCATGTTCATCTCTCCTCCTTCTAGAATGCGAGCTCACAGGCACAGGAGTCTTCATTTTACTCACTGCTGTATCCCCAGTGCTTAGAATTGAGTGCCTGGCACCTAGTGGGCACTCAATGAGTATTTGTTGAATGGATGAATCAATGAATCAGGAGTGGTCCGGGCAGTGGCATTCCATAACCCACTGGAATGAAAATAAACTTTAAAAAAAAGAAGAAAGGGAAGATCAGCCCCTACTCCCACTGTGTAAGTTAGCGTAGAGGATTCATTATTCATTCAGTCAGTCAGTCAGTCAACAGATATTTATTGAATGCCCGCTATAGGCCAAGCACAAAGATCCAGAGATGAAGAGGGGTGTGGCTTGTTCAAGGAACTCAAAGAAGACTTAAGGAAAAAGATCAAAAAAGGAGAGCGGCCCTAGCAAGGCAGACAGGTAAGAGGTGATGATCTCAGACTAATTTGGGCAGTGACAGTGGATATGGAGAGAGAGAGAGAAGTGGAAAGATCTTTTGTTTAGGGAGTAGACTCGGGGAGCTCTGATGATGAACCAATGGTAGAAGGGGTTCTGATGAAGGAGTTAAGATGGAGGAAGAGTAGGAGACACCTTTTTCAGCCGGTCCCCCGAGTCGAGCTGGATAGGTACCAGACCAACCTGAACATCCATGGAATCAGCCTGAGACGCAGGAAGATGCATCTGGATCTCTACAAATGAACATCTCCAGCGCTGAGTATTGAGGTACGAAGTGGGGAGCCATGAAACCGTGCACAGATATTGGAAGATAAACGGAAGGGGGAGGGAGCCGCCGCTTTTGGGCGCCAGGAAGTGGCAGCCACTTGCACGGGGGAGCAGGCGGGCTCCCGGACGGCACCCCCAAAAGAGCAGACTGAGACCGTGAGCCGGGAGCACGCGCCACGAGGCATCTAGCGGAACACCGGAATCCTGGTGTGCTCACTGGATCCAGACTGAGACCGGGAGCTCCTGGAGCGCTGGGCGGGGCGGCTGGCGGTGTTAGAAACACAAAGGACAGAGACGCCTGGGTAGCCGCAGTCGTTAAGCATCTGCCTTCGGCTCAGGGCGTGATCCCGGCATTCCGGGATCGAGTCCCACATCGGGCTCCTCCGCTGGGAGCCTGTTTCTTCCTCTCCCACTCCCCTGCTGTGTTCCCTCTCTCGCTGGCTGTCTCTCTGTCACATAAATAAATAAAATCTTAAAAAAAAAAAGAAAGAAAGAAACACAAAGGACAGAGACGCGCCGGCTCTGGAAGTGAGGGCTGGGACGCCGGGTGTGGGGCGCACATCCCGGGACGCTGCAGGGTTGAGCAGCACCAACAGTAACAGAGTTAAAGTGGCCAGAACACCAGTGGAGAGCGGTCTGTGATACCTCTGTTCTGAGACAGAGGCTGAAATTTGGCCGCTGCTGCTCTGACTCTCAGAAGAGGCACAGCAAACCACCAGGGAAAGCCGCCAGAGAACAAAAGCCTGGAAAGACCGGCTACAGTGTGCCCATCCCCATCCCCCCTCGCAGGGGACACGGAGACTCTACCCAAACAGGGTTGCCTGAGTATCGGCGCGGCAGGCCCCTCCCCCAGAAGGCAGGCTGAAAAATCAAGAAGCCCACAACCCGGGCGCCTGGGCGGCGCAGTCATTGAGCGCCTGTCTCCGGCTTAGGGCGTGATCCTGGCATTCCGGAAAGGAGTCCCTCATTGGGCTCCTCCGCTGGGAGCCTGCTTCTTCCTCTCCCACTCCCCTGCTTGTGTTCCCTCTCTCGCTGGTTGGCTCTCTGCCACATAAATAAATAAATAAAATCTTTAAAGAAGAAGCCCACATACCCAAGATCCCTATAAAACAAGGGGCACGGCCTGGGACCCAGTCAATAATTTTGGCTCTGGACAACCCCGCAACCTCTCCTCATCAGAATGACAAGAAGGAGAAGCCCCCCCCCCCCAGCAAAGAAAAGACAGTGAGTCTGTGGCCTCTGCCACAGAAATAATGGATATGGATGTAACCAAATTATCAGAAATGGAATTCAGAGTAACGATGGTCAAAATGATGAGTAGAATTGAAAAAAGTATTAACGAAAAGGT
>NW_024423319.1:30530380-30547282 GCF_017311325.1 Ursus maritimus | reverse complement strand
ACTGTTCCTCAAACACACCCCACAAAATTTCCCCTTAGAGGTTTGCAATGGCTTCTTCTTCCCCCTAGAAAGTTCTCCTTCGGACATCCCCATGGCCTTTTCTCTTACCTCCCTCAAGTCTTTGCTTAAACACCACCCTCTCAAAGAGGCTTCCCTTGACTTTCCCATTAAAACTTTCACCCACCTCCCTCTGCACTCCTGATTCCACTTACTTTGCTCTCTACTTTTTCTTTCTTTTTTTTCCATAACGCTTATCGCTTTCTAAAACACTGGACAGTTTACTTATTTATTATGTTTATCATGTTCATCTCTCCTCCTTCTAGAATGCGAGCTCACAGGCACAGGAGTCTTCATTTTACTCACTGCTGTATCCCCAGTGCTTAGAATTGAGTGCCTGGCACCTAGTGGGCACTCAATGAGTATTTGTTGAATGGATGAATCAATGAATCAGGAGTGGTCCGGGCAGTGGCATTCCATAACCCACTGGAATGAAAATAAACTTTAAAAAAAAGAAGAAAGGGAAGATCAGCCCCTACTCCCACTGTGTAAGTTAGCGTAGAGGATTCATTATTCATTCAGTCAGTCAGTCAGTCAACAGATATTTATTGAATGCCCGCTATAGGCCAAGCACAAAGATCCAGAGATGAAGAGGGGTGTGGCTTGTTCAAGGAACTCAAAGAAGACTTAAGGAAAAAGATCAAAAAAGGAGAGCGGCCCTAGCAAGGCAGACAGGTAAGAGGTGATGATCTCAGACTAATTTGGGCAGTGACAGTGGATATGGAGAGAGAGAGAGAAGTGGAAAGATCTTTTGTTTAGGGAGTAGACTCGGGGAGCTCTGATGATGAACCAATGGTAGAAGGGGTTCTGATGAAGGAGTTAAGATGGAGGAAGAGTAGGAGACACCTTTTTCAGCCGGTCCCCCGAGTCGAGCTGGATAGGTACCAGACCAACCTGAACATCCATGGAATCAGCCTGAGACGCAGGAAGATGCATCTGGATCTCTACAAATGAACATCTCCAGCGCTGAGTATTGAGGTACGAAGTGGGGAGCCATGAAACCGTGCACAGATATTGGAAGATAAACGGAAGGGGGAGGGAGCCGCCGCTTTTGGGCGCCAGGAAGTGGCAGCCACTTGCACGGGGGAGCAGGCGGGCTCCCGGACGGCACCCCCAAAAGAGCAGACTGAGACCGTGAGCCGGGAGCACGCGCCACGAGGCATCTAGCGGAACACCGGAATCCTGGTGTGCTCACTGGATCCAGACTGAGACCGGGAGCTCCTGGAGCGCTGGGCGGGGCGGCTGGCGGTGTTAGAAACACAAAGGACAGAGACGCCTGGGTAGCCGCAGTCGTTAAGCATCTGCCTTCGGCTCAGGGCGTGATCCCGGCATTCCGGGATCGAGTCCCACATCGGGCTCCTCCGCTGGGAGCCTGTTTCTTCCTCTCCCACTCCCCTGCTGTGTTCCCTCTCTCGCTGGCTGTCTCTCTGTCACATAAATAAATAAAATCTTAAAAAAAAAAAGAAAGAAACAAACACCAAACCAGAAGCACCCAGTTAAATTGCTGCAGATTCTTGGCCCACAGAAACCGTGTATAATAAATGTTCATTGTTTTAAGACACTGAGTTTTAGGGTAATTTGTAACAGAGCAAGAATTTACCGATCCCTCTAATGTATTCCAACTCTGTTCCTGGGTATCACTGCCTTTGGCTCATTTGAAAATCAAGTTTTCATGACATTTCCACACACGGGCCCAGGCAAATGATCTTCAGGGCCTGGCTCTTAGCCACCACCCCACACCAGCACTTTGCTACATCGTAATATAACATTCGCACAGTGCGCTACAATTAACCAAATGCGCTTACCCACCTGATCACACTTCATCCTCACAGGAACCTTGGGGTAGGGGGACTCTTACTTTTGCATGTATCCATTGTGTAGTTAAAGAAACTGAGGCTCAGAGGCACTGAAGTGATTTGTCTAATGTCACACAAGTTGTAAGTGGTAGCTGGGACCCTTCGCGCATTTGATCGCTGAGCCCATCATAACAAAGCAGTGCAACCTGAATGCCTTCCAACCGTAGGCAGTTGCTCTCCCGCGGCCCTGGAGGCTGTAAGTGCAAAAGCGAGGCGTCGGCACAACTGGTTCCTTCCGGAGGCTCTGAGAGAGTATCTGAGCCATGCGCCGTGCCCAAGCTTCCGCTGAGGCTGGCAATCTTGCACGTTCCTGGGCTGAGAGCTGCATCGCTGCCACCACTGCCTCCATCCTCACATGGCCTTCTCTGCCCCCAGGTCCCTCTCCTCTTCGTATAAGGACACCAGTCATATTGGATGAAGAGCCCACTCTACTGGCCTGATCTTAACGCCCCCTTAATTACATCTACAAAGACCATCTTTTCAAATAAGGTCACCTTCACAGGTACCAACATATCTTCTGGGGGGGGGGGTACAATTAGCCCACACCACTGTCATAAGTTACATTCTTGCCTAGTAGACAATCCAGAGAGAACCATCGGACTGGGCCTAAGAACTAGCAATTTGGGGGATTGTCCTTGCCTCTGCAATCTGGCTTTGCTAGAGCCCAGCATCCTGGAGAGTACATCAAAGTACCCACAAGGGGGCACCACTTGACCAGGAAAGTAACAAAAACACCTGCGGTCTTAAATTCCTTACTGAATTTGTTTCTTCACTTTATTTCTTCAATTGATATCTTCAAACTGGATAGCCCAGAGAGATTCAAGGATTTCCTGATTTTCCAACAATGATTTCTGAGCAACTTTAAAATTCATTGTTCCCATTGTGGAGCCCTGGAGCCAGAGCTGCTGGGACTGGTAGATTCTTGGGGAAGAGAGAATTCATTCCTTGGAGTCCTTACCACAAGGAGCTAAATTATGGGGAGGAAAAGAAAGCAAGCAAACAGATTGTGCTTTAAGAAGGAAATCAACCATCTCAACAGAGGACTGAGGGCAAGTCCTTGAGTCAAGATCCTCCTTAAGAAAGGTAAGAGAAGGCAGGAGAGATGGTGAGACCCAGGGAAGAGGAGGGGGCATTGCAAAGCCACCCTTCCCCACCAGCTTTTGGAGGCCGCTCTTGCTTGCTGAATGTTGACTTCCCCGAGACAGAAAGCTCTGGCTGACTGGAGGAATGACGGATGACCCCTGCATGGGAAGGAAGGGGCTCACAAAAAATATAGAGAGCTGAAAATGTAGCCCATAGTATATCTCTTACCCATCCCTGTTTCTGAGGGGGTTGGGTGTCAGAGAAAGATCTGTGAGCACATGTCTTCACTACTCAGATGTAAAAGATCCTGCCATTCCCCACGTCTAATGTTCCACTCAGGCTCTGCTTCTCTCATTGCATTTTCCACAAGTAGCTGGAGCCTGGGTCCTTCAGCAATACAACCCCCTGCAGTCCACAGCAGGCCTTCTCCGAAGGTGGGGACCTGCTGCATTAGAAACACCTGTGGTGCTTGTTAAACAACATGGATTCCTGGACTTCAGCCCAGACTCATGAATCAGACCCTCTAGAGATGGGATCCAGAAATCTGTGTTTCTCACAGGTCCCCAGGTGTTTGCACGTGCTCTGCAGTGTAAGAATCTGCAGGAGACATCTGAAACTAATGATGGGCTATATGTGGGCTAATTGAATTAGAAAAATAAAAAATAAAAGAATCTGCAAGAGTCTGCTCTTCGTTTCTGAGAAGACACCAGGCTCTATACCAACGCGAGGCATAATCGTTATACGTTTATGATTTTTGGGGGGCATTTGGATGATGAAAAGTGTTAAGGGTTGAATTGTGTTTCCCTCTCAAAATTCATACATTGAACTCCTAAACCCCCAGGATCTCAGAAAATGACTTCATTTGGAAACAGGGTTGTTGCAGGTGTCATTAGTTAAGAAGTCATTAACCAATATGACTGGGGTCCTTACGAAAAGGGGACATTTGAACACAGGCTTACACACGGGGAGAACGCCCTCTTGAGATGAAGGCAGAGGTCACGATGATGCTTGTAGGAAGGGCAGAGATGGCCAGCAAGCCAGCAAACTGGCAACCCGGCTTCCAGCAGAAGCCAGGAGGAGGCTTGGCACAGATGATCCTTCACAGCCCTCGGAAAGGAACCACGCCTGCTGATCCCTCCGTGGTGGGCTTCTAGCCTGCGGGACCGGGAGGCCACGCACTGTCGTTGTCTAAGCCCCGCAGCCTGGTATTTGTTTCAGCAGCCCTGGCAAACGAACCAAGGTGGCTTCACTGCACACCTGCTGGCCGAGTCTACACCACTTCAGGGGAAGGGTGGGATGTTCTGAAACCACTCAGACCTAAAAGTCTGGCTGCTGTAGAGTCACAGCGAGCACTCAGGAAGCCCAGGAAGCCTCCTCTTAGGTCTCATCAGTCTTCCAGTAAGAGGCACAGTCCACATGGCTGATGGACGGAAATGGTATTGACTACTCTTCGGGCCCAGAGAAAGAGCTGGTGGCTAACACAAACCTAGGACATTCAAATGCGGAGAAGGATGGGCTGTCAGATGTCTGCAGACGGAGGAAAGGGTGGCTGTTCTTTGCAGTGGGAACATCCCCACCCAATCTCATAGGACATAGTATATTTTCTCACGTGACGCCAGTAATCCTCTACAAAGGTTCTTAAAAGTCAGCCCAGAGGAGGGTGCCGGGGTGGCTCAGTCGGTTAAGGTCTGACTCTTGGTTTCCACTCAGGTCATGATCTCAGGGTCCTGGGGTCAGGCCTGTGTCGGGCTCCACAGTTAGCTCGGAGTGTGCTTGAGGATTCTCTCTCTGCTCCTCCTGCTGCTGGTGCTGTCTCGAAGAAAGAAAAAGAGAGAAAGAGAGAAAGAGAGAAAGAAAGAAAGAAAGGGAGAAAGGAAGAAAGGAAGGAGAAAGGAAGGAAGAAAAAAGAAAAGAAAAGAAAAGAAAAGAAAAGAAAAGAAAAAGAAAGAAAAAAAAGAAAGAAAAGAAAGAAAAGTCAGCCCAGAGGGAATTTCAAAGACCTTGAAAAAAGTTTTGGGGTGATATAAAGTTTCTATATCATGATTGTGTTGTTACATGACTATGTAAAGTTTGTCAAAAATAATTTGTATGGAATTACACACTTAAAATTGTTGAAATTTATTGTATATAAATTATACCTCAATAAAGTTGATTACAGTAAAAAAATCAGCCCATAACAGAAAATTCTGACTAAATGTATTTGGTGATTGGGAGGAAAATCCAAAAACAAAAACCAAAACCCACTCATTTTGCAAACAATCTTTTTAACAAGAAACCAGACTGAAAATAGGCCATTTGATTTAAAACACGGTTTAGAAAAATAGAAAAATTTAAAAAAGATAATTCTATGGTACTTTTACCAGAAAGTGGCAAGAAAACACATGTATTCTCGTATGTTCAGTCCGATGGTTAAGCTGATCTCCAAAATATGATTAAAAGAAAAGAGGAACCAGAAAATCCTCTTTACTAAAATGCAGAACAAAAATTCAAAGGACTCATAAAAAATCCCTGAGTATAAATGTTGTTAAATGCAGAAATAAGCAGAGAAGCATTCCCATTAGAACTAAGAAGATGTGTTGGTAACTTTCAAATTAAAAGATGAAGGTGAGGAATTACCATGTCACTGAACTAAGAAACGTATCTACCACTCTTGCCTCCGCACTGCATGCTGTTCCGTGGAACATTTCCAGCATATTCTTGTTGGACAAACAGAAGTCTGCTTGCCTTTAGAAATAGATTCAAAGAGTTAAGTTCAGGATTGGAGAATTGGATGTGACCTTCAGGGTTTTGCTGTAGCTTAGTATGCTTAATTTATAGAGGCATGCAGGGAATTTTCGCTCCCAGAAACAGCTGCCCACTCCAGTCTCCAGACTTCCTTAGCGTCATAGTGCAGTAAAGAACCCTGGCTTGGAGCCATCCTTGACTGTGAAAGGAGGCTGAGGAAGGCCACCTTGTCAGGTGAGAGTCAAGGGAAGTTACAGAAAGCACCCAGAACAGGGCATGACCCCAAGGGCACTATTGTCCTTAGGTTCCCTTACATTGAACGGTATGATGCGTTGTGAAGTCACACTTCCGTCTCAGAGGTTTTCATACTGCATTTTTTTTTCCTGTTACACATTATAGATGAAAAGGAAAGGTGTCTCGTTCAGTGTGGTTTTAGAGAAAAATCCCAGCATGGATACACACTTGCACTGAGAACTGGGGCAAACTATGTAATACACCTAGACCTTTGTTTCCTCATCTATAAGATGGGATAATACCTACCTCATGAGTCTGGGGTAAGGAATAGCTTGTACATATTACATGTAAAACACTTAGCACTATACCTAGAATTTATTAAGTGTGCTGGCTCCTGTTGGGGCTGTTTGCACAATGCCTTGCTTGTGGCACTACCTTGGGTGGAGGCCAGTTTGGAGCAGCCAAGTCCCCAGAAGAGCACAGGGGGTGGAGCATGCTGTTAGCAAGCTAGGTGGAGAGTGTTTGCTGCATTGGTTTCTGTGGGTTTATGTGTATCCGAGCTGGTAGGCAGGGGAGGGAAATGGTGCCACAGTGTTTTTGTTCTTAGAGAAGTCTCCCAAAGATCCCTGCCCTTTCGGCACACACTCTGAGATTAAGAAACAGATAAAGACAACTATCAAATGATTTCTCTCATCTATGGAACATAAGAACTAGGATGATTGGTAGGGGGAAAAAGGGATAAAAGAAAGGGGGGGTAATCAGAAGGGGGAATGAAACATGAGAGACTATGGACTATGATGATTGGTAGGGGGAAAAAGGGATAAAAGAAAGGGGGGGTAATCAGAAGGGGGAATGAAACATGAGAGACTATGGACTATGAGAAACAAACTGAGGGCCTCAGTGGGGGAATGGGATAGACCGGTGATGGGTAGTAAGGAGGGCACGTATTGCATGGTGCACTGGGTGTTATACGCAACTAATGAATCATCGAGCTTTACATCGGAAACCGGGGATGTACTGTATGGTGACTAACATAATATAATAAAAAATCATTAAAAAAAAAAAGAAGGGGTTCTGATGAGAAGAGTGTGGTCATCGGTGCCCACTGTTGCTAGGAGGTCAAGCCACCAAGGCCTGGAAAGTGTCTGTTGGAATTAGTGACAGGGCAGGAGTTGGCAATCTTGTCAGGAGCATTTCCAGGAAATGGAGACGGTGCAAATCCGCCTGCCACGCCAGTGCCAAGTGAGTGGGGTCTGAGGAAGTGGAAGCTTCTTTACGTGTCCACAAAGCACCTGACACCTAGCAGGCTCCCAATACTTTCCTCCCACCTTTCCCTGTATTCTTTTTCTATTTAAGTGATCTCCACCCCCAACGTGGGGCTCGAACTCATGACCCCGAGATCGAGAGTCGCACGTGCTACCGACTGAGCCAGCCAGGCGCCCCTTCCTGTCGCTGGATTAATGGTGTTGCACATCTGCAACAGTATTGCTGATTAAACTCTAGGTAAAGAAAAATGTTAAATTAAAATAATACCATAAGTAGTCAAATATTTACTATTCCTTTGGTATCAGGTTTCCTAAGGTAAAATATTAAATTCAAATATTAATGAGGAAAACAGCTGGTACTGAATATTCAAGCTCCCAGAGGACCACACTAATGAATCATTTTTAAAGCTGGACAGCTTCACACTTAATCTGTTCAAGGAATAGGAACACGGTCATTTCTCAATTACTGTTTTATAAAATGAATATAAATTTCTGATTAGTCTGTTCCTGAAATGGAAACAGCCTTTTAGCATTATAATAATAAATGTTTGTTATAGGAAATTCAGGCATTAACCTAGTGCATAAAGAAGAAAGGGGATAGAGTTTCAGCGTTGCGAGATGAAAAATGTTCTGTGGACGGACAGTGGGGATAGTTGCATAGCAATAGGAATGTACTTAGTGCCAATCAATGGTATGCTCAAAAATAGTCAAAATGGCAAATTGTATGTTATGTAGATTTTTCAATTTAAAAAATAAACCATTAAAAAAGGAGAAGAAGAAGAAGAAAGGGGGGATGATTACTGGGGGGGTGGGGGGGTGGGGGAAATAGGTGATGGGGATTAAGGAGGGCACTTGTCCTGATGAACAGTGGGTGATGTATGAAGTGTTGAATCACTATATTGTACACCTGAAACTAACATAACACCGTATGCTAACCCCCTGGAATGAAAATGAACTTTAAAAAAGAGAAGAAGAAAGGGAAGATCACCCCCTACTCCCGAACTATGTAAGTTGGCATAGAGGATTCATTATTCATTCAGTCAGTCGGTCATTCAGGAGACATTTATTAAATGCCCGCTATATGCCAAGCACATGTCTAGGTGCTGAGAATACATTAGTGAACAAAAGAATGTCCCTTCCCTCGCAGAGCTTATGTCCAATGGGGGAGAAAGCAAATAAACAGGGAAGCATGTATTAGGTCAGATGCTGATAAATGATATAAAGAAAAATAAGGCAGAGAAGGGAGAAACTGAGTGATGCAGAAGTTGTAATTTTACATAAGGAAAGCCTCACTGATTAGGTGACATCTGAGCAAGGATCTGAAAGCAGAGCATTCCAGGCAGCAGGAACAGCCAAGGCCAAGGTCCCAAGGCAGAAGCAGGTTTGGCATGTTCAGGGAACAACAAAAAAGCCAGAGTGGCTGGAATAGAGTCCATGAGGGGAGAGGAGCAGGAAAGGAAGTCAGAGAGGCATGGAGGGGCACCAATCACGTGGGTCTCTGAAGGCCACTAAAGGACTTTGGATTTTACTCAGAGGGAGGATGGAAATCACACAAGAGTTTGAGCAGAGGAGGGACCTGATATTAACTCGGTTTTTTTAAAAAAAATCACCCTGGCTGCTGCACTGAGATTAGACTAAAGAGGGCAAGGCAGGAAGTGAGGAGAAAAATTAGGCTATTCCAATAATCCAAGTAGAAGAGATGGTGGCTGAGACAAGGATGGTGGCCAAGAAGACGGTGAGATGTGCTCAGACTCTGGACATGTCTGGAAGGCAGAGCCAACAGCACCTGCAGGACTAGATGCAGGCGGGGGGAGATGGAGGCTTTGTGAGGCCTAGAGCTTATATAACTTGGTGGGGGGTGCTCTGTTAAGAAGAAGGTACAATATCGGGGCGCCTGGGTGGCTCAGTTGTCTGCCTTCAGCTTAGGTCATGATCCCAGAGTCCTGGGATTGAGCCCTGCATAGGGCTCCTTGCCCAGAGGGAAGCCTGCTTCTCCCTCTCCCTCTGCCCCTCTTCCAGCTTGTATGCTCTCTCGTTCACTCTCTATCAAATAAATAAATAAAAAATCTTAAAAAAAATAAGGTGCAAAATTACGTACAAAAGTGAGTGTTTATTTCAAATGAGAAGAGAAATCCCAATATATTACAAATTTATAAAAGCTGACAAAGGGGTGCCTGGGTGGTGCAGTGGGTTAAGCGACAGACTCTTGGTTTCAGCTCAGGTCGTGATCTCAGAGTCACGAGATCAAGCCCCTCACAGGGTTCTGCGCTTAGCATGGAGTCTGCTTAGGACTCTGTCTCCCTCTCCCTCTGCTCCTCCCCGCTGCTCTCTCTCTCTCTAAAATAAATAATCTTTTTTTTTTAAAAAGCGGACAAATACTACAAACATCAGAAAACATGGAAAATAATATTAACTTCCTGCCCCACCCCTACAAGGTCTTTTTCCTATATTGCTGGTTGCATACCATTTATTCACCTGTCCATATGATAATTTTACAATCTTGTCTATAAAAGAATAGAAGGATAATTCTCTCCTCTAGCATAGTTGATCAAAATTTTGTATTTTATCACTGATACTTCAGTTTCATTTTTACTATCGACAGAGTATTTAATTGTCATTGTGATAGGCTAGTCTTCCTCTCAGTTTACAGATTTAGCTTCCTTCCTTTCATATTTAAATTCTCATGCATTAAAAATTGCCAAAAACATACAAAACTGATCTGAAAATAAGGCATTTATACAGGCAATTAGAATGTGTTTAAAAATTTGGGACGCCTGGCTGGCTTAGTCAGTGGAGTGTGCGACTCGACCTCGGGGTTGGGGATTTGAGCCCCATGCTGGGTGTGGAAATTACTTAAAAGTAAAAGCTTTAAAAAAAAATTGGCACTGCATTGTATTGAGTTATGTAATTGTATAGTCAAATACTGTTAATATTGCACACATCGATTTATTGATTAATATGTTTAGGCTTTGGGGTGCCTGGGTGGCTCAGCCGGTTAAGCGTCTGCCTTCAGCTCAGGTCATGAATCATCCCAGGGTCCTGGAATAGGGCCCCACCTTGGACTCCCTGCTCAACGAGGAGTCTGCTTCTCCCTCTCCCTCTGCCCCTTCCCCCACTCTCTCTCCCATTCACTTTCTCTCTCAAATAAATAAATAAAACCTTTATATATGTGTGTGTGTGTATCTAGGCTTCCTGTGACTAGAACACTTGTTTCTTCTGGCTAGTTTGCTGTGTCCGTGACACTTGAGTGCACCATTTCATCTGAAACTGCCAGACTTCATCAGAACAAGTTAGTCAGATATGATCCAATACGTGAAGAAGTATAAAACATGCAGGGCGCCTGGGTGGCACAGCAGTTAAGCGTCTGCCTTCGGCTCAGGGCGTGATCCCGGCATTATGGGATCGAGCCCCGCATCAGGCTCCTCCACTGGGAGCCTGCTTCTTCCTCTCCCACTCCCCCTGCTTGTGTTCCCTCTCTCGCTGGCTGTCTCTATCTCTGTCGAATAAATAAATTAAAAATCTTAAAAAAAAAAGAAGTATAAAACATGCAAATTCACACATGGAGAAAATCACAATTTGTAGTACTGCTATAGGCTCGTGTTCTGCAAACATGAGATTCTGGATAAATTCTAGTTCACAAGATTCCCATGAAATGTGCTGTAGTCACTATGGACGACAGTATGGCGTTTCCTCAAAAACTTAAAAATAGAACTACCACATGACCCAGCAATCCCACTTCTAGGAGGACATCCAAAAGAACTGAAGTCAGGAGCTCCAAGAAATGTCTGCATGCTCCTGTTCATCACAGCATTATTCACGATAGCTGAGGTACAGAAACAACCTCAGCGTCCACGGATGGGTGGATAAACAAAATGTGATCGTGATGCATGATATGGAATATTATGCAGTCTCGAAGAAGGAAATCCTTTCATGGGCAACAACATGGAAGAAACTTGAGGGCATTATGCCAAGTGAAATAAGTCAGTCATAAAAAGACAAATACTGCATGTTTCACAACGTATATGAGGCATTTCAAATAGTCAAACTCAGAGGCGGAGAATCAAATGGTGGTTGTCAGGGGCTGGGAGAGGGGGTCATGGGGAGTTAGTCTTCGATGGGTTATAACATTTCAGTTAGACAAGACGGATAAATTCTAGAGACCTTCTGTAGGACACAGTACCCAGAGTCAACAATAACGTGTTGTACACTTCAAATTTTATGAAGGGGGTAGAGCCTCACATTACGCGTTCTTACCATAATTTAGAAACTGGATGGAGCATTTATAGTTGCAAAGGCTGCATTACTGAGTATATTAGTAACAGACGAGAGTTCCCATTTTGACAACGCAGTGCTGAACCCTTCATATGTAGTTTCACGTGTCCGGTGAATGGCAGAATTTTTCACAAGCTAGTTTCTGGCTCTGTACATTCCAAACCTCATTTCTCCTCAACCATCCATATTTCCAATACCAGGTGCTGTCAGGATACATTAGTACCAAGATAAGACCTGTGGCCCTACACCCTTAGTCAGCATAGTGTGACATGAGAGTATTCTTAGAAGCCGTTCTTACGCTAGGATGACCTAGAAGTGACTGCGAGCCATGTAAATGCATCTGATCAAACCCAAAATAAACGTAAACCTTGTTCAACTTCCCCTCTGTATGGTCTCAAAATCTCCACAGCCACCCAATGCCAACCTGGTCACGGAGGCAAGAATGACAGAGGCTCAGCTGGAGTGGAAAGAGACAGCTGTCTGAACTGATGGTAATTAATTATTATTATTAAATTTAAAAATATTTCACTCTGGCAGATGTTACAAAAGCACATAGTCAAGTGATCCCACTGTTAGGGCCTTGTGCGAAGCTGCCACAAAGGAGGAACTCTGATGTTTCATTAACTTTGCGGTGAATGTGGGACTAGGTGCGGAGTGTGAGCGGAAGAGAGGAGTCGGGGATGATGCCCAGGGTTTGGGCCTGAACACCTGGGGGAGTGGAGTTGCCGGTTACTGAGATACAGAGAATGAACAGAAGTTCTCGGAGTGAACATCGGAAGTTCGGTTTGGGACGGGAGAAGTTGAAGTTGTCTCTTAGACAGCTAAGAGGAGCTACCGAGTAGGCAGACATGGGCATCCGAAGTTCGTGGAGAGCTAGAGCAGGGAGACGACAGCACAGGGACTGTATTTGAAGCCGTGAGAGCGGATATGGAGTGGGAAAAGGGAGACAAGAGGTGGACCAGGATGGAACCCTGGGAAACTAGCACTGGGGACATTGATGAAAAAGGAGGCTGAACTGGAGGAAATGATGCTAAGTGAAATAAGTCAAACAGAGAAAGACAACTATCATATGATTTCTCTCATCTATGGAACATAAGAACTAGGTTGATCGGTAGGGGAAGAAAGGGATAAAGAAAGGGGGGGTAATCAGAAGGGGGAATGAAACATGAGAGACTATGGACTATGAGAAACAAACTGAGGACTTCAGAGGGGAGGGGGGTGGGGGAATGGGATAGACCGGTGATGGGTAGTAAGGAGGGCACGTATTGCATGGTGCACTGGGTGTTATACACAACTAATGAATCATCAAGCCTTACATCGGAAACCGGGGATGTACTGTATGGTGACTAACATAATATAATAAAAAATCATTTAAAAAAAAAAAAAAGAAAAAGGAGGCTGAGAAAGAAGCCAGTGGGGTGGAAAGAAACTGGGAGTGTATGGGGTCCTGGAAGCCAAGTGAAAACAGTGTTTGAAAGTGGAAGGAGTGTTCACACCTTTCAAGTCACATGAGGACTGAGAGTGGAACATTAGACCCGAGATGGAACGTTCACATCAGTGAGGTCAAGGATGACGGAGAACTTACCAAGAGCTGCCCGGAATGAGTTGCAAAAATGGAAGGAGCAGAATCACAGACATTGGTCATACTTGGTGTTCGAAGATCTGCTCTCGGGATTGTTCCCTATCAGCACATACAGATCTACTTGAGTTTTAAAAAGTTGTTTAGCGCGGGGGCGCCTGGCCGGCTCCATCCGTGGAGCAAGAGACTCTTGATCTCGGGGTTGTGAGTTCAAATCCCATCTGGGTGTAGAGATTCCTTAAAAAAAAATCTTTTTTAATCTTAAAAAGAAAAGTTGTTTAGTGTAAGGGTTGCTCGATTTGTCCAGTTCCCCTTTGATGGACAGTTAGGCTGTTCATCCTGGCGATTATAAATAACGCTGCAGTGAATCTCTTTGCACATAACATTTTTCTGCACGTGCAAAATATGTCTCTAAAATAGATTTCTGAATTCTGAAATCGCTAAATAAAGAGTGTGCACATTTCCAGTTTTGACGCATGCTGTCAAATTGCCCTCAATTGACCTTCTCATCAGGAACATATGAGAACTGCCCTTTCCCCACACCTTCCGAAGCACTGGATACTAATAACCTTTCCATCTTGCCACTCTGATATGTTTTTAAAATAGCAACGTTATTTTATTTTGCATGTCTTTGATCACCAGTAAAGTAGAACAGCTTTTTGTGTTTATTTCCATTTGTATTTCTTCTTTTGTGTCACAGAGGAGACCTTTGTCCACGCTTCCATTTGAACGTGTGTCCTCTTTTTATTCTAATCCATTTGTTAGAAGCGTGTCATATACGTTGCAAATATTTTCCCCCAAATGTTGTTTGACTTGTAACGTTATTTATGGGGTTTTTATAGCGTTGGGGTTTTTTCTATGTGGTCTAAGCTTTCATTGTTTTATTTTAATGATGGCTGCTTTCCATATCACAGCTGATCGTTTTTTAACAAGAGCCACAGAAAATAGATTTTAAGATTATTAACCCAAAGCTTAGAGAGAACACGTTCTCTTTTCATAGCTAATCAGACATCTGCAATGGGGACAAAATTGCCCCTCCCCACCCCCAACTTTAATCAAGACGTTTCTCTTTATATTATTGGCAAAAACTACCGCCTAATTGAGACTTCTGAATACTGGATGAATGCGTCTGTGTATTTGGCCTCACAATGCCCAGGGGCTAATAGGACCATGTGCTTTCTCTAACAAACACGAGAACAGACATGACTAAGACAGCCTATTATGGGCTTTTTCAGCCCTTTTGTAAAATATAACATTTGCAGCATGCAAATTACATAAAATGGTAATAATGCAGTTTTCTAGGTTTGAATGTGTTTCAGTTCATCCCATTTATAAAGCAGACTTGAAATAAAATAATTCCATTCCAAAATATTTTTTAAAGATTTTATTTTATTTATTTTACAGAGAGACAGTGTGTGCAAGTGGGGGGAGGGGCGGAGGGAAAGACTCTCGAGCAGGACGTCAGGCTCTAGCTCACAGCCCTGAGATCGTGACCTGAGCCAAAACCAAGAGTTGGATGCTTAACTGACTGAGCCACCCAGGAGCCCCCAAAATACTTTTTAAGCATGAGTTTCTTTAAAGCTCTTTAGGCAAGATGTTTTGCCTTACGTGAGTTGGAAACCACCACTGGCCCATTAAATGAAGTGGTTTCCACTTATATGAATATTGCAAGTTGAACTTTATTTTTTAATTTTATTTTTTAAATTTCAAGTTTTTATTTAAATTCTAGTTAGTTAACATATAGTATAATATTGGTTTCAGGTGTAGAATTTAGTGATTCATCACTTACATATAATACCCAGTGCTCATTACAAATGCGCTCCTTAATACCCATCATCCATTTAGCCCTCGTGCGGCCCGATGCAGGACTGGATCCCAGGACCCCAAGATCATGACCTGAGCTGGAGGCAGACACTTAACCAATTGAGCCACTCAGGCACCCCTGTTTTATTTCTTAAATTCCACATAAGAGTGAAACCATATGGTATTCGTCTTTCCCTGACTTATTCTGCTTAGCATAATACTCTCGCTCCACCCACGTCATTGCAAATGGCAAGATTTCATTCTTTTTTATGGCTGAGTAATATTCCATTATATATATATATATATATGTATGCCACCTCTTCATCATCCATTCATCAGTCAATAGACATTTGGGCTCTTTCCATAGTTTGCTTATTGTGGATAATACTGCTATAAACATCGGGGTGCATGTGCCCCTTCAAATCAGCCTTTTTATATCTTTTGGGTAAATACCCAGTAGTGCAATTGCTGGGTCATAGGGTAGTCCTATCTTTAGTAAGTTGAACTTTCTTTAAACCTGAAAGCTGACAAAAAGTTTCAGTATGAACTAAATTGTTGCAGCAATTTTCTTAATGATTAGCAGATCAACCCAAAAAAATGCTGTCAGCTATACACAGAATAAAGATCTCTCAATCTTATTTCTTTCCCAAGGCGTCCCAAGTGTTTCAGAGGTGAATTTGGAATTCAGTAAGTGTCCAAAGTAAGAAAAACTAAATAGAGCCCCTGGACTTCAATTACCCAAAAAAAAGCTTACAAAATCTTTCCGATCACCAGAAACTGTGAAGTTATTAAAATATCAGAATGCAGAAACAGACACATTAAGCACTCCTGTCAGGGGAGCAAAAGCAGGAAAAAGAACATTCTCTATTTTAAATGTTTTCCTCAGACTTATCTGAGATGACTGCTTATGAGATTATCATATAAAATCAATAATCAGACTTTATCATAGAAGAAATTATCCTATAAGAGTAATAAAACCCATACAATATCTAGGACTAAATAAAAAATGAGCAGGAGGACTTCTAGAAAGAAAAAACTCTTGTAGGACATAAAGTAAGACCTCGATAAACGGAAACATATTTTACCCTTAAATAGGAAGACTCAACATTATAATAATGTCAGTTTTCCATAAGTTAATCTAGAAATCTAACACTCACATAATGAAAATTCTAGAAAGAAATTCACTCAAGAGAGAGATGGGGAACTTGACAAAATAATCATAGAGTACGTTAAAATCTGGAAAAGGAGAGTAATAAGTAGGGATCGATCCTACCAGACAGTAAAGGACATTATAAAGCCATACTAATTAAAAGAGCGTGATACAGGAATTGACAGGAATTGGCAGTTCAAAGGATCAGAATGGAGTAGAGAAATAGACTCAAATATAGGGGAGAACATAGTACTATATGATAAAGTTGACATGCATTCAATCAACAAATATTTATTGAGCCATATGTGATATAGACATGCAACACTCAAAATTTGGGTCTTAAGTGGAGTTTAAATTCTCCTGCAGGAAAAAAAACACAATAAATAAAATATATAGGACAGCAGTGTCATCAGTCCTATAAAGAAAAGTCAGGCAGGAAAGAGAGATGGGAGTTGAAAGAATTGTGATCTTAAACTGAGTGGTCATGTCTGAGAAGGTGACACTTCAGCGAAGACCAAGAGGTGAAGTCAGGGGCCATGTAGGTACCTGGAGAAAGAGTAGACTGGGGTTCCTCAACCTGGGCAATATTGACAGCTTAGGTGAGATCATTCTTCGCTGTAGGGAAGGCTATCATGTACATCGCAGAATGTTTAGCGGCATCCCCTAGCCTCTACCCACTGGATGCCAGAAGCATCCTCCCCCAGGTTGGGACCACCAGAAATGTCTCCAGGGGCGCCTGGCAGGCTCAGTCGGTGGAGCGTGTGACTCTTGATCTCAGGGTCATGAGTTTGAGCCCCACGTTGGGTGTAGAGCCTACTTTAAAAAAAATTTAATTAAAAAAAAAAAGGTCTCCAAACATCGCCAAATGTCACGTGGCCC
>NW_024423319.1:30501098-30530375 GCF_017311325.1 Ursus maritimus | reverse complement strand
GAACCTCTGAAGTGGGGAGAACAGTGAGGGCCAAGGTGGCTGCAGAGGGCGGCTGGCATGTTGAAGGAACAGCAGGGGAGCTACTGTGACTGGAGTGGAGTGAGCGTGGGCCAGGGGTGCAGGTGGGGAGGGAGGCTGGGAGGAGAACTGGTAGAATATACGATACTAGATTTCCGGGGGGCAGTCTGGGGCAGATCGTACAGAGCCTTGTAAGACACTGTGATGACTTGATCTTTTACGCAGGATGAGATGAAAAAACCATGGGAGGATTTCGAGCCGAGAAATGATTTGATGTTTTATATTTGCAGAGAACCACTCACCCTGTGTGCTGTGTTGAGAGCATATTACAGGGAGCAAGGAACATGCAGGAATACCAATTATTGTTATAAGCCAGAGAAGAGGGGATGGTGACTTCCAAAAGACTTGGACTAGGGACATCGTAGTGAACGTGGGGAGAAATGGTAGGTTCTAGATCTATTTTGATAGTAGACTCAACAGGATTTGCCAACAGATGCGAATAAAAGAGGGCCATCAAGAACAAGCCCTAGCATGTTAGCTTAAGCGACTGAGAGACTTGACGTTTACTGTTTTTTGTTTTTTGTTTTTTTATTTATTTATGTGACAGCCAGCCAGCGAGAGAGGGAACACAGCAGGGGAGTGGGAGAGGAAGAAGCAGGCTCCCAGAGGAGGAGCCCAATGTGGGACTCGATCCCAGAACGCCAGGATCACGCCCTGAGCCAAAGGCAGACACTTAACGACTGCGCTACCCAGGCGCCCCGTTGACGTTTACTGTTAATGGGGGAAACTTCCGGGCTTGCAAATTTTGAGAGAAGATTGGGAGTTGGGTTTTGGACCCGTTGAGCTTGAGTGACCTTTTGTACATCAGAGTGGAGGGGAGGTGGTCAGTGGATGTGTGGCTCTGAATTTCATGAGAGGTCAGGGCTGGAAATAGAAATTTGAGGTTATTAGCATATGGGTAGTATTTAAAGCCTTGAGAGCAGATGATTCTCTCTCTCCCTCTCCCTCACCCCCCCACCCCAGTTCTCTCTCTCTTTCTTAAAATAAATAAATTTTGTTTTTAAAGTGAAGTTGTGTAATGCAAAATTTCGGTGGGGGTGGGGGATACTCTTCGCTTTATGCCATTTCGGTTTACGAAAGGTTTCAAGCTGACGCTCTACTTTCAGATAGTGGGGGAAACCTGAATAAGGATGTTTACTATATGACGGTTTCTAATAGTAAAACTTGGACACATGCAAATATCTATCACAGGGCACTGAATTTTTTTTTAATACCATATAGCCGCAGAGTGTAACACGCTGCAGCAATTTACAAAGATTGGGGCAGCACTGCGCGAGCTGACACAGAAAGCTACTCAGGCAATATTTTAAACAGAAAAAGCATGTTGCAAATCACAGGAAAAAGAGGATCTTTTTTTTTTTTAAGAAGAAAGAGGGAGGAGACTTAAGTACCATGAGCCGATGACAGCAGTTTCCTAAGGGCGGTGGGAATGGGGCAGGAAAGGGGGTCAGAAAGACTTCACTTTTTACTCTATACAGTTCTAAGTGACTTAGTTTCTACAAGACATTTCTTAATTTTGTAATAATTTTTAAATAAAATATTTTTAGAAATATCAGACGAAAACGGAAAGACATACCATATTTGTGGATAGGAAAACACAACATTAAAATATAACAATTCGTGTGCCTGGGAGTCTGACTTCAACTCAGGTCATGATCTCAGAGTCCTGGGATCAAGTCCCACATCTGTCTCTGCCCAGCGGGGAGTCTGCTTCTCCCTCTCCCTCTGTGTTCTCCCTTCTCTTTCTCTCTCTCAAATAAATAAGTAAATAAAATCTTTAAGAATAAAATATATCATTCTTTCTAAGTTAATTTATAGCTTTAATATGATCCCAGTAAAACTGTCTACTTTGGGGGCTTAGAGAAGCTTATCTAATGATGGTATGGAAAAATGAGCGAGGAAGAGTAACCAGAAAATTGCTGAAAAAGGAGAATGGGGCAGGAGGGACTAGTCTTACTAAATACTAAAGCATATACAATATATATAAATAGCAAGGGCGTTTATTACCTCAATAGTTGTATTAGAGACAAACTGTAGATCACTGAAATACCTACCGATAGAGGACTAGTTAAATGTCATATGGTTCAACTATGTTACAGAGTACTAAGCAGTCATTAAAAAGAAGGAAGGAGGGGTGCCCGGCTGGCTCAGTCGGGTGGAACATGAGGCTCTCGATCTCAGGGTCATGAGTTCAAGCCCCACTTTAGGTACAGAGATTAGTTAAATAAATAAAAGACTTAAAAAAAATAATGAAGTAGAGGTGCTGACAAGGAAAGGCGTCCATGATGTATCGCTAAATCCAAAACAAGTTGTAAAACAATGAACATAACGTAATCCCATTTATGAAGGAAACACACACGTACATATGAACACGCATATATTACATGCATGTAATGCATGGGGATTAGATGGAAATTGTGCCCATGGAACTGATCACAGTGGTTACTTCCAAGGAGGGCACTGGGATTCAGGTAGTGGGTGGAAGGATGATTGATAAGGACTTCTCTTCTATATATTTCTAGAAACTTTGAATCTTTTTTTAAAAATTTTTTAAAAGATTTTATTTACTTATTTGACAGAGAGAGTGAGAGAGCACAAGTAGGGGGAGCAGCAGAGGAAGAGGGAGAAGCAGACTCCCCACCAGACAGGGAACCCAACGCAGGATTTGATTCCAGGACTCCGGGATCATGACCTGAGCCGAAGGTAGACGTCCAACTGACTGAGCCACCCAGGCACCCCGAACGTTTGAATCTTTTAGGATGAGAATGTATTCATGTTACCTGTGTAACTTTGAAAAGTTTTTTGTGTGTTTTAAGAAGGCTCCATGCCCAGCATGTGCCTTGAACTCATGACCCTGAGATTAAGATTCACACGCTCTACCAACGGAGGCAGCCAGGCACTCCCTACCTGTGTAACTTTTTTCAAAGTAGCTTATAACTTTACTGCAAGAGCAGTTACAACCTGCTTTCTTGCAAATGTTTGGACAAACTGGACCACAAGCAGTTTACTAACGAGTCAGTGGTGATTCATTCAGTCATGTGTTCATTTCTTCATTCATTCAACAAATATGGCTGAAGTTCCTGCTAAGTGCCAGACTCTTGGTGCCCTTGGTGATTCACAGACACTGCCCCGAGGCAGCTCCCTCAGGAGATGTTTACTAAAGCCCACAGTCAGCCTGAAGGCACTGAACCCCGGAGCAGTTGATAGGGCCTTCATCAATTGTGTATGATTAACGGCTACTAATTAAATAAGAAGTGAAGGCCTAGCTCAAGAATGTCCAAGAAGTGGAAGAGACCATGACATAAGTTGAAATAATTTTTTTTAAGTTTTTTTTTTATTTATTTAAGTCATCTCTACACCCCATGTGGGGCTCAAACTCACGACCCTGAGATCAAGAGCAGCCTGCTCCTTGGACTGAGTCAGCCAGGAGGCCCCCAGAAGAAGAAAGTTTAAATCTAATGATACAAAGAGAAAAGCCAGCAACATTGGAAAATCCAACATGTCTCTTGTAAAACTTCTGCCTCGAGCCTTTCTAGCTCTTGGAAGTGACGATAGACTGGATTCTGCCCTTGCTTGTACTTTCCAGGCTGCCGGAGTGGAAACCCACCCATGGAGCTCTGCATTTTCCTTCTGTACATTACGGACTCAGGGGGCAGAGAGTGGCAGGGTATTGCCAGGGCAGCCGGTGGGGACCTCGGCAACCACAGATCTGCAGCTCACTATCTGAATCCTCCCGTCTTGGGGAAAATGGGTTTTATGGGGCCAGAGCCAGAGGGTGAGGCTTCTACCAGAAGCAGCATAGGCTGCCAAGAACCCAAATAGCAGGTCAAGTCAAAGCCCTTAGGAAGAAGTGTAGGTCTGATCACCAGGAGGACCTGGTGCAGGACCAAATCCGAAGAGCCAAAGGGAAGATCTAGACGGAGCCAAGAATCTGGCGCTATGTCTCCTCTCGGCGTGCCTGCCCCCATCCCTCTGAGCTACTGAATTCCCTCCTCACATTCCCGTTTCCGTCCTCCCACATCCTTTGGACTCAAGGCACTATGTTGGCTTTCCTGTTAAAACCTTGGCTCTTCTCCACATAATGCTGCCTGCCCCAGGCTGCTGGAAAGGCCTGAGACAACCCAGCCCCTGGGACCCTACTACCCAGAAGTCAAGCCTATGCCCAGCATCTCCCCCACCCCATTTGCCCTAGTCCCTTTGCTGGGGGGAGACCAGGACCCAGAATACTGGTGTAAGGATCTCACTAAGGGACCCCTGGCAAGGCCCTGTCTGAACGGCCCTCCCTTCCCAATATTGCTCTCTTGGCAATACTTGCAACACTTGGCAAGCAGAGTTTTCAGTGTAAATTCTCAAATTGCGTTTCTGGATTAGCAATCAATCACTCATAAATCTAGATAGGGCAATTCTGACCCTAGACCAGAAGGCTCCTGGGGAAGCCAACAAGACAAAGTTTCCGAATCTTCAGATTTGAGGAACAGACACTAGATCCTTTCAGACCCTAGGTCCTTGGGAGGCCCTGCTCATACAGCCAGCTGGTTTCTTTCTTTACACCTCATCATGGCAACAGGCAGAGTCCAAGCGATGATCCTGAAATGTAGGACCCTCTCTGGAAAGGCAGGCTTAAGGAGGGCCTGCAGGAGAGTCCCTGGGCAAAGCACAAAGGGTGTGCAAGCATATGGCAGTAAGGAGGGGTCAACAGCAAAAACGAAGATGCTGGGTGGCAAAGTGGTTAAGAATGTGGGTTCTGGGAGTGCCTGGTTGGCTCAGTTGGTTGAGCATCTGATTCTTGGTTTCGGCTCAGGTCGTGATTTCACGGTGGTTGGACTGAGCCCACGTCGGGATCTGCACTCAGTATGGAGTCTGCTTCAGATTTTGGCTCCCACTCTCTTTCTTTCTCTCTCTCTCAAATAAATGAATAAAAATCTTAAAAAAAAAAAAAGAATGTGGGTTCTGCCTGTGTTTGCCTCTCAGCCCAGCCACTTACAAACTGCAAGACTCTGGGCAAGTTAATTAATGTCTCTGAGGCTCAGTTTCCTCATTCGTAAAATGGGATCATATTAGCACTTACAGCTACATTATAAGAATTGAACAAGATAGTATCACAGAAGACTTAGCACAATGCCTAACCCAGAGGAAGCACTCAGGAAATATCACCTGTTTCTAGAGGAGAGAGTACAGCTGAGGAGGTTCCAACAGGGAGGAAAAGAGAAATGAAAGAGAGGTGACAAGGGCTCAGATAAATTTTGCCTGATTCTCACTTTTTCTCTAGGGCTGACCTTGAGTATTTCAGGCATTTACCCAGAATGCTTTTGCATGCTTTGTACATTTCCCCATCATTACTGATTTCCAGTCCCAACTCTGTCCTCGTCTAGTTACATGACTTTGGGCCAGTCTCCTGACTGTTCTATGCCTCAGTTTCTCCAAATGTAAAAACAAATGGCTATTATAGAAAAATGTTAAGGTCACTCCTATTCTAACATTCTGGTTCTACCTTACATTCTTGTCTTTTTCTCTAGAAAAGTGTTATGGGTTGAATTGTGTCCCCCCAAAAGATATGTTGGAGTCCTAGTCCCTGGCACCTGTGAACATGACCTTATTTGGAAATAATTACAGGGGCGCCTGGATGGCTCAGTCGGTTGAGTGTCTGCCTTCAGCTTGGGTCATGATCCCAGGATCAAGCGCCATATGGGGCTCCCTGATCGGCAGAGAGCCTGCTTCTCCTTCTCCCTCTGCTGCTCCCCCTGCTTGTGCTCTCTCACTCTCTGTCAAATAAATAAATAAAAATCAAAAAAAAAAAAAGAAAAGAAAAGAAAAGGAGGGACACCTGGGTGGCTCAGTCGGTGAAACATCTGCCTTCGGCTCAGGTCATGATCTCCGGGTCCTGGGATCAAGTCCTGCATCTGGCTCCTTGCTCATTGGGGAGCCTGCTTCTCCCTCTGCCTGCTCTGCTTGCCACTCTCCCTGCTTGTGCTCACTCTCTCTCTCTGACAAATAAATAAAATCTTTTTAAAAAATTGTAAAAGGAAATAATTACAGATGTGATCTCATTAAGAGGAGGTCATTAGGGTCGGCCCTAATCCAATATGAGTGGTGTCCTTATAAGCAGAATAGCAGACATTCGGAAACACACAGGGAAACATTTAGCTGTGAAAAATAGGTCAACAGACACATAAAATAAGTGTCGCGTTCCATTTTTACACTCAGAATCATGCTTTTAGAAACAACTGTCTTAAGCATCAAATAACGTTCACGTGCAGATAATGTGACCCAAAATAATTTTAAAAATCATCAAAGACCTTGATATACCTTTCAGAGTATGTATGTCTATAAGATGAAGTAGCATTTCTACCCTGAAATTTTCCCAAACTAAGAAAATAGCCTTTAACAAATTCTCTAGTCTTATTTTTCTGACTTCTGTGGCATTTGATAGCAATTTAAAGCCTTATGAGACATTCCACAGTATTTTACAGCAGCCTGCAAAATTTACCTTCTACTCTTTACTCATGAAAGAAACTTTCTAATAGACATTAATGAATTTTGTATTAATACAGTAGCATGTACAGAAAACCACGCTGTTTCTCGAGTTTCGATTAATGAGCTGAAAGGAAAGCTACCAATTGTTAAATATAGTGTACTTAAAGTGTACTTATCCTTTCATGAGTATGGAACCCACACCAGGGCATCTGGAAGGCAGGCTTAGTCCACATGCTTTTTTTCTGAAACGGTATTAACACAGCCAAAAACCGTAACCTCAAGGAAGCCATAAAGTTTAAAGCGCCTTAACTTTTAACGTTTCCAATAAAATGGTTTAATATATGCTTTTGTTGCGGCGCCTGGCTGGCTCGGTCAGTAGAGTGTGCAACTTTTGATCTCGGGGTTGTGAGTTCGAGCCCCATGTTGGGGGTAGAGTTTACTTAAAAATAAAATACTTGAAAATATACATATATGCTTTTGTTTAATAAAAAAGGAAAGAAAGAAAGAGAAAGAAAGAAACAAACAAACCACACAGGGAGAAGACAGCCATGTGATGATAGAAGCAGAGACTGGTGGGGTGCCTGGGTGGCTCAATCAGTTAAGCGACCAACTCTTGGTTTGGGCTCAGGTCATGATTTCAGGGTCTTGAGATCAAGCCCTGCATCGAGCTCCACACTCAGCATGGAGCCTGCTTGGGACTCTCTGCCCCCCTTCCTCTCCCCCCTCCCCACCACGCTCGCACGCACCTGCTCTCTCTCTCTCTCAAATATACAAATAAATCTTGAAAAGAAAAAAAAAGAAGAAGCAGAGACTGGAGCAATGCCTCCACAAGCCAAGGAACACCCGCCACTGTCAGCAAACAACAGAAGCTTTGAGAGAGCGAGAGAAGGAAGCTTTCTTCGCAAAAGGTTTCCGAAGGAGCAAGGCCCTGCTGACACCTTAATTTCAGACTTCTAGCCTCCAAAACTGTAAGAGAAAAATTTCTGTTGCTTTAAGCCCCCAGTTTCTGGTACTTTGTCACGGTAGCCCCACGAAACTAAATCAGAAAGTTTTCCCTGAATCATGTCTATCTTCGGCCATCACACTGTGATTTCCCAGGGTCCTGATGCTTCCATCTCTCCATTTCTAATTAAAGGTAGCTTAAGCACAGCATTCTAAGTTCCTGATTTAGTAATTTCATTAAATGATAAAAATTAATGCATGATATACCAGATATTCAGAAAATGTAAATTGCTAGAAGATTGTTATGGCAACATCCATACTAATTATCATGTCTTAAGAAAGGCCATGCATGTTTAGCAACTAATTAGAATCATACAATCAAAAGAATAAAGAGTACTTCCTTGGAGACGTAAAATAAATAAATAACTACAATATTTTCATTAGATAGTTGGCAATGTTCTTTTAAACCTATTTGAGTGTTAGAAATTGATGTATAAATTAAATGGTTTTATAGTTTAGATTTGATATTTAGAAGACTTAGGCCATTAGAGAAAATTGTCTTAAAATGTACCAAATGTTTGAAAAATGCTATGGTGCTTAGGATGCTATGTGAAGAGAATGAACTGTAGCTCATTTAGAATCTTGAAGAATGTTTTAGAGACCCATTTCCATATTCTTATAAGACCTGAAAATTTCTTAAAAGTTCAGAGGGTTGGATGAAAAAATGCACCAATTCCTAGATCAGGGGTTGGCAAATATAACCCACAGGCCAAATTCATCTCACCACTGGTTTCAGCCCATGAGTTAAGTATGGGCTTTTTTAGATACTCTTATTTGTTTCAAATATAGATATTTTTTTTTATTAAGTAAACTCTATGCCCAACGTGGGGCTCAAACTCACAACCCCGAGATCAAGAGTCACAGGCTCTACTGATTAAGCCAAACAGGTACCCCTCTAATTTTTTTAATATTTTATTTTTTATTGAAGTATAGTTGACACACAATGTTACATTAGTTTCAGGTGTACAACATGGTGATTCGACAAGTCTGTATATTTTGGGGTTTGTTTTTTTAAAAAAATTTATTTGAGAGCGAGCGAGAGCATAGCAGGAGGGGGAGAGCGAGAGGGAGAGAGAATCTCAAGCAGACTCCGCACTGAGAGCGTGGAGCCACAGACGGGGCTCGATCCCACAACCCCGAGACCACGACCTGAGCCAAAACCAAGAGCCGGCCACTTAACCAGCTGAGCCACCCAGGCACCCCTCGACAAGTCTGTATGTTATGCTCTGCTCGCCATGAGTGTAGCTCCCATCTGTCACCATATGACGCTATTACAATACCAGTGACTCTATTCCCTGTGCTGTGCCTTCTATCCCCTAGAATAGTTTTTATATATTTAAATGGTTGGGGGAAAAACACAAAAAAGCATAATATTTTGTGACACACAAAAATTACATGAAAGTCAAATTTCAGTGTGCATAAATAAAGTTTTATTGGAACACAGCCTCTCTTGTTCATGCATTTGCATATTGTCAACGGCTACTTATGTTAGTGTCCTACCATTGTATAACAAGCTACCACAGACTTCGTGGCTTAAAACAACACAAATTCATTACCTCACAGTTTCTGTTGCTCAGAAGTCTGGGCAGGCCTCAGCTGGTTCTCTGGTCAAGATCTCACCAGGCTGAAAGGAAGGTGTCAGCGGGGGCAGCACTCTGATCTGAGGCTCAGAGTCTTTTATCAAGCTCACATTGGTGGTGGCAGAATTCAGTTCCTTAGTTATAAGACCGAGGCCTCCTGTGTCCTACTTGGCCATCAGCCCTGGGCTGCTTTCAGCAACTAAAGCCCGCCCCTCCCCCATTCCTGGCCACATGGCCCCTCCATCTTCACAGCCCGCTACAGAGAATTTCTCTCATGTTGAACTTCTTTAACACTTTGAGGGTTTTTTTCATTAAAGATTTTATTTACTTGAGAGAGAGCACAAGACAACACAGAGGGAGAGGGAGCCCAGAGAGAGAGAGAAAGCAGACTCCCCGCTGAGCAGGGAGCCCAATGCGGTACTCGAACCCAGGACCCTGGGATCATGACCTGAGCTGAAGGCAGACGCTTCACGGACTGAGCCACCCAGGTGCCCCAGCACTTTGAATCTCTCTTACTGGGAAGAGTCCCATTCCTTTTAAAGATTCACCTGATTAGGGTAAGTCTACCAAGGACGGTCACATCAGCACCTACATTAATGTCTAATGGAACAACCAGAATTAAGTGTGTGTACATCAGGGGCCAGGAATCCTGAGGACCACCCTAGAATTCTGCCTGCCACATTGCTTTCGAGCTCCCACGGCAGGGGTGAGTAGTTGCAGGAGAGCGCATGTGGTCCACAAAGCTGACAATATTTACTATCTGGCCCTTGACAGAAAAAGCTGGCTGATTCCTGCTCCAGATAAAGCTGAGTTTCAAGTTCAAGTTCAATAACTGTGTGATCCCCATTCAGCAGATACCTCCACAGCTGGAGTGTAACAGCAAGAAGGGGCCACAAGGGTGGGAAAATGGTAGCATTACCAAACTGTTTAAGCTCTTAACTCAAGCATACACCAGAATAAAGGATCCTGAACTGGTAGCACTTTCTTCAAAGGAATCATTTCGAGCACACGCTAGGGGAAGAGTAAAATAACTATGTCATGTCATGACATCATCACTACCCAATTTTGTCCAATCTTCATATTTTTGCTTCTTTCTAAGGAGCAAAACATGGGCACTGACTTGAAGGGGAGAGCCAAATGTGTATTTGGATGAAGACTGTTCCGGGCAGAGGAAGACCAGGGGCCAAGGGTCTGAGGTATGAACAAGGATGTCGCAAATACCTTGTCCTCATCGTCCATGGCTTATTTTTCATTGTGTTCATGATTTCTTTACTTGTACACAAATTTTAAATTTTCCAGGTAGTAAAATGTATCAAGCTTTCACTCATGGTTTATCTCTTTACATTTTAAGAAATCCTTCCCTATCACAAGAACATAAAGACATTTGCCTATATTATCTTTCAGAAGTTCTCAAGTACTTGTTACATTTAGGTCATAAGGCCACTTTGAATTTGTTTTTGTATACAGTGTGCCGTCAGGATGTAATTTTATGTTTTTTTCCGTACGGATAACCAAATGGTTCCAGCAACGTTTATTAAATAATGCCTCCTGACAATAGGGGAAGGGAGGGAAAAATTAAACAAGATAAAATCAGAGAGGGAGACAAACCATGAGAGACTCTTAACTCTAGGAAACAAACTGAGGGTTGCTGGAAGGGAGGGGGCGGGGGGATGGGGTGACTGGGTGATGGGCATTAAGGAGGGCACGTGATATGAGCACCGGCTGTCATATAAGACTGATGAATCACTGACCTCTACCTCTGCAATGAGTAATACACTATATGTTAATTAATTGAATTTATATTTTAAAAAGAAAAAAATTCAAAAAAATAAATAATTCCTCCTCTCTGCACTGATCATGTGTCAAGTTCCCATTTATGTGTGGGTCTCTTTCCGTGCTCTCTCTGTTGTTCCACTGGTCTATTTATTTTTCTCTGTACTGTCTTAATTACTACCACTTACAAAAAGTGTTGACATCTGCTAGGGTATATTGTGCTGCTTTGATATTGTCTTGGCTATTCTCGGTCCTATTTAGAATTTTAATTGGAATTGCATGAAATCTCTAAGTGAATTTAGAGAGACTTGATATGATTACTTACTAAGTTTTCCTATACATAAACATATTTTATCCCTCCATTAACTTAGGTTTTCTTTAATGTCATCAATAAATATTTATGCTTTTCTGCATGCAGGTCTTACACATCTTTTGTTAGATCTATTCTTGGGTGACTTTCAGTATTTCTTGGTACTGTGAGCTCTAATTATTGCCCTACTGGCTTTTTCATATTGCTCTTATATCCTCAAACCTTGCTAACTGTTCCTAATTTTTTAATAATTTGTATATTCTCTCGTATTTTTATGTAGACCAGCATGCCATCTGCTAATCATAACCTTTGTTTCTCCTTTTTCAATCCCTCACTTTTTATTTACTTTCCTTTTCTTACTATACTGATTGGGACCCACAGTGGAATAGAACTGATAGTTTTGCTCCTTTATTATTGCAGTGATCCAGGGGACTTTCTTTTTCTTTTTTCTTTTTAAAGATTTTATTTATCTATTTGACAGAGAGAGAGAGCACAAGCAGGGGGAGCAGCAGGCAGAGGGAGAGGAAGAAGCAGACTCCCACTGAACAGGGAGCCCAATGCAGGGCTCGATCCCAGGACCCTCGGGCCATGACCTGAGCCAAAGGCAGAAGCTTAACTGACTGAGTCACCCAGGCGCCCCTCAATAGATTTTTCTAATGTTAAAACATTCATATTACAGGGGCACCTGGATGGCACAGTCAGTTAGGCGTCTGACTCTTGGTTTCAGCTCAGGTCGTGATCTCAGGGTTGTGAGATCGAGCCCCCTGTCGGGCTCTGCACTCAGCACAGTCTGCTTCAGATTCCCTTTCCCTCTGCCCCTCTGTCTCATGCCCTCTCTCTAATAAATAAATAAATCTTTTTAAAAAGCATTCATATTACGGAGATAAATACAACTTGGCCACAATGTATTTTTATACATTATTATTTCTGATCAGTCGTATTTTGTTTTGCATTTTTGCATGTATGTTCTTAAGTGAAGTTAGCCTGTAGTTGTCATTTCTCATACTAGCTTTGCATCATTTGGCATCAAGTTTACATTAGCCTTATAAAATGAGTTGGGGGCAGTGCCTGGCTGGCTTAGCCAGTAGAGCGAGCAACTCTTGATCTCCAAGTTGTGAGTTCAAGCCCCATGTGGGGTGTAGCGATTACTTAAAAAATAAAATCTTTAAAAAAATGAGTTGAAAGGGATTTACTGTGACCGTTTATGTAGTATTAAGATTATCTGTTCCTTGAATGTTTGATAGACTCATCTGTACAACCAGGTCTCCAGGGTGTGCATGGTGAGTTGCATATTTGCTTACTGGTTGGTTGCTGGATTTTAACCACTGCTTCAATTTCACTAATAATCATAAGTCTGCTTAGTTTTCCCGTTTCTTTTTTTTTTTTAGATTTTATTTATTTATTTGACAGAGAGAGAGAGAAAGCAAGAAAAGGAATACAAGCAGGGGGAGTAGGAGAGAGAGAAGCAGGCTTCCCTGCTGAGCAGAGAGCCAGACACGGGGCTCGATCCCAGGACCCTGGGATCATGACAGGACTCTGGGATCATGACCTGAGCCAAAGGCACACGATCAACCAACTGAGCCACCCAGGCGCCCTCTTGTTTATCATTTCTAACTTAATTTCACGATGGTCAGAGATCTCCATGATATGACCTCCGTGACAAATATTCTTTGGTATTTGTTATGTACTTGGCAAGTTAATGATCCGTTTTTTTGAACTGTTATACACGTGCTTGAAAAAAATATGTATCACCTAATTGATGGATGTAAGATTCTATGTATGTCTAGTAGAGAAAGCTTATTAATTGTGCTTTCAAATCTTTTATACTTCACTAATTTCTTGTCTGTGTAACTACTCAAATATGAAGAGAAGTATGTTAAAATCTGTCCTATTTGTGTATATTTACCCTTTTCTCCTTGTAATTTTGCTTTTTGTGCTTTTTTATGATGCTATCATTAGATATATACAGGTTTAGAATTTCTTTATTTTTCATAATAATATTTTTATTATATTATGTTAGTCACCATACAGTACATCCCTGGTTTCTGATGTAAAGTTCGATGATTCATTAGTTGCATATAACACCCAGTGCACCATGCAATACGTGCCCTCCTTACTACCCATCACCAGCCTATCCCATTCCCCCACCCCCCCTCCCCTCTGAAGCCCTCAGTTTGTTTCTCAGAGTCCATAGTCTCTCATGCTTCATTCACCCTTCCGATCGGTAGGAGAAGAAAGGGATAAAGAAAGGGGGGGGGGTAATCAGAAGGTTTAGAATTTCTATACCTTCTTTTTTAAATTTTTAAAAAATTTATTTAGGTAAGCTCCACACCTAGCATGGATCCCAATGTGAGGCTTGAGCGCCTTGACCCTGAGATCAAGACCAGAGCTGAGATCAGGAGTCAGATACTTAACCGACTGAGCCACCCAGCTGTCCCATAATTTCTATACCTTCTTGACGGATTGTTCCTTCGTCATGATGTAGTGCCCACATTTAGGCCTAATCGTGTTTTCTACCTTAAAGTCTAGTTTGTCCGATATTAATACTGTGGCACCAGCTTTCTTCTGGTTATATTTCCTGAGCATATTTTTTTCTGTCTTCTTACTTTCCAACTTTCTCTGTCCTTAGAGTTAGGTGTCTCTCTCATAAACAGTGTATACATGGATTTTTTAAAAACACGATTTGTCAATATATGTTGTTGAACTTGTAAGTTTCACCTGTTTACACTTTTGCTGCTCGTTTATTGGATCCTTCCCACCACCTTCATTTCTGCTTTCTATTTACCCTTCTTTTTTCCTTTTTCCTTTGTTCGCTATTTATTTGTGCTTGCAGGATTAGTGTTATTTTCATTCTATGGCAGGGTTTGTGGGGGGAGGCATTGAGCAGAGGGGTATTTGTTTGTTTTTGCAGGAAACTTTTTAATCCACACGTACCTTTTGTAAAGGTTCGTTTAATTCATATTATCCATGAATTCACTTAACTTGGCAGAGTAAGTGGCAAAACCTTGCAATACACTGGAAACTGAAGAGTTAGTGCAGCAGCACTGCCAGCCCCACCATGTGCGGAACTCCTGCGTCTCCCTCAGGATACCCTGCGTCCTGCTTCTGCCAACTGTCACACGTAAGACTAAGCGAGCGTGCCCATGATGTCAATATATATATTAGACATTAATGTCTTACTTTGTGGTTTAAAAAATGAATATGTATTCTTGGGGCGCCTGGGTGGCACAGCGGTTAAGCATCTGCCTTCGGCTCAGGGCGTGATCCCGGCGTTATGGGATCGAGCCCCACATCAGGCTCCTCTGCTATGAGCCTGCTTCTTCCTCTCCCACTCCCCCTGCTTGTGTTCCCTCTCTCGCTGGCTGTCTCTATCTCTGTCGAATGAATAAATAAAATCTTTAAAAAAAATGAATATGTATTCTAGTATTTTTATCTCCTTCCTCAAAAGGGTTAGTGTTATGGGTTGAATATCTTCCCAAAAAAGAGATGTTGAAGTCCTAGCCCCCAGTACCTCAGAATAGGACCTTATGTGGAAAGAGGGTCTTTACAGAGGTAATCAGGATAAAATGAGGTCATCAGGGTAGACCCTAGTCCAACGTAACTGGTATCCATTAAAGAGGGGAAATTTGGACACACAGACAGAGACCTAGGGAGTACTCCAGGTGGAGACGAAGGCAAAGATGTGTCTACAAGCCAAGGAACACTGAAGACTGCCACCAAGGCACCAGAAGCTAGGAGAGAGGCATGGAAAAGATTCTTTCTCACAACCCTCAAAAGAAAAAAAAAAAAAAGACCTGGGGCACCAGGGTGGCGCAGTGGGCTGGGCATCCGACTCTTGGTTTCAGCTCGGGTCATGATCTCAGGGTCGTGGGATCAAGCCCTGTATTGGGCTCTGTGCCCAGCATGGAGTCTGCTTGGGAGTCTCTTCTCTGTCTACCCCTCCCTTCTTTAAAATAAATGAATCGATCTTAAAAAAAAAAACAAAAAACAAAAAAACAAAAGAAACAAAGCCCAGGAGCGCCTGGCTGTCTCAGTCAGAACAGCATGCAACTCTTGATCTCGGGGTCCTGAGTTCGAATACCACATTGGGTATAGAGATTACTTAAATAAAGAAAAACTTTAACACCTTGATCTCAGACTCCTTGTCCCCAGGACTGTGAGACAATAAATATCTATACCCAGTCTGTGGTCCTGTTACTGCTGCTGTGTTAGCGATATAAATTAATATTAATATTAGTGTTACTGATGCAGTTGTGAAGCATTGACCTTGTCCACCACATTACTGGAACTAGAGAGCCATAAGGGCAATTTTTTACTTCTCAAATGCACAATTTTTTTTAGGATTTTAAGTAACCTCTATGCCCAACATGGGACACAAACTGACAACCCCAAGATCAAGAATTGCAACTTACCAACTGAGCCAGCCAGGTGCCCGTCTAATACACAACTTTTAAAATGCTTTTACTCGATGACAGAAAACAATAAGAGGATTACTAGAGTATGGTGTCCCAGGGGCAAATAGATGGAGAGCCAATAAGGATATTGTAAAGCAGCAATAGAAAAGAGGCTGAGGGTAAAACCCCAATAAAAAGCTATGATCCCCTGTCCAGTTCCTGACCTGAGTCAGTTTTCAGACCCAAAACCCGTTGACTAAAGACGTGGCTGGGTCCCCAGGAGGAAGAACACTGCATCACCATGGCAAATAATTACCATAATAATAGTACCAGTCTTGGACAGCTACATGGAAAAGAATGAAACTAGACCACTTTCTTGCACCATACACAAAAATAAACTTGAAATGGGTTAAGGACCTAAATGTGAGATCTGAAACCATAAAAATCCTAGAACAGAGCACAAGCAGTAATTTCTCTGATACTGGTCATAGCATCTTCTTTCTAGATAGGTCTCCTGAGGGAAGGGAAACAAAAGCAAAAATAAACTATCAGAACTACATCAAAATAAAAGACTTCTGGGGCGCCTGGGTGGCTCAGTTGTTAAGCGTCTGCCTTCAGCTCAGGGCATGATCCCAGGGTCCTGGGATCAAGCTCTGCATCGGGCTCCCTGTTCCGCTGGGAGCCTGCTTCTTCCTCTCCCACTCCCCCTGCTTGTGTTCCCTCTCTCGCTGGCTGTCTCTCTCTCTGTCAAATAAATAAATAAAATCTTTAAAAAAATAAAAAATAAAAGACTTCTACATGGCAAAGGAAACAATCAACAAAACTAAAAGACAACCTACAGAATGGGAGAAGATATTTGCAAATGACATATCTGATAAAGGGTGAGTATCCAAAATATATAAAGAACTTATACAACTCAACACTAAAAAAAAGAAATAATCCAATTAAGAAATGGACCGAAGGGGCACCCAGGTGGCACAGTTGGTTGAATGTCCGACTCTTGATGTCAGCTCAGGTCATGATCTCAGGGTGGTGAGATCGAGCCCCACATCAGGCTCTGCGCTCAGAAGAGAGTCTGCTTGAGATTCTCTCTCTCTCCCTCTCTCCACTTGCTCTGAAATAAGTAGATCTTTTTGGGGGGCGCCTGGGTGGCACAGCGGTTAAGCGTCTGCCTTCGGCTCGGGCGTGATCCCGGTGTTCCGGGATCGAGCCCCACATCAGGCTCCTCCACTGGGAGCCTGCTTCCTCCTCTCCCACTCCCCCTGCTTGTGTTCCCTCTCTCGCTGGCTGTCTCTCTGTCAAATAAATAAATAAAATCTTTAAAAAAAAAGAAAGAAAGAAAAAGAAAGAAACAATTAAAAAAAAATGAAATAAGTAGATCTTTTTTAAAAAAATGGACTGAAGACATGGACAGACATTTCTCCAAAGAAGACATCCAGATGGCCAACAGACACGTGAAAAGATGCTCAACATCACTCATCATCAGAACAATGGAAATCAAAACCACAATGAGGTATCACTTCATACCTGTCAGAATGGCTAAAACCAAAAACACAAGAAACAACAGGGGCAACAACATGGATGGATCTAGAGAGTGTAATAATAAGTGAAATCAGTCAGAGAAAGACAAATGCCATATGATTTCACTCATATGTGGAATTTAAGAAACAAAACAAACAAGAAGAGACAAACCAAAAAACAGACTCTCAACTCTAGAGAACAAACTGATGGTTACCAGAGGGGAAGTGGGTGGGGGATGGGGGAAACAGGGAAAGGGGATTAAGAGCACAGGTATCTTGATGAGCACGGAGTCGTGTATAGCATCATTGAATCCCTATATTGTACACCTGAAACTTCTAAAACACTGTATGTCAACTATAATGGAATTAAAATTTTTAAAAAATACTTCCAGTTCTTCCCTGCACAGACTTATAACCATTACTTCGGTGACTGTACACTGGGGAAAGGGGGGACATTTAGAAGACGATAGGACGTTAATGACCAGAGATCCAAAGTGCCCCTTGATCAAGGGGTTCCAGGTAAGAAATAGGGAGATGGAACATAAATTTGGATAAAAGATAGTTTATAAATATAGAACTATTCCCCTGGGATACAGGATCTGACACCCTGGCAAGGACCCTGAAAGATGAAAGGAACACACGGCTAACATGGCTCCTAGAAGCACGGAAAACATGCTGATTCTAAGGTGGGTAGAAATGCCTGAACCGCCAGGACAGGCAGTGATCAGTAGGCTCGGAGAGGTGGCAGGCTGGAATGGAGAAGTCATATGGGGCCAGAACACGCACTAGCGGACTAGATTGTACCGAACAGCTTGGGGCGCACACTGTTCAGCAGGGCCATCAGGAACACGCTGGAGAGAGGGGCACCAACAGCACAAAGTTCCTGTGCCTCTCCTCTGCGGGGCAGGGCAGCCAGCAAGAGGGGCAACCCCAGCACTGGGCTTATGACTAGCAATGTGGACAATGGGACTTCTTCCGTCCCGGAAGGACCAGCCCTTCTTTCTCACGGAAATGGACACTTAGTCGTGGCACGGTTTCGCCTTTCCTGCCCCCAGGACCTCAGCCAGCATCACGACCCAGGGACTTAAGGAATGCCCGATCCACACTACGGAATCTGACACAGCACAGCATCCAACCAGGGACTTACTTCAAAGGAAGTGTGGGAGTATGCCTGTGACCACAGGACACGCTGGGCGCATGCCACACCACTCAGAAGTGGCTGACGGTCAAGCAGTGGAGTGGCCTGCTGTACGTACAGCTAAAGCACCAACTTGGAAGCTGTAGCCTGCAAGGAGCTGCTACCATCCTCCAGGACCCAGTGTAAATGCCAAACCAGAGACCTCTAGAGGACACCACCGCCCCAAGAGGAAAAACACGTGGGTGCAGGAACCAAGGGGTGGAAGCAGAAGTGACCCCATATACATTCATTCCCAACAACGTCCTAGGAAGGAGATTCTGTGCTTTCAGCCCCCATTACTTTGAGCTCTGCAGTGTAAGAGGTACTTGCCCCCAAAGGGGGCACACTCCTGCCAGGGGCACAGCAGGAGTCGCACGAACTATAAATTAGAGTTGCCGTCAGTGCCCTGGGGAGGCTGGAGGACTGGAGGTAGGACTCCAAAAGACTGTACAGTATTATTTGAAGGTAGACTGGCTGGCTCATCAGTAGAGCATGTGACTCTTGATCTCCAGGTTATAAGTTAGAGCCCCATGTTGGGTGTAGAGATGACTTAAAATCTTTAGGGGCCCTTGGGTGGCTCAGTGAGTTAAGCATCTGCCTTTGGCTCAGGTCATGATCCCAGGGTCCTGGGATCCAGTCCTGCATCCAGGTCCCTGCTCAGCAGGGACTCTGTTCCTCCCGCTTCCTCTGCCCCTCCCCCTGCTCATGCTCTCTCTTGCAGGAGTGCACGCACTCTCTTTCTCTCTCAAAATCTTTTTTTTTTAAGATTTTGATTTATTTGTCAGAGTGAGAGAGAGCACAAACACAAGCAGGGGAAGTGGCAGGCAGAGCGAGAAGCAGGTCTCCCGCCAAGCAAGGACCATCCCCCAATGCAGGACTTGATCCCAGGACCCCTAATGAGGGACTTGATCCCAGGACCCTGGGATCACGACCTGAGCCAAAGGCAAACACTTAACCGACTGAGCCACCCAGGCATCCCTCTCTCAAAATCTTTTTTAAAAAATAAAAAATAAAATAAAATAAGATCTTTAAAAATGTATATTATAAACTCTAGGGCATATATTGGTATAATTAGTATACTAAGAGAGGAAATAAAATGGAATCAAATAAAAAGCTCAATTACAGGGGCACCTGGCTGGCTCAGTCAGTAAAGCATGCGAATCTTGATCTCAGGGTTGTAAGTTAGAGCCCCACGTTGGGTGTAGAGATTACTTAAAAATTAAATCTTAAAAAAAATTCAACTGCAGCCATAGAAGACAGAAAAAGAGGGTGGCAAGGAAACAAAGAACAAATGCAATAAATAGGAAACAGTTATAGAGATGCAGATATTAATCTAACTATATCAATAATCACTTTAAATGAGAATGGTCTGGATGCACCAATTAAAAGAAAGATTGTTGGAGTAGATTAAAAAAAAAAGCTAGACCCAAATATATGTTGTCTATAAGAAACCTGCTTTAGGTATAAAGACACAGGTTAAAAATTAAAAGGATAGACACAAATATACCATCAAAACACTAACCAAAAGATAACTAGAGTAGCTATATTAATATTAGACAAAGTAGGCTTCAGAACAAGGAATACTATCAAGAATAAGGAGGAGCATTATCTAATGATAAAGGGTCAATTCTCACCAACTGAGAATTAAGGTAAAAAATGGGCAGAAGACATGAACAGATATTTCTCCAAAGAAGGCATCCAGATGGCCAACAGACACATGACAAGATACTCAGCATCACTCATCATCAGGGAAATGCAAATCAAAACTGCAATGAGATATCACCTCACACCTGTCAGCATGGCTAAAATCACACAAGAAACAACAGGTGTTGGCAAGGATGTGGAGAAAAAGGAACTCTTGTCCACTGTTGGTGGGAATGCAAACTGGTGCAGCCACTCTGGAAAAGAGTATGGAGTTCCTCAAAAAGTTAAAAACAGAACTACCCTATGATCCAGCAATCACACTACTGGGGATTTACCCAAAGAATGCAAAAAAGCTAATTCAAAAGGATACACACACCCCTATGTTTATAGCAGCATTATCTACAGTAGCCAAGATATGGAAGCACCCCAGGTGTCCATCAATTGATGAATGGATGAAGAAGATGTGGTGTATATATGCAATGGAATATTATTCAGCCATAAAAAAGAATGAAATCTTGCCATTTGCAACAACATGGATGGATCTAGAAAGTATAATACTAAGCAAAATAAGTCAGAGAAAGACAAATACCATATGATTTCACTCATATGTGGAATTTAAGAAACAAAACAATCGAGCAAAGGGGCGGGGAGAGAGACACACAAACCAAGAAACAGACCCTTAGCTCTAGAGAACACACTGGTGGTTACCAGAGGGAGGTAGGTGGGGGGCTCGGGAAATAGGTGATGGGGATTAGGGAGGGCACTTCTCGTGATGAGTAGCAAGTGATGTATGGACTTGTTGAATCACTGTATCGTACACCTGAAACTAACATAACACTATGCTGACTATACTGGAATTAAGATAAAAATTTAAAAAACCAAAAAAAATGTTAACTTCATGCAGAAACGCCCTTACAAACACAACCGGGGGAAAAAAAAAAAAAAGAGGGTCACCTGCCTGGCTCAGTGAAGCATGCGACTCTTTTTTTTTTTTTTTAAGATTTTATTTATTTATTTGACAGAGATAGAGATAGCCAGTGAGAGAGGGAACAGGAGCAGGGGGAATGGGAGAGGAAGAAGCAGGCTCACAGCAGAGGAGCCTGATGTGGGGCTCGATCCCATAACGCCAGGATCACGCCCTGAGCCAAAGGCAGACGCTTAACCGCTGTGCCACCCAGGCGCCCCGAAGCATGCGACTCTTGATCTCAGGGTTGTAGGTTCAAACCCCATGCTGGATGTAGAGATTACTCAAAAGTAAAATCTTAAAAAGAAAAAGGGAGGAGGAGGAGCATTACCTAATGATAAAGGGTCAATTCTCAACAACTGAGAATTCTTTTTTTTTTAAGATTTATTTGTTTGAGAGAGAGACAGAGAGCATGTGAGTAGGGGGGGAGGGACAGAGGGACAGGGAGAGGGGGAAACTCAAGCAGGACCAACTCCCCCCCCCCGAACACAGAGCCCGACCCAAGGTTCAATCCCAGGACCCCCCCTGGAGATAATGACCTGAGCTGAAATCAAGAATCAGACACCCAATGGACTGAGCCACCCAGGTGCCTCAACAATTGAGAATTCTTAACAGAACAATCCCGAATGTATTTGTACCTAACAACAGTGCATCAAAATAAATGAGGCAAACACTGACAGAACTACAAGGAAAAATAAATACATCAACCATTATAATTGGAGACCTCAACACCCTTTTGTCAGTAATTATAAGTCAAGTAGACAGAAAATCAGTACATGTGTCGAACACATGTCGGAGAAAGGAGAAGATGAGAGCCAGTGGCAGCGCTGATGGCAACTACAGCAAGGTGTAGCACTTCGCACTCACCTCTTCTAGGTTTTTCTTCAGCAAGAGAAGTCCACAGGAACATGGAGCGGGTGTGGAGAAGTGCATCCATGAGGCACGAAGGGTGGACGGTGGCAGGAATGATGCTGCATGCTGGATCTCCCCTCAGGAAAGGGTTTGCCATGTATCTCTGAGGGGCCCCGTTAGCTGACAGCCTCCAACTGCAGCACCTGGCAAGATCAGCTGCAGTAGTCCTGACAAAACCATGTGTTCTTCTGGAAGATTCTAGCCAATGACCAAGCACAATGGCAGTACCAGGGCCTTGCCACTTCAGCCCAACATGCGACTCTTCTACAGGCAGTCCTTCTTCCAGAACTCCCCATTGGGTTGACCAAGGATTTGTCACATCTGCCTTGCAGTCTAAGGTAGTTCCGCCCATTTCCCTTCCTCCCCGGTCCCTTGCACATGGGGCAAATCTGCATCGTGGTCTAAGGGCTCTCCCTGCCCATTCGTGCTCCCTGCCCTTGTGTCTCTCATGAGCATTGTCCCCAGTCAACATCTTGCATTCCTAACTCCATATTAGCATCTGCTTCCTGGAGGACCCAAATTGGCACAATTAGCCACTCACCACTGCCATCCACTTTGGAGAAATTCTGCAGAAGACACTTAATCAAGCATTTCAAGAGTCTCTTCATTAAGATCAAAATGTTTGCAGCAAGTTCCTCAGTTGAATTCAAAACTAGGTAATTCAGGCCATGAAAAACGTTTCACACCCCGAACCCCTCATCTCCATCAAGGCGGTTGTGCTAAGGCCACAGTTTCTGCCATCTTGGCATTCAGTTTCTCTTGCATGGCACAACACTGACGAAGCATGCTGTAAACTGGGGCTGTTCCAAGTCAGTCCTCATCATGCTTATGATCATTCAGATTGAAGAAGTCGGGTTTTTTTTCCGCAGGAAGACACAGATTTTTCTTAAGGCTCAAATAGTCCCTCTCCCACTGCCCCTCCCCCCCACTCATATGCTCCCTCTCCCTCTCAAATAAATGAATTAAATATTTTTAAAAAACAAAACAAATGAACCCTGCAACATCAGTGGCATAACACAAAGGTTGATTCCTCACTCACACAGAGTCCTATGAGATGGTTCCTGTCCAAACAACTCTCCCAAGCAGGCTTCCTCAAAGTGGCAAGCTCGAGGATCCAGGTTCCTTGCATTCCGCTCGGCCATTTTAGAGTCTTTTGCTTCCAGCCGCACCAACAGGGTCTCAGCATGAAAAATCATGAGGGCTATTGTACGGGTGCAGCCTGGAAGTGGCAGTTTTCGACCCCGCCCCACGTTCCATTGGCCAAAACGAAACCACGTGGCCCCACTCAGCTGAAAGGGAAGCTGGGAAATACACAGAGGCACACAGGTGTTGGTGTTGGTCTCTGCCCTAATAGACTTTGCTTTCAGTGTAGCAGCTTGAATATACGAATATACGAAACGAGCCGGTAAATCCGGTTGGATTTACCAGAGCTTCGACATGCTTCGTACTTCATCTTTATACATCACTTTCAGTCTGTCAGTCTTTCTCTTTGACATCTTTGAAGTGCAACAAACCTCATGCAAACTATATGCAAAATAGCAGCAACCCAGCAATACTGTGACAGGTCGGGCTAGTCTCCAGGCAGGATGTTAAACACCAGAACCATGTACGGCACACTTGCAGGAGGAGTTCAGCCCTGTGACCCCCAACTTGGCCCTTGGGCCCAATCTTGGAGAACACCCGGAAGGGACAGTGAAAGCCATCCCCGGTGCCCCAGTAGCAAAGGGCCACATGGCTCATGGTAGCCAGCTGCTACTTTCCCTGTTACCGCCAACACCAGCTGGCTAGAAGTAAAGGGACATTTTACACTACTACAGCTGAACCTTACAGGGAGGTGAGGGTGAGGATGAGGCTTAAGTTAGGGTTAGGGCTAGGTTAAGGTTAGAACTTCCCATCCATGATGGGCTAAGTCCCTAGAGCCTTGAACCTCTCCTCCGGATGTCCCCTCCACATCCTGCTGTCCTTGGCTGTCTGCTAACCCTCTGAAGTGCAAGCTGTCTATTCTGTCACCTCCCCGCAGCTCAATGCCTCCAAGAGAGCAGGACGTGGAGTTGGGGCTCTCCTTGCTCCCCAAAGCCACGTTAGGTCTTTGCTCCTCCCCACTCTTGAGAAACCTCCTCCTTGGCTCTCACCATCCCATACTTTCACCTTTTCCCCATCCTGGTAGTAGTCTTGCTACCCTCCTAGTCACTGCCCTCATTCCTGAAGGCTTTAGTTCTTGGCTCACCATCTGTCCTCTTTGACTCAACTTCTCCCGTCTTTTCAATGATTTCAACGTTCACCTGGTCAACCACCCAGCACCCTGGCTTCTTGTTTCCCAGATCTGCTCGTTGCCAATGACCACTGCCATTTTGGGAAGCACTTCACAACCCCAGTATGGGGCCTTGTACCTTGAAGGTCCGTATACCTCAATGCATTCCTTTCATTGGTACATCAACACATGATTTCCAGAAGCTGATAAACTTTTAGTACAGGAAGTATGTAAAGGCGTGTATCGTTTTTATTCGGAATTAGGCTTGTGCTTCATTCTTCTCTGTCTTGTTTTCTGTTGAACTCAACATGGGTTGGTAATTACAAATGGGATTTTAAAGTTTAGCAGTGGATGAAGACCCAGCAATACCAAAATACATTTGCACCAAGCTATTCATTGTAATATTGTTTATAATTGCAAAATATTGGAAACAACTGAAATGTCCATATTTGGGAGTGCGGTTGAATATACTGTGATACATCTATACAATAGGATACTATGTGACTGTATAAGAGGGAGAAAATTCTGTATGAACTGAGTTGGAGTGACTCCTTGGATATAGTATTCAGTGTAAAAAGCCAAGTGCCAAGATTATATCCACAGAATGTTACCTTTTATGTAATAAAGGGAGATATTTTCATACAAATACCTATACACAAATATTCCTGGAAGCTTTATTCATAATAGCCCCAAACTGGAATCAGCCCAAATGTTCACCAATAGATGAACAGATAAACACACGGTGGTACGTCCACACAATGGAATACTACACAGCAATAAACAGGAAGAAACTATTGATGAACACAACAAAATAGATGAATCACAGAAGCATCGTGCTGAGTGAAAGAAGCCAGTGTCTAAAGGTTACATGCTGTATGCCTCCATTTATATGACATTCTCAAAAAGCAGAACTATAGGGACAGAGAGAAGACCAGTGGCTGCCCAGGGCTGGGAGTACGGGAGGCCTTGACTGCAAAGGGGCAGCGCATGACAATGGTGGGGGCAGAAGGAGCAGTTCTGTGTCCTGAGGTGGTGGTGGCCACACAAATCAATATGTATGTTAAAACTGTTAGGACTCTACCCCCCAACGAAGTAATTTTACTACACGTGAATTGTCAACAGTGTGGAGCTGGAGTTTATGATTAAAATGTGACAAGTTTAGGGCCCCCCCAGGTGACTCAGTCAGTTAAGTGTCTGACTTCAGCTCAGGTCATGATCTTGGGGTCCTGGGACTGAGCCCTGCATCAGGCTCCCCGGTCAGCGGGGAGTCTGCTTCTCCCTCTCCCTCTGCCCCTTCCCTGGCTTGTGCACTTTCTCTCTCAAATAAATAAATAAATAAATAAAATGTTTTTTAAAATGTGATGAGTTTAGAGTAGGCAGTTAGTTAGACATGAGCTAGAGGCAAGGACAGTGATCAGTAAGTTACACTTAGAAGCCCAGGGGCATGACGTTCTGACCTTGTGACTTTCAAGACTCTGGAGCTACCAGACCAAGAACCACAGGTGAAGAGCATGGGCTCTCCCCTTCCACCTCTGCCCCAGGGTAACTCCTAGACTCATTATAATGCGTTTGCACTGTGGTTATAGCCCCCTCCATGGAAAAAGGCTGCCATGACAGTTCCGTACAAACCTTGTAACTCTCCCTCCCAACCTGTGGGGGAAGTCCCCCAAACGATTGGAAGCAGCCTCCATTAGAGATCACAGTGTCCATGATGCAAGACCCCACTCACATAAAAGGAAAGGACCCCTGTAGCCTCAGGGCAGTTACCACCTCTGAGCCTGGCACTCTTGCTCTCCCACCTTGAGGGCGTACTGTCCTTAATAAAGCTGCTTTCTGCTTTCACTTGGGGCGCCGATCTCCAATCCTTTATTACGTTGGTGCTAAGAGCCAAGACACAGGCTCTTTTGCTGACACTAGCTCTTCCAATAGGCACTAGACACGTATCACTCTATCACCAGGACCCTCTCTTAGAGCTGTAAAAATACCAGCAGCCAGGAAACTAAAAGTATCACAGGACTACCATTAAAAAAACCATTGAAATTTGGAGTACTATGGCCTGGTAATGGGAGCTAATTAAATTCCATTAGGTGACGGCATAGTTCCTGATACAGAGTAAGTATTGGATAAATATTTGTGCAACAACTAAATGAGCGATTGATGGAATGAATAAAAAGCCTCACATATTTTAATATGAAACCTTCCTGCTTCAAACTTCATCAAAACTTCTGAAGCAGAATGGGAGGATATTTGAGCATCACCTAAAGTTAAATGCCATGTGCCAAGGGATAAAAATGCAAAAGCCGTGGAAGCCACATTTCATTTATTTATTTTAGATTGATTTATTTATTTGAGAGAGAGCACGAGCAGGAGGGGCAGAGGGAGAGAGAATCCCAAGCCAACTCCACACTGAGCACGGAGCCTGACACAGGGCTTGATCCCACGACCCTGAGATCACGACCTGAGCCGAAACCAAGAGTCAGACGCCCACCCGGGTGCCCCTGTATTCATTTTGTTTGAAGTTTATTTATTCAAGTCATCACTACACCCAGCGTGGGGCTTGAACCCACAACCCCGAGACCAAGTCACAGGCTCCACCAACTGAGCCCGCCAGGCACCCCTGCGGGGTTTATATCTCATTGCAAAGGTTAGCGATGCTGAAGTTACTCATTGCTGACACACTTGCCCAAACTGCTGCTGAAGACGTGATGGAAATGATGACTGGGGAGAAAGCAAGCGGCTCTGTCAGGTACCAGCTCACTTTAGAATTACCGATGTGGCTCTCAGCCGAGCATGGCAAAGCGCCAATTCAGACACGGCTGAGTGTTATTCACGGGAAATTGAGGCAGCCACTGGTCTTGTGAATTGAGCTAACCTTTTGCTATTTATCATACCTGAGTTAAAACATTTCAGGAAGACATTGTGTTTTGTTTAGTCTGTGCCAAACTGTACAACTGGAAAAGAGAGATGCCGTCCCTCCCTGCCTTATTCTCCCTTCCTGTGACTAACGATTGCCGAGCACGATGTGCCAACGAGCGTTCCAGGCATGGCTCAGAAAAGAAAGGCAGCAGACAGGGATAAATGCTGCACAGGGAACTGAAAGACAGCAATGTGGCAGGGTGAACGGGGCCTCTGTAGATCGGGTGGAAAGGCCAGCGCTGTGACAGCGGTAATATTTCAGCTGAGCTCTGAATGACAAGAAGGAACCAGCTCCGCAAACATCAGGGCAAAGAACTTTCCAAGTGCCGGGAGCAGCAGCTAGCCCTGTGGTTCTCAAAAGGAATGGCCCTGCCTTCCAGGGGGCACTTTGAAAACTGGGGGAGGGGATGCCGCAATGATTGGGGTACTCTGCTGGCATTTAACGGGCAAAGGCCAGGGATGCTGCACATTTGCAATGCTCAAGAATGTTCTCCATCCTTCATGACCTTCACAGATTCTACCAGACACCGTGTGGGTGGAAAGCTGTTAATAATTATTGGAGCTGAGGACCTAACTCTGCTTAATTCTTAAAGAGAAAAAAAACATTTTTTGCACAGTGTTTCTGTACACGGAATTTTCCAAGCAATGCAAGTACCATGTAAAGAGAAGGTAGGTCCTATTTGGTTTCATTCCGAACCTCACCGAGAGCTCTTCAACATTTCGAAACCAGCTCCTTCCCAATGACAAAACAAATGTCACAGGAAACACTGTACCTAATGGGAATGCTTCAGAGGACACTGATGATGGATGAGAGGGAGGGTTTTTTTTTTTTCATTGATAAAGAGTTTTTTAATTGGGAAAAAGAAAAGAGTGGGGGAAGCCAATAGTACTGTGGGGAAGGTAAAATGACCTCTGCCCTCCAGGATTCTTCTAGCTGGACTAAGAATCAAATTGACATGAGACAAATTGACAGGACAAAATGAAATTTAATTTTGCACGCATAGGGAATCCGCACATGCATGAGATTCCAAAGACAGTCAGACAACATGAAATCATCCTGAACTAAGGAGAAAGGGGAAGGGGCCTGAGACTTCAAAGGGAAGGGATGCAACTCAGGAAGAATGAAAAAGAGCAAAGGTTTGGTAAACGAATGTTTATCATCTAGAAACAATGGGACATAGGATTTTGATCGACAGGCCTTGCTAAATTCCTCCCTGTCTACCAAACCAAGTTCATATTATAATGTAGGTGTCTATGGTGATAGCTCTCTTCCAGGAGCAGGCCTCTAATCTAAATTCTTTTAGGCAGGGGTGCCTGAGTGGTGGAGCGGTTAAGTGTCTGCCTTCGGCTTAGGGCATGATCCCGGTGTTCTGGGATAGAGCCCCACATCGAGCCCCACATCGAGCCCCACATCAGGGCCCCTCCGCTATGAGCCTGCTTCTTCCTCTCCCACTCCCCCTGCTTGTGTTCCCTCCCTCGCTGGCTGTCTCTCTCTCTGTCAAATAAATAAATAAAATCTTTAAATAAATAAATAAATTCTTTTAGGCAGTTTTGGGGGGAAGGTCAAAGTTTCTTTCTGAACCATCCAGGCCTCGATTGTTTTTAGCTCAGCATAATCTTCACAGCTAAGTGACACATCTTGGGAGCGGTCGGCCTTGGCCCTTACAACACGAAAGGGCACAGTCCAAAGTCAATCTCCCTTGGACCTCTGTTCCCAAGTCTCCCAGTTTCCTTTCCCAGAGATAACCTAATTAACAGCTTTTTGGATATCTCTCCCAAGATTTTATCTCATTTTTGTTTAAAAGAAAGGCAGGCGGGCCGGCAGGAAGGCAAGAGGAAAGGAGGGAAAGGAAGACTCAATAATAAAAATTCAGCTGAGTACATTTAAAGATCAAATTGGCTTTATCCAGCGATTCACAAATTGGGCAGCATCCCATGTAGCAAACAGTAAGGAGCGCCACTGAACTGCCAAAAAGAAAAGGTTTTTCAAGGTGGGGGTGGGTAGGATGGTATTATTAGCAAAAAAATGCATTGTTTTAGGCAAGGCGGCCTTCCTAAGGGGACTGGAAGGGTCCATCAGCGGATTACCTCCTAATGCTGACCAGAGCAATTCCAGGCTGTCTGGTTAAAGATCACAGTTCTGGGAGAAGCTGGGGAGCTGCAGTTAGATCAGGTCCCAAGTTCTGGTGGGGTTTAGTGTAAGTGACTCGTTTTAAGAGAAGGAATGAAAGGAGGGAGGGAGAGAAGGAGGGAGGGAGGGAGGGAGGGAGGGAGGGAGGGAG
>NW_024423319.1:30477888-30501088 GCF_017311325.1 Ursus maritimus | reverse complement strand
GAGGGAGAGAAGGAGGGAGGGAGGGAGGGAGGGAGGGAAGGAGGGAGGGAGGGAGAGAAGGAGGGAGGGAGGGAGGGAGGGAGGGGAAACCCCTGTAAAAAAGAATATTTGAGCAGGAGAAAAATGCAAGGAAGGATGCTCTTACCACTGTTTAACTCCCAGCATGTGCAGGGGGACTTAACTCTCTAAATACACTTCTGTGCTGTGTGTCTGGTGTATGACAGGTAGTTGCTACTTTTGTAATTTGCAAAATTCCATAACGCTAAAGAATGAAAGACAAAGAAAGCAGGAATCAACCAACGTTGGTATAATTACAGGAAGACAAACTATAATCTGACAAACATCAGCAAGTCGAACTAAGCTAATGTATTATTTTTTTTTAAAAAGAAGAAAAGAAAAACAAGGGCAAATGGGAGTCACTCCCCCCTTCCCCAAGACAGCAAACCAAGAGTGAATTACAGTTTCTACCTCTCTGAGAAATGTGACTTTTGAAGTCAATCTGAAACGTCCAGATCAGCACTAGGAACGTAATCTGCATGAGAAACACCCCACCATTTCCTTCCCCCCCAAAAGAAGATATCCTAGCCTAAAACCAATCCTTTCTTTTCTTTTGTTAATAACTTCTTGCCCCACCACCCTCCTGCCCAGAATGACCTTCCACTTCATACAGTTCCTCTGAGCATCTCTACTTGCCACAGGGAATGCTGCCCTAGTCGAGAATCACTCAAGAGAGGCGCCTGGGTGGCTCAGTCGGCTCAGGTCATGATCCTAGGGTCCTGGGATCGAGCCCCACTGCGGGCTCCCTGCTCAGCGGGGAGTCTGCTTCTCCCTCTGCCCCTTCCCCTGCTGGTGCTCGCGCACGCTCTCTCTCTCTCTCTCTCTGTGTCTCTCTCAAATAAATAAATAAAATCTTTTTCAAAATCACTTAAGAATCACTTAAGAAAGAGGAATCACTTTAGGGGCCCCTGGGTGGCTCAGTGGGTTAAGTGTCCGACTCTTGATTTCGGCTCAGGTCATGATCTCAGGGTCTCAGAATCGAGCTCCATGCTGGGCATGGAGCCTGCTTAAGATTCTCCCTCTCCCTCTGTTACTCATGCCCTCGTGCACGTTCTCTCTCTCGTTAAAAAAAAAAAAAGGAAAGAAAGTCAATTAGATCTTCAAAGTTATTTGGTTGAATTTTTTTTAACAGTACAGTGGAGAAAAGATATCACTTAGAAGAGAAAGTGAAAAATGACAGTTGTTGAATTTAAAACTGTTAGCATCTCCCAGAGCCTGGCCAGCGTGACAGGAGACTGCTTGCCTAGTGCCTTCGAGCAACCAGCCACCTTTCTCCTTCTGTTGAATTACTCCTTCTCTGTTTGTTCGTTTGTTTGTTTTACTAACTGCCTCCTTTTAAAATTTTTATTTTAAAGTAATCTCTCGATTTCTTTATGGGGCTCGAACTTACAACCCCCCCGAGATCAGTAGTTGCACGCTCTACTGACTAAGCAGGTGCCCTCTGCATCCTTTTTTAAAAGTTATCATACATTTATTTTTTAAGATATTACGTATTTATTTGAGAGAGAGAGCATGAGTGGGGAGCAGAGGGAGAGGGAGAAGCAGGCTCCCCACTGAGCAGGGAGCCCGATGCAATGCGGGGCTCGATCCCAGGACCCTGGGATCATGACCTGAGCCAAAGACAGACACTTCACTGACTGAGCCACTCAGGCGCCCCTCATACATTTATTTTTAGCAGAGTACCCCAGTTTCACATCACGTGCCTTTCCCAAAGTTGTGGGTCCTTAACCTGCTATGTTTCTTCACAGACTTTTCACCAAGAAGCAGGAACGTTAGCCTGAGTCTCCAAGGCACCCTCCAAATACGTGACACACTCAGGAATTGATTAATGCTTAAGACCATTATATATAATGTTCCCAATGGTTAGCAAACGAATGAGGCTCTGACTGAAAATACGAACACAGCTCATTCTGTTGGCACCCTGTCACGAAAAGACAGAAGGCAACCAATACACACTTTGCTGTTACTCATTTTACTATTGAACCTGCAGTGAAACAAATATATACATTTTTACTGTCTAGGTTAAAATAAACCATCAGCTCCTGATTTCTCCTGGCCCACCACTATGAAAAGTACAAACCGTGCTTCTTGCCTCCAGTTCACCCGAACCATCTTATTCGCACGGGACAAAAAGGATGGCGGTGGTAAGGAAAGGCGTGTCCATCCCCGTCCCCAGGATGGGTGCCGTGGACCGCCTCACACAGGTTGCCTCCCAACAAAACGAAAACTGGCTTGAGCCAATCTCCATACAATGGGGTTACTGCATCGACTGTTTCATTCGCAGGACAGAGCTCCCGGAAGGAGCTCTAGGACAAAGGGCTACCTGAAGGTTTCGTTGCTGTTGTCCCCAAGTTCCAGTTCAAGGCCTCTTCAAGTCCATGGTCATAAGCCTCCTTTCCGCACCCTCCCTCAGCTGTGAAGTCGGCTGACAGCAGGACGGGAGAAGTCACAGAGTATGAAAAGTACGCGTTCTCCCATCTTTGAGAGCAGAGCAAGGCTTCTGTAATGAGAACGAGTCCTCTGAATCTAGGCCCTGGGATGCCTTTTAGAAAAGGTTCCTTTATCGTCCTGTGTGTTAGTAAATTGTAGGAAATAACTAGATAAGCCTCAGAGCAACCGTGCACCTGGGATGTCTTACCCTCGCAGATCGCTGACTGCCGCTTTCCTTTGCACTGTCATCATCAATGTGGCTTTTCAAAAAGAGAGACAGGGAGAAACTTGGAATTCTTTTTAACTTAACAAAATTCTTCTTGGATTCTGGCCAAATCGTTCTTAGCCCTTCTTTGCCTCCATCGTCCTCTTAAGCTAACAGAGCCACTGCAAATGTCCTTGCTTGAGTTATACTCTGCAGTCACAGGGGACACGTAGTGTTGCTGTTAGTTGGCATGAAATCGACCTAGATTTGAATCCAGAATGCCTCTTGGAGCTGTGACCTAGAGTGAGTCAAGCTCTCCGTCTTAGTTTCCGCTTCCGCAAAACAGTATCTGATCACAGCTAACACACAGTGCTGCACAGGCCAAGGGCCGGCTGCCCCAAGATGGGCCACTTTGGCATGCCGACTGTTTTGAGCTGAGGCAATCGAGACCACATGAGCTCAAGAGAAACCTTTGCCCCTCCCTGAACTACACAAAAGAATCTAAATTGGGGGTCTTGTCCAGAATAAGGGTTAGTACCAGAGATACATTTTATGAATGACACATCTGCCTGGCAGGGCAAACATCTCACTGCCAAACATCTGCTCTTCTTTGTATTGTCCCGTGGAGTCCCAGACCCCTACCCTCTTCTCCTCAGCTCCGGGTGGCATGGATAACCTTGTTTTGACTGTCTTTGGAATGTCCACGGCAGCGTGGATTCAGCGTGCATATAAAATTAAATTTGATTTTCTCCTGTTACTCTGTCTCCTGTCCATCTGATTCTTAATCAGTCTAGAAGGACCTGGAAGGGGCCCGGAAATTCTTGCTGGGGCTGGTCTCTGTCATTGTTCGTTTAATCCTTACAACAAGCCCTAGAGGAAGCCCCTACAGGGGAAGCAACTGAGGCACAGAGAGGGGTTGGAGTGCCGCCCCCCGCCCAGGTCACGCAGCTGGAAAGCTGCCAAGCCAAGATGCGAAGGCGGGTTCCGGAGTCCAGAGCACAACAACGTCCTCCCCAAACGAGGGCAGTAAACGAGGACATGCCCATGAAGGGCTCTCGTGAGGATGAAACGAGATCGTGCACGGGACGCCCGGCGCTTGACAAGTATGAGAGGCAGCCGCGGAGGAAGCGAGGCCGCTCTCCCCTCTGCACCGCGCCGCGGACACGGCTGCTTCTCGGGGCAGAAAATGAGAGGTTGGCGGGAGGAGAGCCCGGGCCAGGTGTGGAATGTGGAAAGGGAGAAGGGGGGAGGACGGATGGGGGGACAGGGGAGGAGGCCGGGGGAGCGCATGGCACTGAAGGAGCCAGAAGTCGAGCCGCCCGGGCGCGGGGAGCACGGCGACTCTGCCCGGTGCACACACACCCCCGCCGGCTGCAGAGCACAGTCCGCGGGCCGGGCCTCCGCCCCGGGGCGGCCTCCCCACGCCCAGCCCCGGCGCCCAGGCCGGCGCGCGGGCGAGGACCCGGCTTCCCGGTCCGGCCGCGGCCCGCCCCACACGCCGGGCGGGGCCCCGATCCGCGCGCTGCGCCGGGGAGGCCGCCGGGAGCCGCGGGCCCGAGCCACGCGGTGGTGCCCCAGCCGGGTCGGGCCGCGCTGGGCGGCCGAGCGCCATGGCGACGTGGCGGCGGACGGCCGGCTGACCGGCGGCCAGCGGCTGCTGTGCGCGGCCGCGGCGGGGGCGCTCAGCCTCAGCCTCACCGCGCCGCTCGAGCTCGCCACCGTGCTGGCCCAGGTCGGCGGCGCGCGGGGCCAGGCCCGGGGGCCGTGGGCCGCGGGGCTCCGGGTGTGGCGCGCCGAGGGGCCCCGGGCCCTGTGGAAGGGGAACGCGGTGGCGTGCCTGCGCCTCTTCCCCTGCAGCGCCGTGCAGCTCGCCGCCTACCGCAAGTAAGAGCCGGCCGCGGCGGGGCGGGCCCGGGCGCCGGAGCCGGTAGGCCGGCGGGGGGCGGGGGGGGGCCCGCACTGCTTCCCGGGCTCGGCCTCGGGAGACCCCCCCGCCCCCCGCGGGGGGCCGCGGCCTCCTTCCGGATCGCGCGCGAGCCCCTCGGGGCTGTTCGGCCAGGAGGCGGCACCTGCGCAGGCCCCGGGGTGCACTTCGGGGCTCCCCGCCCCGTCAGGGCCCGTTTTGTGGGGCGGCCCCCCGGAGTTGGATGGGCGAGGAGGTGGAATGGGGCAAAAGGAGACTGGGGAGAAGGGGTGAAGACCTCCCCAGAGAGATGGCTCCGGACCGACCATTCCCAGCGTCCGCTAAGTTGGAAATTTTGCCTTGGGCTTAGGAGAGAGAGACCCTTCGGACGGTGTGTGTGTGTGCAGTTGTGCCTTTGCGAGCAAAGCCCCCAGGAGGTAGTGCTTGGTAGGGGCAGAGGGCCCAACCCATGGCCGCAAGAGGCCACAGATTTCTGCCCCCCCCCCCATGAAGCTTTGCCTTTAGGGCCCGACAGAGGCTGCAAACAGGTCCCTCAACTTACTGCCCCACCCCACCCTCTGCCCACCGGCCTCATTCTTCGCGCTTTTTTCACCTTCTCCAACAACTGCGGCTTCTTGGGAAAAGATCTAAACATGCAAATGCCAGAGGAGTCGGCAAAGGTTCCTCAGAGCTCAGAGATATTTGCATTTTAACTGAAAACAAGCCTAGAAGAATGAAACGGTACTGACGGAGCTTCAGGGCTCTTCCTGAAGAGGCTTCTGTACTTGGGGGAGGGTCCCTGTGCGCCTCATTCCGTGGGCACAGTGCCAGCTCTGAGGACTGGCCTTGGCTCTGACTCAGACAAACAGCTCACAGTCTTCGCCACCTAGTTGACGCCTTGGAGGCTAACAGTCGGGATTTTCACCTTTGGTGCTGGAAGGCTCACCTGGCAGCTGACAAGCCGGATGGAACCATCCTTCTCACTGAGTCCTCTGGACCAGTGCACATGTCACCTAGGTTTGGGAGAAGTTCCTTCTCTTCCCCTGGGGAGGAAAGGTAGTGAGATCCTGGGGCATTTGTCTCAAGGCTCTCTTTCCTCCTCAGCAACATCTGGCCTGATGTCTGTAAACAGTTCTCCCCACGTCCCTCTGTTCTCCACAAAGTGGTACGGAAATCTTCCTTTGGAATGTACGCGAAGGATTAGGAGGCAGAACTTTACAAGCGGGTTTAAGTATTGTGGCTGTTCTGGTCATCACCATCTGAGAGGAAGACCTTTTCCTCTGTCCAAGGTTCTTCCAGCCAGACGAAGAATTAAGTGGACGGGAGACAGATTCACGGGAGAAAATCAAACTTAATTTCCTCCGTGCGGGGAACCCACACACACGAGTTTCCCAAGACAGGCAAAATGAGATACAGATGTCCTTCCGAGCTAAGGAGGAGGAGGTGGGGGTCTGGGACTTGAGAAGGAAGGAATGCAAGTCACAGCAGGATGAAAGAGAGCAAATGTTTGGTAAACAAGTGTTTGCTCGGCCACTCAGGAAGGAGGGGACCTAGAGAGGAATTTTAACCGACTTGGCGAAATTCTTCCCTGTTTACCACCCCTAGTTCCTGTGTTATTTATGGCGAGCGCTCTCTTCCTGGAGCCGGTCCTCTAAATGCTTTTTAGGCAGTCGAGGGGGGTGGTCAAAGTTTCTGCCTGAGTCTTGGGCCTTGATTGTTTTCAGCTCAAGATCATCTCCATGCCATTGCTGCCCATCGTGGGGCGGCCTGCCCTTGACCACCGAGTATATGTACGTCATTGAATTTTGTTAACAGCCTTATTGAGATATCTCGACATATAAAAAGTGTATACGTTTAAGGTGTACAACTTGATGTTTTGACGTACATACACATCAAGCCAAGCAATGTAGCCATCGCGTCTACCTAGTTACCCTTGAGTGCGTGTGTTGGATTTCTACAACTCCTGCCTCCTGCCCTGGAAGGTCCATCGAGTGGGAAGTATCATGCCCATTTTACAGATGCAGAATCAGGCTCAGACTGGCCGCACCCCTCCTCAGTGATAGAGCTGAGACCCCATCACCTGACCTCTGCCTCCAAATCCATTCCTCTGCAACATCACGCCGCCTTTCTCTCTGCATTCATTCGACATCAATACAGCCAGGCTTCATTAAGTACCCACCGTGGGCGTGGTGTGCGGACAATGCAGGGACGAAAGGGGCGTGGTCCCGGTGCTCCAGGGCTTACAGAGGACTAGAAGAAGAGGAGTGTGTCTGTAGCACGTGGCTGAGTGCTACAGAAATTCACACTGCTGGGGCACCTGGCTTGGTCAGTCGGTAAGGCATGCAAGTCTTGGTCTCAGGGTTATGAGTTCGAGCCCCATATTGGGTGTAGCGATTACTTAGAAATGAAACCTTTAAAAGAAAATAAATTCACACTTCTGATGAGGAGGAGACGACGTGAGGACCTCACAGAGGAGAAAAACCACCTGAGTTTGGTCTGGGGAGAATGAGTAGGAGTTTGCTGGGCACAGATGGGGAGAAAGAAAGATTGCAGGTAACGTCATGAGCCAAGGCGCACAGGTGGGCAGGCATGCCGCAGGACTGGAACGCAGGGTGTGTCTACAGCAGTAATGGGAAGTACAGCAAGAAGAGCAGGTTGGAATGCGGTCTCAGAGAGCCGGGTTAAGGACTTTGGACTTCGTTCAGTATGGCCAAGGTTAGTTGTGGGAGATTTTTGAGGAGGTGGTAGGTGGTGGGAGGGTGATGACTAAAGCAACTCAACAGGAATTACCGTCACCTGGTGGCAGGGTACAATGACTAGAGAGGAGGAAGACCGGTGGTGGCCGGGCCAGTTAGGAACCTGTTGCACTCGTCCGTGCAGCAACTGAGGGCACCTGACACAGGCTGGTGGCTGGTGACCAGGAGAGGAAGAAAGAGAGAGTTCCCTGGCCTAAGTTTGCTAATAATGTTTCCTGCGAGATTGTTTTCCTTCTGGAAACTAAAAGGGAGTATTTCAGTAAATGGCTAAGCACAGAAAACAAAGCGGTTGATTAATCGTGGTGCCATCCTTCCTACGTAGGGATGAAACCTTTGGTCTGTCGTTTTATTGACTCATCTCTACTCTTTCCTCGCCATGAGTTTGCAAAAACAGTTGGCTGAGGGTAATGGTAGATAGCCTAGGATCAGGGGTGTGAACAAAGCGTAAACATCTAGAACGTTCAGGAAATGGAGTGATTAATTGACTTGTCCCCAAAGAGAATTAATAGCAGAGCTGGAGCTTGAAACCGGGTCTTCTGGCTCCTTAGTCCCGGGCTCTGCCCGCCATTGTGATGCTGATACGTCTGCTCGCTTGGATTTATGATCCAAAGTCCGCTCGGAAGAGTCTATTAGGAGCTGGGCCCCGGCAGTAGATAGTACGTTACACAGCGGAGGGCTGTCAAATACATCAACCCGTAGATCCTCCTCCAGCTTCGCTCCGCAGCTGCTTGTCAAGCTCTATAAACATTGCTTTGGGCCCCTGCCGCCCTGGAACAGTCGGTAACCCGCACCGCTGTCTTACCGCATAACCACTTCACGAGCTCGTGTTCGGCGGCGTTGGCAGTTCTAACTACATATACCCAGGGGGTGTGTGATATCCTGTGGCTGAAAGGAAGGGGTTACTGCTGTTCACCAGCTTAGCCAGTCTCTCCGGGAAAAGCTTCTGTGCATGTGGGGAGCGGGGTGGGGAGAAGGAGAGAAAGGGGAACACTGCTGCCCCAGCCAATCAGACAAGAGCTGAAGCCCTGGGGCCCAGGATGATGTCATCGATGGCCTATCAGGGTTGCCCGCCTTGACTCTGCAATTCTCAGGGGCAGGGTGGGGGGGTCCTTGTCTCTATTAGATGATAAGAGTCTGAGAAGAAAGGACTTGCTTTGGTTCTTCTGAATATCGTGTATTTGATAGTAAGACCCTACTTTATAACCCAACTGGGTTCCTATTCCTGGTCCGTCAAGTCGTTGAGCGAACCAGGGGCCTATTTCCTCTCCCGTCGCCCCTCTCCGCCACTGCTTGGCAGGGCTGGTGAGCTCTTTAGGACCGCTGCCGAGGGCTAGCACAGGGTCTGGCACATCGCGGATGTTCGATAAATGGGTCCTGAATTACGTCAGGCCCTGGAAGTGGCCACGGAGAGGGAATAGGGCGAGGCGATGAGAAGGAATGGCGTTTCTTTGGGCATTTCAAACTCCCACCGTCGTCTAGATTGTTCCAGCTTGCTGCAGACCACCCCCGCAGTCAAGCATGTCCATGTCCTCTGTCTCCCCTGTCCCTCCTCGGGCTCCCCTCCACCTCGACTGGCCGAGGGAGAGAAGAGGGAGGAACAAGGAAGTGTGCAGTGAGGCAGGCCAGTGGCCCGTTGGCGAATGCCGGCTTTAGTTACCTGCATCTTTCAAAAGTCGCTGGTTTAACTCAGGACTGCATTTTTTTTAATGACTTTCAATTAGCGCAATTAACAGGTCAACAGTAGGTTGACAAAATGAAGTTAAGACCTTCTTACAGCTTGAAAAAGATGCTTTTATTTTTTTTAAGATTTTATTTATTAGAGAGAGAGTGAGAGCGAGCACGCACAAGCAGGGGGAGTGGCAGAGGGAGAAGCAGGCTGCCTCCTGAGCGGGGAGCCCGACTCGCGGCTCCATCCCAAGACCCTGGGATCATGACCTGAGCTGAAGGCCGACGCCTAACCGACCAAGCGCTCCTCGAAAGACAAGCTTTTAATCAATGAGTGTTTACTTGGGAGCAAAGGAACCGTCCTAGGACTCCTCAAATGATTTCACCTGAATCCCACTTATCTTATTTATCACGCAGAGGGCCCTGGCTTGTTGCCAGCCTGAAGGAACAGGATACATGCCTCTTTATGGGAGATTTGAAAGCCAAAGAACTGGGGATGGTCTCATTTTTAAAAAACATACAGGGTGCCTGGGTGGCTCAGTCAGTTAAGCATCTGCCTTCAGCTCAGGTCATGAGCCCAGGGAGCTGGCATCGAGCCCCACATTGGGCTCCCTACTCAGTGGGGAGCCTGCTTCTCCCTCTCCCTCTGCCCCTGCTCATGCTCTCTCTCAAATAAATAAATAAAATCTTTTAAAAAATAAAAAGATACTTTTTTTTTTTAGCCTAGCCCTGTTCACTTTCCTTTTATTCAAGCCCCTGCTATTCCTCTCCCTCTCCCCTACCTCATTCTCTGGTAGAAAATACTATTTGTCCTGGTTTCCAAGCCCTTCTGGATTTTGTTCTCATCAGCAAGGAGTAAAATTCCTTGGCTTCCTCGGCAGGGAATGTGTACCGTGTAAAAGTGCCTTAGAACAATTTCTGCCACGGTAGGTCCTCATGACTGGGGATGCGCTGCTTCCAAAAAGAGGGACCATAACAGTGGCTTTCTGGCTTGCATTTGGAAAAGTACACCCAAAGCCATTTTTGACTACATTATAAAACTGTAGAGAAACACAAAGAAGAGTGCCCATGTACCCACCATCCAGAAGTAACAGCATGAAAGACAGAATGAAAGATACTTCAGGTATCTTTTTTTTTTTAAGATTTATTTATTTATTTATTTATTTATTTATTTATTTATTTATTTATTCGACAGAGATAGAGACAGCCAGCGAGAGAGGGAACACAAGCAGGGGGAGTGGGAGAGGAAGAAGCAGGCTCATAGCGGAGGAGCCTGATGTGGGGCTCGATCCCATAACGCCGGGATCACGCCCTGAGCCGAAGGCAGACGCTTAACCGCTGTGCCACCCAGGTGCCCCTCAGGTATCTTTTTGTAATACAAGAAATAAAAGATTCCAGAGAAAGATGAAGTCCCATTCATTCTCATTTCCTGGGGAGCTATTTTACACTTTTTTGTTTAAGGTTTTTTTTTTAAAGATTTATTTGTTTATTTGAGAGAGAGAGCGAGCACAAGAGCCGGGCAAGAGGCAGAGGGAGAAGCAGGCTCCCCGCTAAGCAGGGAGCCCGATGTGGGGCTCGATCCCAGGACCCTGGGATCATGACCTGAACCAAAGGCAGACGCTTAACGACTAAGCCACCCAGGCGCCCCTATTTTATACCTTTTTAAATATGTAGCTTTATCTATCCATGAATAATATAAGGTATGTTTTTATGGGTATGTTTCTTAATTTAACTAGATGCTTGTCATACACTATAGCTCACCCTGCAACTTGCTTTTTTCACTCAACTTTATGCTTTTATGATTATCCATATGAATACGTAGTCGCAAGCTCATTGTAACTGTAGTATCCATTGTATGACTACTACAATTTATCCATTCGCCTACAAAGGGACTTTTAGGTTGTCCGACTTTTCACACGAACACACAATGTTGTATGTGTCTTCACATGTACGTGTGTAAGAGCTTCCCTAAGATATGCACCTAGGAATGGAATCGCCGGGGTGAAAGGAGGCATTATCTCAGTTGTGCTGGATATTACGAAGGGGCTGGACCAATTTACATTTCCAACTGTAGTGGGGGAGCATTCCTGTCTCCACGTGTCCTCCGCATCACTTGATATTATCAGGCTTTTTCATCTTTGCCAATCTGCTGGGTGAGAAATGGTATCTTGTTTTTATTTGTCATTTCCCAGACAACTAGGAAGGTGGTGGCCCATCTTCCCTTATAACTGTTAACCCAATACATTTTTTTAAAGATTTTTATTTATTTGAGAGAGTGACAGAAAGAGCACAAGCAGGGGGAGGGGCAGAGCAAGAGGGAGAGGGAGACATAGAGTCCCTGCTGAGCAGGGACTCCCACGTGGGCTCAGTGGGACCCTGGGATCATAATCTGAATGAAATCAGACGCTTAACTGACTGAGCCACCCAGGCACCCAAGCCAATACATTTTTTAAACTCCGTTACTGGGGGGGGGAGGGGGAGTGTGGCGCCTGGCTGGCTCAGTCCGTAGAGCATGAGACTCTTGATCTCCGGGTCATGAGTTCAAGCCCCACATTGGAAGTAGAGCTTACCTTAAAAAAAAAAAAAACTCAATTACTGAGGATTCTCCAAGTCGTCATTTCAAGCGATTTCATTTAAGTTTCAACAGCACACATTCCAGTTCAGTATTTACCAAGTCTTCCTATTCATTTATACCCCACAGGCAAGCCAGGATTGACAGTTTTACAGATAAAGGGGAAAATGCTTCAAATGAAGTGGGAAGAACTTAGGGTAGACATAAAGAAGAAGGTCAGGCATCGTATAGTAATTTTCACTCTGTAAAACATTTCCAAATACTGGGAGATATTGCAAGAAGTAGTATAGAGCACTCTAGCACAATCCATAGCTGATTCTCTTGGGGTTTTCCCCCTTTTTTTTCTCCTAGGTTTGTCATGCTATTCACGGATGACCTGGGCCATATTTCCCAGTGGAGCTCCATCATGGCTGGGAGTCTCGCAGGCATGGTTTCCACCATTGTGACATACCCTACAGACCTCATCAAAACCCGGTTGATTGTGCAGAACCTGCTGCAACCATCTTACAGAGGGATCCTCCATGCTTTTTCTACTGTTTATCAACAGGAGGGGTTCCTAGCCCTGTATCGAGGAGTTTCCCTTACTGTTCTAGGTAAGATCGAAGTTTTCACCTTGTCCAGGGAAAGGTTGTGTTCTTTGATATAGATGAATATTGTATACCTTTGTTTGTAACCAGTTAAATGCGGTTTTTTGAGGTCAAGGTCCTATGGATTCAACCCACATAGAGCCAATTAGCTTCGTTCAATTCCATAGCCATATACCCCACTCCTAACCTTGGCCTGTCCCATCCCAGGGAGGGGACGAAGAGAGAGTGAAGGTGGCTCAGCCCAAACTGATAGGAAGATAATCCCACACACCCCATCTGACTGCGGGAAGGAGACTCAGCATGCGTACACACACGTGTGAGCACAACCAGGGTAGCAACTGTAGCTTCCGTGGTCTCTGGAACCTTTGCCAAGGCTACACACGCAAGAGTCACCAGAGTCCCCCAGCTGCCAAACCCGGCAGACTCTCGCCCAGTATCGGACCTTTGTTGCAGCATTTAATGAGACTGATCACTCCTTCTTCTGGAAACCTGGCTTCTAGGACCCCACCAACTCCTGGATGTCCTTCCCACCTCTCTAGCAGCTCTGTCTTATCTGGCTCATCGGATGCCGCCAGCCCCTTACGTGTCCCTGTTCCCCCGGGGCTCCTTCCTTGGCTTTCTTTTCATCCTCCATCCCCTCCCCAGGTGGCCTCAGCTAAGCTCGTGGCTTAACCAAGCATCATGATACTCTAATGACCTCAACTCTGTGACAACAGTGACTAACATTTACTGGTGCCCGCTCTGGGCCTGGCATTGTGCCGAATGCCTCGCTTACAGTTTCCTATTTAAGCCTCACCTTACAGACAAGGAAACGATGCTTAGGGAAACAAAGGGATTGCCTGAGATCATATAGATAGAAAGCGGAAGAACCTAGCGATGTCACCCCAGAGCCCTCTGTCTTAACCACTGACTGCTACCCATTCCCAATGGCAGGATGAATACCTGCTATTGGACACCTTCACCGGCTGCTCCCTGGGCGCATCCACCTCAAGACTAAACCTGACGTCCTCGTTAGTCTCACACCTGCTCCTCCTGGGTTCCCTAAAGAACACGACCACCTGCCTTTCACCCAGCGGCCCAAGCCGGAGGAAGCCTAGAACCGCTTCAGCTCCTCTTCTCTCTCCACTGGGGCTTCCGTCACCAAGTACTATCAGCTTGACCTCTTCACTCTCAGTCTGTCGCCCTCCTCCATCCTCGCCTCCTCTGCCCCTCATCTTCATCCTTCCTGCAGACACTCACGAGAGGGTCCTACCGGGTCCCGGTCCTGGGCACTGCTAGCAGGGCCTGGTGACCTTCCAAAACTGAAGTCGGCCATTCCACCACCCTCATTCCGCTGTCCTCCATCCCAGCCCTCCCTGACTCCTGAGCTACGGGAAAAGCCCAAATTCCTCATGGCACACCATAGGCTCCTTCACACCTGGCCCCAGCCAGCCCATCCCACCTCGCCTCCTGCGGTCCCTCTGCCTGCCCTCATGCTCCAGCCATCCAGAAAAACTTGCAATTTCCTGGAAACACCAGTCCCTTTGTTCCTGCTGTTCCCTCTGCCTGGACTGCCTGTCTGCTCTCCCGATGTCTGGCGAACTCCTACTCAATCCTCCAAGACCCAGTAGGAAAGTTCTCTCTCTTCTGTGAAATCCTTCCTGATTCCTCTAGGCAAAATTAATCCCTCTGGTCCTCGTGTGCTTAGAGCACTTTGTATCGACACCCCACCCCACCCAGTTATGGCACATATCAGCTGTCCATCTCCTCCAGGAATTAGCCTACACCTCTTTGTATTCCCGGCACCCAGCATAGGGCCCAGCACATCACATAAACTCCGCAAACATTTTCTGAATGAAGTTAAAGGTGGGGGGGAGTTGGTACTTCATTTGTAATGTGTTATTAAATAGATATTACATTTTCCTCAAGACAAGCAACCCCACTGATGCTAGCCCCCCTTTTAAATCTTATTTTGAGGGAGAAATTTAGCCCCTCTTTAAGCTTAAGATAGCTCCTGAAGTTTCTGGAAGTTTCTTGAAAGGACCACCTAGCGCCCTACCTGCTTGCCATTTTTTCCTGGGTCCTGATATGGCCACATCATTCCCCAAAGCAAGGTCAAGTGCCCTCCCTCACCAGGACAGCCCCGCTCTCTAGTTCGCACAGAATGTCTCCTTCTCAGCCAGAGACCAGTCCCTCTTAGCCTCCAAAACCTGACAAAAGTGCCGCTCACTTTTTCCTCTATGGGAGTGATTTTTTCCCCCAAGATTTTATTTTTAAAAATTTCTAACACCCAAAAATGTTACAAGAATCGGAAACACCCACATGCCCCTCATCCAGATGCTCCAATGAACACGTGGCTTTATCGTGTATATGTCCTTCCCTCTGGCCACTCACCAGTCCATCTGACATATTTCTGCACGACTTCCACGTAATTTGCAAACATCAATGCACTTCACCCCTCAACCGTTCAACACGTCTCATTAACTAGAGTTCAATATTTGTTTGTGGTTCTTTCTAGAGTAAAACTTACATACAGCAAAGTGCTCCAACCTTTAGTGAATCGTTTGATGCATTTTGACAAATAACACACCCCCTATCAAAATGGAGCACATTATCGTCCCCGAAGAAAAGCTGCTTCGGGTGGCTCTGGCTGGAGTGCCTGTAACGGGCCCCGGAGCCAGTCCTGTTGGCTTCACCCGGACTCCCCACAGGCATTCACGTTCTCAAGCCAGTGGCACCCAAGACAGCAGCAGCCTCTACCTGGCCTTCTTTTTGCAGGTGCTCTCCCCTTCTCCGCTGGCTCCCTTCTAGTTTACATGAACCTGGAGAAACTCTGGAATGGACCCCGAGATCGGTTCTCTCCCCTCCAGAACTTTGCCAATGTCTGCCTGGCCGCCGCCGTAACCCAGACGCTCTCCTATCCTTTTGACACGGTGAAGAGAAAGATGCAGGTGAGGAGTATATGGGGGGGGGGCCATCAGGTAGGAGGGGTGCCTTGCTGTGCTTGCGGGCGGTAGTGACTGCGAAGAACAGTGACCCTGAGTGATGCCAGGTTTCCAGGGAGCTCATGAAGGCTCACACAAATACCATGCAACCCCCCCCCCCACACACACACACATACACTCCATTGGCATTTGTGCTGCTAACCTCAGGGCTGCTGGCTCGAGCCCAAGCGGCCTCCCTGTTCCCATACTCCGCTTTTTTAGGTCTTTGATGAAGCGTCCAGATGAGGCCCACTTTTCTCTCCTCTCTTCCTTAAAAGCTGTCTCAGTGAAAGAGCCTGGAAAGAGCCAAAGTCAGCCAGGAACTACTGATCATAATTCAGTTGAATTCCATTTTAAATGATCAGTCCCTGCTGAGTCTTTGTCGGCCGTCTCTAACTTGTCTCTGCGGGCTCCGTTACCCCTGGCTTCTCCTTGCAGCTTTCTTGGCTAGGCTTGGGCCTCACCTTCCTCAGCACTAAAAAGTCCAAAAGGACCGATCTCAACCTATAAAGAAAAACTGCCTTCAGAATAGTACCCATCACAATGACCCCCCCATTCTGCTGCCCCCATCCATCAAACTTCATCTGTCTGGGTTGTATTCGGTTCCTGTCCTTTGTCCAAACAAATAAATGATGGCCACATTATTGTAATTATAATGTAGGTGTAAGTTTAGCACCTGCTGAGTTCCCGCCTCTTCACAAAAACCATTATTCCTAATTTTTTAAAAGGTTTTATTTATTTGAGAGAGAGAGAATGCGAGAGAGAGAGAGAGACAGAGAGAGAGAGAGAGAGCACGAGTTGGGGGGAGGGGCAGAGGGAGAGACAGAAGCAGACTTCCGGCTGAGCAGGGAGCCTGACACGGGGCTCCATCCCAGGACATCGGGATCATGACCTGAGCAGTACGAAGGCAGATGCTTAACTGGCTGAGCCACCCAGGTGCCCCCATTTTTCCTAATTTTAAAAGTAATGTACATACCCTTAAAATGGTCAATTTTATGTTATGAATGTTTTACCACAATCACTTCTCGGCCTTTTGGCTGAGATCAAGTGTCGTATGAATGTTTTACCACCATAAAAAAAAAGTAATGCACATAGATTATAGAAAATTTGTGACACACGGAAAAGTATAAAAAAGAAAATAATTACTTATAAACCCAACACCTGTGCACTATGATTAATGGGTTTTCTGCCTGTTTGTATGTGTGCGCATGTATATACGCGTGTGTGCACACATAGATATGATACAGGTAGATGGAAGGGCTTCTTTTTTTTTTTTACAAAATTATGTTCCCACCATATATAAAAACTAGTATCCTATTTTTTTCACTTATTATATAATGGATATTGCCTCAGGCCATCAAGTATTGAGAATACCTTTTTAAATTTTCACATAATACTCCACCATATGGATATCCCATAGATATTTTCTTAAAATAATGATTTATTCTCACAAAGTTCTGCTGGCTTGAATTTTAATATCAAGGGGTTGGCAGGGCCGGGCCCCATCTGAAGGCTGTAGGGGAGGCTCCTTCCTTGTCTCTTCTAGCTTCTTGGTGCCCTAAGCATTCTTTGGTTTGTGGCCTCATAACTTCAGTCTCTGCCTCCACTGTGCCGTAAATAAGAATTTCTCAGTTTTTAAATATTTAGGCTATTTCTAATTCTTCAGTAAGATAACATTGCAGTGAAAACCCTTGTATTTTTTTCACATCTATAATGCCACCCTTCAGCTATATTCCTACAAATTGACTTACAGGTCACAAGATAAAAATAATTCTGGGACACCTGGGTGATTCAGTCGGTTAAGCACCTGACTTTTTTTTTTTTAAGATTTTATTTATTTATTTGAGAGAGAGAGAGAGTGAGAGAGCACAAGAGGGGGGAGGGGCAGAGGGAGAAGCAGACTCTCCGCTGAGCGGGGAACCCAATGCGGGGCTCAGTCCAGGGACTCCAGGATCATGGCCGGAGCCGAAGGCAGCCCCTTAACGGACTGAGCCACCCAGGCGCCCCAAGCATCTGACTCTTGACCTCAGCTCAGGTCTTGATCTCAAGGACATGAGTTCACCTAGCGTGGAGCCTACTTAAAATAAATTTTTAAAAAGATAAAAATAATTTGAAGGCTCTGAATGAACTGTGCCCCCCAGAAAGGTTGTAAGTTTACACCTGCAGCAGCTGTGAGTGAGTGGCTCATCTCAACAATCATCAGCAGTGATTACTATCACTTTTCAACTTTTTTTTTTTAACCACAACACTCTACTATAAACCAGGGTAAGATACCCTAGAAGTGGGTATTTGGGAATAAACTTGATCATCTTTTCCGTGGTATGGAAACCTTCTTGTAATAGATACACAGAGCTTCAACAAGAAGCTTTAAAATAAATGCAAAGTCATGATGGTTATAAAAAAAAAAAGAATCCCAAAGAGGTAATTGCATGGTTTTCATAAAATATGATCAGCATCCAATTATGAATAACATCATAAATATCATCCAAGATGTAGGAAGTGAATTCTTAAGGTTGCAGCCAAAGTGTTATTTTACAGACGTTAATAAACATAATAATACCTCATCCACCCTACTTTAAAAAAAAGTAACTCGCTAGACAGAACCACAGGCCGCTTTTCAATGAGAACATGCACTGCTTCCTCTGGCCATTAGATGTCGCTGCAGTAAATGGAGCGCTGCTGAGCCCTCTGAGGGGATTAGCCTTGCAGCCAGTGATCTCTGTCCAGTCGACAACCTCCTAATCCCTGCTTGAAATACACCTTCAGTTCGGAGCACAAGGAGCCTGGAAACAACAGGCTCACCCTAAATTCCGCTGTGGGGCTTTTTTCCTGCAAAGCACACAGTCCAGCTTCTCCGAGAGAGCTTCAGTAGCAGTCTCCCCCCAACGGGAGCTGGCAGGGTTTGCCAGCTGAATTTATAACGAGGGAACTTTGCAGGGCAGCCAGGCTGCTCCGAACTGAGCACGCTTAATGGTAATATTTGCATTCCCCTGGCTCTCTCTCCTCCTTGAGCCGCCCGTCAGGAAGCAAATCAACGTCAGATATCTGTTAGATAACCAGCTGGACAGGGAATTTTCCCAGCTCTCGCACCGACTGGCCACTTAGTCTGAATGTCTCGCTCTCCTAATACGCTTTTGTCCAGACACACACACACACACACACACACACACACACACACACAATCTGCCCATTTAATGCCACATCAGGTTGGAACTCTCTTGAACATTAATGACAATGATCAGAAGTCTTGTTTAACCAGCTGAGCCCTTCCTGCACCATGCTTCCACTCATTTTATTCCTTTCTTTTTTCTTGCCCTGGGTTCTGGCTGGCATGCTAGAGAATGGAGAGGTAAATAAATTATGTATGTGCGTGTTTTGATGCAATGGTTTCTGGTGGGAAAGGGGAGGGGGGTGGGTCAGCCCTGTGCACAAATGGAATGAGGTGCCCCCCCACACCTGGTATGCTTTCACGGCCCCCGAGACAGCCCGGCCTGAAATTGCCTTCACCGCACTTCAGTGCCTCGTGGCTCAAGCTCTTTCAGGTACGGCCCGGCCTAGTCATCTTCATTATCTCCCCCGCCTGGCCCAGAGCGTGGGCCTGAAATGGCCAGCAGCACTTAGTGTATTCAGAGAACAAGGGGGAAGGGTGAAATGTTGATGGAGGTTAATTTGTCTGATTAATCTGTGGGCCCCTACTAAGAACCAGGGAGTCTTAGCAAAGGGTTCTCTGGACAGGTGCACATGGAAGAGAGAGAGAAAAGCTACCCTGAAACTCCAGGGAGCAGCTGAGAACGTGGGAGCCTTGGAGCCCCTGGTGGGCCCTCGGACAGGATCAGGTGGGAGGCACCAGGCACAAGCTTAGTCCCCCCGCTGACCCCCGCAACTCTGTCACCCTCCCCGACGGCCCATGTTAAGTGTCTCCATTTCATCAAATATAAAACCAAGTGTCTGCCTGTTGCTCACTATCCCGGGGGACTTTGACCCCATCAAGGCTCGCAAGCCACGCAGGATTGGGCCAGGTCAGCATTTGAACTGAAAGTACATAAACTGAAGGACAAAGGTGGCACCCAAGGGGCACAGCTGACCGAGCAGAATACACACGGCCCCCGAGTGAAGAGAGGCCCCAGTGCTGTTCAAACACAGATGCTGCACCCGCCCGAGATGCTTAGCACCTCCGGCTGCCCTCGCCAAACTGGGCACCCTCCTGGTTTCTCACGTTCAACGCCACATCCTCGGCCCCAACCCATGCTTCTCACGGCCTGCTGCGCGGCGCCGCCTTGGCTTAGTGTGTACCAAACTGACCTCTCCGTCCCCCGAAACCTGCTGAAACCTGCTGCCCCGACTTTTCCATTTCAGTACCGTCGCCCGCACCAGCCAGTCACCCAGGCTGGAAGTCCAGAAGTTGTCTTTGACTTTTCCTCTGGCCCCTCTCCCAGGCAACCTTGAGCCCGGTGGGTTCTTCCCGCCTGCTGCTCCCGCACTGGTCTGTCTTTCTGTCGCCCTCCCTGCCCTCATCTCGGGCCTTGTTAGCTCCTAACCAGGCTATGGCAGCAATCCTCTCATTGGTCTCCAAGATTAATCACAGACATGCTCACATGCACAGAGCACGAAGGTACCACGCACTGCGCTAAGTGCTCTATGCCCATTATCTCACTGAATCCTTAAAACAGCCCTACGACGTGGATACCGTTCATATCAAGCCCATTTTACAGAGGAGAAAACAGAGGCACTGAAAGGCTCTATAGCCTGCCCAAGTCCACCCGCCCAGGAACTGAGCTGAGATTTAAGACCCGGTAACTTGTCTCCGAGGTCAGTACTCACTTCAGTCCCTCCAGCCCCGGCCTGTGGCTCCTGCCAGACTAATTTTCTTAAGACCTGCCTGTGTTCTGTCCTTCTGTAATCCCCAAAGAGAGTAAAGGCGGAGGCCGAGCCCCTTGGCCTTGCATGCGGCTCTTACCTGCTTCGCCACCCTCGCTGCACAGAGGTCCTATATTAGGAGTTGCAAAATCAAACGCCAACAAGAACTTGGCAGTAACAAGAAGAAGAAATGACAGGAAGAAGAAATGCTGGGAAACCCAGATAACGTGCACTCATCCGCTAAAGACAGCTTTCAAAGGAGTCCTGAGCCATCACAGGCTTTTGGCTTGCAAAGCATTCTGGAGAGCTAACTTGCTCTGTGCTCCCAAAATGTGATTAGCATCTAAATACCGATAGCAGGAAGGAATAAAGCAGGCCAGTGGAGGCCAAGACAAGCTCCTCTTCTCTAACGATTGGATGCCATTTTGAAATGTGGGCCCAGTTTTTCAAGGGAGCCGAAAATCCCGATTTTTCAATGTTGGCAAGTACAAATTGTCGAATCTCGCGGGGGCTAACTAAACCACGCCTTTTTATAAACTCTGCTCTAGTCAAGCCTCCAATTCCGCCAAAATGATCTTCGTCCCCTCCCCCCAGCCCCCTAAAGAATAAATGAGTGTATTTCAAATTCCTGTCACCTCCGCCTGGAGTATCTGTCTTCCTCTGAAAGGCTCCACTGAGATTTGCCTCAGTGGTGGCTGGCTCTTCTGACCGAAGGGAGCACGTTATCTGTTGGTTTTGTTTGATAAATGAGTTGGCTTTTTCCCCACCCCCAACCATCCTATCCTGATGGATAAAGGCAGGTGTTTCGCCCTTGCAGAAACACAATGGGGGCAGTCCAGACCACCGAGGAGGAGGGGACTGTGGGGCAGGAGAACCTGAGTTAACTCACAGTGTGCTCTATCAATAATTGCAGATGCTCTGTTTTCACTTTCACCGCCCCCTCCCCCCAGGGTATAGTTATTTTGTTGCAAGAGCTTTGCGGGCGAGTAATCCCTTTTAAATGATGCCGTTAGTCTAGAAGGCCCTCTGAGCCAGCCCGTGTAATTGCCCTAGCCTTTCTCTACGTGCCCCACCTTCCCCCGTGTCCACACCATTGTCTCCGCCCTGGCAGCGCCACCCCCTTCTGAATGCCCATAGCTCACTTGCACCGTGGCTGTCTTCTGGCTCACGTCACATGCTTTCCGGGGTTATAATCCTCGGTGCCATGATTCCCTCGACACTGCAAGCTCTTTGCCTTTGGGAAGCATGGCTGGTTACCCATCTGTGTATCCCCACAGCACGTAGCCTCATGTAGCAGGCACTCGATACTTGTTTAAAAATGAATGAAGTTCAGGGCCGGCTTAGGAGATCTCACTGTCTGTGAGCACAGAATTGAACCTTAGCCTCCGTGGGGCGAGCTCCAAGTCATGTGCTTGTCCCTAACCAGGCTGAAGGTGAGAGCAGCCTTCTCCTTGCCCGGCCTGCTGCCCTGGGTAAACCTCCGCTAGTCCCCTGTCTCAAAGTGCCTCTAATCCTCCCTCTGATACCGCGCTATCTTGCGTCGCCTACCTTAGCGGTCAGGTTCTGCGTCCCACAGCCCAAACAGCTGTGCACATTTCAACGTAAGCAAATAGGCGCAAAGGACAAAAGAACAGCATTTTGACACCATTTTGATGCACAGCCCCTCTTCACGGCAACCTCCCACTGCTTTGTATGGTGCCTGGAAGGGCTCAACTGATCACAGCATCATAGAATTTGTATTTGTTTGTTGATTTCAGTAAAGGTGACCCGGGGTCAATGAATGCGGTCTAAACCTGTGGTCTCTTGCGATGGGGAGGATTTGTCATGGGTAAGGGGGGGGGGGCAAAATATGTCAGGAGGAGGGAATGAAAGGAAAGCCTTCCCTGGGATTGAGAAATTATTAAGAACCTGATAGTAACTACCATTTATTGGTCATTTAATATGGGCAAGGCAGGGGCGCCTGGGTGGCTCAGTCGGTTAAGTGTCTGCCTTTGGCTCAGGGCGTGATCCCAGAGTCTGGGGATAGAGCCCCATGGGGTGGGCTCCCTGCTCAGCGGGGAGTCTGCTTCTCCCTCTGCCCCTCCCCCCGCTTGTGCTCACGTGCTCTCTCTCAAATAAAATGAATAAAATCTTTTAAAAAAATCATTTAAAAAAATATGGGCAAGGCAGTTTATTATCCCATTTCATCCTCTCTATCAACTCTATGGAATAAGTGCCAGTGTTATTGCTATTTTCTAGATGAGGAAATGAGGCACAGAGAGGGTCAGTTACTTGCCCAACAGCCACACAGCCAGCAAGTGGTGGAGCTGGGACTGAACACCCGTCTCTCCTTCCTCCGGCCCATGCTTTATCCTCCAGGAAGGAGTACAGGGGCTTGTTCCTCGATGCGAGGTAATCCGCTCATTTCTTTCTGTTCCCTTGGCCTGGGTACAGGAGTAGAGGACGAGAGAGGAGACCTGACCTTGGCAACTGGGGGCTCACAGGCTCAGTGCAAGAGTAATTGGGAAAAAAAAAATAATAATGTGCAAGCTCAGAAATGGACAGGCGAGAGCCTGGCTTTGGTCAGGAAATGGTTAACTCAAGTTAAAGGAGGGGGGCAGTCTTCAGAAAACCAGGCTGCTGGAGGGCCCGCTTTTAGTCCCTGGCAGCCTGACAGTGGAAGGCTTGAAGCCAGCAGATCGGAATGAGGAGTGTAGATCATTCCACAGCCCTGGCCCTCTGGCTGGCCACAGACTGACCATGCCTGTTCGGAGGCACTGGGAAGAAAGCCCCACTGGCTGGCTCTCCGAGCCCCTGGGGGAGCAGGCACAAAGTCCCAGGAGGGGACAGTAAATTATCATCACGCCTCCTAGGAAGTGCTAACAGGTTCCAGGTTTTCTGCCTAGCTCAACATTTCTTGGTTGACATGGCATCTATTCTCAGTAGGGCAGAGCTCCATTTTCCCAGCAGGGCCACCTCACCTGTCCTGAAGTACAAACACTGCTGAGTTCTAAGCTCTCGGGGAGCCGGAGAGGATGGGAACATTGCCTTTACTTTGTTCCATTTTCAACTCCTTGCTGTCTGCCGGCTTACTTTGGGGTCTGGCCCCACTGGGGACTAACTTCTGCCTCAATCAGTAGCCTTGCCTTGGCAGTCTGCAAAGAAAGGACACTTTTCGGATCCAGGTCGATGTCTGGACATCCCTTAGGCCGGGTTGAGCATCGTT
>NW_024423319.1:30476742-30477881 GCF_017311325.1 Ursus maritimus | reverse complement strand
TGTAGGGAAAAGAGAACTCTCCCCCTTGTTTTCCCAAAAGGTGTAGAGTGCCCTGAATACTTGAGGGATGGCAGTTGTTGATCCTGGAAACAAGACTGTCCCTAGAGGGCAGGCGAGGAGGGAGGAGGGAGGAGCCTGCCCAATTCCACTCTCGTAAAATCACTCTACCCTGGTCTCCTGACCTGAGCCAGCTTAGTCCTTCCAAGAGATCAAGTCTGGGAAACAAAACAGCCACCCCCGTGCCCAGCAGGCTTCTCTGAGCTCCCGCTGAATGGTAACAGCAGTAACAGCAGCCGTGATGGGAGGTGACCCCCCTCCGCAAAGGGGATGAAGGAGGAGGCAGGGGAAAGGGAAAGAAAGGTCCCAGAAAAGGCCTGCTGTCAGCCAGGAGAGAACTGCAGCTCCTGCTGAGGGACCCCACCACCCCCCAGCTGGCCTCAAGCCGGCTCAGACATGCAGGCAGCCCCAGTCGTCCCCTCCTCTCCCCCCATGGAGCTGTTGTTTGTTTGGTTTTGACAGCTGGGCTCATCGGAAAGCTCCAGCGAGCAGACCAGCTCGGAGGTCAAGAGCGTGGGCTTGGGACACCGGCCCTGCCCCTCACCCCCCACGGGAACCTGGGCAAGTCGCCTGGCCCCCCTGAGCCTCATCCTCCTCATCCGAAAGCCCTGGGGACGGGCATCGTGCCTGACTTGGACACGGGCAAGAGCACCGAATCGGGTTCTTGCGGATCCGGAGCGGCGCACATGACCGCCGCTCAGTAAGGCTGGGGTGCTAGTTCCATTGTCCCTGAAGCATCTCTTCAGAATCCGTGCATGGCCCTGGAGGCCTGATTCAAACTATAAAAGCCAGCCCAGGTGTGTTTCCGTGTTTTCGATGATTGCTGGAAACACACAAAGGAGCTAGCTAGCCTCGTAAAACCTCAAAGGACCCTCGATCTCTACAGCTAATGGCGAGCCGGGGTGGTAGGAGAGCTCATTATTCATCCACTCCGTGAGCTGAACAGGCATTTACCTAGAGGCCACCATGTGCAGGCACTGGCCAGACCTGTCTATTCCCAGCCTCCTGAAAACGCTCTCACCATCTCTCCCCTCGGCCCCCTCGGGGTGACACTAGCAGTGGGCTCTTTGGGGGGGGGGGGG
>NW_024423319.1:30428196-30476732 GCF_017311325.1 Ursus maritimus | reverse complement strand
GGGGGGGGGGGTCACGCTGCTCTGTGCGCTGCCCCCCATGGCCTCAGCCTGGGCAGCTATGCTCGCCTCTCAATGGCTTTTCTCCAGTCTGGCCCAGCTGCGCCTCTGGTCTCCCCACCCCTCACCCCCCAGCCCCCACCCAGCGCACACACACACCAACTGGCTGCCTCCCCTCTCCCCAAGCACAATACTAACCTGCTGGCCCTTTGCTGGCTGGGATCCCCACCGTTATCGCTACCGCGGGCTCTCTGGGCAGCGAGTTGGTCCCCTGGTCTGCTGGGAGGTGAGGCGCGTGCAGCCGCAGGGGTGGAGGGTAGCTGGCAGGCGGCCCATGCTGGGGACAGTCGCCCACACCCCCTCGTGCAGACATCCCCACCGCGGAGCCGGGGCGCTTCCCAGCTATGCGTGGACAACTCCTGGGGGTCTGGCTCTGCCAAGAGAAACTCGGGCCATGTGGTTCCCAGGACAGAAAGGTCCTTTTACTCCAGTACGACTGGCCTGTTTTTGTTGTTTGGTTTTTGGGGATGGGCCAAAAGACAAAAGCTTCTTGCCACAACCGCCTTCAGCGTAGATACGCTCAGATGGTTTGGGAAGTGGGCAGCTTGGTCTTCGGGCTGTGTCTTACACATCTAGGAAGAGAAAAGTTGTTTCCCATAACAAGCAAGAGGTTCTGAGCTCCTGTTTGCTTCAGCCAGAAGACTCCTTTCTTCCCCCTTTTCTTTCTTTTGTCTCTCCTTTTAAATACTCTTTTTAAAAATTTTAGGTTCAGAGCAAAATTGAGAGAAAGGTACAGAGATTTCCCATACACCCCCTGCCCCTGCCCCCTGCCCCCTGCCCTGTGCACAGTCTCCCCCATAATCAACATCCCCCACCACAGGGGTATGTTTGTCACAACTGACGAGTCTGCACTGACACATCATCATCGCCCAAAGTCCACAGATTACCTGAGGGTTCACCCTCAGTGTTGGACCTTCTCTGGGTTTGGACAAATGTATAGTGACGTATACCCATCATTCTAGCCTACAGAGGCACCTCTGGGCTCTGCCCACTCATCGTCCCCCCAAACCCTTGCAAGCACCGATCTTTCTACTGTCTCCATCGTTTTGCCTTTTCCAGAGTGTCATACAGTTGGAATCATACAGTATATAGAGTTTTTTCGTTGTGTGTTTTTTTTTTTTTAAGCAAACTCTACCCCCAGTGTGGGGCTCGAACTCACGATCCTGAGATCAAGAGTCACATGCACTATGGACTGAGCCCGCCAGGCGCCCCTCAGTATATAGACTTTTCACACGTGCTTCTTTCACGTAGGAAGATGCATTTGAGGTCCCTCCATGTCTTTTCACGGCTCGATGCCTTATTTCATTTTCATGCTAAATAATATTTCATTGTCTGGATATAGTTTATTTCTCCATTCCCATACTGAGAGAGGACATCTTGTTGCTTCCAAGCTTTGGCAATTGTAAACAAAGTTGCTTTAAACATCCGTGTGCAGGCTTTTGTGCGGGCATTAAGTTTTCAACTCCTTTAGGTAAGACCCAAGATCTGATCTAACCAGTGCAATCACTAGACCATGTGCTAAGAGTATGTCTAGTTTTACAAGACGCCACCAAACTGTCTTCCAAAGTGGCCGTGCCATTTTGCATTCCCACCAGCAGTGACTGAGAGTTCCCATTTCTCCGCGGCCTCAGCGGCCTTTGGTGATGTCAACATTCTGGATTTTGGACATTCTAATAGGTGTGTAGTGGTAGCTCATTTGTTGCTTTAATTTTTTTAAAGATTTTATTTATTTGTGAGAGAGAGAGGGAGAGAGCCCAAGCAGCAGGCAGAGGGAGAAGCAGGCTCCCCGCGGAGCAAGGAGCCCGATGTGGGACTCGATCCCAGGACCCTGGGATCCTGACCTGAGCTGAAGGCAGATGCTTAACCTGAACCGACTGAGCCCCCCGGGCTCCCTCACTGTTGCTTTAATTTGCATCTCCCTGTAGATCTGGGATAAGGAGCATCTTTTCATATGCTTATTTCCCACCCATATATCTCCTCTGGTGAGGTGTGTCTGTTAAGGCCTTTGGCCTATTTTTTAATTGGGTTCTTTGTTCTTTCATTGTTGAGTTTTAAGAGTTCTTTGTATATTTGGGATAACGGTCCTTTATCAGATGTGTCTTTTGCAGATATTTTCTCCCAGCCTATGGCTTGTCTGCTCCTTTTCTTTTAAAATTAAATTATTTTACCTTCTGCATACATAACACAGGCATATTGTGGAAAATCCATAAGGGGCAAAGAGTCTGCATTGGAAAAGTAAGTCTTCCCCGACCTTTGTCCCCTGGCCTCTCAGTTCTTTGCAGACAGCACTTCCCAGTATCTCATCTGAATCTTTCCAAAGATGGCCTATGCAAAGGTACACATAAACACACACATTCATGTTCTTTCCGGGTTTTTTTTAGATCATCAGCAACACAGACTCTTCTGCACCTTTTTTTTTTTTTCACCTCAAAATGTATCTTGGAGAGGGTACCGTATCCGTCAGATGGAGCTGCGGCGTATTTGTAAGCGGTGACATCGTATTCCACAGTACAATGAACTCTTTCTTTAACTAGCCCCGCATTGGTGGGTATTTAGATCATCTCCAGTTTTCTGCTGTTACTAACAGTGCCGCCGCGAGCATCGTGTAACACACACATCGTTTCCCACATGGACGAATACATCTGTAGAATAAATTCCTGGAAATAGGATCACTTTGGTCGAAGGGTATACGAGTTTTACATCTTTAGAAATACCGTTGACTTACTTCAGTACTCGTGGAGAGGATGAACGACCTAAAATGTTACCTCTTTCCGAAGGCCTCTGCGAGCTTTCTCAGAGAAATACTCAAGTGCTTTGCTTTGAAATATTTGTCTTTCATTTTCATGTACTGCCAGTCTGTCCCCCTTTCCTTCGATACGTATTAAACACACACGGTGTTCCTGGCACATTGGCAGGCTTCGGGGATAAAACCACAAACACGACAGACACATCACTGCCCTCGTGGCGTGTCTGGTCCTGGAGGTGGGGTGGGGGGAATACATGTGGCAGAAATAATTGGGGCGCCTGGGTGGCTCAGTTGTTAAGCGTCTGCCTTCGACTCAGGGCGTGATCCCAGCGTTCTGGGATCGAGCCCCACATCAGGCCCCTCTGCTATGAGCCTGCTTCTTCCTCTCCTGCTCCCCCTGCTTGTGTTCCCTCTCTCGCTGGCTGTCTCTCTCTCTGTCAGATAAATAAATAAAATCTTTGAAAAAAAAATAATTATACACTAAATCCCGACAAACTGTGTCACGTGCCATGAAGGGGACATACAGGGGGACCGTAAGTGTTTACTAGGCTTCTTAGTCTGGGGGGGTCTGAGAAGATGTCCCTGAGGAAGCAATGTATATTCTTCTCTTTTTTTAAAAAAGATTGTATTTATTTATTTGAGAGGGAGAGAGAGCATGCACGAGCGGTGGGGGGGGGGGGGCGGAACGCAGGCAGAGGGCGAGGGAGAAGCAGGCTCCCCCCTGAGCGGGGAGCCCGATGCGGGACTCAATCCCAGGACCCCGGGATCCTGACCTGAGCCGAAGCCAGACGCTTCACTGACCGAGCCACCAGGCGTCCAGCAATGCGTATTCTGATCACTAAGAGAGACGTAGCCGGACAGAGGAAAGGGCAGGTTCGAAGTCCTGGAGGCAGGAAGGAGGAGGACCAGCAGCTTGGATCAGAAGAGCAAGAAAGGCCCTCAGGGCATCTAGTTCCAGTCTCCTCACTCGACAGGTGAGAAAACCAAGGTTCGAAGAACTTCAGGAGCTGAGCAAGGCCGTCCAGAGAGGGGCAGAGCCAGACCGAAGAGCTGGCTTCTCTGGGTCTTTCCAGACGGTGCCGTGGCACGTTCTGCAGACGCCTACCCTGGGAGTGGTGGGCCTGGGCTAGATAGTACGGGATAGTTGCTCGGGTTTGTGTGGAGGAAAGATCTAAGTTCAGGGCCTCGTGACTAGCAGCCTGACATGTTTTGCTTCTCTTTACTAGTAAGATACAGTTTGGGCAAATGGCCACCTCGCGTGCCAGTCTAGTGCGTCGGTTTGGTCTTCGGCATCCTTGTCTCTTCTCCAAGTTTAGATAATAAATAATAATGATTCATCATGATGGTTACTTTTGTAGCGCTTGCTATATGTCGAATGCTGTTCGAGGCACTTTACACGTATTTCATTTACTCTTGACAACAATCCTGTAAGGTAGATATTCTGATCACCCCATTTTACAGATGAGGAAATTGAGGCTCAGAATGGTCAAAGCATTGGCTCCAGGTCACAGAGCTAGCGAGTGGCTCATGTGCTGTCAGTGTCAGCAGCGGGCTGATGGACTCAGGTCTGCGCACTGAGCTGCCTGCAGCAGTGACCCTCAGCCCTGTCTGCACACCACAGTCAGCTGGGGAGCCTGGCCCGAAACTGCTGATGTCCAGCCCTCCCCCCGGGTCGGTTAAATCACAGTCTCTGGGGGTGGATCCCAATCACTGATGGTTTTGAAAAGCTTCCCCGGTTAGTCTCCAATGAGGCTGAGGGTTGAGAAGCACTGGTCATTAGCATTCCTTCTTCCTTTGGGGGTATCTTCGTCCGGGCTGCAAGCACAGAATACCCTAGACCGGGTGGCTTGAACAACAGATACTCCTCATGGTTCTGGAGGCTGGGGAAGTCCAGGAGCAAGGTGCCGGCAGACTGGGTGTCTGGTGAGAACCCTCCTCCTGGTCTGCAGACAGCCACCTTCTTGCCATGTTTTCACACAGTGGTGTCTCTTCTCGTAAGGGCACCAGTCCTATTCGTAAGGGCACCAGTCCCGTTCATGAAGGCTCCACCCTCGTGACCTAATCACCTCCCAAAGGCTCCACCGCCCCATACCATCACAAGGTGGCTTCAGCATAATGCATGTTGGGGGCGCACAAACGTTGTCCATAGCAGGGGACAGCCAGGAATCCAGGCTTGCCTTTATAGTCATTGAGTCTGACACTGGTAGAGGCATTTATTCAAAAATACCATGAGTTCTGGGGCGCCTGGCTGGCTCAGTCAGTGAATTGTGTGACTCTGGATCTCAGGGTCATGGGTTCGAGCCCCATATTGGGTGTACAGATTACTTAAAAAAAATTTTTTTTTGTTTAAATCTTTAAAAAAAATACCATGAGTTCCAGTCTTAGCCTAGAGAATTCATTCAGGGTACACACTGTGGTAGCCACAGTCAGTGACGATTGTATGGTGAGTGTGCCAAGGGCTAAGAGAGTATTTTCTCAGTCCTGGGCATCAGAAGACAGTGGGGCTTTACTGGAATAGAGCTCGATTCTGAGTCAAGGAGACCCAAATTCAAGCTGATGCTTTGTCTCATGTTCTGTGATTTTGGAGATTCGGCCTTTTATAGACTCTATTTTGTCATCTATAAAATAGGGCTGAAAAGATCATACTCCCTATGGGCTGCCTGGGTGGCTCAGTTGGTTAAGCGTCTGCCTTCAGCTCAGGTCATGATCCCAGGGTCCTGGGATCGAGTCCCATATCAGGCTCCTTGGTCAGTGGGGAGCCTGCTTCTCCCTCTGCCTGCTGCTCCCCCTGCTTGTGCTTTTTCTCCCCCTCTCTCTGACAAATAAATAAAATCTAAAAAAAAAAAATCATGCTACCTATAGTTCACGAGGCTTTTGTGAGGATTAAATGAGATGGTAGGTGTCATGGGGCGCCTGGGTGGCTCAGTCATTAAGCGTCTGCCTTCAGCTGAGGGTGTGATCCCGGAGTCCTGGGATCGAACCCCACATCAGGCTCCTCTGCTGGGAGCCTGCTTCTTCCTCTCCCACTCCCCCTGCCTGTGTTCCCTCTCTCGCTGGCTGTTTCTCTCTCCATCAAATAAATAAATAAATAAAATCTTTAAAAAAAAAGAGAGATGGTAGGTGTCACGTGCTCAGGATAATGCCTGACACCTAGCACTGAGGAACCATTACTCATTTTTTTGCTTCATAACCGTCCATGTGGCTTATTTGAGCCTGGTCACAAGTTAACAGTTGCATTTGGGCAAAGCTACTGGTGACACCGATACCGGAGGGGAATTTGATTTGACATTGGATGAGTGTCTGATCCGTGAGATGAAGAGCATTAGACCCTGAAGAGGTAGGACAGAAGGAGGGCCTAGTGCCTGATCCCAAGGCCTGTGGGCTGCCAGCCCAGGTTTGCACTCAGATAACTCATACTGGGTAGACTGTACCAAAGCAGAGGTCCAAACAAATAGCTGAGAGAGCACAAGACAGGGAAAAGAACCTCGACTCAAACAAAGAAGCTATAAAATAATTACAAGGCAATGAAGGAAGTGTGAACACTGATCGAATACATGATATTAATTCATTATAATTTTTAAGTGTGATAATGGTATTATTATATATATTTATATTTTAGAGAAGAAGCCATTATATTTTCGAGAAGCATAATTAAATACTTAGATGAATTGAAATGATGTCTCATAGGGGTAGAGATGAAAAAAGATTGGCCGTGAGTAGCTAACTGTTGAAGCTGGGTGACGGAACTCTGTGTTCATTTTACCCCTTTTGTATACGTTTGAAATTTTCTACCATAAAAAGTTTTTTGTTTGTTTTAGAATAAAACTGACATTTCTTAGTGTTACCTGCAAGCTGCGGTGGTAATGTAGTGGTCAATATTTAACAACTGATTCTCTGGGGAGAAAAAAAGCCCTGAGTTGTAACATTTGCCAATTTCAACGGTATCAATACTCTCACATGGCCGATTTCAAGCTACCATCTGTGAGGTCCACCAGCTCCTGGATTTCCTGTAATTCAACAATCAGCTCTCCCGGGGCACCGGGTGGCTCAGTCGGTTAAGGGACTCACTCTTGATTTAGGCTCAGGTCATGATCTCAGGGTGGTGAGATTGAGCCCTGCATTGAGATTCTCTCTCCTTCTCCTTCTGCCCCTCCCCCATTCATGCTCATGCTCTGTCTCTCTCAAGTAAGTAAATAAACAACATCTTTTAAAAAAATCAGCTCTCCTGAGCTGATAGGAGCTGGCTCTAGCATACTACTCAAAGGTTATAAATGTTGCCTAAGTGTTCTATAAAGCCATTACAATATTTTTAGCAGATGAGTAAAAAGATCTGATTCTGGGGCGCCTGGATGGCTCAGTCATTAAGCGTCTGCCTTCGGCTCAGGGCGTGATCCCAGCATTCTGGGATCGAGCCCCACATCAGGCTCCTCCGCTGGGAGCCTGCTTCTTCCTCTCCCACTCCCCCTGCTTGTGTTCCCTCTCTCGCTGGCTGTCTCTCTCTCTCTGCCAAATAAAAAAATAAAATCTTTTAAAAAAAAAGAAAAGACCTGATTCTTTAAAAAAATCTCTCTGGCAACTCTATAGAGAATGGACCATAAAGGGGCCAGGCAAGGAGTCTCAAACTCTCTCTGTCCCAAGGAGACCAAAAGGGAGCTGCATAATGGTCCATGTCAGCTTACTGTCTTTTTGTTTTAGTTGTGGTGGGGGGTACCAGGTTACAAAATGATTACCTTGACTCATGACTCAGGGCTTTTCTGTAGTTTTACTGGAAACCAGCAGAAGATAAATCAATCATATGATTTCATATCAGAATAAGGTTAATTTCCTGCATGAACATAATCTCTTTTTAATATGTCAGTCTTACAGTAGCAGGAAGAACTTCAAGTCTTATGATTAGGCAGATTCTTTCTAAAGGGAAAGGAAGCTCTTAATATCTGTTTGGCAATGGTTCTTTATCGGCGGGGTGAGAAGGAAAGGAAGCCGGGTCGCAACAGTGTCCAGGTAAGCATTTTAAAGTAAGATAGTCACCAAAGACCCCTGACCATTTTGGCTCCTGAAACTCCAGGCTGGGAGACTCAGCTTGTCCATTTCATGTTTTATTTCCCATACTCTGGTCTGTACTTGACTGGTACTGTACCCCAAAGGGAAGGACTAACCCAGAGGTTCACCCTTCACCTTGATAGAGGACTCTATATGGTTAAAGCATACAACATGGATCCTTCAATGGGGCGCCTGGCTGGCTCAGTTAGTAGAGCGTGCAATCTTGATCTCGGGGTTGTGAGTTTGAGCCCCACATTGCGTGTAGAGATTACTTAAAAATAAAATTTTTAGGGGCGCCCGGGTGGCTCAGTCAGTTAAACATCTGCCTTCAGCTCAGGTCATGATCTTAGGGTCCTGGGATCAAGCCCCACATGGGGCTCCCTGCTCAATGAGGAGTCTGCTTCTCCCTCGCCCCTCCCCCCCTTGCTTGTGCACGCTCGTGCTCTCTCTCTCTCTCAAATAAATAAAATCTTAAAAAAGTAAAAATAAATAAAATCTTAAAAAAAAAAGAATGTTGATCCTTCAAGCTGGATTAACAAGGAAAGACACAACAATCTTTCATATAAAATAAAGAACTGGGGAACCTTATTAATTTGCATGGCACTAAAGTTATAATAACAACCCAGGGTTCGGTAAGGAAATGAATAATATAAATAGCAGGACATATTCTCCTCCCCATTTTTGAAATGAGGAAATCGAAGTTCAGAGAAGTTAAGGAACTTGCTTACGATCACAGAGCTAGTGAGTACAGGAGACAAGGGTTCAAACCCAGGTTTGTGTGATGGTAAAACCCAGGCACATGACCTTGTGCTCCACATAGGCTTCCACAAACTGCTTGGCTAGATGTCAACGTAGGGCCCAGAAAGCCTGTCTACTACGCTGCGCTTTGTTAATCCGGTTTAGTCATATAAAATAAAATGGAATATCCTTCCAAAATTTCATAATTTAGCCTTCACTAATTTAAACTAGCCCCCCCCCCCACATATACACATTGGAATTACTGACGTTTTTCTGTATTGTTTATCGAATGCCCTTATGGTGGGGGTTCACGAGAGAGGCTGAGGTCTGACAAGAAAGGACGACTGTCCTTGCCAGGGCCGTGCAGCAACAAGTGGCAGGGTGGGGTGTCCTGCGAGGGCACGAGCTAGGTAGGGGTCAGGTGCAGCACGCGTTGTCATTTTATGTCTTGGAACCTAGAGACCAAGGTCAGGGAGTCACTGGGAGGCAGGGTCCCAGAGGACAGACTGCAGTGGCCCAAGAGGCAGAGCACCTGGCTTTTGTCACTCTTGGTCACTCTTCCTCTCAAGATCTTGGGTTTCCATCTGTAAATGAAGGCCTTGGATCAGAACATCTTTTTTTAAGGATTTTAGTTTTAAGTAATCTCTACTCCCAACTTGGGACTCGAACTCACGACCAAGAGATCATGAGTCACGTGCTCCACTGACTGAGCCAGCCAGGTGTCCCCATTGGACTGGAATATCTTAAGATCCCTTTCAGATATGAGTCTGTGGTTTAGGGATTCGGGGTTATTGGGGGCTGGAGTCACGAGATCCGTGAACCAGAGCGAGAACAAGAAAGGGCCAGGCTTCATGGTCAGAGACAACAAAAATCTACAGGCCACAAGGCCTGACCCTCTGGGTCGTTTGTTTCAGTGATTAAAATTGAGTTTTAGCACTACTTCTCTGGTTGCAATTTGTTCATACGATCTACAGGGTTTTATGGTGGATGAAGAGGAGAAGCTGAGTAAGACGTCGGTAGTCCCAGCCATCAGGGATCACAGTCTCCCAGGGGAAAGAATATGAAACAACTAACTCATATGAGACAGAATAAAATGTGTTACTTACGAGCCGTATGACCTTGATCAAATCACTTAGCCTGTTCCCAAGCCTCGGTCTCCTCACCTATAACAGGCACATAAGCAGTCAGTAAACGTCTATGTATTAGTAGCAGCGGTAGCAACATCATTACGGATATTTTGTACTTGGATATTATCACTTCTTAGTCAAATAGACCTATCTACACACTGTTGTTGCGAAGAGAAGAGAAATCATATGAAGTTTGATCCTTGTTTTCTAAAAAGAGTCTGTATCATATTGTATCGGTTTTGACCCACCATTTTTATAATTCGTGCGTAGCATTATGTCAAAATGCTTTCATAATTGCAGACCACTCCTGTACTGAGTGTTTCAGGCATTTATTGAACAAACCATTCACTCCGAGCACCGGCCATGTGCCAGCTGCTGGGGAAGGCACCGGAGATATGGAACTGAACAAGACCAGTCCTTACCGAGCGCACAGCCCCCTGGGAGAAGCAGACATGTGAATCAGACCTGGTTACAGTACAGTGTGAAGGGGGCCTCCTGCAAAGAGCTGTCCCTATTCACTGCCTCCAGTCTTTCTCTTCCCATCTCTCTTGAATCATTCCAATCGGTCTTTTGCCCTTGCCACTCAATAGAAACTTCTCTTCTTAAGTAAACAATGACCTCCATGTCTCTAAATCCAATAGTTGGGACTCAGTCCTCATCTTCCTTGGCCATCAGGAGCTCACCACACCCTGTGACACACTCACTGCCCGCACTTGTCTTCTTTACCAGTCTTCCTCTTTTCTTTGACTTCTAAATGTTAGGGTGTCCCCAGGCTCGAGCCCTACATGATCTCAGCCAGTCTCCTGGCTGTCGATACCATCTAGGTGTTGAGGACTGCCAAATTAGATCTCCAGCCCTGACCCACTCTCCTGAGCAGCAGACTCGTGTAGTCAACTCCCCATCTCCATTGAGATGTCAAAGAGGTGTCACACGGTTGAACTCCTCAAGTCTCCTCTGCCCATCCTCCCAAAACCCCTGCTTCTCCCATAGTTTTCCCCTTTTGGTTAAGGGCACTTCCATCTACCCAGTTGATCGGGCCAGAAACTTTGGAGTCATCAACCCCCGCGACCAGCATCCCAGTCCAAGCTACCATCCTTTCTTGCCTCAATTCCCCTTGTAATCTCCTAACCTGTCTCCCTCCATCCTTTTACCCTTTTCCCTGGCCTTGAATCTTCTCAACACAGCAGCCAAAGGGATCCTATTAAAATAATAAACTAGGGTTTGTCGCTCTTCTGTTGAAAACCCAGCAGCATCTCCCATTCTCACTCAGTAATATAAGTTGAAATACTTAAAATGGCCTACCAGCCTTATGAGGTCCAGTCGTGTCTAGTCGCCAGTTACTTTTCTGATGCCTTGTCCTGTTACTCTCTCTCTTGTTCATTCCATTCCCACCACATTGGCCTCCTTGTTGTCTAACATTCCAGGCATGCTTCTGCCCCAGGGCCCTTGCAGATAACTATACAATTCACTTCCTTCAGATCTTCACTCAAAGATCCTCTTGGTGAGTCTTCTGGGACCACCCTAATAAAAACTTCAATGCCCTCCAGGCACCCCCTGTATCTTTTCTCTGCCTTTATTTTCTTCAGAACATTCACTGCCTTTTAATATTTGGTATAATTATTTATTTTCTTTGTCTGTTCCTCCCCCACAACTAGAATTTCAGCTCTGTGGGAACAGGGACTTTTTGTCTATTTGGTTCACTGCTGTATCCTCAGTGCCTGGTACATAGTAGGTACCCAATAAACATTTGAAAAAATGAAGTCTTCAGAAGGGATAACGGGAGCTAACAGAAGTACAGAAATATTGCTAAGGAGTGCGGGGAGAGAACGATGCTTTTAATGCTAGGAAAATTGTCATTTAAGGGCCTTGTATATCATTCCAAGGAGCTTGGATTTCATCCTATAGGTGGTAGAGAGTCGGTGAAGGAGTCAGTGGTCTGCACTGAAACGTCAGAGATGCATTCTGAATGCACTGGAAAGGACGGGAGTGGGTCGAGGAGGCAAGTTAGAGACAGTCGCAGTGATCCATGCATGAGACGGTGGTAGCCTGAACTAAGAGAGCGGCAGTTGAGAACGTAGAAAAGGGCATGGATCTGAGAAGTGCTGTATTTAGAAGATAAAATTGATCATACTTGATTGATTGGCTTAGGACAGTAAGACTGAGAGAATGAAGGAACCCTAGGTTCCTGGCTTGGGACAGCAGGTTGAACAGTGGTGCCATTTACTGAGATAAATACAGAAGAGGAGTGCCTGGGTGGCTCTGTCAGTTAAGTGTCTGACTCTTGATCTCGGCTCAGGGCTTGATCTCACAGACGTGGGTTCAAGTCCCACGTTGGGCTCCATGTTGGGTGTGGAGCTAGCTGCGTAGCTAGCTAGAAATACAGAAGAAAGCATAAACTTGATGCAGTCAAGGTGAAAGGCAGCACTGGGGGCTAAGTGTGTCAAGTTTTGAGAACCTGTGTGCTGTCTGGGTGGAGATGTCCAGTAGGCAGCTGGATATTTGATTTTGGAGCTCAGGGTGGGAGGTCAGGGCCAAAGAGAAAGATTTGTAAGTCATCTACCTGTAGATGGTGTTTAAAGCCGTGGCTATGGTAGAATTTCCTAGAGAAATTGTATAAATTGAGGAGGACAAAAAGTTGCTGGTTATTAGTGTCAAACACTGCCCCAAAAATCCAATAAGAAAATATAAAAAAAAAAATCTACTAAATTTGGCAGGTAGGAGGCCCTGAGTGAATATATTTCATTTATTCCAAAAGTTCTTGAACATCTGCTACTTGAACACTTGAACAGTGTTGAGGATACCAGAGATACAGTAGTGAACCAAACAGGCAAAAATCCCCTCTCCCACAGAGCTAAAATTCTAGCTGGGAGGAGTAGACAAATAAGAAAAGAAATAAGAAAATCATACCAAATCGTAAAAGGCAGCAAGTGCTCTGAAAATAAAAATTTTAAAAATTTTAAAAAAAGAAAGGCAGGGAACCAAGGTAGGCCTGGCCAGAATCTGCAGGCAGAGTAATGGACACGGGTCCAGATGGCAGTGAGTAGAGCAGTGAGTGGGGAGGGAGGCAGTGGAGTCAGCCGGAGTCTGCTGCTGTTTCAGTAAGCACAGACGGAAAGGGAAAGGGATGTCCATTAACAGCCGAGTGGATAAACACACGGTGGTAAGTCCACACAACGGAATACTACGCAGCGACAAACACGAAGAAACTACTGATGAACACAACGACATGGATGCACCTCAGAAGCATCGTGCTGAGTGAAAGAAGCCAGTCTCGAAGAAAGTGCGACTCTTGATCTCCGGGTCGTGAGCTCGAGCCCCCCATGGGGTGTAGAGATGACTTAAATAAATAAATCTTTTAAAAAATACTTTCAGAAGCCAATCTCAAAAGGTTACATGCTGTTTGCTTCCCATTTGTATGACATTCTCAAAAGGCAAAACTGTAGGGACAGAGAGAAGACCACTGGCTGCCCAGGGCTGGGAATGGGGGAGGCCTTGACTGCAAAGGGGCAGCGTGTGACAATGGTGGGGGCAGAAGGAGCAGTTCTGTGCCCTGATGGTGATGGTGGTCACGGATCGATACGTATGTTAAAACTCCTAGACCTGTACCCCGAAACCGGGTAATTTGACTGTATATTAATGTGGGAATGAGAGGTTGGACTGTATCTAAAAGGCAAAGTCAAGATCGGTGGAAGGAGTTGTTTTGAAGATGAGAGGGACTTGAGTTTATTCATTTGCTAAGGAGGAAAGTCAGGTCTCTTGGGATGGGTGCCCAAGAAGAGTTCAAAGGTGTGAGATCCAGGGCACCGGTGGGAAGAAAAGATGTTTATGCGAAGAAGCAAAAGCTGAGGCCCTGTACCATCTGTTTGCTCTATGAACCGGGAGACTGGGTCACCTACCTAGAGTAGAGGAACGGGTGCGGGGTGCCAGGCGTCAAGGGCTGTGCGAAGGTTTGGCAGAGCTGCGCTGAGGACAGGCAAGGATACTTTGAAGGCTCGGTTCGCAGTATGAAGGCCCAGCAGACGTTGGCAACCTCGAAGCTTCAGTGGTACCGATCTGCCCCTTTGTGGATTCGTCTTCAGTGGCTTGGGGCAGAGAAGGGGTGTGTGGGTGAAAGCGGCTGAAGGACAAGGGGCAAGGATTTTGAGAGTAAGAGCACAAAAAGCTGGGCGAGGATTGGAAAGGGAAGGCACTGAAGCCAGCAGGGAACTGGGGGCCCCCGGGGGAGACAGGAGGGGGCAAGTGCCCGGGGGCTTAATGATCTAAGCGTGATGAATAATAATAGGAACTAGCGAGGGAGGGGGCCAGCGGATGAGGACACTGTGGTCCCAGGGGTTCTGAAGTCTAAGATTTCAGTGGAGAACTAGCAACGTTAGGTAAGGGATTGTGTTAGTACTTAGCATACTTTATTTTTTTTAAGACTTTATTTTATTTATCTGTGGGAGAGAGAGCACAAGCAGGGGGAGGGGCAGAAGGAGAGGGAGAAGCAGACGCCCCACTGAGCAGGGAGCCCAACTCGGGGCTCGGTCCCAGGACCCTGATCATGACCTGAGCCAAAGGCAGACGCTTCACCCACTGAGCCACCCAGGCATCCCTGTTTAGCATACTTTCTATGTTACAGTAATAGCAACGCTAGCTCCTATCCGCTGATCCTTACTACGTGCCTGACACGGCCGATCGCTTTACATGCATATCTCATTTAATTCTCACAGCAGCCCCAGGAGGCGGGTACTGTGAATAAGGAAACTAAGGCTCAGGAGGGTTAGATAAGTGCCGAGGGTCACATGGCCTGTACGTGAAGCGGCCAGGGCTAGACTCTGACTTGTCCGACTCCAGAGGTTCTGCTTTGGCAGACTGTTAGACTATACTGCCTCTCCCACGTGGAAGATCTTGTTGTTGTTGTTGTTGTTTCTTTATTTTTAAGTAATTGCTACACGCAACCTGGGGCTCGAACTCATGACCTCGAGATCAAGAGTCATGTGCTCTTCTGACTGAGCCAGCCAGGAGCCCCTCCCACGTGGAAAATCTTGATTCCACTTCACTACGATGCTATGCTAGTCTCAGCTAGACTCTGTTTCAGAAACAAACCAAAATATGTGCAAAGCTTCATGTGAACTGGACACCGTTACTGAAAGCCAGCTCTGAGGGGCTGCCCCCTCACAGTGGGCAACAGGTGTCAATTTTGTATAGAGATGGTCTACTTTTCAGTCCTTTCATCGGATCCCAAAACTGTTTTCTACTAAAGGACAAAAATGTTACTTTCCAAGATGGAGCATGTTGGTGATTGGTCAGGATAGTTCTGGGAATCGTGATGAAGTCCGTGAAGTGACCAACGTTGTGGGCGGCCGAAGAGGCGTAAAAGTAAGGATCACTGACATCGAGGTCCAGGAACGCGGTGTGGGATGAGTTGTCTTATACATGCCGAAGCTCCTTCAGATGATGGTGAATCTGGAAGAGGGGGAGCTATCAGGTGGCACAGTCTTCAGTGAATGGAGAAGACCTTCAGGAGGTCAAGAGAGGCAAGCAGCAACAAGGAGTGTGGTTGAGGGACACGAGCCCCAGGCAAGAACTTCGGGCACGAGAGGGAAGGCATCAGGGTCTGGGCACAGTAAGAGGGAGCGAGAAGAATGCCGCCATCACTCTGCTCTTCACCCTGGGACACCTGGGATGTGGGGAATGAGCAGCCCACGCTCGAGAGCTTCACAGAGGAGGCATCAGTTAAGACAAGGAGACCGGGGGAGGAGGGGGGTTTTTTAAAGGTTAAGGGCACAGGACAATTTTTATCATGTCCAGAGGGCATAGGTTGGGAAGCAATGTTAAGTCCGAAGTTTAGTCTGTCCTGAATGGTTGCTTCCTTTCAAGCCAAATAAGCCACAAATAGGTGAACGGGGTGTCGTGATTTCACTGCATGTTAATATTCACTCTGAGCCCATCGAACAAGGGCCCTGTGGCAGCCGTTCTTGGTGGGCATCTTGGCCAAGAGCATAGCGACCAGAGGGCAGACTTGAGACCCTGGCTTCCCTGACTAGAACATTCCTTTCCTGGTGACGACATCACCACGTCCCATCTTCTGTATTTCCCGCCAGGCTCAGAGCCCGCACCTTCCCCACCATGGAGGAGTAGATGTCCATTTCTCAGGAGCAGTGGACTGCTTCCGGCAGACGGTCAAAGCCCAAGGGGTCCTGGCGCTCTGGAATGGGCTGACAGCCAACTTGCTGAAGGTGAGAAGGGCGGTCAGTCCCTTGCTTCCCCACCTCTTCCGATTCTAGCCCGTTCCCTCGCTGCTCCCCTCCGGGTTGCCTGGGGACAGCCCCATCTAGCCCCGACGTTCGCACAGGACCCATGAGCGCAGGCTGGCAGTCACCCCTGAGAGAGGGGACCCTGTGCAGTGGTGGGGCATCTGACGCCCCGTCCTGGAGGAGCTGAGCATTTAGTGTAGAGGCTCCTGACGTGGGGGTTCACGGACTCCTAAGGGGAAGCTAATCCCCCAGCCTAACAGCGTATGCAAAAACGTGTAGGTACTTGCATACATGCACCTTTCTGGGGAGAGGATCCATAGCTGTCATCATATTCCCAAAGAATTTCATGACCCCTCCCCCCCCAGAAAAAAAGGTTAAGAACTCTGGACTAACCTTGCACAAGTGTCAGGTTGTCTACAGGCATATTAATCCAGGCCATGCTTCCTCGGGGCATGCCTTTATTTTTTTTTAAGATTTTATTTATTTATTTGACAGAGATAGAGACAGCCAGCAAGAGAGGGCACACAAGCAGGAGAGGAAGAAGCAGGCTCCTAGCGGAGAAGCCTGATGTGGGACTCGATCCCAGAACGCTGGGATCACGCCCTGAGCCAGAGGCAGACGCTTAACAACTGTGCCACCCAGGCGCCCCAGGGGGCATGCCCTTTAATCTCTGCCATTCCTCTCCCCCGACCCACACTGTGCCAGCTTTCATTCTGCCATCTTCCCCGATTCCAAAAAGAATGATGTTGTATTGTCCACAGCCCTTACCTCAGTTTACCCTGGTCCAGGTTGACTGCAGATGCACTGATACTTTCTTTTTAAGATTTTAACATGATTTTCATTTCCTTTTAAACAGGTAGTCCCATATTTTGGAGTTATGTTTGGCACCTTTGAATTCTGCAAGAGAATCTGTCTTTACCAAAATGGTTACATTGTGTCTCCTCTGAGCTATAAATTGACCCCGGGGGTGGATCAGAGTTTGAAGCCCCAGGAATTGCGAGAACTTAAAAAGTTCTTCAAAACTGGACAGCTAAAGTCTAAAAAACCAACTCTTTAAAACTGAATGGAACAAGAAGTGCACTGACCGAAGGCGTGTTACAATCATAAAAAAAATGTCGCCCCATAACTGTGCGCGCGTGGAGTGACGAGAGGATCCCCCCATCTGCTGCTCTTGGAAATGAGAAGATTCAGCCACATACCAGTTCCAAGCTCCAAACTGATGTCCTGGTGAACACCTGCACCACGGGAAAGCTTCCCAGCGCGACTGCCGCACGGTGGCGGGCCGCCAGATTTTATAACAAAACCCAGCATTAATGAAAAGTGCTATTTACACTCTGTAGATGTGCAACTTACACGACGCCAAAGCAGGGGCATCACCGTGGCCTCAGAGAGACAGGGAGTTGAAGTGGCCGAGCAAACAGCACACCAGGAGCTCAGTCATGGGGTCGCAGCTTGCACTGACCCACACCGGCCTCTCATTGCTCCATTCGACCCTAGTCTTCCCGACACACTTTTTTTTTTTTTAAGATTTTGTTTATTTATTTGACAGAGAGAGAGAGACAGCCAGCGAGAGAGGGAACACAAGCAGGGGCAGTGGGAGAGGAAGAAGCAGGCTCCCAGCGGAGCAGGGAGCCCGATGTGGGGCTCGATCCCAGAACGCTGGGATCAAGCCCTGAGTGGAAGGCAGATGCTTAACGACTGCACCACCCAGGCGCCCCATCGACACACTTGTTCGGAAACTCCTAATGTTTGCTGACTTCTGAGTGCACACACCAGAGTGTAAATTATGCCTTATCAGAAACCAAGTTAAAGGGACGTGTGGGTGGCTCAGTCGGTTAGGTGTCTGCCTCGGGCTCAGGTCGTGATCCTGGGGTCTCAGGATGGAGCCCCAAGCAGGGAGCCTGCTTCTCCCTCTCCCTCTGTGCGCTCTGTCTCTCTCTCTCTCAAATAAGCAAATAAATCTTTGCTTTAAAAAGAAACTAAATTAAAACCTTTAACATTCTAAAGTCATCACCCTGTCGTAGTAGAACCATCCTTCTTTATTTAAATGTGAAGCATCTCAAGCGTAAGAACTTCAGGCATCTTCTCTCAGGAAGGCAGTTTTTGCCGTGACCACTTCATTAATGACCTTCTTCCAACTGAAGTCATGTTCCGTTGAAGCGGCCTGAATTCTCTGCCTTTTTAACTTGCTTTGCAAGCCTACCCTAAAATAAAGTATCTAGTCAACCGAAGTGATTCTCACAAGATGTCCCAGTTGCCTAGGAAAGGATCAAATAGAACATTTGACACACATATCAAAAAGAAAAAGGGAACTGAACGAAAACACTTCAGGCTAATCATCTCTACTCGATTTTTTAAAAAAATCAAATTTTGGATTATTCACCTTGAGGACTCCATGTCAAGTTTATATAACCATACTTCCAAACAGTGCCTATCTATGCATTAAAAAGCAATAACAGTAAATTGCTAATTTACACACACACACACACACACAGGCTTTCAGTATGTTGAAAGTGTTTTTCCCTGTTAAATTTCTTTTCCAAAGAAAAATGTCGTTTGGTCATTTGTTACTAAGGTGAGTTATAGCAGAGGAATAGCAGCTCATACACACAGGAAGATCTCATCTGTAACCCAATCTGTTAACATTGGGAGGGTGACAAATTCTTTACCCACAGGGAATAGTCTATTTATTTACTCTTCATTTTCCCTCAAGTGAACAATTTTTTTTTAAGTTCTGAAATCTGCAAAAAAAAAAATTTTTTTTTTTACTAGAGCTAAAATGCTGACCTCAGGTTACTTACATCATGTTAATATCTTCTGTGTATTCTTCTGCCCGTATTATGAGATGGACAGCCACACTCTTGCTATTGTCACACACGGGAATGCTTTCTGAGCTGTAGTTTTGATGTTTTCAATAAAGTTAAGTGGGGAAAAGGAATGCCTCATTTTTCTAATTTCAGGACAACTCTTAAAACTCTAGTTTTTAGGGGCTCCTGGCTGGCTCAGTTGGAAGAATGTGCAACTCTTTTTTTTTTTTAATTTTATTTATTTATTTGACAGAGAGACAGCCAGCGAGAGAGGGAACACAGGCAGGGGGAGTGGGAGAGGAAGAAGCAGGCTCCCAGTGGAGGAGCCTGATGTGGGGCTCGATCCCAGGACTCCAGGATCACTCCCTGAGCCACAGGCAGACACTTAATGACTGAGCCACCCAGGCGCCCCAGAATGTGCAACTCTTGATCATGAGTTTGAGCCCCATGTTGGGTGTAGAGATTACTAAAACTAATAATAATAATAAAATTAACTTTAAAAAAACCTCTAGTTTTGTTCCTAAAATGAACTTCCAGCTTATTTTCATTTTCTCGGGGTGTGAAGGGAGTGTTCTGCTTCTCTGCTTTATGGCTGGCAGTGTGCACCAAACTGGACTCAGTACTTTAGGAGGATTATAAAGAAGTGCGATATAATATTAACCCAGGAGAAGCACAGTCTTAAAGACAAAACATCCCTACATAAAAGAAATGACTCTGATTACAAAGCAAATACAAGTAAAGACACGATCATGTGGCAGCAACTGTCTTTAAGACCACCAAGGAGCTCCCTGTATACCTACTGAATCAATGATTAAAATGGCACCTGGGTGGCTCAGTCAGTTGAGTGTCCGACTCTGGATCTCAGCTCAGGTCTTGATCTCAGGGACATGAGTTCAAGCCCCGTGTTGGGCTCCACAGTGGGTGTGGAGCCTGCTTAAAAGGAAGAAAAAAGAAAGGGATCATCATAGGTGAGAGGAGCTAGTAATGAGTCTTGAGCTAAGTTTTGAAGGAAAGGAGAGGATATTAGTGGGTCAAGAATAGGCTGGAGGTCAAATAGGTCAAGGATAGGTTGCAGGTTGAAGGTGGGGCATATGCGGTGTCGCAAAGATGGAAGCAAGCAGAAAGTGGGATAGAGTAAGAAGACTGGCTTTCATACATGGATCTGACAACTGTTGAGACCTCTAGACACAGTGGTAAGTAAAGCAGATAAGTTCCTTGCCCTCATGGAGCTTACGTTCTAGGAGGGTGACAGGCAATAAAAAAGTAATCTGCAAGTCAGGTAGTTACAGATTGTAAGGTTTTGAGGGGAACGAACAGGGCGCTTTATCAGAGAATTATGTCGGGGTGAGGGAAATATTTTAAGTCAGGGAGTCAGGGAAGGCTGCTCTGAGAGGTGACATTTGAGATGAGACCTGAAAGAGGACAACGAGCCAACCGTGCAAAGAGCTAGGGAGAAGAGCATTCTGGCAGAGGGAACGGAAGGTGCAAAGGTGCTACTACTGGTAGCGGGAGAAGACCGGTAGTGTGGTGCGTGAGTGAGAGCACATGTGAGACGAGGCTGGACAGAGGGTCAGATCATATGTGGCTGCTGGCGCCGTAATAAGAAGTTAGATGTAGGGGAATCTGGGTGACTCAGTCTATTAAGTACCTGCCTTCGGCTCAGGTCATGATCCTGGGGTCCTAGGATCAAGCCCCACGTGGGGCTCCCTGCTCAGCGGGGAGTCTGCTTCTCCCTCTCCCGCTGCCCCTCCCCCCTGCTCCTGCTTTCTCACATTCTCTCTCTCAAATAAATAAAATCTTTTAAAAAATAAAATGATGCCTTAGATTCAAATGGTAGCACTAACAATGGAGAGGAAGGAATGGGTTCGACACATATTTTGGAGTTGAACTCAGCAGGATTTGATGAGTAATTGAACATAGGGAATAAAAGGAAGCAATCAAAGATGGCGCCTAGGTTTTTGGATTTTGATTTGATTGACGAGGTAGATAATGTTGCCATTTGATAACGTAGGGTAGACTTTTGGTGGGGAAGGAATTAAAAGTTCTCTTTTGGACATGTTAAATGTGAAATGCCCATGAAACATCCAAGCAGAGAAGTCAAGCAGACAGTTGGCTGGAGCAGAGGCTCTCCGTGTAACTGTCCAAACCAGCTGTGATAGAATAATGATCCCCCCTCAAGGGTAGCCACATCCTTACCCCCTCGAACCTGTGACTATTTACCTCATATGGCAAAAGGGACTTTACGGATGTGATTAAGGTTAAGGACATCGAGATGGAGAGATGATCACGGTTTATCTAGGTGGGTCCAATCTAATCACACGAGTCCTTAACTGTGGAAGAGGGAAGTGGTAAAGAGCAGGTCAGAGAGACTCAAGGACGGAACCAGAGGCAGAAGAAATGGGGCAGGAGAAGGACTTGACTCATTGCTGCTGACTTTGAAGACAAAGTTGCCCACGAGCCAAGGTATAGGGTGGCCTCTAGAAGCTTAGAATAACCCTCAGCTGACTGCCAGCAAGGAAAGAGGATTCCAGTCTTACAACCACAAGGAGTTGAATTCAGCCAACAACCTGAATGAGCCAGGAAACGGGCATTCCCCCCAGGGCCTCCAGAAAGGGCCACAGTCCTGCTAGAAGCCTGGATTTTAGCCCAGGGAGTACCATGTCAGACTTCTGACCTGCAGAGCTATAAGATAATAAATGTGTGTTCCTTAAGCCACTGAGGTTATGGTAATTTGTTACAGCAACAACAGGAAAGTAATACACCAGAATGCTACGACTAATTATGCCAGAAAAAAATGCATAAACCAGGACCGTCCTGGGCAAACCTGGACAAGTCTGGATGGAGTGCAGGGGAGAGTGGTGGCCAGAGACAGAAATCTGGGTGTTATCAGCTAAGAGATGGCTTTTAAAGCCAAGAGACTGGAAGACACCACCCAAGGAGTGGATGGGAAGAAACTCCGGGGGACAGGGAAGCAACGTGAAATCACAAGGAAGAGATGGGGCTAAGACCTCACGATGCGAAAGAACCGGAACTTTGGTACTCTGCTGCTGGGGATGCGAAATGGTACGATCATTTCGGAAAACAGTCTGACAATTCCACTTCTAGGTACATACCCCAAGAGAAATGAAAACGGGTCCACACAAAAACTCGTACAGGAATGTCTACAGCAGCATCACTCGTAATAGGTAAAAGGTGGAAATGACCCAAATGTCTATCCAGTGATGAACAGATAAACAAAATGTGGTGTATCCACGCAGCCAAATACTACTTCACAATAGAAAGGAATTGGCTACTGAATCACAAAAAAGCACAGATGAATCTCAAAAGTATATATACATAGATATAGATATATAGATATAGATATATCAAATGAGAGAAGGCAGACCCCCCCAAAAAAGGGTACATACTGTATGATTCCATTTCTTTATTTTTTAGAGATAGTGTGTGCACGAGTTGTTGGGGGGCAGAAGGAGAGAGAGAGAGAATCTTAGGCAGGCTCCATGCCCAGCACAGAGCCCAACAATGGGCTTGATCTCACAACCCTGAGATCATGACCTGAGCTGAAATCAAGAGTCAGACACTTAACCAACTGAGCCACCAAGGCACCCCAACCATTTATTAAGTTTATTTTGTTTAGTAATCTCTATACTCAATGTGGGGCTCGAACCCACGATCCTGAGATCAAGAGTCACATGCTCTTCCCACTGAACCAGCCAGGCTGCCCCTGTATAATTCTGTTTTACGTGAAATTCTAGGAAAATGCAAACTATAGTGACAAAGCACAGCAGGGGTTGTTTGGAGAAAGAGGGAGAATTTTTAGTGTGGTGATGGAAACATTATCTTAATTGTGGTTTCACAGATGTACACATACATAAAAAACTGATCAAATTGTATACTTTAAATAAGCATAGTTTTACTGTATGACAACTAGACCTCAATAAGATTGTTTTGCTTCTTTGTCTTAAGCAGTGGCCCCAGGGCTGGAATCCATCAAATGCTTTCTAAGCCTGCCCAGAGGGGCTAGAAATGAAATCCTTGGTGGGGATGGGAGGGAAAAAGGCTTCCAATGCTAAACTGAGGCAGTCAGGCTTGACCCACCAAGTAAAGAGGGAGGTGTTTCTTGCACAACACAGGGATGTGATGAAAACTGGATATGGGGGCACCTTGAGTGGCTCCATTGGTTAAGCATCTGCCTTCGACTCAGGTCATGATCCCAGGGTCCTGGGAGCAAACCCCACATCTGCACTGGGCTCCCTGCTCAGCAGGGAGCCTGCTTCTCCCTCTCCCTCTACCCCTCCCCCCAACTTGTATTCTCACTTGCTCTGCTCTCTCTCTCATAAATAAATAATCTTAAAAAAGAAAAGAAAAGAAAGGAAAAGAAAAGAAAAGAAAAGAAAAGAAAAGAAAAGAAAAGAAAAGAAAAGAAAACTGGATGTGAGCAAGACTGTTCCAGAAGCTGAAGTAGTAAGGATTAGAGACCAGAGACAGAAAGATTGGCGGATAAACGATGAGCGTTGTCTTCTCGCAGTAACTGCGCGGCGAACACCAAAGTGATGTTACAGTCTTCCATATCGCAAATGCAAGCCAGGTCACAAAACCCAGAGTGCTTTTTCTGGGTGCCTCTTAGACACTCAAATCCTGCTTAAGTGGTCTCTGATATGGTTGCCAGATGACAGGCAGGGTCCTTGCCTGGGACTGAGACCTGGCTTACCACCCTACTTCAGCAAGGCTGGAGTGACCTGTCCATTAAAATGCAGAGTTGGTCATCCTGAGCTAGTATTTTTCTTAGTATTTTTTTAACCTTTTATTATTATTTTTTTAACGTGAGCTCTATGCCCAGTGTGGGGCTTGAACTCCCAGAGATCAAGAATCACATGCTCTACTGACTGAGCCAGCCAGGCGCCCTGGTGTTTATTTAGTGTTAATAAAATCTAACGTGTACTGAATGCTCACTCGGTACCAGACTGTTTATGCAAACATTATCTCATTTAATTGTCCCTACTTCCTTCTAAAGAAGGATAGTTGGAAGAAAGGCAGGCAGGGACAAGGGGCCCTGCACTAAGACGAAACCACCCTTAAAAGAATTTTACACCACCCTGGAAGGAGCCCTCCACCCTTTCCCGCCTGATAGGTAGATGACAAAAACCTGCTTGGGTGACAGGGCATGAGGGTTAATCAGATTAAAACCGCCCTCCAGCAAGCCCATAAAAAACCTAGACTTAGGAATTCCGGTGGCAAACCTCTCTGGTCCCCTCCCTCTCCTAGAGCTTTGTACTAACGCTCAGTAAACTTTGCTCTGCTGCCCACCACTGTCCATCTGGTCTACCTTTTCACTCTTCGAAGCGGCGTGAGCAAGAATTGTGGGTACTGAAGGAAACAAAATCCCGTAACACTTTGAGATATAGGTACTATTATCATTACCATTTTACACCAGAAGAGATTATAAGTTTGGAGGGTTTAAGCAACTTACCCAAGGCCTGACAACAAGTGGTAGAGCCAGTATTTGAACTCTAGCAGCGTGTCTCCAGAGCCCACCCTCTTGACCCCTGGGCTAAATTACCTCTCTCCTCCTATTTTGTCCCAGATTCCCAAACTCAGATGCTCAAAGCCATTCAAACTTATAGAGATACAAAGAATACATAAGATACATAGATAGATACATAAGAATAAGAATAAGATACATAGAATCTTAGAATTGGAAGGGTGCAGAACTCTTCCCCATCGACACAACAATCTCCTCTACAGTGATCCTAACAAGCAGTCATTCTGCCTCAACTCTTAACATCTCCAGCGATGAGAAGTTCCCTACATCGTAAAGCCACCCATTTCACCTTTAAGTAGCTCATATTTCAGAAAGTCATTTCTTGTTCAGGTGAAGTCTCCTTCATGATACCAGCTGGTGTTGACTGTCCATACAGAATGTCTGATCATCTTCTACCTGACGGTTCTCCAATTTTGAACACAGTTATTTTTTTTAAGTTTTTTTATTTATTGAAGTGATCTCTACACCCAACATGGGGCTCGAACTCATGACCCCGAGATCAAGAGTTGTATGCTCCTCCCACTGAGCCAGCCAGGCACCCCACAAACACAGTTATGATGTCCCTCCTTGACCCAAAGCTCTTTCCCAGTATTTCTCATTCGAATATTCAGCCATTTCTCATACAACACGATCTACAGGCACTTCACTTTCCTAATGCCTTCTTTAAATATGTTCTAGTTTGTTGATGTCCTCTGAAACGTGGCATCCAGAAGTGAGCATGAATTCTCTGGGCCAGCCAGCAAGAGGCCCTGATCTGTTCACCACCATCCTCTTGGCCCAACTCAAGACTCACTAGCAATTTTTGGCGTGGCCAACTCCCAGTTGACGAAGACCCCTAGTTCTTCATCATACATGCTACCGTCAAGCTCTAACGCCTCATCCTTAACCGTCCTGCAATAAATATAACATCAGAATCTTTTATTGTGGTCCATCCCATTTTATAAGCCTGGGTTTATTCTGGACTTTAGCCCTTCTGACTCAGTTCCTAGAGGTTTGTGATACTCTTTGGTCTTTGTCCTTAGAAGTCCAGCCCTCCTGTCATCTATATATGTACTTTTAAAATCTGAGCTCTTCGGAGAGTAATCTGTAAGGACACTTGTATTTATCTCTCCTGAATTTTTCTAACTTGTACAGGTTTGAATTTTATCTTTGGAATCTCTTGCCCTCTTGAGCTATCTTTCTCTTTTGGTATTTGGCCAGGGCATCTATTTACCTTTTCTCTGATCTTTTTGAAGTCTACCCCCCCCACACACACACACATTAGTTAACCTCTCTAACCATGCTCAGCAGTCTTCTGCTTCACAGATCCAGACGGCATGGTCAGTTTCCCCAAGCTTCTTGTCACTTTCACTTTGCTAACCAGATCTTCCTTCTTTATTGTCAGGATTAAGCCCAGTTTAGCAACTGACCTCACTGATTCTTTAGTCTTCAGAGAGCTGTAATTATCAGCAAGAGAGTTAAGAATGTATCCAATGTGTTGTTATCAGAATAATGAGACTTACAGCAGGTATTCAGATGGTTTATGCCTCTGATCACCATCTCTCGCCTATGTGACGCTTTTATGAAGTATTATTCACAGCTGTTATCGAACCAGGCAGTTCCTTGTATACTTCCACAACCACAATCACTTTCATTTCTCCCTTTCATTTTCACTGAATGCTTCCCCCCCACCCCGGCCAATGAATTATTGGTTATACCTCCTTGATATATTACTACGCGGCTGTCCTTCTACACGGTATCTCGCTGAACCAGGTTTCCCCTTCCTTTTCCAGACAGAAGTCCTACTCTACCAAGTTGGCACGATACCTATAAAATTGTGTTTTCTTGCTTGCATTAACATTGTACATTCACTTTATTACCTATATTCTGGGTGTGTTGGTACATACATAACTGAGGCCCAAGTATCATTTCTGACCTTCTTCCTAGTTTTTTCTTGAGAATTACCAGGCACTACCTTAGCTTTAGTTCCTCTTTCTTAATTATACATGTATTCTAAAAGGCTTCCAGTAACACAGTAGTTACTAACACAGAGCCCCCACCAATGCTTCACTGGAGGAATTCGTTTTTAATGAATTGACCAGCCATATATCACCACCAACATCATCATTATCATCATTAATATTAGTCTCTATTTTTCCTGGGCTCTTGTTCCTGGTTTCTTTTTTTTTTCTTTTCTCTCTCTCTTTTTTTTTAACTTTCAGACATAAATATTTTGCACACACACACACACACACACACACACACAAAGTATAAAGAATTCCTAGGGGCACCTGGGTGGCTCAGTCAGTTAAGAGGCTGTCTTCGGCTCAAGTCATGATCCCGGGGTCCTGGGATGGAGCCCCACATTGGGCTCCCTGCTCAGTGGGAGTCTGCTTCTCCCTCTGCCTCTGCCCTGCTTGTACGTGCTCTCTCTCTCAAACAAATAAAATAAGAATTTCTATATTTCCTTCACTCGGCTTCTCCAAATGTTACCATCTTACATAAGCACTGTAACTAAGAACAGTATTGGTGGACTACCAGTAACGAATCTACAGATACTCAAATTTCACCAATAGTACCGTCAATGTCCTTTTGCTGGTCCAGCATCCAATCCAGGATCACACATTGCATTAAGCTGTCATTCTCCTTAGTCTCCTTTAATTTGTGACAGTTCCTCAGTCTTTCTTTGTCTTTTATGACCTTGACACTTTTGAGAACATCTATCTGACTCCTTGAAGCATACCTAGTCATAAGCAATGAAGAAAGCTCGCGCCCACAGTGGATCTAGCAAAATACAGAATCAGGGCATGAAGTTGCTTTGAAATGACCCATCTCATATTTCATCTTCAATAAAACTACACTTAGGCACCCAAAGACTGAGAAGGGACAAATTCTATGTAATTATTTGATCATCTTTTTGCAGTGAGATAGAAATCTGACAGAACAGTACATGTGAAAGTGACTGAAACAGCAAAAGAGCTTTGGAATAGAAAGCAGTAGGGACATCACGCTCCAAGGGAGTAGCAGATGTGGCCAGTGAAAGACAGAAAAGGGGTACCTAAGTGATGGCAGGGGTATCATAGCGTAATTAACATTTCAATAAAAATGCATTAACCGGGACATCAAAAGTTCAAACTGGAAAGGTTCTGAATTCTACTTGGAAATGCATTCTAAAAACCACCTCCATCTAAATAAAATGCTCTGTAGATTTTTGTTTTAGCTGTTAATTCTCTCACCAGTAAAGGTAAGAGGAGGGACTATCACTTTCAGAGAATATACTTCATCACTGAAACTCTACAGTAAGGTCATTTCTGTATCCAGCTGCATCACTGTTATAATCGACTAATGAGAAATGGAGCAACTTCTCACGAAGGCAAGTCCAGGGTTTCACCCCCGATCAACAAAGCTGGATTCCAAACTGCTCTACTTTGAACACTCTCCGTGTGTGCTCATCACTTCGGATTCTGGGGTTCCCGGGGAAGACTTACAAATTGCAACGTATAATTAAATGAAGGACCTCACCATCCTGGAGGAGCCCTAGAACTGGGCCCTTCAATGGGCAGATCTGGAGAAGGTGGGAGAGGGCAGGAGGGGAAAGGAAGGGAGACACCCCATGCCCTCAGTGTGCTGGGCAACCTCCGGATCGGCAGCAGTCGCACTTTGCAACAGTATCCTCATTTTTATAAACATCGTTGCGATTAGTTAGACATATGATATGTGATTATACTCTCCGCTACTGTTCCGAACCTAAGAGGGTGCACTCAAGCTAGCAAGTAGGTTTTTAAGGACTTGTCTGGCAAATGCTTACCCACTGCAGGGATTAAGGGGCTCAGTAAGCACTTGTCCATGGACACAATGGCTGTCAATCAAATTCTATTGATTCCTCTAAAAGCTTCTGGAGTTCAGGAATCTACTCAATCCAAGAGCACTTTACTATGCGTCCAAGGAGCTAAATGCCAACCTAGTTCGCACAGCCTCCTAACCTTCCTGGTACAACCTCTTTATTTGGCTGCTGGCTAAAATAATGTCCCCACCCCCAGCCGAGTTCTTTGGACTCTCCTCTGCCAATTCCCAGCAAGATCTTTGTTAACGCGTTTTTTGCAGAGTCTGGGGCACGCTGACAGTGTCCCAACTCTGCTGTTCCCCCAATTTCCTCTGGCTTCACCTGGGAAGCGACAGAGCAGTGCCAGGTCTAGGGTGAAAAGAATGAGGCTCCTGCCCTAGCACCGAATTTAAGGGGCACCAAACAAGTCAGTAACCAAAAGAAATGATTTCTAGTGCACCATTTTTAAAAAGTCAAAAGTAAGGCCAAAATCCATGATGAACAAATTCCCAAAATTTAAAATAAAGACAGGATCGTATCCCGCATTTGCAGGACCCTGCCTCACCGTAATCCCAACCCTTGGGCTCCAATTCAACTTTATTTACAGAAACGGGCGACGGGCCGTAGTTTACCCACATCATTTTTTTTATACATTGCATTAAATTGTATCTATCTTAGTTACCGAGATTTTTTTTTTTTTTTTTTTTTTTTTTGGTGTCCCCTTCAATGCTGCAGAGGTTTCTATCCAGGCACACCGCGACCTCAGCCGCCCTTCCCACTCGCAGGCCTCTGCCAGAGTCCGACGGCCGGGACGAGGGCATTCCCGGGGCCGCCGGGGCCGCGGGCCGGGTCACACGCCGCGGGCGAGCTGCGCGGCGAGGAGGGCGGCCCCGGGCCCGACTCGGCGGCTCCGCCTCCCGCGCGCCGAGCCACTCAGCCACCCCGCCGGCCCGCGCGCCGGGGCTCGGCGCCCGCCCAGGCCCGCCCCCGACGCCGGTCGCCCGGGCGCCGGCTCGCCCTATATAAATCGGCCATTTGTGTCGCTCCGCCCCAGAGTCCCGGAGTCCCAGCCGGTTCCTACCGCGGTCCCGCAGTCGCCCGGTTCATTCCTTCCAACATGACAGATGCCGCTGTGTCCTTCGCCAAGGACTTCCTGGCGGGTGGAGTGGCCGCGGCCATCTCCAAGACGGCGGTCGCGCCCATCGAGCGGGTCAAGCTGCTGCTGCAGGTACCCCCCGGGGACTGGGGAGTCGGACCAGGAAGTGGGGGAGGGGGCGCGTCGAAAGCCTTGCCCCGGGGCTGGAGGGGGCCCCGCGCCTCAGCCCTGTCGGGGGAAGCGACCCGTGCGGGCAGAGGCGGACCTGAAGGCCGACGGCAGGGAGGTGCTTTGGTGACCTGAAGTTCCGGGGCGAGGAAGGGGTCGGGGCGGAGGGAGGCGAGGAGGGCCGGGGCCTTGGCGTCCCGGCGGGGGGCGGGGGGCAGCCGGCCGCGGCCGTCGCCCCGGGGCCCGGAGGTCAAGGGCGAAGCCTCGAAGCCGCCGCCGGAGGGAGGGACACCTGGCCGTGCCGAAGGCCTCAAGGTCGCGGCAAGGAGACAACATGACAGCCTTGCGGAGGCCATGCGGCAGGTCGAGGGGCCGCGCGGCCGGCGGACGCGCTCTCACCTCGCCGGGCCGGAAGCCGGCGCCGGGAAGCGCGTGTGCCTGCTGCGTCCGCCCCCGCGCCGCCGCCGCCCCGCCGCCCGCCTCCCTGCGCCGCGCTCTCCCGCTCCGGCTCTAGGGGGCGCGCCCGCACGGGCGTAGGGCTGGTGGCCCGCGGGTCACCTCCAGGAGAGGAGCAGGGGCGGCGCGGGAGGGAAGCCGCTCCGGAGACCCGAGGCGTAGGCCACGGTCAGCAAGGTGACCGCGCCCTACGTGGGACAGGCCCAAATGCCTCTGAACCTGGGTCTGAGGTAATGACCTTTCTCCCAGGTCTAAAGGTCACCGGTCCAACCGAGGATGCCCCCTCCCCACCCAAAGGGGTGGAGGCTTAATGCCTTCTGAGGGTGCAGAGCACTTCTTCCACGGCGACAGCCTCAGAGGGTCAGGAGGGTCCATCCTGTATGATCTAGACTAGATGTGGGAAGTGGCTAACTTTAAAGCCCCGCCAGTGATTCCGAGGTTAATATTCTCTTTTTCCCTTCTCCGTGGTTGTAACTCTCCCTATTGGTCTCCTTCTCGTCTGTCAGGTGCAGCATGCCAGCAAGCAAATTACTGCAGATAAGCAATACAAGGGCATTATAGACTGCGTGGTTCGGATCCCCAAGGAGCAGGGAGTCCTGTCCTTCTGGCGCGGGAACCTGGCCAATGTCATCAGATACTTCCCCACCCAGGCTCTCAACTTCGCCTTCAAAGATAAATACAAGCAGATCTTCCTGGGTGGTGTGGACAAGAGAACCCAGTTTTGGCGCTACTTTGCAGGGAACCTGGCGTCAGGTGGTGCCGCTGGGGCCACATCCTTGTGTTTTGTGTATCCTCTTGATTTTGCCCGTACCCGTCTAGCAGCTGATGTGGGCAAAGCTGGAGCTGAAAGGGAATTCAGAGGCCTCGGCGACTGCCTGGTTAAGATCTACAAATCTGATGGGATTAAGGGCCTGTACCAAGGCTTTAATGTGTCTGTGCAGGGCATTATCATCTACCGAGCCGCCTACTTCGGTATCTATGACACTGCAAAGGGTAAGTTTGCTGTGTGCTTTGAAGCTGTGTTCCTTTCATCTGAAACATCATTAATGCCGTCCGAATTTTCCAGAGCCAGAGATTTTCTGTAATGGCTATAGGAAGCCACGGTCATCCAGTACAAACCTGATGTATGGATGAGATGGGGGAGTGGCGGGGGTGTAGGAAACAACAAGCCTCTAAAACTCTGCTTTCTAGTAAAAGTGTCTCTTTCCGGTTCTCAGGAATGCTTCCGGATCCCAAGAATACTCACATCTTCATCAGCTGGATGATCGCACAGTCCGTCACAGCGGTTGCCGGGTTGACTTCCTATCCGTTTGACACTGTTCGCCGCCGAATGATGATGCAGTCGGGGCGCAAAGGAAGTAAGTTCCACTCAAGCAAAAGATAAAAAGACTGCGGACCTGGGACAAGCTGGGGCCACAGGCTAGCGATGCCTGGCTTTAAAAATGTAGTCTGTTCTGATGGTGGGGTGGGGTTGATGGTGTCTGCCTCTGAGCAGGCCCTTTGGATGCCTATGAATGAGGGTGCTTAAACGGTATTAGAAGTTAAGACCAATGAGTAGTCTGCATGGCCCTGTTCTCTACCCCGGCTTTAATATTTTAGCATCGCCCACACCAATGTGTAAATGTCGGATTTCCCGGAACTGCCATCCGCTCTTCGAGGTGGGGCTCTGGTTTTGTCTAGTAAGTCAGGGGAGGACTTTCATCATCGGCCTTTGGTCACCAACTCTGTCTTTATTCTTTGCAGCTGACATCATGTACACAGGCACAGTTGACTGCTGGAGAAAGATCGCTCGTGATGAAGGAGCCAAAGCCTTTTTCAAGGGGGCGTGGTCCAATGTTCTCAGAGGCATGGGTGGTGCTTTTGTGCTGGTCTTGTATGATGAAATCAAGAAGTTCACATAACTTATTTCCTAGTTTCTCCCCCGGGAACAGGCATGTTGTATTATATAGCATATCTTGAGCATTCTTGGCAGACTGTTGGCTGTCTATTTATCAATGGCAACTATTGACTGGTTGAAAACGGGAAGCAATAATACTCATCTGACCAGTTTTCTCTTAAAGCCATTTCCATGATGACGGGACTCAATTATATTTTTTATTTCAGTCACTCCTGATACATAAATTTGAAGAAATAAAAAATATCTGAAATATATTTTTGTCCGTGACTTAATTTGCATACTTCAGAGAGTGGTTACATTTGAGCAGGTGTTACCTGTTGAACAAATGCTACAGTGTCTCCTGAGATGGAAAGCTTTCTTTTCAAACCAGTCTCTAGCCCTTCCCTTCTCAAAGAAGACCTTGGTTATATGACCCATCGATACTCCCAATACAATAGCAAAATGAAATTCAGGCCCAGTGTATCCAAAACGCGACCGGTCCAATGCCCGTGGATGGTTGTAGCTGAATGAGCTTTCTCCAAAAAGAACCATGTACCCAACTTTTCCCAGTCCTATGGTTATTAATCAAGAAATATGAACTGAGTTGTCCACTTAAAAATGGTAGTTATATGAATTTAATCTCATTTAAACAAGAAAAAGCTTAAAAGGTAATAATAGCAAATTTTCATCCAGTTGCCTTCCCTCACCCATCTTGACCTGGCCCAAGCCATTTTATTTTAATCCCGTTCAAAGCAGAGGATTAGGGCTGGCCCGGTTACACAAGCCTGCGATAGAAGTGCCGGTCGAGATTACTGAGCGAGCAAGACAGCTCACCACCCCAAAACTCCTTTCATAAAAAAAATGTAGCATCTGCTGCATTCTGTCAAACATGCTAATACAGGGGCGCCTGGGTGGCTCAGTCGTTAGGCGTCTGCCTTTGGCACAGGGCGTGATCCCGGCGTTCCGGGATCGAGCCCCACATCAGGCTCCTCTGCTATGAGCCTGCTTCTTCCTCTCCCACTCCCCCTGCTTGTGTTCCCTCTCTCACTGGCTGTCTCTCTGTCAAATAAATAAATCTTTTTTAAAAAAACCATGCTAATAAAAAGCCCAGTCAATGGAGGACATTTATGTTTCTTTTGGATAAGCCCTTACTTGGGATCCACATGAGAAATGGTTTAGGGGTGCCTGGGTGGCTCAGTCGGTTAAGCATCTGCCTTCGACTCTGGTCATGATTCTGGAGTCCGGGATTCGTGCCCCACCTCCGGCTCCCTGCTCCCTGCTCAACAGGGATTTTGCTTCTCCCTCTGCCCCCTCCCCTGCCCCCCTGCTCATACTCGCTTGTGCTCTCCCTTGCTCTCTCAAATAAATAAAACCCTAAAGAAATGGTTTTGTTTCTGTAGCTCCTGGCCAAGCCTCAGAAATCCAGTGGATTTTGCCTGTAACCCAAGATTTGTATGAAGAATAAAGCCCCATGGCTGTCAAACCGCAACACTGAAAGTAGAAAGTGACGGGTGATTCTCGTGCACCCATGAAACCCACTCCTGAGCCACAGTGCACAGCCCTGCACAGTGAAGTGCTGCTCACGGCCAGGGTCTGCTTGGTGGGGAGGTAGTGCCGAGGGGATCTTAGAGGTGCCTGTTGCCTGCCCCCTGGCCAAGCACCAGGATCACAGTATGGCTTAGTTCAGAACACCTCACAATGTCTGCATATATCAAGACCTCAAGTCGTACACCTGAAATACATACCATTTTTATATGTTAAAATATCTCAGGGCACCCGGGTGGCTCAGTCGTTAAGCGTCTGCCTTCGGCTCAGGGTGTGATCCCAGGGCCCTGGGATCGAGCCCCGCATCGGGCTCCCTGCTCCTCTGGGAGCCTGCTTCTTCCTCTCCCAGTCCCCCTGCCCGTGTTCCCTCTCTTGCTGGCTGTCTGTCTCTGTCAAATAAATAAATAAAATCTTTAAAAAAAAGATATCTCAAAGTTCTTTTGTGGGGTTTTTTTTTTACGATTTTATTTATTTGAGAGAGAGAACACACAAGCAGGGGGCGGAGAGGTAAAGGGAGAATCAGACTCCCCACTGAGCAGGGAGCCCGATGTGGGGCTCCATCCCAGGACCCCGGGATCATGACCTGAGCCAAAGGCAGACACTTCACCGACTGAGCCACCCAGGTGCCCAATATCTCAAGTTCTTAGAAAACTAAAAATTCTGTTGTGGTATCACAGAAGCCTGGATCATGCTGTTTGGTTGTGCTGTTAGGCAAGTTACTTGATTTCTCGAAGCCTTGGTTTCCGTCATCTATACAATAAGGATGATTATGCCTGCCTCAGAAGGTCGTTGCAGGGATTAAATAATTTATGCAAAGCATCTACCATAGCAATACATAAGAACCACTCGGTAAGTGCTAACTCTGATCACAGTTCAGAGGCAGTGAAGGCTTTGGGGCTCCAGAATCAGAAGGACTTGGATTTGACAGCCTGGCTGGCTCAATTGATAGAGCATGTGACTCTTGATCTCAGAGCTGTGAGTTCGAGCCTCACCTTGGGTGTAGAGCCTACATACATACATAGGCTAAATTAAAAAAAAAAAAGGAAGTACTTCAATTTGAATCCTGGCTCTTGTTTACTTAGCTGTATGACCTTGGGCAAGTCACTTAGTCTCCCGAGTCTCGGTTTCCTCATTCATAAAATGGGGATATAATAGTGCTAACCATATTTCCTAGGGGTGTTGTGAGTGAGGAGTAAGTAGCATAAAGCATTAGAACGAGCGTGACATCTGGCATCTAGTAAGTAAGCACTCCAATGTGAATTTTTCATAATTAGGCTCCATTTTGTTCAAAGACATATCACACATTGGAGTGCTTACTTAAGAATGAATTCAGCCAACAGATACGTGGAAAGATGCTGAACAGCACTCATTATCAGGGAAATGCAAATTAAAACCACAATGAGATATCACCTCACACCTGTTAGAATGGCTGCGATCAAAACGGCAGAAGAAAACAAGCATTGGCGAGGCTGTGGAAAAGAGGGAAGCCTCGTGTACTGTTGGTGGGAATGTACGTTGGTGTGGCCACTAGGGAAGTTTCTCAAAAACTTAAGAATAGAAATACCATATGATCCTGTAATTCCGCTCACTGCTGGCTATTTACCCAAAGAACATGAAAACACCAATTCCAAGACATAGGCACTCCTGTTCACTGTAGCATTGTTAACAATAGTCAAGATACGGGAGCAGCCTAAGTGCCAACTGACAGATGAATGGATGAAGATGTGGTATATACGTACGATGGAATATTACTCAGCCCTGAAAAAGAATGAGATCTTGCTATTTGCCACAACGTGGATGGACCTGGAGGGTACTATGCTAACTGAGAGGAGTCAGAGAAAGCCAAATGCCATATGATTTCACTTATATGTAGAATGTAAAAAACAAAACAAGCCAACGAACACATACACACACACTCACACATAGACACAGTCTCAAGGACAGACAACTGGTGGTGGCCAGAGAGGAGTGGGGTGGGGGGGGATGGGCAAAACAGGCGAAAAGGATGAAGAGATACTAATTTCCAGTTATAAAATAAGTAAGTCACAGGGATGAAATACATAGGGAATACAGTCAATAATATCATAATAACATCGTGACAGACAGAGACTACCCGCACCGTGGTGAGCGTTGTGTAATGTACAGAATTGTTGAATCACTCTGTCGTTCCCCTGAAACTAACATAATATTGTATGCTGACTATACTTCAATTAAAAAAAGAAAGAATGAGTTCAAGCCTACTTTACTTTTTCTGCGACAGACTAGACACATTATCTTGTGTAGAATTTATATAAAATAAACTTCAGCTTCGGTCTTTTTCAGGTACAGATTTGATCCTGGAAGGGGACAAGGGGCTCTCCACTTAGGGCCACAAACCACAATGCAAGGGAACCCCAACGCCCTTTGTGGTTATCACGATAGATGTGGACTCACTGATTGGGTAGCTATTAAAATAAACCTGGGACCAGGCATTAATGATCAGAAAGCAAGAAGTGGTATACCCTATAATTGGGTGGCTGACACAGACGAGGGGTTTTTGTTGTTGTTCTTTCTATTCTTGTTGTTCAATGATTTTTGAAATTTAATTTAAAGACAAAGTGGTTTTAATCTCTCCAAGCTGTGCAGGATAGTGCTATAGAATTCATTATGTCCATTATGTTCATGCGAACATTGATGGTACACAATCTTAGCAACACCCTAATTTATGCTGTTGTTTTGTTACTATTCAATGCATAACAGAAGCCGTGAAGCCTGATTCCAGGTGAGACAGCCGGAATACAGGTCAGCTCGCGCACTGCCGCGCTTCCCGTTCTAGGGGCCTCTTCACTCAGTCACTGGAGGCGGCGTGCGGCGGGTGCTCCGGACTGCCGGAGAAAGGAACCAGGGGTGTCTCCCCACAGGGGCAGTTTTCGTGGATGGTAAGTCATTTAAGCCATTATTTTTGTATTAAAAGAGATGCAGATATGTTAGAGAGTGTCTTGCACAATTTGAATGCATTTTAAAAACAGAAGCTGCGAAGAGACTTCTTGCGTACTGAGGACCGTTGCTGGCACTGTCCCCAGACCCCTGGGAGCTCCTATTCAGCCTCTTCTGCCATTATGGAGACTTTGGTAGAAATTTTTTAAAAGTACTGCTGTGCTGGGTAACAGATTTTCAAGTGTCAGTGTTCCTGGGGTAAATTTCATTTCTCCTGTGAAGTTTGTGAGGATAGTATTTCTAATTAGGTGGGTTTTTTTTTTTTTTTGGATTTGTAACACCATTAATATCTGAACATGGTAATCAAAATCAAATAGTAAAGGAGAGATACAAGACGAAAAGCAAGCCTCTGTCCTCCTTCTCCCATCCCCTGTGCCCCTCCTGAAAAGTAACCATTACGAACAGTTTCTGGTAAAGCTCTCGCCTCCAAAATTGACGCATATGATAATAGCAGCTGATCTGTTTTTATCGGAATCAGAGTCTGACCGCTTGGCTTCAAAATGGCATGATTTTTTCAGACCGGTGTCAGACTGTGGGGTCTACCAGGACTCACAGATGCTGTCGGAGGCAGGAGCCTTATGGAAGGGGTAGCTTCTGGACTCGGAGCCAGGATTTATTTCTAAGTGCGACCCTTTATTAAAACCCCAAACCAGTACTTTGCTTTCGGGTTTTAGCTTTGGTTGCTGAGCGACCTGGGGGCAAGCCACGTCTCACACCAGAGCTTTGGTTTCTCCTGTAAAGTCCCCTCCAGTTTCAGATGTCCTCGGGCTCCATCATTTTTACATAAAGCCAAATCAGTGAAAAGACTAGGATTAGGTGATTTAATCCTTTCAGAGAACATTTTTAAATATCGAACACAGTTGTAAGTGAATAGTCTCTGACTCAGAGCAGTCATTTGCAGACTGTGTGGGTGGGTTGGCGTTGGCAAGTGAAATTACAAATGTAAAGATTTACATTAATTTCGGGACCAAGAAGCTGAGCAACAAAATTACAGCTCGGAGTTGGGGTCAAAGGTGACCTGATTTACCTCCAAATAATTAACATCTGTCTTTTCAAAGCCCAATCTTATTATGTATAATGTGCACTTCGGTATGCGGGTGGGGATTTGTTTGAACAACAAATACTGGATGCGGCAATTTCTGGACACAAAAAATGCCTTGTGTTCCACTTAAAATGTTTGGAGGAGCTTTCCCATCATTTCAGCCATTATTTGCTTTATGTGCAGGTGAACAAGTTCAGATGCATGGTGCTCTTCTTAGCCAAAGGCTTAACAGAGCCTTTGGTATCCTGGCAACAAATATAAACAATGTTCAAGTGACAGATTGAACGGTTGTTTTTACTGGACCCTCTTCAGAGACAAAACTGAGTTTAATTAAAGGAGTCTGTGAATCCATGTCTTTTCCGTGACTGTCAATGAAAGGGACAGGGGAAGAGAGGTCTGCGTTTGATGGTGAACATTCATCCTAGGATTTCATTTCCTTGGGCAACTTTTGCAAGACAGGCAGGAAATGTAGCACTCTCGAGATTTAAGAGAACGTGCCAAATGTGATCACGTGACCCATTTCACGGACGCTAACGTTTTCGCTCCCAAATGGGAGATGATTGTGGCTGGAAAGGCAGAACCAGAGAGCGACGTCTGTACTTCGCTGTTGACAGATGGATTCCCCAGGGCCTCATGTTGGGGAGTGAAAAGGAAAAGTCTTCCATCAAAAGGAGATTCCAGTGCCCTGCTCAGCCAGGAGCAAAAAACGTCTCCTGGCCAGAGGCAGATGCGCAGTGAGGCTAACGTTGCTTGGGCTTCAGAGCAACCCCTTGCCCGGGCCCCATAGCAACGTATTCATGGTCATGTGGTCTTGTAAAATGTTCAAAAGTAAGATAGGCTTGAGGGTTCCAGAATTATATAAGCCGATGTCCCCACAAAACCTGTACCGGCTCCTGCTGGGGGAGCTGGCGTAGAGGAACGAATTCGGGGCCAGCCCTGTACGTCGGGGCAGAGGCTTCACCCAAGTCTGGGACTTCCCTATCACCCAATCTCCCCGCTGTTCCCCATCTTCCCACTCAGGACTCACTCGTGGGACTCTTGAGCTCAAGGTCTCCTTTTCAAACACCAAACTTTCTCACGTAGCAACTATCCAACTCAACGGCTCTGCTGCTCGGTTTCCCCCATGTGGCTTATGTGGCTGCCACGAGTTCCTACCCCACAGGCATAGATTAAAAGGGTTAATATGTGTAAAGTGCTTAGAACAATGCTTTACATTATTTTCATGTTATTCATGGGATCTATCCCTGCCCTCCCGATTTTCTAAAATTGTCTCAAGAAAATGCCACAGGTACTGTAAAAAGTGAAACACGCACGCACACACGCACACACACACACAGAAAATTATGAAGAAAGAAAAGGACACCTTTGAACTGGACCGAATAGGGACATTGCTTATAGTGATAATTCTGAGCTCTAACTCAGAGCACTCATTTTACAACCGTGATTATGAAACAGAGCAAAGGTCAAAAAAAAAAAAAGTCCCTCCTGCCTCACACCCAGACCCCACTCACTGCTGGCCCATTGGGCACAGTGCGATCACCAGAGCTGCCTTTGCTCTTACACTATTTCAGTGAATCCGTGGGGTCCCAGCCTGATTTCCCAACCCTGGGACTTCACTCCCCAGGGAAAGAAACTGCTAGAAAGAGACGACATACTAAGACCTTTGAAAGCAAGAGATCTCTTTGCATTTTTGCAATTAAGCTCGCTGCTCAGGAGTGCATTTATTATAAAAATTGAGCCTTGAGGTGGATTTATCCTAGAAAAAAAGGTCAGGGGGTAAAGGCAGGTGTGTGGGCACTAGGCAAAAGCATGCCGTTTGCCAGTTAGGATAGAAAGCTGAAAACCTGGCCAAGCGACATCGTCATTTCACTTCAGCCCCCGTGCTTCTCTGTGTGTCTTGGGTCATCATGGGTTAGTGCCTTGGTCTATCCACCAGGAAGAATGGATATCAATTTCTCTTGTTGGAGTTTCAACACCGTTTCTTAGTTCTCCTACTAGGGGCTATGGCCCTTTTCTGAATTTCTAGAGCCCGACAGATTGGATGAAGTGAAGCCTGTTTCTTATGATAAAACAATTGATACAACCAAGCACCGGGGACTTCTCAGAAACTCCAGAACCAGGGTAGGATCATGGCTATTTTGACCTCTTCTGTGCCTGATGTCGTGCTAAGCGCATCACGGGATGTAGAGTAACTCTCCCGATCCTCTCGACAGGCCTGAGAGAGAGGAATTGTAATTAATTCCATTTCACAGCGGACAAAACTGAGGCTTGCCGAGGCAAGATAATGCATGCACTCTGAGCCGTCTGACTTGACGGGAGTTTCAAAGAGCACGGCACAGTGAACCTGTCCAACATTTTATTGTGGGTCATGAAACATATTAAAATATGAAAGCCGGCTAGTTTCAATAACAAAAGACAGAATCCACTTGACAAATATTGAAGAGAAATTGTAATAACCAAAGCACGGTTCACAGAATCCATTTTTAGAGAACAGGTTATTATCTCTTTTTATTATTTTTATTGTTTTTTTATTTTTTTACGATTTTATTTATTTATTTGAGAGCGAGAAAAAGAGAGCATGAGCGGGGGGGGGCAGAGGGAGAGGGAGAAGCAGGCTCCCCGCTGAGCAGGGACCCCCCCCCCCATGTGGGGCTCCATCCCAGAACCCTGGGATCACGACCTGAGCCGAAGGCAGACACTTAACCATCTGAGCCACCCAGGCGCCCCTGTTTTCTCTTTTTAGCCAATTTAAGAATTATTGTTGTAAAAAAAAAAATCACTGGAACCTAAAGCTCTCGAGTTAAGTTTGATTTTATTCAAGTTGCGTTAACTTTTCCGGGACAGACCTTCCTTCTAAATGAAGGCTCTTCGCCAGGAATGCAGAGCTCCCTGTAAGGCTGCACGCCTGGCGGCTGGGAATATGGGGCCCTGGGGTAGGCTTAGCCCAAACCGAATACCACAAGCACATGGCCAGATAGTGTTGGGCGCCCCTTCGCCCCTCCCCAGGCTTGCAGAGACCTGGCTGGGCCTTGGTCTATCTTCCCCAATTGCACCTTACCTGGAGAGACATTCCTACTACTCTTCTCAGCACATGCTCTGTGGTCCCAAACCAAGCCACTTGCCATCCCCTTGTCACGCTGCCTATCCACTTTGAGGTTTCCAGACTTGGCTGTATTACTCCTCCCGCCCTCTGCCCCGCTGGCCCCTTGACCAGGACACAGTCCTTCAAGACCCAGCTGAGATCCCACGTCCTCCTCGAGCCTTCCCCAGACCCCAGCGCCCAGGCTCTCTGCCATCTTCTTCGAAGTGCTAAAGTAGTCTATCTGTATCAGCTCCACGTGCACAGGGATTTTGTCTGGTTCATTCATGGTTGTAGCCCCTGTGCCTAGAACAGTGCCTGGCACGTAGTAGGTATTCAAGAAAGACTCGTTAAGTGATTGGATTAAAATGTTTATTTCATGGTATGGTAGCCACGTGTTTCCTTGTCTGTTTCCATTAGGGGTTCTCTCTGGCTCCTCTTTACGTTCCTAACACTGAGCACAGAACCTAACACACAGTGAATGTCCACTGGAGAGAGAAATGAGGGAAGGAAAGAAGGAAGGAAGGAAGGAAGGAAAGAAGGAAGGAAGGAAGAAAGGAAGGAAGAAGGAATGCCATGTGGCATTTGTTCCTCTGGTTATCCATCGGCATGACTGTATTTGGGCTGGATCCAGCCTCTCGCTACCTGGGGACAGTCCTGCAGTACTAAACTGCACGGGGCCTTCCTGACTTGCATCTGTTGTTTGCCTCGCCCCTGGGCTTACAGGGAGGATCTGGAACAGCAGGGCTTCGGAAATCCTGTACTACTGTTATGTTGTCCATGCTAGGGAACTAGAGAGCCAGGGGCTGGGGTTGCATCCCTCCCCAAATCTGCGTAAAAACAGGCCTGAGTCCACATCAGGTGCTCCTACCAACCTGTGAGCACACGCTGCCCGTTTGAGCATAAGCCCCTGGCACAGGGTAAATACTTGATGGGTATCTGATTGTGATGGTGACAATGCTGAACACCGATTGTCACACAAGATGACTCAGGCCACTCCAGGGGAGAGGAACAGGCATGTTATTGGGGCACCTGAGGACGCTGCCATCAGAGCCGTACCAATGGCACACCCACGTGACCTATTAGGGCTGATTAGACCAGACATACTTCTGCGCCTGGGCCTGATGTTCCCAGCTCCTAAGACAGCGTAGCGTGCTCATTGAAAGCGGTCAGAACCCTAGAGTGAACGTGACCCTCTTTGACCTGCTCTGAAAGCAGGTGAGTTTGTTCTTTCCCTTCCTCTCTCCCTCCATCTCTGTCTCTGTCTCTCTGTGTCCTTCTCCCTCTCCCTCTCCCTCTCCCTCTCTCTCTCAGGGCGATGGGAAGCCCTTAGGGGGAGCAGGGTCTTGGTCTATTGCTGCTCGCCATTCGTCATTTCTGGAGCGTTTTACTATGGGCCAGGCACTCTTTACTTGCGCGTGGATTCTCTCATGCAGTGCTTTCGGCAGCTTTATGATGCAAGGGCTATGATGACCATTTCTCAGATGGGAAGACTGAGGCCCCTGGCGTGCCACATAAAGCCCCTGCAGCTGAAAGCAGAGGCCCGGCCTCTCAGAGAGGGCCGGGCAGCCGCGCAGGATAGCGCGATGCCTGGAAAATGACCAGGGAGAGCTGAGGAAGCGGACTGCTTCCGCCTGGGAACCACCGGCCTGTGTGGGGACTGGCCCAACGTCAGCCGTGAGGAGAGGCACTTGGTATCGTGCTTTATTAAGAGCATGACTCTGCCTCTTTCCAGCTGCAAGACCGTGGGCAAGGTCCTAAGCGCTCGGCGCCTCAGCTTGCTCAGCTGTGAAATGGGGTCAAGAGCAGCACCGTAGTGCGGACGGCATCAGTGAGTCAGGACCGGCGAGGTGCACGGGCTAGAGCTTGGCACAGCCTGTGAGCTCACGCGGGAAGGCCCCCTCGTCCGTGCAGAGGCCGGCTTTTTCCAGGGAAGCTTTGTAGGGGGCGCTCTCGGCGTGTTGGCGGTACGGTAGTCTTTGCTGTCGACGGGGGAGCGGCCGAGGGAAACGTACCCACCTGCCGCTGGCGGAACTGGGGGCGAGTACCTGGCCGAGCGGAGGGCTGGGCACGCCCTGCGGGGACAACACGGCTGTCGTGGGCCTCGTGGCGACTGAAAGCGGCTGGCGGTGCCAGGCTGGGTGAGAGAGGCGACTGAGAAAGCCCCCCGCGCGGCCGCCGCCGCCAACGGCGAGCTCACGGCCGCCGCGCCCCGGGCCGGGCTCCGGGCACCTCCGCGCGGCGGCCTGCAGAGGGCGCGCTCCCTCGCTCCCGCGGCCCTGCCGCCCTGCGCCCCTGCTCCCCTGCGACCCCGCGCCCCTGCGCCCCTACGCCCCGCGCTGCCGCCGGCCGGCTCCCGGTGCGGTGCCCTCTGCGCAGGCCGCTCCCCGCCCATATCCGGCCAGCCCACCTCTCCCAAGAAGCCCCCTCAGTCCGCCAAGGCCGCACGCTTCCGCCCGAGAACCCCCAACCGGTCGTTCGCACTTGCGTAATTTGAACTTGGCTGTGCGCTGGCTGGTTCCCTAAGAGCCGGCACAGCAACAGCAAAGCAGGTCCCCCCCCCCCCATCACACACAGCCCCTGGCACCCTGGGAGCGAGTGCCCAGCAAACACTTGACTTGCCTTTATGAGGTCTCGCTGTAGTGACTCCCGAAGGAGAGCCCCCGGAGTGGCAGAAGAGGCGCCGGGCAGGATGCCTGCATGGCCTCAGTTGTCGCCTTGAGCCTCCACTCACCTGGTGGGACTGGTAGGCCAGGCCTTGGTGCGGAGGGTAGCCGTCTGCGGGAGCGCCGGCTAGGTGGAACACTGCAGTAGGAGCCCTGCGCTGGCACCCAGGGCACAGGTATGAACAAGCTGCTGGCCCTCGGGGGAGGCAGCGTGGAAAAATGGAAATGAGAGATTTCGAGTTGGGAAATCCCCCCCCCCTCCACTAGCTGTGTGACCTTGAGCATACCATGTCACTTGTCTCAGCCTGTTTCCTCGCCTGCGTCTCTGAGGGGGTGTGGGGGGGTGGGGGGGGGATGGGGTGGGGTGCTCAAAGAATACTGGAGCCAGGTCTGTAATGTTTGCGTTTTCACGAGGAGAATGTATTTATCTACTAAGTAATTTAAATTACATTTGATTGTCAGTTATTTATTTATTTTTGTAAGAGTCTGCGTTTTTAAAGTAATCACTACACCCAACATGGGGCTCCAACCTACAACCCCGAGATCAAGAGTCGCGTGCTCCACCCACTGAGCCAGCTGGGCGCCCCTAAATGACATTTTATAGTTGAAAAGTAAAATGGCAGGGGTAGCATTTTGTAACAACCAAATGATCAAATATTTATGAAAGCTCTTCATTCATTCAGGGGGGCTCCACAAAGGTTCAGCGGTTTTTCCATCGCTCAAATACACAGTAGCCACTTGCTAACTGCTTCTGGATGAGAAAGAAAGTGTGTGCTGGGTGATGACGGGAATAGGAGCAAGTCAAATGACAGGATCCACATACCAGTGTGAAAGTTAAGGATACGAATGGCTGGCGTGTGCCAAGTGACTTGTGCGGACACCCGAGCTGTCCAGATGGCAAACGCTGGGTGGCCTCAGAGCTGGGAGTAATGACCCATCCCTGGGAGTGGGTGCAGGCTCCCCGGTGGGGGCCAGGCTCAAGACGGGCTTTGAGGATTGGACTGGATTTCAGTAAAGAGGCATAGGGAAGGGCATCTAGAAAGAGGGAATGGCATGAGTAAAGGTGCAGAGGCAGGAAGTATGAAAGGTTAGGCACGGCAAGTGCCAGAGACCCAGGACCTCCGCCTCATTTCACTATCATGTCCCAGGGACTAGCACGGTCCTTGGTACGTGGTAGGCCCTCAGAAAGTGTTTGTGGAAGGAACCAACAAATGAGCGAATGAATTTGACCAAGTTGAAACCAAAGTTTCCCATCCATTGAGTCGGGACAAGCAGACAAAAAGAAACCAGAAGGACACAGGGGCTTTCAAGAACATTTTCTCCCCCGCCAGATTGGAAGCTCCAAGAATCGGGGACAGAGCCATGCCTGGCTTGTTCCTGCCTGTATCCTCAGCACCAAGAACGGGACCCAGCACACAGAAAGAGCTCTGTAAGAACTCAGCGAAGTGAGTGGATGGATGTGGCGGTTTGTGGGAAGGCATAGACCGTGGAGTCCGAGAGCCCCGAGTCTGAGGGTTGGCCCTACTGGTTATTGCTTCGGTGACCTCCGACAAGTTGCCTAACATCTCGGAGGCTCAGTTTCCCTTCTGATGATAACTCCCACTTCACAGGGTTGTCCTGAAGATTCAGTGACAGAACGTGTATCAAGGGCCTGCTGCCACCTGCAGGGACGGTTCGGAGCCCTCGCGCTCACACCCCGTCGGCTGGAGCAGATGCGGGAGTCCGAGTGGGCAGCGGGGGAGATGGAGAGAAAGGGATGAGGGGGAAAGGAGGCTCGAGGGCCCTGGTTATTTCTGAAGGGAGACCGCAGGGTGCACGCCTGCAAACTAAAGGGAGAGATAGGGACGAGCTCCGGAAGAGGCAGACACCTGCCAAGTGGGCTTTACCGCCGAAGAGCAGGGTGCTGTCTGGAGCCCCCAGGCGACAAGCAGAAGAACCCAGAAGACTCACAAGGGGTTCTGCTGTTCCTGGTCAAGGAAAGCCGCCGTGGCTGATTCCCAGACCCTGCCAGGTTTTCGGGTATTTTCGCAGGAATTTTAGAGACTCGCATGTATTTTCTTCTCTTCTCCCAAAATGTCACAAAAGCACAGTCCACAAGGGGGCAGATGCTGTCTGGCGGAGTCCAATCACCCTAGAAACGCGGGGATATCAAAAGGCCAGCTTCCCCCATAGATGCTCTGGCAACGGAGCAAGCGATGGCAGGGTCACTGGTGACAGTCCCTCCCCCGCCTCATTAGCAGAGGTGTGCGAGTCGTGATGTGGCCACGAGGTGAGCGCTGGGAAGCCGCGGGGCCCTGACTGACGCCAGAGGACATCGGTGATTGCTCAGACTCGGCACGGCTCCCTGCTTCTGGTCTAGCCTTGCTGTTTGCGTCTCCCTCGCAGGGCCGGGGAGAAGCAAAGGGCCTGATGGCCGGCAGGCCTGACGGGGTGAGCAGAACTCCTGCAAACAGATCTGGCCCATGCCCACTCCATGCAGGGCCCGGGATTGGGTGTCAGGAGATGGAAATCCAAAAGAAAGCAGAAGAATCTAATGGAAATGAGGAGGCAAACCCACACTGATTCAGGGAGTGGCTCTGGGATTAGAGAGGCCTGGGTTCAGATCCCAGCTCTACCACTTCTTAGCTGTATGTCCTAGGACAAGCTTCTTAACCTCAGTTTTCCCGTCCGGAAAATGGGGAGAGTAATCACGGTGCTCACCTCATAGGGTGGTTGTGGGGTTTCAGTGAGATAACGTATCAATGAGATAGTGCCTGGGCAAACGACCCTCAATAAACGGCAGCTGGCATCCTTGTTACTGCTTGTAGTGACAATGAAGCAGTCTGGCACATATTGAATACAGAAAAACCTGGAAGACACAGCGGCAAGGTATGCGGAGGCGGGTTTTACCCTGAGTTGTTGAAGGTGAAGAGGCAGGAGTTGTGAGCACAGAATGGGGAGGGCGTAAGGGTAGAGGGAAAGGGAGGAAGTCTTCAAGGTCAGCAGGTGGCCTCACTGGGGCTGAGGGGCCGCAGGCCCTGGCGGGCCAGGCGAGACAGGCTGCTTGGCTCCCCTTCTCTGAATTAGGAAGCCGGGGAAGTGATGTAAGGAAAAGAGTGTCTCAGGTGATTGGTAGAGAAGTCTCTTGGTTTCCAGCCTCAGCATTTTAGAAGAGGAAGGCGAATCCAAGAGAGCAAGTGCATTAGAATTCTCTAGAGAAACAGGACCAATAGGAGGTAGACACAGATTGATGATAGAAAGGTAGATGGATAGATGATAGATAGATAGATAGATAGATAGATAGATAGATAGATAGATTTCTTTTAAAGATTTTATTAGAGAGAGAATGTGCACATGCGAGAGAGAGAAAGCGAGAGTGAGCGAGCAGGAGCAGAGGGAGAGGGAGAAGCAGACCCCCCACTGAGCAGAGAGCCTGATGCGGGGCTCGATCCCAGGACCCCAGGATCATGATCTGAGCTGAAGACAGATGCTTAACCAACTGAGCCACCCAGGCGCCCCTAGAGAGATAATTATTAGAAGAATTAGCTCATGTGATTACGAAGGCCAGGAAATTCCCAAGAACTGTCATCTGCCCCTGGAGACTCAGAAAAACTATTGGTGTAACCCTGTCTGAGTCCAAAGGCCTGAGAACCATGTGGCCGATGGCATGAGTCCTGGTCCAAGTTCAAAAGCCCAAGACCAGAAGCATCAATGTCTGAGAGCGAAAAAAAAAAAAAAAGCAAATTTGCCTTTCCTCCATCTTTTTGTTCTATTTGGGCCCTCAATAGATTGGCTAATGCCCACCTGCATTGGTGAGGGCAATCTTTACTCAGTCTCCCAATTCTAATGCTAATCTCTTCCAGAGGCACCCTCACAGACACACCCACAAATCATCTTTTACCAGCTAGCTGGGCCTCCCTTAACCTAGTTGACATGTAAAACTAACCAGTACAGCAAGCCGAGGAAGAGAAGAGTCGCAGTGTTCTCTCTGCAGGTGCAGACCCAGGGGGAATAAACTGAGAATACAGAATAAAGGAGTCAGACACGTATATGGAATTCCACCACGGTGACCCAGTGGGACCTAGAGGTCAGCTTCTACCCACAAAGCCCTCAGCTATCAGCTGCAAACACTCATCCCCAGGCAGTGCCCTCCCCCAGCCCCCACCCCAGGGCAGTAAGTTGGAAGGGGGTTCCTGGCATTTGGAATCCCAGGCCCTGGTCTAAGGCTTTCATTTCCATACTGATTTTATAAGCTTAACTTTCCCTGTTAGCAGATCTTTTTAGGGCCTTGACTCAGGGCCAGCGGAGCTGGGCTTACTTCCTGTCTGCCCAAATGGTATGTACCCAGAGAACCCTTGGTCCCATAGGTCCCTGGGGGGAGGCCTCAGCCCGAAGAGCCCCAAACAAGCGATAATAGAAGAGCCTTTTATATTTAGCTTTAGGATATCATAAGTGATTTTTTGGCAGCACATTTCCCTTCGTAAATAGGGCCGGATTAGGCGACAATTAAAATTAACTTTATGAGAGGCAGTAGAGCAGAGTGGTTAAGAGCCTATAAGCAAAGCGCTGATGGGCTGGTAACCACATGGACCGGTTTCCAACAGGTCCCCACCACTTACTAGCTGTCTTTGCGAGGCTGAGTTTCTTTAACTGTAAAAGGAAGACAGACAGAAGCCCTTCCTCATGGGATGTCCGCGAGGACTGCTCGAGAGAGAACGCGTGTACGGTGCTGAGCTCCGTGCCCGACCACAGAAGCGCTCCCGAAACGGTAGCAGTCATGCTTATTATCGCATGGTTACTATTTCCCAGCAGATGGGATGCGCTTCGCAGAAGGGAGCCTGAAGGTAGCCTGGGGGTGGGGGGTGCAGAGGGAAAAGTCAGAGCAGGATTCAAAACGGCCAGCACACGGTCCAGAAAAACCACGCCACACCGGAAAACTGACTTGTCCACCTGCCCTCCCCGAAACCACCAGAACCTACTTTGCCAACCCTTGTTCTCAGGCTGGGGCTAGCTCCTTAGCAGGTTTCGGCTGGATCCAGCCGGAGGCATTGGCTTCTGCCCAGCTGGCCAGAGCCGATCGGGGACACACTTCTCTGGGCCAGGGCCAGGCCTGGCTGGGGACAGGGGCGTGTCTGCAAGGTGATGGGCTGTCACCCACGGAGTCACCTTTGTCCATGAAGGGCGGATGACGCAGTCAAAGCCCGTGGAAGGACAAACTCCCTTCTGCCTTGTCACCTGCCTCCGCATTCTTGCCGGGTTATCAGTCTCCTCATGTGATGTGCTTGGAAAAACGACAAGAAAACACCCACCTCTTTCTAGCCAGGACATGGTAAGAAGACCTCTTGGAAATAATCGCTGTGGCGAGAGCCCAAACAAAGTGTGTCCCAGGCCAGGAAGACCAATTGGTCAATTCCGTTGGTATGTCCTGGATCCTTCGTCGTTGTCAACAACCCTGGCACTTCAAATCTATTTTTTTTAAGTTTTATTTATTTAAGTAATCTCTACACCCAACATGGGGCTCGAACCCACAACCCAGAGATCAAGAGTCGCACGCTCTT
>NW_024423319.1:30403186-30428184 GCF_017311325.1 Ursus maritimus | reverse complement strand
CTGCCGACTGAGCCGGCCAGGTGTCCCTCATTTATTGTCTGCATAGGTCATAGGTGCCTCTGATAGCAAATTCACAAGGTGACCGCTTAGTCTCTCTCCCACTGCTGTAGCCAAACCACTCACAGGCAACCCGTTACAACGTTCTGCTCTTGCCGTCCCCAGGTGATCGATGCATGGGCAAGCATAGATCATATCAGCACAGATGGTAGCATTTGTACTCATATTCGTAGTCCCTGTGCCCAGCGGAGTGCCAAACACGTCTCCCTTTAAAGAAAGTTCAGTGGTTGAAGGTTTTGGCTCCGAAGTGTGTTGCCCTCGTCCCAGCCCCGGTGCGTGCGCTGTCTGCTTGCTATTTCCACAGGCAGAGAGGCGCGTTACCAGTCGGGGCTTGCAGCTCTGGTCATACTTTCTCAGGACTGAGATTTACAAGGAGGCCACTGGGGCCTGGCTCACTGTAAACAACTTGTTATCTACCCCGACGAACTCGTTTTCTTCCCCGTTCTGTTCAGTGTCCGGCCAAAGCTTAGCTCTGGCCGCTCTTTGGTGGTGGTTTTTGCCTGAGGCTAGGGTTAGAAAGATTGTGATGCCATGGTCATCTCTGGGGAGTCCCTAGGCACACTCAGCTCAGAATTTGGGCTCGGGAAATGAGCTGCAGGAGTTTCCGAACCCTGGAGGTACGCCTCACCTCTGCTCGAGCTGACTTTTCCAGAACCATCCGAGCATCCAGACAATGTCCTCATTTTCTTTCTCCCTCTCTCTGTCTCTGGTGTGACTAGGGGACAGGCTGGACCCCTGCACTTCATCCATATAAAAGGGCCTATGGAAGAGAGTTGAAAAGGGGAAGTAGGAAGGTTGCTCCTTGTCCTGCTCTGTTCTCACAAGGATAAGCCCAGGGAGGCAGCAGGACAGAAAAGTAAAGAGAACAGAGTCTGGGGTTACACTACCTGGGCTGGAGTCACTCTGCCATTTATCAGCTGTGTGACCTTAAGCAAGCTATTTAACCTCTCTGTGCCTCAGTTTCTTCAACTATCAAATGGGGATGATGACTGGACCTACTTTAAAGGGTTGTTATGAGAGTTAATGAGTTAACAGATTGCAAAGCATTTGAAACTGCCTGGCATATGGTTAATGCTATATAAGAGCTTTAGAAATAAAAATGAAAATGATCGTGTTAGCAGTTCCTGCGTTAGATCCTTTTCCCCCTAGTCCCTGGCTGTAAGTTTCCGGGCCGCCACTCGTGGATCTGGGGCCCGCTGGTGCATGTTTTTTCTCTTGGGAAAAAGCTGAATGCTGTGGGGTGTATGGCGCATCTCTGACCCAGAGGGAAGCCTGGAGAATAGCCTCTATCTAGACAAAAACGCCTGTATAAAGGCAGGACTGTGCTAAAGTCCTATGATGCCGACCTCTGCCTGGGGTTGCCCTGGGGGCTCCACCCCCATCTCTAAGGGGCTGAGAAGAGCCCTCCCGCGAGCTTCCCCAGCCAGTGCCTTCTGGGAGAGGTTGCTCTGGCTTCTGCACTGGGCGAAGCCCTCAGCCTCCCCAAAGGCGCTTGTGCTGCCATGGCAACGCGCAGCGGCCCTGCGGAGCTTCGGAGGGAGACACCAGCCCGGAATCCAGGTCCGGGTCTTGGTGGGCATCCGAGCTCATTCTGCCAGATTGGCAGGCGGGGCTCCAGACCGCGGAGGTGCCCTGCGCTCTTCAGAGGGCTGGGTTATCAGCCCAACTTCTCCTACGCCTCCTCCCCAAGCCTCTCCTGTTCTGTTTTATCCTGACCCAAGCAGTGTGGCTTCCGAGTGACCTAGCTCCAGAAAGACTTCCCGAGTCAGCTTGGCCAGGGCATCCTGGAAAGTTCCATGGTAGAAGCCAGGGACTGTCATCTAGGAAGACTTCAAAACCTCAAGGATGGGTCCCGGACCTCCCTCAGTCACCCTTGGAGACTCACTCAGTTTTTGGCATCCCTCAGTAATGGGAACCCTAATGACCTTGACCACATACACTTACATTTCCTGTGCGCAGGCAGGGCCGGGCCCGACTGTGCCAGAAGAGCGGGGGTTCGAAGGGCACGGCACCTGGTTCCCAGATGTCACCCAAACAGAGCTTAGTGCGGTTCTGTGGAAAGGTGGGGGAGGGGAGCGTATCCTTATCAACCAATACACATCCGGACTCGGTCAGCAAACCTTTGTTGAGTGCCTGCTATGAATCAGGCCCTGTGCCAAGTATTGAGCGAAGGGGAAGAGGATACAGAGATGAGTTAAGTGTGGTTCTTGTCCTTAAGGACTTTGTCCTCTGCCGGAGAAGCCAGCGACATGTATATATACAGCTAACTAACTAGCTATAACATGAGACCAAACTCATTCACTGATCTGACATTTGAATACATATTCTGGGCAGGGCACAGCAGAGAGCAAGAGAGAAAAAGCTGTACCCTTGAGGAGCTTGTAGCTCAATGAGGGAGGCAAAGAAGTAAGAAGAAAATTACGATACAGTGTGACGAGGGTGTTGATACAGCTTCGGGAGCAAAGAGCATGAATGCCTGACCAGTGCTTGGGGAATCTGGGAAAGCTTCCAGGAGGAAGTTTCATCTAAACCAAGACCCCCAGCTGCCACTTGGCATGGCCGCAATGTGAATGGCACCCCCTGGAGTTGTGCACCATTTGTGGCAGCCCAGGCTGAGGGACGGATAAGAGTTAGCCAAGAGTACCTGGCGGGTGTAGCAAACGGACAGTGGCTCATAATGGCTAGAGTGCAAGGACCAAGTGGTGACTGTGGATGGAGGGAGTGTGGGAGTTGGAGACTTGTCATTTTTTTAAAAGATTTTATTTTGAGAGCGTGTGTGTGCATGAGAGCAGGGGGAGGGGCGGGGGCAGAGGGAGAGAGAGAATCTCAAGCAGACTCGACGCTGAGCGCAGAGCCCAACATGGGGCTCAATCCCAGGACCCTGAGATCACGACCTGATCAAGCGTCGGACATTCAACCAACTGAGCCACCCAAGTGCCCCGGAAACTTGTCATTTTGCAGCTATCATTGTAAGGACTGGATCGGACAAGAATTGCCAATGGATGCTAAACTCAGTGGAGATTTTATTTTTATTTATTTATTTAGGGGAGGGCAGAGGGAGAGGGAGAGAGAGAATCTTAAGCAGGTCAGGTTCTATACCCAGCGCGGAGCCCCATGTGGGCTTGATCTCAGGAATCTGAGATCAGGACCTGAGCAGAAATCAAGAGTCCCAGGCTTAACCGACCGAGTCCCCCAGGTGCCCCCCAGTGGAGATTTTAATGAGAAGCAGGACATTTGATGGTCTTAAAGTGTCTCCCCACAGACTGTTTATTATATGCAAAGGAGAAAAAAAAGTAGCTATAGGGTCGAGACCTCGGGCACCACCTTGAACTGGTGATTGAAATTCGCATCACCAATGAGAGACAGATATCAGCTGCGCGCCCCCAGATTGCAGAGCCCCGATCTAATCATGAGGAAACACCAGGTAAGCACAGCATGAGGAGCCTTCTGCTGAGAAATGTTGGCAGGAAAGAAAAACGTGAATATTTATATTGGCGGGAGGGGGAAGTGATCTGTGCAAAAACAGCAAGGTCATAAAGACCCAAATGCGTGGGGTGTTCCAGATTAACGCAGGCTACATAGAAAGAACAACGCCGGGGCGCCTGGGTGGCACAGCGGTTAAGCGTCTGCCTTCGGCTCAGGGCGTGATCCCGGCGTTATGGGATCGAGCCCCACATCAGGCTCCTCTGCTATGAGCCTGCTTCTTCCTCTCCCACTCCCCCTGCTTGTGTTCCCTCTCTCACTGGCTGTCTCTATCTCTGTCGAATAAATAAATAAAATCTTAAAAAAAAAAAAAAAAGAAAGAAAGAACAACGCCATGCAACACCTGACGCTAGAGTAGCTCCTGTACTGGAAGGGAAGAAATGTTCTAAAGGGCATCAGTGTGTCACCTGACAAAACTGCAATGTGGACAGTCGATTAAAGTATTGATTGACTCTAGGGGCGCCTGGCTGGCTCAGCCGGTTGAGCGTCTGACTCTTGGTTCCGGCTCAGGTCATGACCTCAGGGTTCTGAGATCGAGCCCCACGTTGGGGCTTCGTGCTCAGCGGGGAGTCTGCTTCTCCCTCACCTTCCCCCTCTCCCCCTCCCTCCGCGCGCTCACTTTCTCCCCTTCCTAAAAAAAAAAAAGTATTGTAACACTGTTCCATGTAGGAAACTGAAAGCCATTCTCTGGCTGTGGGAGAGGATGTCTCTCTGCTTAGGAAATTCACTGAAGTGTAGGAGTAAAGGATCATGATACATACAACCTCCCCTCGCGTGGCTCAGACAGGAGTGTGTATGTGCGAGTATAAGATGGTATTCAGGATGTATATATGTAATGTGCACATACGTGTGTGTGGATAATGTATACACATGACGTGTGCGTGCGGGCAGAGAACCCAAATGATAAAGGCAATGGGATAAAATATTAACAATAGGCTTATACAAGTGCTCCTTGTGCTATTTTCATTCTTCCAGTGTTTTCTAAATTGGAAATTCTTTCCAAATAAAAATTAAAAAATGATAACCGGCCGTCAGGTACAAAGGAACAGGGGTTGGGGGAGCGCTGAGAGGTAAAAACAGCAGCCGGACCTTCGTTTTTGCAGCTTTCCTGAGCTGTAATTCGCAGATAACACCGTGTGAGTGTAAGACGTACAACGTGATTTGTATATTGCGAAATGACAAGCATCAGAGTGTTCACTAACACGTCCATCCCGTCACATGCCATTTCTTGTTTGTGCTCAGAACATTTAAGATCGACCCTCCTAGCAACTTTCAAGTATATAATACAGTCTGATTAACTATAATCACCATGCTGTTAGGTCTCTAGAACTTACTCATAAACACAAGTGTACCCTCTGACCGACATCTCCTCATTTAGCAGCCGCCAGATCTTGAAGAGACTTGCAAATTATGATTGGCATCTGGACTTTAATCCCGAGGACAATGAGGTCTACACAACCTGTATCTGTAGAGAAAAAAAAAAAAGACCTTTCGCCACAATGTTGACTCATGTTTTGTTTTGTAATTTGTAGCTTTGGGTAGTTTGGGGATTTGGAACCCTCCCCACCTCCCGCGTTACAGGGCTGCGGGGCTGAGAGAGGTAAAAGATGGATTCCCAAGGACTGCAGGGAGAGGGGTTGGCCTCAGAGGAAGAGCCAGCACAGAAGACGGGCCCCTTGCAGGCTGAGCGGGGAGAGGCATCGGGGTAATTATGTTTGGGGGGAAATGTGGGGCTGTCACCTCTTGGAGTCAGAGGTCTCTGAGGGGAGAGTGGGAGCTCCTTCTACAGCCCCACCCCCAATTCCCTCTCCCTGGTTTCTGCCCCCTCTGGAAGGAAGCCCAACCCCCTCCTGGGAGATGTAGCCCTCTCCCTCTGGGAAGTCTCGGATGGCTCCACCCCCGAGAGACCCCAGGAGGGAAGTTTCCGTCCAGTCACTGCAGGAGCTGGCTGGTTCCCACCCTCCCTTCCCCAGGTCAAGGCCTTCCTCTGGGCACACTTTCTTCTAGGTGGTCCCTTCCAGACCCAGCCCAGCCCTTTCCCGGAAGCCACTTTTCTCGAATCCTGGGAATCGCCTCTAGCCTTGCGGACCTGCACATGACCCTACTCTGGGCCTTCCCCTGCCTATCTCATCCGTGTCAACGCTTACTTTTTATGTCACATTTCTTCCTTTCTGCCCAGGAAAACTCGATGCCAGTAGGAAAAGTCAGAGAAGCTGGGTTCTGCTCCAGAGCGAGCTAGCTAATAGGTCAGCCATGTCCCCAGAAACTACCGAAATAAGGGGCATTTCAGGCACCTACAAGTTGGAGAGAAAGATGCGTTTGGGCAGGTGGGCCTTGTCCCCGCTGCCTTGGGCACATCATTCGGGACTGGTTTAGGGACAGGGCTGTGGGACTGGTGTTGGGGGGTGCAGCCGGGATGCTGGGAGGATTGGAGGCAAGAAAGCACCTCAAGAGGCTGTCACCGTGCTTCGAGAAGTTGGTGAGCTGACCTGAGGTCTTGGCAGGCTGTGCAGGGCTAGCTGGATGAGGCTCAAGTGTGCAGGACAGGACAGGTTGACTTGGTGGCCAAGGGAAACGGGGCTGTGCGGTGAGGGAGCGCCCAGCTTTCCCGGCTGGCCGCGGAGCTGAGTGGCAGTGCGATTTCTTGAGAAAGGGATCATGGGGCAGGAGCGACTGTGGGTTCGAGGGGGAAGGAGGGGACGAGAAGTGTAGGGGATGTGAAACAGCAGTTGCCTGTGGGACATCCAAGTGACACCTGGACTGGGGGCTCCGGAGCACAGGAGAGTCTGGTCTGGAAACACAGTTTTAATATTTCCACACACACACACACACACACACACACACACAGACACGGGCACTAGAACTTCCAGCCTGGCACCCTCGGAGGGTCACAGCCCAGGACGTGTTGAGAGGAGTGGCTGCGCTCCCCGGAGCCGGGCATCCGGCATTGTAAGAAGGACGGCAGCGACCGTGGGCCCAGAGACAGCTCGCTACGGGCGCTCCAGTGCCCTGCCTCTCTGTGGGCTTCCTCGGAAGGCCTGCCCTCTCTCTCTCCCCTCACCCCCGTGAATGGTGTTGTCCGAAGGCGTCTGCCGGAGGACAGTGTGTGGATGCTGGGGTGGGGGTGGGTGGGGTGCGGGGGCTTGGCAGGGAGTGGACCGCTTGTACCTCTGTCTCCTGGGATCCCTCCCGCTTCAGAGGGTCCTGAGCCCGTATTGTCTCCGTCCTCACCCCGGGCTGGTCGCTTCCCATCCCGCGCCGTCCAGGGAGGGCCGGCCCAGCCTCTCAGCGGTACAGGATGTTCTGGGGCTTGACGCCAAGAGCAGCCGCTCCCAGTCAGCACTTGGGCCAGCAGCCGGGCAGGGGAGGCGCGGCGTGGGGCGGCGCACGCCGAGGGCTGAGGGGTAAAGGTGACTTTTCTCTTAGGTTGGAAGGAAGACATTGGCGTCCAAACTTCCTGGTTACCGAACAGCTAACTGGTAAAAACCGTGTATGCGTGGAGGTGGGGACTGGGGAGTTTGCCCCCCCCCCATGTTAGCAATCTAGAGGACGCTTCTTGGACAAGATTCCAAAATGAGCGCTTCCACACCGGGCTCCACACTGTGATTCTGCTTCACCAGGAAGCGATCTTGACTGTCCGCCAGGCGTGTCCTCATTGATGCATTCAGTCACTGAGGGCTGGTCCTTGTGCTGAGTGCGCGCTGGGGTGGGGCCGGGCACTGGGCGCTTGGAGAGCTGCCAGCCGAGGTGCAAACACAGCCCGCTCATTCATGCGGTGGCATCCAGAGCCCAGCAGGGCCCAACCGTAACCGAGCAGCTGGACCTGCTAAGTTGCCTGGGGGTGACCTAGAGAGCAGAGACAAGGGCATGTGGCCTGGAAGGAAACAGGGTTCGTCTGTGGCCTGTTCTCGGAGGATGGCCTAGAATGCTGGGCAGACTTTCCACCAGACATAATTAGATTCCAGAACAGACTTGGCCAGTCAGGAAGAGGCCCAACCGAAGACCCAAATTCACTGCCACCCTCTCCTACCGCAAAGGAAATGGGCCCAAAAAGTAGACTCCAAGAACGAACTTTGGACCGCCCTCGGGAGTAGCTTCCAGGGCTCTGGCTAACATCCTAGAGGCAGGAGGGAAGGGCTTGCCCCCCTTCCCTAACCTACAGTCTCCAGGGTCACCAGCCTTTCTGGAAAGCCTTCAATAAGAAATTATAGCCCAGGAGTAGGGCCAAGTGGACAGAGGGCTGTGCCTTCCAGGCTCACCGCAAGTGTCTCTGGCTCTCTTCCACCTCTGCTTTTTTTCTCAGGTAGAAAGAGGCCACCCAGCCATGGAAAAGCCCCTGGTGTCCCTCTGTCCCCAGGGCCCTCACTCAATGTGGCAACTAGGGTTAGCTCTGGAATCTAGGCGCTCCTCATCCATGGCAGTGGGCTGGGAGGTCTAGACTGAATGGCAAAGCGGTGTGGGAGTGGGGATGCGGGTCATTCAGGACCTGGAAATACAGCCAGGCCCAGGCGTGTGCTGGAGCTGGCTCCTTCTGGCTCGTGACAGCCAAATGCTACATTGTCACAAACGTGAGCTGGCTGTTAAAGCTACACTGAAATAAATTCTATTAAAAATTTGGTAAGAAATAGCCCCACACTCATCACTTCCTAATCATTTTACTCTATTTCACGGTCATCTGTGCACTTACGTGATCATCTCCCGCACCTGTGTGGTGGAAATACCGCAGGGAAGCTGGTGACTTGAGATCGTGGCGGAGTGCTTACGACTCAGAGATCAGTAAATACTCTTAATCAGGCTTTGCTTTATTTGTTGTTGTTGTTGTTGATTTGCTAGACCTAAGAAAGTGAGGCGGGGAAATGTTAGTAATGCAGATTAAACTCTACTGTGAGCCAAGTCGCTAGCTGCCGCACTGTGAATAATACCAAATCATGGGGCAATCATCTCCCAGTGTCTGAAAACCATGATCCTAGTCAAGAGAGAAGTCACTCACATCACTGAGGAATGAATGAAGTTCCGACGTACGTCTTTGTTGTTTCACACATAAATGAAAAGGTCAACTAACAGTCATGTCGGAACTACATCTGTTTAGCAATGGCAACCACAAGTTGGTTACAGATACAAGAGTCCGGCAAAAACCCACGAAAGCATTCTGCGAGAATTGGTCAGCTACTGATTAACAAGTAATACTAAAATTATTACTTAATGCCAACAATATTATTAATGATAATGATGTGTGGCTAAGAAACTAGTTGAATACATTTATAAATTAATTTATTAATAATGAATCTTTTATTAATAATGTTATATGCGTTTTATAATATGTGATGTGTGTTGCATGCATACTTAATATCGGTAAAATTTAGAATTATCTTAGGTACACATATACATGTATACACTTCCCCCCAGAGAGGTGACTGTTAAACATTTATCACACGCCACTGGTTAAGCCCAAGGTTCAGAACTCCTTTGGCACCAGAAACAAGTTTCAAAGGTCTGAGAGCTACTCCAACCCCCACCAAAACTTGGTAGACGATGGACACGTGACTAAAACTCATGTGTGTGAGTTTTTTAAGCCAACAAATAAAAACCTTTCTTGGATCTCACGAGGCTATCAAGTCTACGAAGGGAGGTAGGGACTTTGCCCTTCTCATTCATACTGATAACCCGGGCACCCGCTCCGCGCCTGGCTTGTACAAGGTGCTCAGTCACGTCTTCTTGAAAAAAAATGAACGCTTCTAGGTGCTAGCTTGGTGTCTCCACTCCTTGACAAACCACTTAGGTCTAGCCACCAACTGTGCCTGTATGGACAGAATGGAAAGAAATTAGGGCAGGGAGGGAGAGTACAGGCAATGAGGGAAGTTCAGAAAAGTACATCCCAGATGGGAAGCCATTTGGCTTGGGGAAAAAACAAACATAGACCAGTCTCCTGACTAGCAACCTATGGAAATTTCTAGTTCAACCTACCACTAGTGGCTGGGAGACCTTTGACAACCACTTTACCTCTCTGATCCTCAGCTGGCTGATGTAGAAAATGATCTCGGGGGACTCCTCTAGATCTCCTTCACCAGCTTTGCCGGCTTTGGGGGCTGCTGCTGGTACGTACCCCTGCAATCTAGGGGGGATTCTGATGCACCAGAAGATGGCATCGCTTGATGCTGGGGAGAGGTGTGTTTTTCAGAAACGAATTTCCCTGTAGGAGGAAGCAAAAGCGTGCGGAAAACATTCCAGTCGGTGAGGCCGACTGAAAAAAATAGGGCTGCAGCATCCGAAAGGCTTGGATAAATGCATGGCTGACCGTTTACTAAAGGACTCGAGGGCATTGGGGTCTTTGCAGCCCATGATGTCCTTGTCCGAGTAAGAGGAGTCGGGCCTCACCCACAGTGCGGCATATTCACACTCCTGTGTTCTCGTGTCCTTCAAATGCTCTGGCTCAAGTCCCTGCAACCGCATAGGCATGCCCACACCTTCTTCCCGCAGGAAACCACCGCCGCAAGGCAGGCAAGGTGATCTGCAAAATGAAGCCCAGCAGCTTCCGGAGAGCAGACAGGAAGCTGCTCCTCAGCTCCGCCCCCCCGCCACTTCCTGTCCCCAAAGGCAGTGTGGGCTCAACTCCCTGTGAGTGCAAGTCCTAGGCTTCTCGCTCTGCTCTGCCCCATCTCCTGATGCTGTGAGAAGGGTACAGCTGGCGTTTTGCAATCCTGCCGCCACACTGCTCATAGCAGTGGGAGCCTTCCCCAGTGGTGCTTTCCTCCTGCTTCTCTGCTGTTCAGGATGTCTCCAGCTGCCTGCTAATTTGAGCCCAAATTCATGGCCTCACCTTCGAGAAGTTACCATGAGTCGACACGTGCTCTGTGCCAGGCATATCGAATCCAAGCGTGGTCATAGCCCCTGAACCCAGTAGCTAGTCTAGGTTAGGCTGTCTGCTGTCTGTCACATGAATGAGTGAAGAAGTCTTCAGAACAACCCTGAAAGGCACCTGCCTTTAATTCCCTGTTCTACCAAGCAGGAGACTGAGGCATAGGGGAGTTAAGTTTAAGTTGCCCGAGGTCATGGTTAATAAGAGGAAGAGTCAGGATTCAAGCCCAGGTCTGCCCGACTCCGAATCCTGGAGATGCTTTGTATACATGGTTCTTCAAGTCTCTCCCTCCCTCAGCCTCCCTCCCCCGGGAGGGTTCTGGCCTGGCACACTCAGCCCTGTGATATTTTGGGTTCCAGTTACACCTGTGGAGCAGCTGCGCCCTTCAGGCGGGGGGCACCTATAGCAGGTGCCCCGTCTACAGGTTCACTGCCCTTCACACATGGCTTGTCACATCCAGAGGATTGGCCGGATAATAAGGCGCTGCCCCTGGGAATTTCGCCCGCCTTCCCGGGATAAGCAGACCATTGGCCAGACCCAAACCCTGGTACATCAGGGGAAGAGGCACTTCCTAGAAGTTCTGGTGGTAGAAGGATTTCCTTTCACGTAGCTGCTGTGCAGCCGGGAACCAGGTAGGGGAGCAGGGAGGATGGCTCCGCCTTCCATTAGGAGGGATGCCCCCAGACCCCCCACTCTGCTGCTATGGAACCTACTGACCCCTTGTGGGCAGAGTGTAAGTGCACTGTGACCAGACAGCCTTCGAGGGCTCAGCCCCACAGCCACCTGCCTCTCCGGAAGCTGGGCTCCCTCATCTTCCTGTTCTTTGGAAGCCTTTTTACCACGCTTCCCAGGTTCGAGGTTTGATCTGTCTCTGACAGTGCTGTGCGGTAGGTCTCTGGACCTTGCTGCGCCTTGCTTTCTTTCCCTGGAAAATGGGGATTAAAAAAAAAAAAAAAAGACCCCTGCCATATTTTAAGACACGAGGAAAAGCTTCAACTGGGGGGGGGGGGGAAATGTATGGGTAAATTCAAGACGCCAAGGCCCCAGGTAGACATTCAAGAAATTCTTGTAGCCTGATCAGAATGATTAGAGATCATTTGACGATATTAATCAAACTTTTTCATGTCACAGCACACAGAAAATATTTGGCTAGCGCCCTGGGAGAGAAAGGAAGAGGCTTCTGTGGGGCAGAGCTGCTCAGGCTCGGCCCAGCTAGCCCAAAGGCCAAGGGCGCAGACAACGCTACGTTCCTGGAGTCCTTCTGCAGCCCCTGAGCTATTCCTGGCCGCCGTAGACAAAAGCCTTGGTGACATTCTCTTTCCCCTCTTTCCTGTGGGTCAGCCAGCAGAGGGCTGGGGTGGGAGGCCCTGCTCTCTGAGCACCCCCCCCCCGGGTGGGAGTGGTCGCCGGGCAATGGGCAAGGGTCTTCTCTGCCTGGCTGTGGCCAGGGTAGCCGGCTCGCTTGCGCTCCTTTCCTTTTTTTTTTTTTTTTAAGATTTTATTTATTTATCTGACAGAGATAGAGACAGCCAGCGAGAGAGGGAACACAAGCAGGGGGAGTGGGAGAGGAAGAAGCAGGCTCATAGCGGAGGAGCCTGATGTGGGGCTCGATCCCATAACGCCGGGATCACGCCCTGAGCCGAAGGCAGACGCTTAACCGCTGTGCCACCCAGGCGCCCCTTGCGCTCCTTTCCTAATGCAGGAAGGTGAGGAGGCCACAGCCAGCCACAGACCTCGAGGCAAGCGAAATCGTGAGAGGGGACATCTGCCTTCTGTCTCCTCCCAAGATTCTTGTTCTCTTTTCTCCTCCTGCTACCCCCTCACATCATTGATGCATCCATCCCCAAAGCCCTTAATAAGGGGCAACCAATTGCCAAATTCCGTGCCCGGTACTGGGATTACAGGATGGAACAGTTGGCTTCAAGGAACTCAGTCCGGTAGAAAGAAAGACCTGGAAGGAGAGGCAGTGAAGAAGGTGCCCTAGGTCTTATGGATGTCTGTAAAGAGGAGGGAAAACGCGCGGGCTGGAGACAGCCTCGGAGAGCCTCGGAGAGCCTGGGAAGTTTGCAAGGACACTTGCAGCATAGATGGGGGCTGGGGGAGGGAAGAGAAGCTGGGGAGTCATGAGGCAGCTTTCCAGAGAGAAGGACGCGCACAAAGGAGGCATTGAGACATGGGAGAATGAAGCATGTTCAAAGCACTTCAAGCAGTCCAGTTACGCGAGAATATAAAGCACTAGACGGGGTGGGGGGTGAGGAAACCAGGCAGGCGGTAGCCAGATCAGAGAGGCGCCAATTACAGGCGTCTTTACTTCATCCTAAAGGCAACAGGGGGCCACTGAGGCATTTGGAACAGGGGAGCACCATGATCCAAGTGACTTTGAAGGAGCACTGCTCCGGCAGCAGAGGGAAGGGCGGTGTCAAGGCAGAGAGGCTGCTGAGGAAGCTTGCTGCAGTCATTGGGGTTATATGGGTCCAAAGATCAAACTAAGACATTGTCAGTGAGGGCAGGAAAGAGGGATTCGAGAACCTTCGAATGAGCAGAATCAACAGAAGGTGATTGTTGTGGAGAAGTAGGTGACATGGGAGGGGCGTCATGCCTAGAACAGTGCCGGTTTTCCGGCTTGAGTCACGGGGTACACGGTGGTCCCATTCACTGAGACTGGAACACAGGGAGGACGCAGGCTGCGGAAGGGGTGGAGACGAGCGCCATCGTGGATAGGCTGGCGTTGAGGTACTTGCGCGACGTCAAGGGGGGACTGTCTCATAGCCACTTGGATTCAAAAGTGTTATCACTCAGCGGCAGAGGTCTGGGCTGGAGGTAGGAATTTGGACACCTTCGACGTATGGGAGTGGTTGAAGCCATGGTCATGAATGACTTCCAGAAGAAGGAGAGGGCTAAGGGTGGGGCTCTGGACATCACATCACTGAAGGAACGTAAAGAAAGTGGGAGAGAGCCACGTGTCCTGGAAATGAAGAGAGGAGAGAATGGCCGTCAGAGCCAGATGCCCCAGAGAAGTCAAATGAGACAGGGCCGAAGCCAGACAGCAGCGGGCCAGTTCCAGAAGCTTAGACTGCGAAGGGTTAGAAAGAACAGAAGCTCGAAGGGGGCTCCGTGTCAAAGGAGGTTTTTGTCGAAGACAGTTGTTCAAATTTCCATGCTGAGGGGAAGAGATGGAGGGGGTGGGGAAGTTGAAGCTTCGGGAAAGAGAGAGAAAATGAGTGATGGAGCAAGGCCCAAGGGGAGGTGAGGGGGACCGGACGCCAGCACACCAGAGAGGTGGGTCTCATCCTTGGGCAGGAGGGGGGGTGGAGGTAGGAGAAGAGAGCGTAACAGGTTGGGTTTGCTGAAAAGCCAATTCTTTTTATTTTAAGATTTTATTTATTTATTCAAGAGAGAGAACTGGCAAAGGGAGAGGGAGAAGCAGACTCCCCACTGAGCAGGGAGCCCAATGCAGGGCTTGATCCCAGAACCCCGAGATCATGACCTGAGCCGAAGGCAGACACTTAACCGACTGAGCCTCGCAGGTACCCCGAGAAGCCAATTCTGAGATCGAGATCAGCAGGTTTACTAGGGAGTGCTCTTGGGAGGACTTCCACCACCCACGGAAGGGAAGGAATGGGAGCAGGATGGGAGGAAGGAGATGTTGGGCTGCAACGTGGGTTCCACAAAGCCTCGGGCAGCCCCATGGGAAGCTCTGAAGCTAGGAGTGGGGACCAGGGGGTTGGCCTTTATACTCAGTCCTTCATGGGGTGCAGGCTGCCCTGGGAAGGGGGCTTTCTTCAGCTGAAGCGATCCCCAAAGGGGGCTGAGGGCTGAGGGCCGTGGGCCACAGGCACCGCTGAGTCCTTCAGTCCGGAAGGGGGTCCCGGAAGCACATCCAGTGCCCACGGCAGAGAGGAAGGGGGCGCTGTTGCATTTGAGTTGAATCTGTGGGCCAGCCAGTGGCACTGAAGAGGAACTGATCAGGGACATGGGGCAGGATTGCCAAGTGGTGTTGTGGTCTTAGTTAAAGCTAGAAGACGAATCATTTAGACACACCCAAACAGTGCTCAGATTTCAAGGTCCCTCATCTTTGGCCACTTGGATCCGTCCTCTCTCCCTTGGATTAGTTTGTACCAGGAAATGTGTATATTATTTAGAGAACATTTTACGACACTGTGTTCCTAAATTCCCCAATTTTTTACCTCAACGACTTCCTTTTTTAAAAAAAGGTTTATTTTTTGTCGTAACCTACACCCAACATGGGGCTCGAACTGACCGCCCCCGAGATCAAGAGTCACATGCTCTTCTGGCCGAGCCAGCCTACCTCAACTACTTCCTAAACGCGACTCAGATCCAAGGATTTTGGTAGATAACCATTATTTCTGTTATGACAGTCGTTACTTATGTTAATGCCAACAATCTAAATCACAGGTAAATAAAACTGTGGATATTGCGTGTTATAAAAACCCCTCAGGAAACTATTTCTGAGCAATGAATAAACACTTGTCTCTGAGCGGATGAATGAAAATCACGGGCGTCAGGACTAAGCCTAATTAGTAGGCAAATACAATATGTAGAAAATGACAAAGGAAAACTAATTATAAAGCTACAAAGGGACACACATGGCGGTGTGGCCCGACACAGAACGGGCGGTGCCCCGGGTACTACAGTGACAAAAGAGAAGTCCGCTGCCTAATTACAGGGGCTTTCTAAACCCATACAGGAATGACACAGATGACCTTCAAAAACAGTGCCATGCTGTTCTGAGAAGAAAGGGTCCCCGCGTGGGGGGGGGCAGAATGAGAGCCCCCTGGGCTTACAGCGCGGGCCACGCCGTCCACTGCGCCTCACTCAGGAAGACAGCTTGCCAGCCCAGAGCAACTCTGAGCCAGTGGCAACGACTTTTCTAACTGGCCGTAGCAATGTGGTTCCTAGGACAAAATGAAAAACAAAGTCAGCCTTGGTCACGGGGCCTCACCCTGAGCCCCCACACAGGTTTGCCGCCGAGCATACATTTTAACGAAGGCTTTGTCGCTCGGGTGATGGGTGACTCTGACTGCAGGAACCTTAGGACACAGAGAGTGGCAGAAGGGGAGGGGAGCTCTTTAGGAGGGATCACCTTGGTGTGCCCTAAAAACCATTCTAGATGGAAGAGCAGTCAGTCCTGCTGCCAGCCCGGCCTTCGGGGGTGAGATGGGGCTGCTTACAGCTTCTAGGGGCAGATCCGTCCTAGCAGATACCATCTTCTAGATCCTGCCACCAGCCTGCCAGACCACTGGGCGTAAATTCTGGAACCAACTCTTGTTCCACATCCCATACTGCCTAACCTCAGAAACACACACACACACACACACACACACCAGGTGGTCTTCTTCTCCAATGCTAATGCCTACCTTATCACATTCCAGACATTCTACTAGGGGCTTTGCCTTGTCTTTTTCCCTCCAGAACCCTGTAGGGTAGGCACTGCTGTTATCCCCACTTTATGGAGAAGGACACTGCCACAGAGAAGTAAAGTGACTTGCCCAAGGTCACAGGCAGGCGTGTGACAGAGCCCCTGAAGGTAAGGTTGTGCCCTTCCCATGGACTATTATGCCTCCCACCGTTTGAGTACCAGACCCGTGATTCCCAAAGCATTCTTTCTTTTCTTTTTTAAAGATTTTATTTATTTATTTGAGAGAGAGAAAGAGCATGAGCAGCGGACAGAGGGAGAAACAGGGAGCCCCTGAGGCGGGGCTCGATCCCAGGCCGCTGGGCTCATGACCTGATCCGAAGGCAGACCTTCACCGACTGAGCCAGCCAGGCGCCCCTGCCCATTCTCTCCTCACGGGCCCCTCTGGTGAAATCAGTGAATCCCCTTCACAGAAAAATGCCCATCTCTCGCGTGCACACCAAATATGTTTAATGCCAAGGAGCGCGGGCCGCACCGTGGAACGCGGCCGGAGCGCCGCCGCCGCAGGCTAGCCCGCCCGCAGCAAGCAGCCCGGCCCAGACCAGCTCGGCTGAGCGCGCCCTAGCTTCCTCTGGGACACTGCCGACCCGGCTTGGGGGCTACCCCGCGGCTGGGGTTCGGAACGCTCGGCCTCTGTAGCCCCGCACTCGTGCCCTCCTGTCCCCCGCGCCCCGTGCCCGGGCCAGCCCCCACCGCACCGGACTGAGGTCTCCGGTGGGCTCGCCCAGCCCCGGCCCGGAGACCAGAAGAAAGCTCTAGGCGGTTCCGCGGACAGACCGGGGCCCTGGGCTCCGACTGCGGCAGCGGAGACGGAGGGAAATCGAGCTCCCGGGCAGAGCCGGTGAAAACGGGGCGGGGGGGGGCGTCAAGGGCGCCCCAGGCCCTGCCACGGGTAATGCAGTCGAGGGAGGATGCAAGGGGACGCAGAGGGAAGCTCGCCCTGAGGGCCTCTAGGGTGGCTGCTGCGGCTTGGCTCCCCCTCCCAGAAGCGCGGCAGAGGCGAGCCGTTGGAGACAGCTCAAGGAGCTGGCTCTGTGGCCGAGCCCAGGACGGGGGCGGGGGGGACCCCATCTGCAGCTCATTCATTGCAGAAACAGGGAGCCCGGCCCCCGTGCTAAGCGCTTGACAGACACGAACCCGCTTGGCGCTCCTAACGCCAGATGAGACGGGCGCTACCACTGTCTCCCCCCGACAGATGGGGACCCTGAAGCCCAAGGGGGAGGCGGCGACTTGCCTGAAGTTACACAGCGAGTCAGAGGCAGAGCGGATTCAAACTCGGGCGGTCGCGCCCACAGCACCCTTGCTCGGCTCTGCAGAGAGCGCGGTCCGGGACCCGGCTGGTGACTGGCCAAGGAGCCGGGAGCGGCGCCGCCGCAGGCTCTGCCCTCGAGGGGCTGACGCTAGACGGGCGACAGGTGATCACGGCCGTTACCATGCATTCCGCCGTCGGGGTGGGGCGGCTGTGGCCGCGCTCCGGAGTGGCCGGGGCTCCAGGCTCCCCAGCAGCAGCTCGCAGGTTGCAGGGATCCCTTTCTCGGCCCGGGACCGAAGGAGCCAACGGAAGGAGGGGAACCCTCCCTGGTTGTGGGCCCACCCGTGCAGCTCCCACGCCGAAGCCTGGAATCCAAACAGCTGTGAGCGAGGCTCCCGTCAGGCAAGTGTCCTCACTCCTGTCTGGGGTATCCGAACAGGGGGTCCCTACAGGCCTGTCTCATCGCCCGCTCTCGCAGAGGCAGCGAGCTCCCGAGGGCTAGACGTAGGCTTGCATCTTTCTCCATCATACCGCAGGGCCTAGCACGGCCGGCGCAGCAGCCAGCGCTCAGCGTCTGCTCGGCCCGTGCACTCACTCCGCCGACGTTCGCTGAGCATCCGCGATGTTACCGGGAACGCTGCTAGGCTCTGGCATACAACAGCGACCCCAAAAATAACCCCTCTCTTCGCTGAGCTTACATCACGGTGGGAGTGCCAGACAATAAACAAAACGAGCGACAAAAATATATGGAGCCTGGGGAGGGGGATGGCAGCAAGAAAGGAGGGTAGGAAGTACGGGCAGGTGAGGAAATTTTCAGGAGAATGGACAGCAAAGACTTCTCTGAGAAAAAGACATTAACGTCAAGGCCCGAAGCAGGTGAAGGAGCAGGCCACACAGATACCCGAGGAAAGAGCGTTCCAGGCAGGGGAACGGCAAACGCGAAGGCCTCAGGCGGGAACGTGCCTGTGAGAATGAGGGAACGAACCTGTGAGAAGCGGGGAGGAGACCGCAGGGGCTGGAGGGCAGTGAGCGCGGGGGGATCGCAGGAGTTGGGGATCAGAAGGAATGAACAAGCCGTGGAGATTGTGCGTGGTGCCTAGGAGCAGGGGAACCAAACTGGATCCCCGGCTTGGAAGCCGTCCAAATCGGGCCGGGACTCACGGGGGGAGGGTGGGGAGGCCCCGCAGGAAAGTCTATTAATAACTCACTCTCTCCAGGGCTCCATTCCAAAGGCATGACCGGGTTCCCTCCTGCACCCCCAACCCCCAGCCACCCGGGAGGACAGGCAGGGGCTTCCTGGAAGCTCATCCTTGCTCTCAGTCTTAGGCTGGGGCTGAGCTGGAAGGGGCAAGCTGAGATTAAGAACGGACCTTTCAGGGCGCCTGGCTGGCTCAGTCGGTCGAGCGGGGGACTCTTCACCAAAAAGAGAGAGAGAGACTTGACCTTTAGAGTTGACTCGGTCTATCCTTCCACCTCCAGAGAGCACTCCACTCACCTGTCCTTTCAGGGTCTGTGACCGAGGCCACGATGGGCTGGGGCCACCTGTTCCCCTGGTCTTTCTGGGAGGAAAAACCCCGTTCAGTGACGGTTTTTCGACAGCAAATTCTATTTCAGAGTCCTACCTTCCCACCTCCCTCCCTCTCTCTGGCTCTACCTTCAGAGGCAAAAGGAGTCAGTGGCCTTGGCCTCCTTGTGGGGTGTCTGTGTCTGACTGCCAAAGTCAAACCCTCTATTGTCTAGATGATTTGTAGTTCTCTAGAGATTTTGGACATGAGCTTTATACTTTCCTGTATTAGAAATATCTTCACCCGCTCTGTGGTTTGCTATTACACGCTCTTAATGGTGTTTTGTTTTGTTGATGAACGGAAGCTCTGAATTTTAATGTAGCCAAATGCATACCTCTTTTATGGTTAGTGCTTTTTGTGTTTTGATTGAAAGGTCTTTCATTTCCCAAAGATAATGAAAATATTTTACTATAGTATTTTCTAGCCTTTTTTTTTTAGAAGTTTTGTTTGTTTTGTTTAAAGATTTTATTTATTTGACAGAGAGAGAGAGCACAAGCAGGGGGAGCAGCAGGCAGAGAGAGGGAGAAGCAGGCTCCCCGCTGAGCTGGGATCATGACCTGAGCTGAAGGCAGACACTTAACCAACTGAGCCACCCAGGCGTCCCTAGAATTTTTTTTTTTAAAGTAAACTCTACACCCAATGTGGGACTTGATCCCATGACCCTAAGATCAAGAGTTGCGTGCTCTACCAACTGAGCCAGCCAGGCTCCCCATTTTCTAGAAGTTTTTTTTATTTTACCTTGCTCATTTAGATCTATGATTTATCTGGAATTGATATTTACGGATGATATGAGGTAGTGGTCATGTTTTCTTTTTGCCATATGGCCAGGTAATTGTCCTGGCGAAGTTTATTGGAAAAAAATCCTTTTCCTACGGAGAAGCAGTGGCACCTTTGTTACATAGCTGTTCTATCTGTGTGGGTCTGTTTCTGGATTCCCTGTTCTGTTCTATTGGTCCATATGCCTATCACTGGGCCAATATCATATTGTTTTAATTACTTTCGCTATATAATAAGAATATCTAGTAGAACTATCTTTCTACCTAGCTCTTCGAGAGTGCCTTGGCTATTCTCGGACCTTTTCCATAGAATTTAAATTACCTTGTCAAGTCACCCCCCCCAACACACACACACATACAAATGTTGGGATTTTTGAATGGGGTCTCATTGAATCTATAAATCACTCTGCTGAGAATTGACACCCTAAAGCTATCGAGTCTTCCAACCCATGAATATCACTCCATTTATTTAGGTTTTAATTTTTCTCAGTACTCTTTTATATTTTTCTAGGTAAAGGCCTTACCCATGTTTTCCTAGATTTATCTGTAGGTATTTCTTATGCTATTATAATGACTTAATATTTATTTTTTTAAGTTTCCAAATGCTTGTTGCTTAGAGAAATACAATTAATTTTCCATATTGACCACATGTCCAGCAACTTATGTAAATTCATTTAACAATTCAAACGTTTATCCTTCAATTCTTTTGGATATTCTTTGTACACGGTTGTGTTTTCTACAAATGATGACAGCATTATTTCTTCTTTTCTAGTTCTTTAATCTTTTTGTTTATTTTTCTTCTTTTATTGCACTGGCTAGGATTTCCAATACAATGGTAATAGAGGGAATCCATGTCTCATTTCCAATTCCAGGAGGCAAGCTTTTAAGTATGATACTTGTTGTACAATTTTTTGTAGATACCTTTGATCATTATTAAGAAATTTTTCTTCTATTCCTAGTCCCTTACTCCCATGTATATCTTTACAATTAATCCCTATTATTTAAGATAACTTGAGTACCTGTTCCTAATATCCAAAAAAACCTTAATAAAACAATGGTCATTTTGTCACTTCCTTTAAAATATTTATACCTCTCAATCTTCTTATTTTATTCAGGAAGGTAGAACTTCCAGAATAATATTGAGTAGTAGCAATGATGGCAGGCATCCTAGTCTCATTCCTGACATTAATGAAAATGCCTCTAGAATGTCATCTAAATTCTACTTGTTAACATCTTATTTAGAACTTTAGAACATCTATATTCAGGATTTTTTTATATGTATATTTTTAGGTGAGATTGGTCCATACATTTCTTTTTCCTGCTATCATTGTCAGGTTTGGTATCAGTTATCCTATTTTCATATAAAGAATTGGGGGAAATGATCTTTTTCTATTCTCTAGAACAGTTTAAGAACTGTCTGTTCATTGAACTGTTCACTGCTAGAACTCAATGACACATTCTCATTACCCAGAGATCACTGCTGTTAGTATCTCAATGCATATCCTTCCAGATCTTCCCCCTCCCCGTGTATACATGTGTATACATGAACAGATACATAATAAACCAAGTAAGATCACTCCATATACTGTTTTGCAAACTGCTTTTTTCAGCCAATAATCTTCACCATTTTAATAAGCTTTCATCTCATCGAATACCACATATGTATATTATATTTTCCCAATTGACCCCGAAATGACCCTTACAGCTGGTTTATCCAAAGCATAACCCAATCCAGAACAAGGCATTAATTGCATCTGCATTGTGAAAAGGAAAGTTTTTCTAACAATTATATCTGCCTTAAAACGGAAATGGCTGCTTTGTAAGACTGGAGACTCTCAAGCAAAGGCTGGGCCAATATGTGTCTGGGGGGCTGCCTGGGGAATTCCTGCATGTGGGAGGTTAGAGCACACGATTTTTAAGGTGTTTTTCCAAAGCTGAGTGATGAAGATACTAAGACTGATTTTCTACAAACAGTATTATTGTATCATTTTGCACTGGCTCCTATCCCCTCCTGTCCACTCAGGTAGATTACTCCAGTAATTCCCTCTCCTGCATGATCCATTTTTACTTCTCTCTTGGCTTTTTCCTCATCAGCATTCAAATATGCTGTTATTTCTTCTATCTTGAAAATACCTACTGTCAATCTTACTTCCCACTTCACATACCACTTTTCCTTTTACAGCAAAACTCCAAAAAAAAAAAAAAAAGTCATCTGTATTCACTGCCTCCAATCCCTCTCCTCCCATTCTCTCTTGAATTCACTCCTGTCAGGCTTTTGCTCACACCACTCTCCTGAACGGCTCTTCTCAAGGTCACCGGTGACCTCCACTAAATGCAATACTTATTTCCAAGCCCTCACCTTATTTACACGTGCTGGCCATTTGCCTATTTGTTCTCAGAGCCACCCCCCCCCCCACCTTTCCGCTCTTGTTGTGTACAATAGACAACTACATTTCCCAGGTGCCCTTTCCCTCTGACTTCCGATCGGGTTTGGCCAATGGGAACCACTGGCTGAAGACTGGCGCGCAGGCGGAGGGGAGGAGCCAGGGTACTCCCCTCCCTTTCCCTCTGTGTGGAGTGTCATCTCTAACAGTGACTGCACCTCTTCCGAGGCTCCCCCTGGATAGGCCCTCCTCCCTCCACGGACCCAGCTCCTGCTGGGCCAGCCTTCCTGCTTCTGCTGGTTACCTACTTGAGTAACACCACCTCCTACTTTTACCTCCTGTGGAGGGGAAGCAGCTAGAAGCCCTAGAGGCGAAGCAGCTTCCTGCTGTTGCGCAATTTCTGGGTAAATTCACCATCCCCACCTTCGCTTCTCAGCGCTTCCTGAGAGGAATAGCTCTCACCTGAGTAACCAACTCCTCATGTTAGGTTCTTTCCGTTTAAAATTCTGAATGTGGTGTCTGTTTTCTATCTGGCCCCTGGCTGACAGAAAACACCCACTTCTCTCAGCTTTCAGGATAGTTCCCTCTGTTCCCCTCCAACCTTACTAGCCATATCTATTCAGTCTTCTTCGCTGATTCTCCTCATCTCTTGACCATTAAATGTTGGGAGCGCCCCAGGATTCAGTCCTTGCACCCATGCTCTTCGCCATTGACACTTATGTCTTTGGGACTCTCCTCCTGGCTCGTGGCTTTAAACAACATCTATCTACCAAAACCTCCCAAATTATCATCTCTATAGCTAGTCCTCCACCATTGAGCTCCAGACTACATCGCCAACTGACTGCTTGACATCTCCACTTTGATAGGCAGTAGTTATTTCAAACATAATACATCCAAACGGTGTGTTTGGCTTTCCCCCGAAAGCTGTTCCTCCGCATCTCAGTAAATGGCACTTCGATTCACCCCCTCTAGCCACAAATCAAGAAGTTGTCCTTGATTTCCCTCTTCCGCTCACTTCCCACATCTGATCCATCAGCTCATCCTGATAACAGAACCTCCTTTTTTTTTATACATATATATATATGTATATACATACACGGCCCGGCTCCTACTCACTCCTCTGACCTCACCTCTTGCAGCTGCTCGTTCTCTCGCTCCGTACAATCTAGTCCCACTGGCCTTCTTTCTGTTCCTCCAACATGCTCAGCGTATCCGTCCACTGGGCCTTCATACTTCCTATTGCCCTCATCTGGGTTGCTTCCCCCTCCCATCCTTACCTGGCTGACTCCTTCTCATCCTTCGGGTCTGACAGGCTCAACGGCCCCTCCTCAGAGTCCGTCCCTGACCACCCGTCATTCTCTGCCACATCATACTATTTTAACTGGTCCATTTCTGGCTCACCTGCTTGTCTGCCACCCCTGCCCCCGGACATGAGCTGCTTTGCTCTCCACTATGTCCCCAGCTCCTTGTGCAAAATCTAGCCCATTATCGCTACTCAATATATAGTAGTTGAGTAAGGTACCAGATGAGCCTTGAGCAGGAAGAGGGCCACCTCTTCCTCCGGGACCAGGAGGAGAGAAGATGGGGAATGGATGCAACTAAGGGTGCCCCTATGTCCTCGGTGCTTTGGGAAGAAAAATGCTGAGAGAGGGGGGGCTTGCCAGCAGAGAGGTTGGGGGCAAGCGGTGAAGCGGTAAATTGTTCTGGGGGGAACCGGAGGGCTGCTGACCGAAATGCACAGAAGGACTGGCGAGCTGTGGCGGGACCCCATCTGATTCTGAAACCAGATATTCATGATGTCAGACTCCACCCATTTACAAGCGATAGACACTCATCTATCTGGGTAAAAGGTCAGAGAAAGCAGACAGTGGGTCTGCTTCTAAATTGGGAGTTTGCAGGGCAGACGTCATACTATTAAAAGGAGGTGAGATTTATCTAATTATGTTTCCAACGAAGCACGGTTGCTGTAACAGAAATCAAGGCCAGGGTATTGATCAGAATGTTTGATAATTAGGAATCATTGGCAGTGGCTTAGACTATTTGGGCAGAAGACTGTTACTGTATAAATTTGGCTAATTTTTTTTTTTTAGAAGAACTGCAGGCCTGGCCTCCGCACACCGGGCTCTAACCGCTGTCACTAGGATGGCGTGGCATTGCCTCTCACCCACTTCCCACACCTGCTGTAATTCCAGACCGGCTCGCCTAGAGACCGCTGAGCCGAGAGACAACAATGCATCCCCCGGACACTGCCACAAACACGTATTTTGAATTTTCTTTATGGCCTTCCCCAAAAGGTCCTGCAGCTATTGACCAAAGCTCCTGTCCGCTAGGGAAGGAGAGCCAGAATACCGCCACCAGACAAGCCAGGCTGGGGGCTCAGAGCATGGGGTCAGGAGACAAATGCAAGTTCAGCCTGCGTTCATATCACAATAGGTCTCAGTGAGTTTGCAGATCCACTCAGAGATTATTTTCCTTGTTTAAAAGGAAGTAAGGTTTGGGGCACCTGGCTGGCTCAGTTAGTAGAGATGCAACTCTGGCTCTCGGGCTTGTGAGTTCGAGCCCCACATTGGGTGTAGAGATTACTTAAAAATAAATGAAAATTAAAACAATTTTAAAAAAAGAGGTAAGGTTTACAATAGCACCAGAAAAAACAACAACAACAACAAAGTACTTAGGTTTAAATTTAAACAAAATATTTGCCCAATTTGTACAAGAAAAACTACAAAATACTGATGAAAGAAACCAAAGATCTAAATAAATGGAGAGAGAACTGTGTTCATGGGTTAGAAAATGCAATATTATTAAGATGTCAATTCTCCCCAGATTGATCTTTAGTTTTTACACAATTCCAATCAAAATTCCGGCAAGAATTTCAGAGACACCAAAGAGCTGATTCTAAGATGTCTATGGAAAGGCAAAGGAACTAGAATAACCAAGGCAATTTTCCAAACGAGCAAAGCTGGACAAGTCACGCTGCCCGATTTCAAGACTTGCTACAAAGCTGTAAGAGTCGAGTCCAGGTAGTGCCCCGTCAGTGCACAGACAACAGCCAGAAGAGAAAGGCCAAAAATACAGTCAACTGACTTTCAACAAAGGTACAAAGGCAACTGAATGGAGAAAGGAAAGTCTTTTCAGCAGATGATGCTGGAACAATTGGACGTCTATATGCAAAAAAAAAAAAAAAAAAA
>NW_024423319.1:30331893-30403176 GCF_017311325.1 Ursus maritimus | reverse complement strand
AAAAAAAAAAAAAAAAAAAAGAACCTCTACACATGCATCACACCTTATACAAAAATTAATTCAAAATGGGGGAGCCTGGGTGGCTCAGTCGGTTGAGCGTCCGACTTTTGATTTTGGCTCAGGTCACGATCTCAGGGTCTTGAGATCAAGCCCCACGTCAGGCTCCCTGCTCAGTGGGGAGTCTGCTTGAGATTCTCTCCCTTTCCTCGCTCTCTCTCTAAAATAAAAATAAATCTTTAAAAAAATTAATTCAAAATGGATCACAGACCTAAAAGTAAAATATAAAACTTACAGAAGAAAATCTGCATGATCCTGGGTCATGAAAGCTACTATACTATATTATATATACTATATATACTATATTAAGAGAATAAAAAGACAACCCCCACCCTGGGAGATGTTGCAAATCACATGTCTGATAAAAGATTTATATCCAAACTATACAAAGAGCTCTTAAAACCCAACAATAAAAAAACGAACAAACCCAGTTTAAAAATGGGCAAAAGATCTGAACAGATGCTTCTCTAAAGAAGGCATACAGATGGAAAATCAGCTAATAAAAATATGTTCACAACAGCAAATCAAATAATCCAATTAAAAATGACCAGACCTTTCTCCAAAGATATTATACAAATAGACAAGAATCATATGAAAAGGTAATCAACGTGACTAATTATGGGGTGACTGGGTGGCTCAGTCGGTTAAGCATCTGCCTTTGCCTCAGATCATGATCCTAGGGCACTGGGATCGAGTCCCACATCGGGCTCCCTGCTCAGCAGGGAGTCTGCTTCTCCCTCTCCCTCTGCCCCTCCCTCCCACTCATTCTCTCTCTCAAATAAATAAGATCTTTTTTAAAAATTCAACATAGAATTACCATATGATCCAGAAATCCCACTTCTAGGTATTTACCCAACAATCGAAAGCAGGGCTGCAAAGACATCGGCTGTCATTAGGGAGATGCAAATTGAAAGCACAAGATACCACTGAGAAACTGTCACAGACCAGAGGAGACTAAAGAGACACGGCAGCTAAGTGCAGCGTGCAATTGTGAATGCGGTCCTCAGAAACAGGACATAGAACAACTGGTGAAGTCCAAATAAAGTGTGTAGTTTAAGATTATTGTACCAACGTTAACTTCTTAGTTTTGACCATTGTACTATGGTTTTATATATATTAGTCTGCTTGGGCTGCTATGACCAAATACCATAGACCGAGTGGCATACACAATAGACATTAATTCTCACAGTTCTGGAGACTGGGAAGTCCAAGGTCCAGGTGCCAGCTGATTCAGTGCCTAGTGAGAGCTCTTGTCCTGGCTTGCAGACGGCCGCCTTCTTGCCATGTCTTCATGTGGGAGAGAGAGAGGCAGGTAGAAAGAGAGAGAGCTCTCCAGTCTCTTCTTTGAAGCGTACTGATCCCATCATAAGGGTCCCACGTCATGATATCATCTAAACCTAATTACTTCCCAAAGGCCCATCTCCAAATCCCATCACACTGGGAGTTAAGGCTTCAACACAGGAATTTTGGAGAGGACGCGATTCGGCCCATAGCATTATATAAGACGTTACTATTAGGGAACCCGAGTGGAGAGTATACAGGAACTCTCTGAACTCTCTCTGGAACTTTTCTGTGCATCTAAAATGATTCGAAGACCTTAAGATAAAAACTCAAGGTCACGGGCCCCTGGCTGGCTCAGTCGGTAGAGCATGCGACCCTTGATCTCAGGATTGTGAGTTCAAGCCCCACTTGGGCATGGAGCCTACTTAAAAAAAAAACAAAAACAAACTCAAGGTCAGAAGGGTTGAAGGTGAGAGGACTTGAGATCCCCAACCACAGGATCAGGCTGGTTCGGAAAGAAGACGGGTAGTGACAGGATGGCAATACCGGGAGAAAACAGGAAGATCAAGGTTGTATGACATGTAAGGTTTAGTTCACCACAAGTGATGTTTTTTGTTTTCCTGAAGGAATATCAGATACTAAAAGCTCAAGTGTAATGGACTGTGCTTTGTTAGAACAGAGTTAAAAAATGGAGTAGCCGGGGACGCCTGGGTGGCTCAGTGGGTGAAGCGTCTGCCTGCAGCTCAGCTCAGGATCCCAGGGTCCTGGGATCGGGTCCTGCATCCCGGCTCCTTGCTCAGCAGGGAGCCTGCTTCTCCCTCTGCCTGCCGCTCCCCCTGCTTGCGCTCTTTCTCTGACAAATAATAAAATCTTTTTTAAAATCTTAAAAAAAAAAACAACACAACAGAGTAGTCAGAGAGGCAAAGCAGCAGCAGAATAAAACATCAAGGAAATTAAAAAGGGAAGCTTTTTCCTTAAGAGAGGGAGGTGGTCCATAGTGATAATCAGGATCGCAAAATGGTGGAGACGAGCTAGTTTTTAAAAAGCTTTTCAATTTCTCTTATGCAGTAGAATTACACTTCCAAATGTAACCAATTATTCCCGTGGAAACATTTCACAACATTTTACTATTTTAGTACAGTTGACAATGTGCACAAACACACACAAAAGAAAACAGAGTAAGACTCTCCAAAATTGCAATATGGCTCTTAATACCAACAGGAAAACACTGTATTTGCTGCTAAAATCCTACAAGGAAATAAAGAGACTAGAGAAACGATGGCATATCATTTTAGTAAGTATTTCAATACGAAAGAAGCAAACGTTAAGGAGCACATGTTTATTTGGTGCTAATGCCATCATGATTTGCAGTCCTAAAGATGAAGCAAACTGCGTAATTTGAACCAGATGTTAAAATGGTTTAGGGTTAGCATCTAAGGACACATATTTCAGAAAAATATGTGGAAAGGTGACGACAGATTTGCTACAGGGAGTTCTCTATGTAAGTGTCTTTATATCGCATTTTACTTGGTTTCTCAAAATGAAATTGCTATCTGTTCTCAATAATAGATTTAAAAAAAAATCCCACAGGAGAAACATTTCAGCCTAGTTTGATAGTCAGATTTCTGGCTTTAGCACTTCCTGGCTATGGGATCTTGGGAAACTCATGCTCTCGGAGCCTCGGATACTCGTTTGAGAAATGAGAATGAGAACACTTAGACCTATCTCATAGGACTGTCGTCTGGTTTAGATTAGGATAATACCCATAAAGTGCTTTCCATGGCACGTGACACATCGTAAAAGTGCCCATTAAAGAGCATTATCCTCATTGGTAAACGTAAGTACTAATAAAATAACCACCCTTCAAATCTAAAAACAAACAAAACCGGTTTAGTGAAGTCAGAGCACGAGAGTAGCAATGTTAGGAGGCTGGGATCAAGGAGCACAAGTCTGGATGTCAGACGTGGTGGATGTGGCAGCCGGGCCGCGGTCCTGGGAGTTGGTGGCTAAAGTGACGTGCAGGGGAAGGTCACTGTTTGGAGGTGAGGTCAAGGCCCTGTGAGATTATGGGTGGCCACCCACATGCTGGGGAGGTATCTTTCAGAACGACGACAGGAAATGAGGTGGAGAGGAAGACTCAGCTGCAAAGACCTCACTGGATGCAGGAGAATAACTTGGAAAGATGGTAACACAGCCCCACCCGGCTCTCCCAGGACCCCAGACGCCCCTCTTTCTCCCAGTTCTTGCTAGCTCACATCTACCCCCCTACTCCAACCTACTTTGCCTTCCAAATAAGGAAGGCAGGAAAAAAGCAAAGAAAAATGCCCTATTATTTCCCAACAGTACCTCACATACATGTCTTGAGTGACTGCTAAGTGCAACCCACCGTAGAGAGTACGGGGAGCTTAAAATCCTCGTCCGGCCCCGACGGCTTGTAATACAGGTGAACAGATAAAAACACATACGTAACACTCCACACTGCTATCACTGAAACAGCGTGACATTAAATATTTACCTTTTTTTTTATTTTTAAAGATTTTATTTATGTGAGAGAGAGCGCGTGCATGAGAGAGAAAGAGAGAGAGCAAGAGCTGGGGGAGAGGGAGAGGGAGAGGCAGACTCCCCGCTGACCAGGGAGCCCGACACGGGGCTCGATCCTCAGGATCACGACTGAGCCACCCCGGCGCCCCTCAATATTTAAATAGACAACACTCCTCTACAAATAGCAAATGTGAACCGCAAGCTAGCCAACAGATACTTCTGTCTTGTCTCAGTATCATTTCTTACTCTGTGTCTCCCTCCCACACCCACATGCGGACGCAGTGCTCTTCTCAGCTGCCCGACGGGACGACGGGACGGTAGCTACCTTGGGTTGCTCACTGAGACCCCATTTTCATGTAGATCTGGGCTACCCTACCCGCCCCCCTCACTCTAATCTGGCTGTTCCTTCTTTAAGTACAAAGTCCGATCAAGAATAATTCACCTGTAGCTTCACCATTTGAAGGAAAGGAAGCAAGACTATACTTTCACGGATCATTTCTGTAGTTTGTCACCGGGGAAGTTTCTCTGAACGTGAAGCTTTTAAAGGAAGCTGTATGTAGGTTCTGGCTTTTCACTGATTTTTTTCTGACAGTAGACAGTTTTAAACCATAGCCAATCCCTGCCTAAGAATAGAGTCACTTAAAAGAATCAGAGCTGCTGGAACTTTAAATATAATCTATGCCACTTTTTCTATGACACATCATGATACTTTTTCAAAAATCTATAAACATTAACTTTGAAGAAGGAATAAGAACAGCTACTTTAGAAACGAGACACACTCGAGCACTGATGTGTTCACAGAGTTTCCACACAGCTGAAGAAGTTTACATCAAATGGACAAAAAATAGTACAGAAGACCTATATACGGAAAGATTCAGAAAACCCATCTCTAGAAAGCAGGGCAGATGGACTCAAAGACCTCACCGAAAGTAGGAGGAATCAATGAGAAGCAATGGAAAGCCTTCTGCTGGGGCAAAAAGGTGGCCACAGTCCATGGAGTCAAGAGACCGTTCTTTTTCCTCCTCATGTAAACGCTTGCCTCAGGTCTGGGTTGAGAGAAGGGTCCTGATCACTTGAACTGGTTGTCAATCAAGGTCCCCTTCATCTTTGCTTTCTTGGCTTCCAGTTCAGCCTGAAAAGGAAGAAAAGTATATGCCCTGATACGTGCCATGAAATTCTTCCTTTCCTTCCTTCTTCTAACTGCCCAAACACTATCCTTTCATGTTCATTTAGTACAGAAACTAGAACAGTGGTTGGCAAATTGTTATGAATCTCTAGCAACCGATTTCCGAACTTTCTGATATTCTGGTGCACACAGAAAACGACGGTGTCTGCATGGTTAAGAGGCCGCGGTCAGAGGTGATCAGTGCAGGGCTCCTACAGCCCCAGGCCCCTCAAAGCGCCAAGGGAATCAATACTGTGGTATATCAGTATCCTATGCCTGGCAGAACAGGAAAAGAAACACTGTTCTCGAACGGTGTTACTTCAGGTTGTGCAGTCCAGGAACAAGGTTTGTTGCTGGTTCATGCAAGATACGTATGAAAATCGAGAGTTAGCATTTCGAAACTTACATAGTAATTTGGCAGAGTGATAACAAAATAAAATAATTTAATAAAAGCACTTGAGGCAAATGCATTTCTATGGCATTTTGTAAATTACAAATCTGTTCTTGACAAACTGGAGATTTAAAAAAAGAAGCAAGCCCTGGTCCCTCCCTTTGGCAAATGGGATAGGCACGGCTCTACACCATGACGGCGATGGTAATGCCGCTCCCAAGACCCACCACCTTTGTCACCAGAGAATCCTCTACGGTCACGCGAATGGACCGGCACACCCTCTGATGAGGCACCAAGGCCGTGCTGGACGATTCTAAAGAAACAGCGTAAGTACATTATTATCAAGAAGACACAGCTTGCAGGCGCCGTCAAACAGAAGTGTGCCCGCGCTACGATGAGCCATGAGCCGAGGTTAACATGAAAGTGGGGGCGGCCCCGGGGCTTTAGGAAGCAACCAGGCCCCCGTCCTGGTGCTGCTGATGTAGCCCTGCTGTACGCCCTCACATCCTGGGAGCACGTCCACGAACCTGACCTTGACCTCGACCTCCTGACCCAGGACCCCGGGTAGCAGGTTCAAGTACCATTCTGGTCAGGGCTGGCTGACAAGTACTCTAACTTCAGGCCTGGAGCCCGCGGTCACTAGAGCACGGTATACGGACCGTTACAGCCCAGGGGTAGACACCTAGCTGCCAACTACGCCAGGAAGCCTCGCACAGACTTCCTGCAGGATCTCCCTGACTGCTGGAGGGTGTCTCAGACCGAGAAACCCTTGCCGCCCCGGGCCGCTCACCAGCTCCTGCAGCCGCCTCTTGCTCATGCCTTTGCGCTCCAGCTGCTTTTCAATCACTTTGGCGTTCTGTGCGTACGAGTCGGCGACTTCTCTCTGAGGGAAGAAAAGCAGCCCCCGTAACCCAGCAGTACCAGTGAGTCAGAGAGACTTCAAGTAGCAATTCATACAATGCAGGTCTCAAAATCATTCCTGAAATGGGACTCTGTTCCCTCTGAACGCATCAGCTTCTCAGTAATCCAGCAGAGCTCAGGTCTTGGCTGACCATTTGAAAAATAACAGATAACATCTCTCTGTGAACCCCATTACACTGAAGTACCATAAAGGTAATCGCCACTACTGCCCAGGACAGCCTCATGAACCACTCGAGCCGGACTGGACAGGACCTGAAACTGCGGAGTCCGATAGGTTTTAAGCTGAAGAGGGATGAGAATCACCCCCTGAAAGCAACTCAAAACACAGTATGAAAATGCCACCTATCTCGTCCAACTCCCTGCTTCTCATTTTACAGATGTCCTTGGGATCCAGGGAAACAGGAACCGGCCCGGTGTCTAGTTTCTTACTAGCAGAGCAAGGCCTAGGAGCAAAGGTTCGAATTATTCCGCTACTCGAATGCGCTGGTTCTAGAGTCCCCGCTCCTTCCGGGCCCACCCCACAAGCCAGCTCCCTCGAGAGCAGAAGCACTCACAGCCTCGATCTCCTCTTCCTCTTCATCAATGGTAGACACGGTGACAGAGCTGAACTTGCCCATGTCTTTCGTCCGTTTGGTCATCATCACCTGGGGCCACAGGAGAAATCAGTCTCGTGCACTGCAAGAGGCTCTGTGAGCCGCACGCGTGTGTCCACATGCGTGTGCGCGTGTGTGCGCGCGTGCGCCCATGCCCGACTGCAGCGGGAGGCGGCTGCGGGGGCGGGGAGGACACACCTCTTTGGGACAGACTGGCCTATCTGAAAGTGCCAGTGGGTTTTTTCTCTATCTGGAGTCTATTTTTCTAACATTTGCCATCCAGGCTTTTAAAAGTATATTCAAAACTGAGCCTGCTTCCTTTCGTTTTAACTGTCCACACTGAAAAAAGACAACATTTCAAAGGAAATCGATGTGAATCAAAACTATGCCATTTCTAACTTAGCTCCTGGGACAGCCGTAGGAAAGAAAAAAGAACACATGATAGGTGTTACGTGTAACATCTGCTTACACATAAAAATGGCATCCTCTTAACAAAGAATGCATCCAGAAGGGGCGCGTCCTCATTAGAAGCCGCTTTAAAGATGGAGGGCGAGCCACAGATTCGGAGCCACATTAACCAGTCTGTCCCCTTCAATCATTACCTTCTTAGGAGGCTCTTGTTTCTGGGTATAGATATTCGTTTTGCCGAAACCCTGGCCGAACTTGACTACTGCTCCATCCACGATGAAGGTCACGGGGGCGTTCTTGGGCTGGGACTGATAGAAGAGCGGCAGTCCACACCTGCAAACAGCAGAGTCGACCTCTGGGAAGCTCGGCATCCAAATCCCCAAAACACCGATTCACGAAGCGTGCTCAGACGCGGGAACAGTTTTGTTTGTGGCATAAACTAGGGATTCACTCCTTCCAGTGTCTCCCAAAACTACTTCATAAGAATCACTGAGGAATCGCTTTAACAAGTAAGAATTTGTTATAATTGCTGCTCGGATTCCCAGGTCCTACCTTCCGAAGATCCTGATTCAGCACATCTGGGAGCTGAGGCCTGGGAATCTGTCACTTTCCTCAGCATCCCAAGTGATTATCGCTGGACAAGTTTGGGAAATGCTGGCTCCTGCTACTGTTTGCTTTCCAGTAAAAGCTGCTGCCATTCTGGGGCGCCTGGCTGGCTTGGTTGGGAGAGCATGCGATTCTGGATCATGGGATTGTGAGTTCAAGCCCCACACTGGGTGGAAAGATGACTTAAAAAAATAAACAACAATTTTAAAATAATAAAAGTTTCTAACAATACATATATTAAAAAAAAAAAACACTGGGGTACCCGGGTGGTGCCTCCAACTCTTGGTTTCAGCTCAGGTCACGACCTCAGGGCCGTGGGATTGGGCCCCGCGTTGGGCTCTGCACTCAGCGAGGAGTCTGCTTGGGTTCCCTTCTCTTTCTCTCTAATAAACAGGTATATCTTTAGGGGGAAGAAAAAACTGCTGCCATACTTTCAAGAAGTCTGGGTACCCAGCGTGGGGGTTTTGTCTAGTTTTGTTTGGGTTTTCGTAGTGTCGAGGGGGAGTGTTCTACTGCAGCGGCTGGCAAAGCGCTCTGGAGTAATCGTCACGCTTGCTTTGGTTGGTCAGTTTTATTGCACTTTTTCAGCTACATCAAGTAGACTCATAAGACATGATAAAATGGGGGGGCGCTTGGCTGGCTCAGTCGGTGGAGTGTGGACCCCTGACCTTGGGGTGTTGTGAGTTTGAGCCCCACGGGGGGTGCAGGCATTACTTAAAAATCAAATCTTAGGGGTACCTGTGTGGCACAGCGGTTAAGCGTCTGCCTTCGGCTCAGGGCGTGATCCCAGCGTTATGGGATCGAGCCCCACATCAGGCTCCTCCGCTATGAGCCTGCTTCTTCCTCTCCCACTCCCCCTGCTTGTGTTCCCTCTCTCGCTGGCTGTCTCTCTCTCTGTCAAATAAATAAATAAAATCTTTAAAAAACAATCAAATCTTAAAAAAAAAAGAGAGAGACATAGAAGAAAGTTAACGACTCCAGTGTGGCTGGGAACTCAAATGCCTTCTTAGCTATTTCCGTGCCTTGATTCTCCTCGCCTGAGTCTTCTGAGAGCCGAGATGTAACTGTCGTGCCATCAACAAGATGAAACTCACTGTAGTTTAGTACTCTCACTACTAACGGCCTAAAGCTGGAAATGGATATATAGCTTTAAAGAACAGTGTCTAAAGTTCTTGGGTCTGTGGGCCTACAAGAGGCTTTATAAATGAGTCTGGATTACATTACGCTATATTCCATTTACTGTATGACCCAGCAATTCCACTCCAAGACAAAACACATGTCCCCACCAAGATTTATACTAGAATGGTCAGAATAGCTTTATTCAGAACAGTCAAAACCGTTAGCAACTCAAAATGCATTTCGAGGGGTGAGGAGGGAAACTGGCACCATGAATACGACTCAGCCATAAAGAGGAACAAACTATCGATAAACCTAACAACTTGGCTGAAACCCAGAAGCGTTATGCGGAAAGAGAGCAAACTAAAAGCTACGTACTGTATGTAGCAGAACACACGTCGTAGAATTCAGATCACTGTTTTAGAAAAGGCGAAACTGTAGCTGGAGCAGGCGGACCAGCGGCTGAGGGGGTGGGGGGTAATTTGGGGGCTGACCGCAAAGGGCCCAGGGGGGCCGGGGGATGTCCTGCATCGGGGCAGCGCTGCTGTTACAGGGACCTCTCACACTGTATGCTTGGTGGGCAGATTGGGGGGGCGCCTGGCTGGCTCGGTCAGTACAGCATGTGACAGCTGGTCTTGGGGTCGTGAGCTCAAGCCCTACAAGTGGGCGTAGAGAGTCCACAAGAAAAAAGAAGGGCAAATGTTATCATATATAAATTACATCTCTACTTTAAAAATGATACTATGTTAAAAAAAAAAAAAACCTTTTCTGTGACCAGCTGGTCAGAGATGTGACTTCGACTAGTCTGTCCGAGGAGCATACTGGTGTTTGTGTAGTTGAAGTCTGAAGGCAGCTGGGATTATAAGGATAAAGACACACCAGAAACTGTATCCACGTAATTCTTTTCCGAATACATTATTGCCTCTTCTTTCTTATGCTTGGACAAACGCACGCTGTTAAATACTTACTTTGCACACTTCTTCCTGTACTGTCGTTCAATGCCTTCAGGCCTGTGCAGAAAATGGAATTTAAAAAAAAAAAGATATGAACAAATCTCATAACCTACCCACCTCACTACCTCATTTCTTCAAATGCTAAAAGGGCCTTTCGAAAGTTTTCATTTCCTAGATGAACCGGTTAGTTAAACCTGTATTAATTTTAAAACATTCCTGCCTCCCCCACCCATTTCCTGAGCCCCTAATGCGGGTCAGGTATCTCCCTGACACGGGTGGGGAGGAGCGGGAGCTACAGGCACCGCGGCGGGCAGGGTCATGGTGATAACAATAACAACAACAGTAATCATACCAGCAAGCACGCGGGCCCTGTGCTCAGGCACACGGGGATTAAGTCCTTTGAGCCTTACAGCAACCCGGAGAGGTAGTTCCTACCACCATTCACATTTTACAGACGAAGGCTCCTAAGCACAGGCCACATGATTTGCCCCAGGTCAGAGGCAGGAGGCAGAACAGGCTGAATTCAAGCCCAGGCCACCACGCCCAAGAGCCCACAAGACCGCCACCCACCCAGATGCTTAACAAAAACCTGGGACTCATCCTTGATTCTTCTCTTTCCCTTACCACACCTAGTCCATTAGCAAATCCTCTGGATTTTATCTCCAAAAAAAGATCTTGAACCTGCCTGCTTTGCTCTACCTTCCGGCCACCATCCTAGCCCCGGCCACCAGCAGCTCTTCCTCGGGCGACTGTCATCGCTTCCGGACTGGTCTCCTCACGTCCCCTCCCCTCGTTTGTTTCCATTTTTTAATAGGCAATATGCACACATGGTATATACAAGAGTACAAAGAAAAGTAAAATATCCTCCCCGCCCACCCTTCACCCACCCAGTTCTCTTCCTTGGGGGCAAATATTGTTTCTGGTTTCTTCTGTTCCTCCTAGAGATAGTTGATGATAAAAGCAAAGAATCCTTATTGATATATAAAGAAAACATATTTTATTTTCCTTTTTAGACAAACGCAGCATACCTTACACTGTTCTCTACTTCTTTGTTTGCTTAAAAATGTGTCCTGGTTAGAAAATACGTATGTGACCCTTCCTTACCAATTGACAAAGACGTGCCTCATTCTTCATAAGGGCTGCACTGTATTCTTTTGTGTGGATAAACCGAAATGTCTTTTACCTGTTGGATAAATTCCCAGAAGTGTATCCACTTTAAATTCTGATAAATACTGCCAAATTACTCTCTAGGAAGTTGAACCAGTTTATGTTCCCACCACCAATGTGACAGTTCCTGTTTCTCTCCAATTTCACCAACACAATATGTTATTAAATTGCACAAGTGCCAATCTGGCACGTGAAAACTGTGCTCTCATAATTTGCATTTCTTTTTTTAAAGAGTGAAGTTAGGCATCTTTTCATATATTTAATAGGCATTTGTGGTTTCTTTTTTTGGCTGAACTGTCAGTTCATATCTTTTGCCTACTGAGTTGTCTTTTTCTTTTCTATTAAGGAGACTTGCAAATGTTGATGGGCCTTGTAAATATTTCTTCCCCAGTACGATGTCTGTCTTTGGCTCCCCCCGATGTGGAAATTTCAGATTTCTGTGCAGTCAAATCAACAGAATGTGTGTACGCGTATGCACGCACGCATGCGTGCGTGTGGTATGCAGTTAGGCCTTCCCCATTCTAAATTCATACCTAACATACAAACTTTAACTGCTATTCTAGAATCTGCTTCCACGACTGTTTCATTCCAAATCATTCTTTAAACAGCGGCAAGAGTGGCTTCCTAAGACACCTAGAATAAAATCCAGCCTCCTTACCATGACCTCCTAGGCACCAACTGAGCGCATAACCGGCCCTGTCTCATCCCACAGATGCCCGCCCTCCCTCCCTACGAACTAGCCACACCAGCCTTCTGTTCTTTGAGCAAACAAGTGCTTTCCCACCTCGGACCTTTCACACACACTCCTCTCTGCCTGGAATGCTCTTCTCACTGCTTTCCCATTCTCATTTTCGGGGTCTCCGCCACCTTTTCAAAGAGGTTTTCATGAGCTTCTCTGTATGAGCCCTTTGTTTCATTCACAGAACTTCCCATAATCATACTGACTTCATTTTTCTGTCATCCCACTAGACTGTAAGGTCCATGAGATCAGAGATTAACAGAGACCATGCCTGTCTGACCCTCTATCCCCAGAGGCGAGCAACAAAACAGACATGCAATAAACCCTGGCTGAAAGAATTCTTTTAAGAATTCGGTTGAGTGAGGAAAATTATAATCATGGAGGTTAAGTTCTTAAATGAAGAAATGTATACCATGTAATGGGAACGCAGAGGTGGGAGCACCAAGTCTGTCTGAGGCAGTCATGGAAGGCTTCAGGAGGAGGTGACTGAAAGCCAACAGTCCTGATAGAAAGTAGTATGTCAAGCAGTGGGAATACCGCATGCAAAGCCAAAACCGCACAGCATACTCAGGGAATTACAAATAGTCTAATGTTAGGAGGACTTTAAAAAATCAAGAGTACTACTGGTCTGACAGAAAAAGATTTGTAAGATTATACTATGAATGACCGTATGGCAACAATTTAGATAGTCGAGATGAAATGGGCAAACTCCTAGAACAACAGAATAACACAAACTACCAAAAGTCACTGGAAAAGAAACAGAAAATCTGAATAGACTATTCCGCGCAAAGACATTTAATTAGTAATCAAAAACCTTCACACGGAGAAGAGCCCAGAACAAGTGGCTTCACTGGTGAACTCTACTAAGAGTTCAAAGAAGAATTAGTACCAATGCTTCACGAACGTTTCAAAAGAGGAGGAAACATTTCCTAGCTCATAGTGTGAAGCCAGTATCACCCCGATACCAAAACCAAACAAAGGCACAACAACAACAAACTGGAGATCAATCTTGCTTAAGAATACACAGGCAAAACCAAACACTACTAGCAAAGTGAACCCCGCAGCATATAAAAAAGATTATACAACATGACCAAGTGGAATCTATCCCAAGATGCGAGATTGGTGCAACATATAAAAAAATTAATAAAAGCAAGACAACACAGTAACAGAAGAGAAAAAAACACATGATCATCTCAACAGACACTGAAGAAAAGCACTTGACAAAATTCAAAACTCTTTTAATATACTAGAAATAGAAGGGAACTTTCTCCACCTGATAAAGGGCATCTATGAAAAACCCACAGTTACTAAGTTACCTAACAGTTACATAAACTAATATCATAATGGTGAAAGACTGAAAGCTTTTCTCCTAAGATCAGGAACAAGACAAGGATGCTTACTCTCAACACTTCTACTCAACATCGTATGAGAAGTTCTAGCCAGGGCAACTAGGCAAGAAAAAGAAATAAAAAGCATCCAGATTGGAAGGGAAAAAGGAAAACCATCTCTACTCGTAGATGACACGATCTTACATATAGAAACCCTAAAGAATGCACAAACATATACATAATTAGAGCTAATAAACAAGTTTTGCAAGGTTGCAGGTTACATGATCAATATATAAAAATTAATGGTAGTCCTATATAGTAAAAATGAACAATAAAAAATAAAGTTAAGAAAACTATTCCAGGGGCGCCTGGGTGGCACAGCGGTTGGGCGTCTGCCTTCGGCTCAGGGCGTGATCCCGGCGTTACGGGATCGAGCCCCACATCGGGCTCTTCCGCTATGAGTCTGTTTCTTCTTCTCCCACTCCCCCTGCTTGTGTTCCCTCTCTCTCTGGCTGTCTCTATCTCTGTCGAATAAATGAATAAAATCTTTAAAAAAAAAAAAGAAAAGAAAAGAAAACAATTCCAGTTACAATAGCATCAAAAAGAATAAAGTACTTAGGAAAAATTTAACCAAATAAGTGCAAGAGTTGTGCACTGAAAACTACAAAACATTGCTGAGAGAAATTAAAGAACACCTACATAAATGGAGTAAATCCCGTATTCGTGGACTGAAGACTTAACATTATTAAGATGGTAATACTCCCTAGGGGCGCCTGGGTGGTGCAGTCGTTAAGCGTCTGCCTTCAGCTCAGGGCGTGATCCTGGAGTTCTGGGGTCGAGCCCCACGTCAGGCTCTTCCGCTGGGAGCCTGCTTCTTCCTCTCCCACTCCCCCTGCTTGTTTTCCCTCTCTCACTGGCTCTCTCTCTGTCAAATGAATAAATAAGATCTTTTTAAAAAAATTTTTAAAAAAAGATGGTAATACTCCCTAAATGAATCTACAGCTTCAACACAATCCCTATCAAAATCAGAGCTGGCTTTTTGCAGAAATTGACAAGCTGATCCTAAAATTCACAAGGAATTGAAAGGAATCTAGAATAGCCAAAACAATCTTGAAAAAGAACAAAGTTGGAGGATTCATATTTGCTGATTTCAAAACCACAAAGGCCACAGTAATCAAGACAGGGTGGTACTGGCATAAACACAGATCAATGGAATGGAACTGAGAGTCCACAATAAACCCATACATATATGGCTAATTGATTTTTGACAAGGGTACCAAGACCATTCAAAGGAGAAAGAACAGACTTTCAATAAATGGTACCAGGATAACTGGATAGCCACATGTACAAGGATGAATTTATTAGATTCTTACCTGACGCCATCTAAAAAAATTAACTCAAAAAAATTTAACTCAAAATGGATGAAAGGCTTACACCTAAGAGCTAACACTATTAAACTCTTAGAAGAAAATGTAGGCATATACCTTCAAGACCTTGAATTAGGCAATGGTTTCTTAGATAAGGCTCCTAAAGCACAAGCAAAGAAAAAAAATAAATGGGACTTGATTAAATTAAAAGCTTTTACGCTTCTAAGAATATCATCAAGAGAGTGAAAAGGCAATCCACAGAATGGGAGAAAATACTTGCACATCATATATCTGATAGAGGGTTAGTACCCATACTATATAAATTCCTAGGACTCAACAATTAAAAAGACAAATACACCAATTAAAAAATGGGCAAAGAATTTGAATAGACATTTCTCCAAAGAAGATACACAAATGGCCAAAAGGTACACGAGAGGATGCTCAACGTCATTAGCCAGCAGAGAGACGCAAATCGAAACCACACCAGGACAGCTATAATCTAAGAGACAGCCCATAGCAAACACTGGTGAGAATGTGGAGAAAGTGGAACTCTCATACATTACTGATGAGAATGCAACCTCTTTTGAAGATACTATACCAGTTCCTCAAAAGGTTAAACATAGAATTATCATATGACCCAGCAATTCGTTAAGTATACACCCATGAGAACCAAAAACATGTTCACATAAAATCTTCTACACACGTTCACACGTTTACAGCAATATTACCCATAATAGTAAAAAAAAAAAAAAAGGAAACAGCCCAAATGCCCAGCAGCTGATGAACAGATAAACATATGGTATACCCATACAATGGAACATCATCAGCCACAAAAAAGAATAATGAGTCGTTCTACATTATGGATGAACCCTGAAAACATGCTAAATGAAAGATACAAGAAACAAAAAGCTACAATATTTATGGTTCCTTTTTAGTCAAGTGTCTAGAATAGGCGAATCCATAAGGACACAAAGTAGATTAATGGTTGCCAGGGGCTGTGGGAGAAGGAAATGGGGAATGACTACTAACAGGTACAAAGTTTGTTTTGGGGGGGTGTGAAAATGCTCTGGACTTGGTGATGACAGTTGCACAACCTCGTGAATATACTAAAACCACTGAATTGTACACTGTAAAATGGTGAGTTTTATGATACATGACTTACCCCTCAATTCAAAATACTACATCTCTGAGGGTGGAGGTGAGGTGTTAGGACTTTTTTAAAAAACTCCCTCAGATGGTGCTAACACAGCCGGGGTTGAGAGTCACTTCACAAAGGTGCATATGAACAAGAGTAGAATTGCACAGGAATAAATGAGATGCGTCTTTACTATACTCGATAATGCCGAAGTGCCTTCCAAAGTCATTATAACTATTTACGGTCCTTCTGGTACCGCAGAGACTCCTGGATGCTCTTTGACAACACATGGGTATTAGTTAAGGGATAAGGAAACTGGGGCCCAAAAAGGTTAAGTGAGTTGTTCGAAGTCACAAAGTGGTCCTGCTCCACCATGTTTAACACCCCGCCTCTCCGCGTACAAGTGCTGCTTATGTCCAATGTGCACCATGGGACTAGGGCCCTAGCAATAGTTCTTGCTAGGTTCCGTGTCACTCCTGGTTTCTACCGGGACTCTAAATTCACCCTCAGCCTGAAGGGCGACATCCACCATACAACTGACTTCTAGAATCCTGGAGTCAGCCAATCTCATAGGCCTGAGCTTTGAAAACACAGGATTTCAAAAAAAGGGGACTATATATTTCTCAACGAGTTAATCTTCAAATACCAATGCCAAAGGGGATTTTGTCGAGTTTATAACAATTTATCTATTCTAACTATGTGCCAAGAGTCAGGCAAGACGTACTAAGGGTTTTGGAAGTATAAGGCAGGATTCTTGCTCTCAAAAAGTTCATGTAAGTGAGACAAGATATTTTTTTTAAGGATTTTATTTATTTATTTGACAGAGAGAGAGACAGCCAGCAAGAGAGGGAACACAGGCAAGGGCAGTGGGACAGGAAGAAGCAGGCTCCCAGCGGAGGAGCCTGATGTGGGGCTCGATCCCAGAACTCTGGGATCAGGCCCTGAGCCCAAGGCAGACACTTAACGACTGAGCCACCCAGGCGCCCCGAGACAAGATATTTAACTGGTATAAGGAAGTGATGAGCTAGATATCTGCACTAACTGACCTTGGTTTTCTATCCTACCCTTAATCTCTAGGATTATGTGAAGGAGGGAAGGCCAAGAACAAAACATTCTCCCTGGTTGTGGCAGTTTCTCAGATGGCCCCCAATAATTCTTGCACCCTGGTATTGACACCCTGTATAGTCCCCTCCCAAAACGAATAGGGCTGACCCATAATACCAAGAGGGCACTGTAGAAATAATGGTGCGTAACTACTGAGTCTTGGTCATAAAAGATGCTGTGGTTTCCACCTTGCTCTCTGTTGAATTACTCACGCCGTGGGAGGCCAGCTGCCACAACACAAGGATATTCAAGCAGCCCTACGGAAGATCCTTGCGGTGAGGAACTACGGTTAGCACTCAGCTGCCAACCACATGAGTGAGCCACCTTGGAGGTGGAACCCCCAGCCCTAATCAAGACTTCAAATGACCGCACCCATGATCGACCTCTTAACCACGGCCTCAGGAAGACATGGGAACCACCCAGCTAAACTGCTGTTGAATTCCTGACCCACGGAAACTGTATGAGATGACAAATGTTATTTTTTTTAAAAATCAAGGGGCACTTGGCTGGCTCAGTTGGTAGAGCATGAGACTCTTGATCTCAGGGTTATGAGTTCAAGCCCCACACTGGGCATAGAGCTTACTTAGAAAAAGAAAAGAAAAAAAAATCAAGGAGTACCAGGAGACAAGGATGAACAGGCAGGCCAAGGCGAGACCACAGAAAGCCTTCGGGCTTCAATTTTACCCCGCTAACCATGATTTCTAAAACTGTACTCCACCATGACCCCTAAATGAAACTGGAGAGGGGAAGGGGAGGAGTCTTAATGGGTTGGGCTCAACTCTTCCCCAGTCACAGCAGCTTCCTGCTTATTTATACTTCTGGACAAGCATTTCATTTGAAGAAAGGATTCATTGTCTAAAAAATGTTTGAAAAGGACTGCTGTAGGTGATGAAGAGGCACTGAAAGATTTGAAGCAGGAGACTGATGTCATGTGCATTTGAGACCACTCAGGCAGTAGACAGCAGACTGGAGGAGAAAATGAGAGGCAAAAAGACCAGATAAGAGGCTACTTCAACAGCTCAAGCAAGCGATGGTAGGTACTGGAAAGATGGCACTGCGGTAGGGCTAAACAGGAGGAGGCAACCACGAGAGATTAGAAAGTAGAGTCAACAGGACATGGTGAGCGACTGGATGTGTGCAGGGGTGGTGGGGGTTGGGGATGGATGAGACAAAGGGAGGACTGGCTTGCAGATTCCGGCTTGGGCTACTGCATGAACGGGGGTGTCATCGTAGGAGGAAGGGAAGGAAGGAACTGTGTTTGGCTGATAGAGACCTGCCTGCAATGGCTTCAACACAATGGTTTGTTCTTCTGTAAAAGATATCCGAAGAGGGGCACCTGGGTGGCTCAGTCGGTTAAGCGTCCGACTCTTCATTTCGGCTCAGGTCATGATCTCAGGGTCGTGAGATCAAGCCCCACATCGGGCTGCATGCTGGGCATGGAGCCTGCTTGGGACTCCCCCTCTCTCTCTCCCTCTGCCCCTGCCCCCCACTCTCTCTCCCTCTCTTAAAAAAAAAAGTGGTTCATGGCAGTGACCGGGACCCAAGGACAGTAGTGGTGAAAGCTCTGCAAGTCCTGTGGCCTCTCCTTCCTGGTCCCAGGATGGCTGCTGGTGCTCCAATTACCATGTCCATTTCCCCAAAAAGCAGGGAGGAATAAGAATAGAAGAGTAAAAAGGCCTTTCTTTGGAAGCCCCACCCAACAACTTCTACTTCTATCCCCTTTACTTGGCAAAGTGAAGTCACATTCAGGATCGCAGGGGTTGTTTGGTGGGGCGGGGGCGCTGGAATATACACCGTAACTTTGCAGGTGCCCTTATATAGGCAGGTATAAAAGAAGACTGTCATAGTGGTGCCGGGTCAGTCCATCTGCAGTGTTTCCTTATTAGAGAAACGATGAGTTTGGCCTTAGTTATGTCGGATCGGAGATCGAATCAGGTGAAGAGGCAGAGCAGGCAGTTAGGTAAACAGTTCTGGGTACAGGAGAGAAGTGTAGGCAGGTCTAGATTTCGTGAGTCATCAGCGTGTAAGTGTAATGGATGCCATGAAAGGTCATGAGAACGTCCAAGGAGAGTACAGAGAGGGGATAAGACCAAGGTCAGAGCCCTGGGGAATACCAACATTTAAAGGGCAGGAGGCAGAAGAATCCAGAAGACTGAGAATGCCAAAGAAGCAGGAGAATCTCAAGAGCAGCTTCACAGAAATCAAGGAAGGAGAGCATCAAGGGAGGCAGGGTCAACAGAGAGACAGACAGAAAAGCACTGGATGTGCAATGGTGGGACTGGTGGATGGGAAAGGGGGCCCGGGGAACAATAGTGTCAAAAGAGAGGAACTTTAGAATGGAAGACTCGGAGGTGGACCGCGATAGACTCCAGGGCATATGTACTCTTTTTTTTTTTTTTTTCTTAAAGTAGACTCCACACGTGGAGCCCAACATAGGGTTCGAACTCACGGCCCTGAGACCAAGACCTGAGCCAAGATCAAGAGCCGGATGCTCAACCGGCAGAGCCCTCACATGACCCTGGGCTCCAGGGCATATGGTGGGCAGACTGCACGTGTTCAGCAACCAATGCTCTCACACACAGCTGGCTCAGGAGGGAGAGCAAGCCGAGATGTCCCCTTGGCCAGCAAGGGAGCAAGCTAGAGTGGGCCACTGGACAGACTGCTCATGATTACAGCAGGAACTACGTCAACTGGGGGAAAGGTTACCCTGCCTTGTTGGTAAACTCAGAACTCTCTGGCCCAACAGAGTCATTTGGCCAGAGGCCACGAGCCTGGGCAATACCTGGCCCTAAGGCTAGGTCCCAAAGCTGGCTCACTTCCAGGACGAGGCTGGTTTGATTCTGGGGTTTCTACTTCAGCCTAAGGCCACGCCGTTTTCTGGCCTAGAGGTGAGGGCGTCTGCCTTTTAGTGCCATGGGGGCCTGTGGCCTGGCTGTGTTGTTAAATCAGTTTCTGTATTAACTGAATGACATACGTCCGTTCAATATATAGTACTACTGTTATACATTATTATATGTAATTATGATATATATAATGAATACATCATAAGTATCTTAGTGATCTTAAAGTCACTCAGTTGGCAATTTTCTTTTTTTAAAAAAGATTTTCTTTATTTGAGAGAGAGCGAGCGAGCGAGCTCAAGCAGGGGGAGCGGCAGAGGGAAAGGGAGAAGCAGACTCCCCGCTGAGCAGGGATCCTGATGCGAGGCTCGATCCCCGGACCCCAGGATCATGACCTGAACTGAAGGCAGACGCTTAACTGACTGAGCCACCCAGGCGCCACTCAGTTGGCAATTTTCAAAATCAGAAAACTACATAGGGGTTAATGGAGGGAGAAAAAGCACAAGACAACGGATTAGCTTTAGATAGGGCATCTCGTCAACCTTCCTATTTACCATAATGGAGTGTTTTCCCCATGTTTCCCGAAGGGCATTCCCTTGTAGATTTCATCAGTTTTATAATCTGGTTGTATTACTGGCCTCAAGTTGTATCTTGTATAAAACCAATTTCCTCTTCAGCTGCACTATTCTAGAAGCCCAGTTGTCATAATGGTGCTCGAGGCCTGATTTGCTATTGAATGTCACCTAGCGGTACTTCTTTTCATTAGTGTGGGCTGACAACAGTTTGGTTTCTTAAATTAACATAGCAAGACATCAGCCTGTCGCTTTTCCCAGCTCAACACTAGAATACAAGCTCCATACAGGCAGGGTTCTTTGCTTGTTTACTGGTTGTAGTGGGTTGGATGGTATCCCTTAAAAAGTCACGTCCTTCTAGGAACCTCAGAATGTGACCTTATTTGGAAAGAGGGTCGTGGCAGATATAATTAGTTACAGTGAGGTCATGTAGATGACTAGAATGTGCCCTTAATCCAATGTGACCTGTGTCCCTATAAAAAGAAAAGAAGAAGAACAGAGACAGAGACACAGGGAGAAGGCCATGTGATGGTACAGAGACAGAAGTGCGGCATCTACAAGCCAAGAAATGCCAAGGATTGCCGGCAGCCACCGGAAGCTGGGTGGGGGCCGAGGAAGGATCCTCCCCTGAAACCTTGAGAGACACCATGGCTCTGCCAACAGCTTCATTTCAGACTTGTAGCCTCCAGAAATGTGAGACAATCTCTGTGGCTTTAAGCCCCCTAGTTGGCGGTACTTTGTTGCAGGAGCCCCAGCAAATAAATACACTGGCATGCCGCAGGCTTCTAGGGCAGAACGCAGCACAGAGCAGGAGCTCAGGAAATGAAATGTGTGTGAAGGAACGTCTGGACTTTTTAACTGCCTGCAGCTGACCGCTCTGGGGCCTCAGGCACCTGTTGTGACCACCCTGGCAGACGCACGCACTCCCTGATACTCTCTTCTCCCATTTGCTACATCGCCAGGTTCCACTTATTTTGTCTGCTTTTTAAATGTCAATGTTCCCCAGGATTATATCTTCGGTCCTGTCTCTTCTTGCTCCACACTCCGTGTCATGTTAGCCCTTCCCAGCTTTCAATTCCTTATCTCAACCAAGGACTCCCAAATCTCAAACAGATCTAACCATGTCACTCCCCTGCTTAAAAGAGAGAGAGATGGCTCCTGCTGCCAGGTAAGGTCCAAACCTGTCTACTTCACGAACCTCTTCCTGTAAAGTCACCCGGGCCATCTGAAGTTCCCACGCACACCATAGTGCTCCTTTCCATGCTTCCATGTCCCCTCCCCCCGGGATGCTCCTCAGCCCCCTCAGCTCCTCGGTGAAATCCTAGTTCAAGGCCAAACACAAATGTCATCATCTTTTGGTGCCTTTCCTGACCACCACTCAGGAGAATGACCCACCCCCATCCATTTTCCCATAGCTTTTGGCTCACCACACCGGCATTTTATCCTATCACAGTAGATAGCCAGTTCTCCCACTGAGCCGTGGGCTCTTTCATGGTCACCTCCACAGAGCCAGTCCCCAGCTTGGTGCCTGGCACATGGCACGCTCCAAGACATCACAGGTTAAATGAACTCATTCTCCTTGCAAAAAAAACAAATTACAGCTATCAAATTGGCAACAGAATCACGTCTCAGCAGCATTTCAACAAAGAACAGCAAGGGTCTTGCTGCATTAGCAGAAGTTAGAAAGCTAACATAAATGTCAAAGTACTGGGCCCATAAGGATGACCTGCTCAGCACTAGATGGGGTCCTTATATTCCTCAGAACCAGACTGAAACACAACAAGGAAAGCCTAGACAGACAGCATCAACCTCTTACCTCCGAAGATACATGGTCTCCTCGTCTTCCGTGTTACAAAACTTGTGGGCGTGTTTGGCAGCATCGATCACGCGGGACCGATCCCGGGGCCTCATGGGCAATTTCTCTAACTGACAGTCTGAAGAAATGGAATAAGATTCGGTCACTAGAGCCCCTGAAAAATAGCCTGGGGCAATCACAAGTGTTCAGTGGGGGCCCTTAGCACTGTAATGTTTTACTATAATTACTATGCTTATGGAAGCCTATTATTGAATTCCCCAACTGAAAATGACTTGGTGTCTGAAGATCTGGAGCTCTGTTACCATCTTGGTGATCTTTGGCAAATTACTTCCTCTTGGGTTTTTTTTCCTTATTTGAAGGACAAGTAGATGTCAATATCTCAAAAGTCCCTCCCAGCATGGCAAGTTTGCTATGAATGTTTCTGTGATCATGGTACACTTGGTTCGTGTTCTAACGCATGAGAATCAGACGAGACAGTCAAGCCTCCCAAAATGCCTATGAGGAAAGCATTGGGAAAAGTGGTTAAGTGCTCAGAAAAAGAGAGAGAGAGGGTCGCTGCTATGCTACACGTGGTAAGCAAATGACCCAACCAGCTCCAGGAGTGTCAATCTGAAAACAATGAAAACATACAGGAAATAAATGAGGTGCAGTTAAAAACCAGATGGAAATTGATATCATGCAAATGAAGTACCTAACGGGTCACAGGGAAGTCAAGTGATCACAGTGCCTGGAGATGAATGGAGGAAGGGGCGGGGGAGTTAAAGAGAGCACCAGGCAGTTTGCGTGTTCATTAATCTCCACAATGACCTGCTGGAGCAGACATTTTGTATTCCTAGTTTAGAAATGAGGGAATTGAGGCTTACAAAGGGCAAGAGACTTGCCACGCATTTACTAAAAGGGAGAACAAGAATTCAGATTCAACTCTAGGGGATCAAAAGAGAACTCATTTATACAACAAAGATTCGAGGGCTCTCCATGTACCAGGCGCCGTTCAAACACTGCCGGGGATTCAGCAAAGGACAAAGCAGAGTCCCTGCCCTGATGAAGTTTACACTCTAGTGGAAGAGGCAGAAAATTTAAAAGAATTATATAATATGACCTTGAATAATGACAAGTGCTAATCGAAAAAAAATTAGCAGGATATTAAGAGGATGGACAGTGATCTCAGATAGTGATAAGTGCTACCAAGAAAAATCACGGAGGGTAAGAGGACAAAGAGTAACAAGGGTGTCATTTTAGATAGTCAGGGAAGAGTTTTCTAAGGAAGGGATATTTCAGCAGAGACCTGAATGAAATAAGGAAGCACCAAGGGAAGAGGGTTCCAAGCAGGGAAAACCGCAATCCCAAAGGCCCTGGGGCAGGACATTTTGATATGATGAAGAAAAATCAAGAAGGCTACTGTAGCTGGAGTACAGCTAGCCAGGGGAAGAGTGTTAGGAGATGAAGTCCGAGAAGTGGCTGAGGATCTGATCCTGCAGGGTCTAGGTACGGACTTTGGTTTTACTCTCGGTTTTACAGGAAAACACCAGTTTGGAACAGAACTCTGGTTGCTGTGCAGAAAGCAGACCACTGGAGACAAAGAGTGGAGAGTAAGAGGCTGTGGCAATTCCAGGTGAGGGATGATGGTGGCTTGGACTAGCGTGGCAGAAATGCAAGTGGTAAAAAGTAGTAGGGATTCTGGATAGATTTTCGAGGAAGTACTGGCAGAATGTGTCGATGGATTGGATAGGTGTAAGGTAGGGGAAAAAGAAGTGATGACTGATTCTGAGATTCTGGGTGAACAGTGCGGACTACACTAGGGTGGAACAGTGGAGAGCAGGAAGTAGGGGATCATGAAGTCGATTTGAACATGATCGTTTTGAGAGACCCCTCTGACATCCAAGTGGAGACAGGGAACAGGCAGCTGGAGTTGGAGGGGAAGCGTAGGTTAAAGATGAACATTTGGGAGGCATCGGCATGTAAATGGTAGTTAAAGCTTGGGAATGGTTGTGGTCACTTAGGAAGTGAGTACAAATTGAGAACAGGTGAGAGGACCCTAGGGCCTTGAAGTGCCTAAAAATCGGAGTCAGAAAAGGAGCCAGACACTGGGGAGGGGCAAAATCAAGGTAGGAGAACAATCAGGAGACTGTGGGGTCTTGGAAGCAACTGAAAAAAAGTGTTTTAAGAAGGATGGAATCATCATCTTTGTCAAATGACACTGAGGTGAGGACTAAAATGAGCATTGATAACTGACCACTGGGACTACTAGCAGGTTCAGTTATTGACCTTGACAAATATGGTTTAGATGGTGAGGTGGGAAGAGAAGTCTGGCTGAAGTGAGGATGCAGCGACAGGCAATATAAGCAACTCTTTTTGGAAGTTTTGCTATAAAAGCAGCAAAGAAATGGGGTTACAGCTGGAAGAGAACGTAGGATCAAGGGAACGTTTTATTCTCGTTTAAGAGATACGACAGCATTCTAGTATGCAGCAGAAAGGTTACAAAGTTTCTAGAGGCGGAGTGAGAGGAAAGGGAATAAACAGTTTATTTTTTCCGAAGGAGGAATTTAGTTTTGAGGGCAGCCTAGATACACTCACAAGGTTACACAGAAAAGCTGCCCTGCAGTGGGACATGGAAGCATCAGCATGGAGCAGAAAAGCCCACCAATCTTCAGAGACGCGCCCCCCAGTTCACAGCCAGAGGCAATCCGCCCTCGAGACCCCGAAGTTTCGCTTCTTGCGGACGCCCTCCGGTTCCCGACTACTCACCCAGCACCAGCACCATCTGGCCACACAAACAGTAGTAGACGTGCAGGGGCTTCTCGCCGTCGTCATACTCCTCCCGATCCCGGGTGTCGGAGCACACTACCGACCGCGACACTACTTTAGGCATCCTTCACAGAAGCAGCCCGAAAACCCTGCGCCAAAAACAAGGGTCGCGCAGAAATGACGTCACAGACGGGCGTCGAGCCTGTTCCCAGCCGCAACGCTGGTCACGTGTCAGTAGCAGTCCTGTGGACTTCCGGGCCGTTCCATTGGGCCCGGATGCGCGGGGGCGTCCTGGGCCTCCAGAACCTCCTTTGCTTTGGCCTGAGTGACCTGGGACGGCTTTACTTGGGACACTCCTGATACTTTTTCAATTATTCATGTATATTTCGGTACACGTATGTATATGCAGATACATAAAACCAGATATAACAAAGAACTATATTTACGCATTATAGGCATAATACAGGTTTTAGGTGTGCCTGTAAATAGGTTTTGATTTTAATGGCTGTACTCAGGATGAGTACCTGATGAGGTAGAGGTATCTTTTTTAACTTGAGATATAATTCATATGACATAAAATTCACCCTTATGAAGTGTATAATGCGGAGGTTTTAGTTATAGTCACAAAGTTGTGCAACCATCACCACTATCTAATTCCAGAACATTATCATCGTCCCCAAAAGAAATCCCATATAATTAGCAGTCACTCCCCACTTTTTCCCAGGGCCTGGCAACCACGAATCCACTTTCCGTCTCTGTGGATTTGACTCTTCTGGACATTCATATGAATGAAATCATATAGCATGTGGCTGTTGGTGGCTGGCTTCTTAGCATAACGTTTTCAAGGTGCATCCATGCTGTAGTGTGAACAGGTAAAAATCAGCAATGAATCAGTAAAAAGGAACTTCATTCTTTTTTGTTTTTTTTTAAAGATTTTATTTATTTATTTAACACAGATAGAGACAGCCAGCAAGAGAGGGAACACAAGCAGGGGGAGTGGGAGAGGAAGAAGCAGGCTCATAGCGGAGGAGCCTGATGCGGGGCTCGATCCCATAACGCTGGGATCACGCCCTGAGCCGAAGGCAGACGCTTAACCGCTGTGCCACCCAGGCGCCCCTATTTTTTTTTTAATTAATAATGATTTTTTATTATATTATGTTAGTCACCATACAGTACATCCCCGGTTTTCGATGTAAGGCTCGATGATTCATTAGTTGTGTATAACACCCAGTGCACCATGCAATATGTGCCCTCCTTACTACCCATCACCGGTCTATCCCATTCCCCCACCCCCCTCCCCTCTGTAGCCCTCAGTTTGTTTCTCATAGTCCATAGTCTCTCATGTTTCATTCCCCCTTCTGATTACCCATCCCTTTCTTTATCCCTTTCTTCCCCTACTGATCATTCTAGTTCTTATGAGGAACTTCACTCTTTTTCATGGCTGAATATCCCATTGCATGGCTATCCCACATTTTGTATATTCATCAGTTAATGGACATTTAGGCTTTTCCCACTTTTTGGATATAATGATTAATGCTAATGTGAACAAGTTTTTGTGAGGACGTATGTTCTGAGTTCTCTTCCTTGTATACTTAGGAGTGGAATTGCTGGGTTATATGGTGACTTTATGTTTTACTTTTTAAGGAACTGCCAAGAGTGTTTCCCAAAGCAGCTTTACCATTTTACATTCCCACCAGAATATATATGGAGGAGGGGGTCTGATTTCTTCACAACCTCACCAATAATTATTTTTGTCTGTCGTTTTTATCATAAACATCCTGGTGGGTGTGAAGTGATACCTCACTGTGGTTTTGATTTTCCTTTCCCTGGTGGGTAACGTTGAGCAACTTTTCATGTGCTGATTGGTTATTTATGTATCTTCTTTGGAAGATACTGAAATTGACGATACTGAAACACTCCCAGAACGTTCTTTGTGGAGGACAAGGGCCTGGATCAATCCAGAATAAGGACATCGAGACAGTTTACATAGGCTAACTTCAAAAAATCCAAATGAAGACACCAAAATAGTGGATTTTTAACAGAGAACATAGTGAAGGCAGCAGGAGCTTGTGACTAGAAATTGACAGTTTGGCTGGAGGAAGTGTAGCGTTCAACACACACAAGATGTAAACCAAGGGGAATTTAAAGCCATCTGCTAGACCTCAAATGAACGTGAATTAAATAAAATATAAAAAATATATATGTATAATATATATATGTATGTGTAATATATATATATAATATGTGTATGTATAATATATTATATATATGTATATTATATACCTGTACATATGTGTATATATGTATATATGTATATATGTATAATATATATATATATATACACACACACACACACACACACACACACACAAATGGAATATTACTCAAGCATAGAAAAGGAGGGGATCTTGCCATTTGCAATAGCATGCATGGACCTGGAGGGTATGATGCTAAGTGAAATAAGTCAAAGAAAGACAAATACCATATGATTTCACTTATATGTGGAATCGAAAAAACAAAACAAACAAAAAGCAGAATCAGACTTATAAATACAGAGAACAAACAGTTGCCTGGGGCGCCTGGGTGGTTCAGTCGTTAAGTGTCTGCCTTCGGCCCAGGACATGATCCCAGGGTTCTGGGATCGAGCCCCGCATCAGGCTCCCTGCTCCCCTGGGAGCCTGCTTCTTCCTCTCCCACTCCCTCTGCTTGTGTTCCCTCTCTCACTGGCTGTCAAATAAATAAATAAAATCTTAAAAAAAAAAAACCCACAGTTGCCAGATGGAAGGGGGGTGGAAGAATGGGCAAAATGGGTGAAAGGGAGTAGGAGATAGACTTCCAGGTATGGAACGAAGAAGTCATGGAAATAGAAGGTACAGCATAGGGAATGCAGTCAATGCCATTGTGTTAGTATTGCATGGTGATGGATGGGAGCTACACTGTGGTGAGCATAGCATAATGTATAAAGTAATTGAATCACTATGTTGCACACCTGAAACTAATGTAACATCATGTGTCAACTACCATCAAATTTTTTTTAAAATCAGTTCAAATCTTAAGGAACCACAGTGTTTGTTCCTTAGGTCTTACTCCAATGTCTTCTCTATGATTTCATGTTAGTCTGTATTTATTGATCTTCTACTGTGTGTTAGGCACAGCACTATATACTAGTTGTATAATGATCAACTATAAATTATCTCACCCCTCATGTGCCTTAGTCTGGTGCAGGGGTGAGTAAACTTTTTCTGTAAAGGGCCAGAGAGTAAATATTTTAGGCTTTGAAGGCCAGGAAGCAAAATCAAGAAAATTATGTGGGTACCTATATAACAAGAGAGAAAACAAATTTTCACAAGTGTTTTATTGATGAAATTCAAGATATAATAGTAATTATATTTTTGTAAGACAGGTCTGCTAATGAGAAGAATAGCATTCTTTTATGGAGGGGATAACATTTCACTTAATTAGGGTTCAAAGTGAGTGTTCTCTATCATCAGAATCATTTGCAATCTCAATACACCTTGACAGGTTTTTAAATTGCTTCATATTTGGTCAAGCTGAGTTTTTTAAGAACCTCATTTTTGGGGGCGCCTGGGTGGCTCAGTCGTTAAGCATCTGCCTTCGGCTCAGGGCGTGATCCCAGAGTCCTGGGATGGAGCCCCGCATCAGGCTCCTCCGCTATGAGCCTGCTTCTTCCTCTCCCACTCCCCCTGCTTGTGTTCCCTCTCTCACTGGCTGTCTCTCTCTCTGTCAAATAAATAAATAAAATCTTAAAAAAAAAAGGAACCTCATTTTTGATTTATAATAAAAGTTTACAGTTTTTTTCTAGAGTCAACAAAATGAAAGCACCTGTTAATAAAGGTCTTCTTAAAAAGATTTATTTATTTATTTTTAGAAAGGTGGGAGAGGCAGAGGGAGAGAGAATCTTTTTTTTTTTTAAGATTTTATTTATTTATTCGACAGGATAGAGACAGCCAGCGAGAGAGGGAACACAAGCAGGCGGAGTGGGAGGGGAAGAAGCAGGCTCATAGCGGAGGAGCCTGATGTGGGGCTCAATCCCACAACGCCGGGATCACGCCCTGAGCCGAAGGCAGACGCTTAACCGCTGTGCCACCCAGGCACCCCAGGGAGAGAGAATCTTAAGCAGACTCTGTGCTGAGCGTGGAACCCAAGGCAGGGCTCAATGTCATGACCCTGAAATCACGACCTGAACCAAAACCAAGAGTCAGACGCTTAACTGACTATGCCACCAGCACCTGTTAATAAAGGTCTTAATGAAATAAATCAGTTGCAAATATTCATCCATTAATACTTATCTGTAATGAGATTTTACGTATATCATCTTTGAAAAAAATTTTTTAACACAGATAAGTACTGCCAAATACTGATAGCAAATACCTGATTTTAATTGAGCATATTCATCTTTTAGAAGGCATTTATGAAATTCAATTAGATTCTTCTCTCTCAAATATCAATTAGATATTTGCTTTTTAGCATGTCATTGCATACAGAATAATCATGTCCAATTGAAACAGGTGGAAGCTCGTGAATTGCACAGTGAAAATGATTTTTTTTCAATCAGAGAGAGAGCCCAAGCAGGGGGAGCGGCAGGCAGAGGGAGAAACAGGCTCCCTGCTGAGCAAGGAGACCTAAGCAGGACTCAATCCCAGGACCTTAGGATCATGACCTGAGCCAAAGGCAGCCGCTTAACCGGTTGAGCCACCCAGGTGTCCCTGAAATTGGTTTTTTTTTTTTTTTGAAGATTTTATTCATTTATTTGAGAGAGAGAGAGACAGAGAGAGGACAAGCAGGGAGACTGGGAACAGGAAAGGGAGAAGCAGGCTCCCTGCCAAGCAGGGAGCCCGATATGGGGCGGGGGCTCAATCCCAGTACTCTGGGATCATGAGCTGAGCTGAAGGCAGAGGCTTAACCGACTGAGCCCCCCAGGTGCCCCCGGTGAAATTGATGTTTAAATATTGAAATTTCCTTTGCACTTTGCATCAAGTTCCGAAAAAACACCACTGGAATTGTAATTTGAGCTCAGAAAAGATATTCATTGCAAATTGGTGTGGGAATGCAAATCTTGATTTTTGTTTTCATTTTTGACAGCACAGGAAGAGATTAAAGTAATGACATTACTTGCAATTCAAACAATGTTAGTTGTCATTGAAATGACTTTACTGAAATGTAAGTTTCACATATAAGCAGTGTTTTGCCTTGTAATTTTAGTTTAAATGCATTAACATTAAGTCTACAGCAAAAGTTAATTTTAAAAACCATCCAGTGTTCAATAATAGTGGTTGCAGGTGGTTGTCATTCAGAAAACTTTCAATCTCAGCCCTAAGCTCAAAAAAAAAATTTTTTTAACTTAGAAAAACTTCGCCACTGCCAAGCTATTGAACTGCTGTTGGTTGGGCAAGTCAGAATCTTCAGCTTCTGTATCTGACAAAAATTCATGTGACAGTGGTTTAGTCCATGAATAAATGAAGTGTTGACACTAATGGTTGAAATACACAAGATAGACTCAAATATTTTCCTGCAAAATACCTGCAGTTTAATAATACAATGAATAACCAGAGAATTTAAACAACTCACGTTCTCACAAGCTTTGTAAACTAAGCTTTGTTCTGCCCCATACATATACTCAGCCTAGCAGAGTCTACTTCAGGTTGTACTGAATTAGTATTTTCTTGACTTCTTTGAAAATATTCTCATCTGGGGCACCTGGGTGGCTCAGTCATTGGGGAGTTGGCTTCTCCCGCTACTCATGAGCTCTCTCTTTCTTTCTCTTTCTCTCTCCCTCTCAAATAAATAAATAAATAAATAAGGGTTATGGTTAGAAGATTTTACTTATTTATTTGAGAGGGGGAGAGAAAGAGAGAGAGCATGAGCGGAAGGAAGTGCAGAAGGAGAGGGAGAAGCAGACTCCCCACTGAGCAGGGAGCAGGGAGCCAGACATGGGACTCGATCCCACGACCCTGAGATCATAACCTGAGCCAAAGACAGACTCTTAACGGACTGAGCCACCCAGGAGCCCCAAATAAATACAATCTTTTTAAAAGAAGAAAGAAAGAAGGAAAGAAAGAAAGAAAGAAAGAAAGAAAGAAAGAAAGAGAAAGAAAGAAAGAGAAAGAAAATATTCTCATCTGAGTTATTCCACACAAGCCAATTCTTCCATCACTTTGAACTCAGCATTGGCTCTTTGAGTAAAGTACAACTGAGTAGTATCGGTAACATCCGTCACCTCATTGAGAGCCGGGGAAAATCACTTGAAATCATTTTCCCTGGTTTTTTTTTTTTTGTTTTGTTTTAAGATTTATTTATTTGTTTGAGAAAGGGGGGACGGGCAGAGAGAAACTTAAGCATACTCTGTGCCGAGAACAGAGCCAGACACGGTGCTCAACCTCACAACCCTGAGATCAGGGCCTGAGCTGAAACCTTGTCAGTCGCTCAACCAACTGCGTCACCCAGGTGTCCCTGCCCTGTTCTTTTTTTAATGACTGTTCTTTTTTTAATGACTGTTGGTGTTGCTTCCAAAGTCCTCAACTCTTTGAGCCACTATTCTTGCCGAAAGGCATTAAAATAGTCTTTGAAAAGTTTATTCTCCCTGGACACATTTCTTTGGCTTCTGCAATCAAACACGATTTAATTAACTCATCATCAGTAAATGGCTTTCCTTGCTTGGCTAACAAATGAGCCACTCAGAAAATTACTGTGGCTGCAGCCTCATTTTCATTTTTTTATTTTTGTGAAGAATTTTGCTATGATAAGATATTCCATTTTAAACTTTCTAGTTTTTCTAACCACTGCTTTTCTGGGAATCAGGAACATTGCAACGAGCACTTACTTTGGTAATGTTGTTGCATACTGTATTCTTTTAGCAACACTACAGTGCCATTGTGTAATAAACACAGTGCTTTGACATCGAATGTGATAAACAGGTAATCTACATTTCACTGTGCCTTAAAAGCATGACATTCAACCCCCCCCTTTTTTTGACATGATAGTTATGCACGTGCAATAAAACAAACAAACAAACAAACACGGAAATGCCATAATCTGGTGATACACGTGGCATTCAAAATGCTGTCGAGTTATAACCACATCACTGCGATGTATGGTACACCCACCAACAATGTGTAGTGGTGACGGCACCACATACAGTCTCTGTCACAGCTCCTCAACTCGGCTCCCAGAGCACAGAAACAGGCACAGACAACCCATGATGGAAATAGCATGGCTGTGTCCTGGTGAAACTTTATGGACGTTGAAAATCTAAGTTTCATATTATCCTCACATGTCCTGAAATATGAAATACTCTTCTTTTGATTTTTGCAACCATTTAAAAATACAGAAAAATCACTTTGGGCTTGCAGGCCCTAGGAGAAAAGATAGTGGGCTGGATTTGGGTGTAGTTTGCTGGTGGATATGGCCAGTTTGATTGAATTCCTGTACCCGACGTCGAAACCATGTGTATTGGTTTTCTGTTGCTGCTGTAACATGCTACCACAGACTTAGTGGCTTAAGGAAACACAAATGTATTATCTTACAGTTCTGGAGATCAGAAGTCCAGAATCACTCTCACTGCTTTAAAGTCAAGATGTCAGCAGGGCTGGTTGCTCCTAGAAACTCCAGGGGAAGACCCATTTTTGCCTCATGTGGTGTCTAGAAGCTACCAGCATCCCTTGGCTCCTTGGCTGGTGGTTGTATCGCTCGAATAGCTGCTTCCATGGTCATGTGACCTTCTTTCTGACTCCAGACTTTCTTCCCTCTTATAAGGACTCCTGTGATTACATCAGGCCCCCTGGTTTTATCCTGGATAATCTCCCCATCTCAAGATTCTTAATTTAATTACATCTGCAAAGTCCCTTTCACCATATAAGGTAACATATCTACAAGTTCCAGAGATGAGGATGAGAAGATCCTGGGGAAGGGGTGCATTAGCCTACCACGCCACGCCTTTGTTTGTGATTCTGCAACGTAGCAGGTAGTGAAAGTCTATGTTCATGGCCCTCATGTCCCCATTTCTCTAAACTTCTCTCTCCCTCTCTTTCTCTCCTTGTGTGCTAGGGTCTATCGATGAGCAGCTTACTACTGTTACTGCCGAGAATACACATTGTGACAACTGTTGTTTCCTATAAGCAATTCTCTTGACTTGGCTTCTGAGGCTATTGGAGTTGAGAAAGACCTCGTGATTTTATATTCTGTAGTTTCTTGGTGGCCATTTGTACTCAATGTTAGTGACAGAAGCGGGAACTATAGGAAAATAAAATTCCTTGCCTTCTCTGGCTAACAGAAATACAAACTCACAGCCTCCTAAGGCAGGAAATGATAGTTTATTCAGTCTCTCTCTCTCCGACCCAAAATAGTTCAGGAAAATCACAATCCAGTCTGCATTTCGAAAGCCTCATGAATGAAATCCCACAATTTCCCTAGTTATATATTCCCGTACCTTGCGGTCCTCCCTTTTAGGAAAATTCTCAAGTCCTTGCCTGGGGATGGTTTGGAACTTTTTACCTTCCCGGCAGCTGCATCTCTAACACACTTTTCTTTCCGCTGAAAAGGGCTTCTATTCTGGACCCCCTGCTTTTGGGGAGGGGAGTGGTGCTTGGCTGTGAAGAGGGTATTTCTTCAAGATGTTAAGGTGAAAAGGGGATGGAAGGAACGCTTGGCCAGCTATGCTATAGTTAACATGTTCTAGCCTGAGCCTCGTCTATGCTAGAGAACCATCTTCCGTATTGCTGCTTGCTATGACAACGCTGCTTCCGGGGAGGAATGTGGGGGCACAGTATTTCTGCAGCGTGATTCCACCATGCAGTCAGGGCATGCTCTCCCCATCCCCTGCTGCCACAGGGCTTCCAAACTGCTGTGGTTCATGTCCCCGAGGTTTCTTTTTTTTCTTTTTTTTTTTTTTTTAAGATTTTATTTATTTATTTGACAGAGATAGAGACAGCCAGTGAGAGAGGGAACACAAGCAGGGGGAGTGGGAGAGGAAGAAGCAGGCTCATAGCGGAGGAGCCCGATGTGGGGCTCGATCCCACAACGCCAGGATCACACCCTGAGCCGAAGGCAGACGCTTAACCGCTGTGCCACCCAGGCGCCCCAATCCCCGAGGTTTCTTGATCAGACGGTCAGAGAGCTACTCGCAAGCTAAGGCGAATGAAGTTCAGAAAATCAACAAGCCCACAGCAAACTCAGATACATCTCTGGCCTTCAGTGAGTTTCAGACGTTTCTATCCAATGGCAGGAGCTTCCCCTCCCAGCCCCTTCCCTGCTTTCCAGTGCGGTATAGGCAGCTTCTCAGCACCTATGCGAGCTAGACCTGGAAAACCTATAAAAGCTGCCTGTCAAGGGGAGCCTGGGTGACTCAGTTGGTTAAGCGACTGCCTTTGGCTCAGGTCATGATCCTGGAGTCCCAGGATCGAGTCCCAGTTTGGCCTCCCTGCTCAGTGGGGAGTCTGCTTCTCCCTCTGAATCTCTCTCTTAAATAAATAAATAAATAAAATCTTTTAAAAAAGCCGCCTATCAAGCCTAAAACCCTCATCCTTGCGTTTGAGGGCATCTAACCAACTTCTCCCGCCAGTCTGCCCAGTATCCCCAGAACATGCTTGAGCTCCACGTGCTCCTTCCTTTCCTGCTGGTGCGCTCAGAGAAACTGCTTGACTTCTCTCCCAGGAAGTCGCTCCCTGCTGTCACTTCTGTTTGAAACAAAACTGAAACAAACCCATTCCAGGAAGCTCATTCTAACCCCCAGCAGACTGAGGGTTTCCCCCGCTGTGCGGCCGGCCCTCTGCCTGTGTAGACTCACACACTTCTGCTCTGGCAGAAAGAATTCGAAAACCCCTGGCCGCAGATGGACACACACCTTTCTCCCAGTTATTCAGTCAAACGCTGGTCTACGTTCTGCTGTGAGGGAATTTTGCGGATGTGATTAAGGTCCCAGATCAGATAATATTAGGAGATGGGGGGGGGGTTACCCAGGGTGGGCCTGACCTAATTAGATAAGCCCTTAAAGTGAACTGGGCTGTTCCTGAAGAAAGAGTCCAAGTGTGAGGGGGATTTCATGAGAGAGAAGTTCTCTGATGCTGGCTTGAAAATGGAGCAGGCCACATGGCAAGGAATGTAGGTGACCTCTAGGAGCTGAGAATGGTCCCCGGCTGGTAGCCAGTGAGCAAATGGGGGCCTCAGTCCTTACAACTGCAAGAAACTGAACTTGGCCTACAGCTTGTGGTAATTTGTTAAGGAGCAATTGAAAACAAATGCACTTGCTTTTGTAGATTACATAAGTGTGTATTAGCAGACTGCCAGTCACCAGATGAGAGGGAAAGGAGATTTTAAACTCATTTTTGTACCCCCCGCCCACCACAGTCAATGTGATGCTATTAGGGAGACCTGCTTTAACTCCTGGTATGTTGGAATCAATGCGAGATAGAAATCCTTTCCCACGAAAGTTCCTGTTAAGCAGCAGCTAGAATCACGGCCATTGTCGAGTGTCTCCGGCCTCCCACCTTAGAAACAAATTTCTGCGCGACTGATATCTTACAGACATCTTTGCTCAGATGCCTCACCAGTCCCATGCACTCAGTAAGTTCCCAAACTTCCTGTCCCCAAACGGCCCCCTCCCCACTCTGAACCCGAGTCCTGTCCATGGCACCTTCAAAGCCCCAGTCTTAGAACTCCAGCCATTGTCGACTCCTTCCTCTCTCTTGCCTCCAAGTTCAATCTGTTGCCGAGTTCTCTCCCTTCATGCCATCCTCTCCATTTTGGTTGTCACTGCCTGGTTCAGTATTTCTCACCTGGTCTATTTCAAGGGTCTCCTGGCTGCCCTCCGGGGACCCATCTGTGACAAGCACGGCTCTAATTACGTGCAGGCTCCTTGCAAGGACACTGTTAGCTTGACATTCAAAACTCTGCGTGACTCAACCCAACCTTACCTTTCTCACATTTTCAGAAATTCTTAAAATGAGTGTTTTGCCTACCTTCTAAGTTATTTGGGGATGACCTTTACAAATTATCCTTTAAAACTGTTATTGCTTTTGCAGGTCCACATACTAACTGTGACTCTTCTCTGCAACCTGCAGCTTTTTCGCGTGCATCTTACCGTTACTTTTACTTCAGACTCTCTGCCCTTCCAATTCTCCGCAGTCGGATATTCTCATACCTTGGACTCTTCTGAATATATAGTTGCCGCTTGGCTTGTTGAACTGCCAAGGGGAAATGTGGTTCCAGAGCCAAATTGTGAGTGCCCAGAGCAAAAACCTCATTGTGCTTTCCTTAAGCTCTCATTCCCTCCCCCAGGACACACACCACCATTTTATCCTGCTTGGGGGTGATCACTGGCCTAAACATTGCGACCCGAATCCCGCACGTTCATCTCATAGACGAGGGACCCACAGCTCCCTGTTATAGCCGAGGCCGATTTATTCTTTGGATTTTCGGTGATTTGAACCCGTCACACGCCCTCCTCCCCAGCCTCCCGGGTCCCTAGAGTTCCCGCTTTCTGAGAACCAGATTTGCCTCCACCCACTCTCTCCTCCCTTCTACTTAGGGACTTCCACCTTTCTTCTCTCCCCCCGCCCCCAGCCACAGTGCGCACCGTCATAAGTGATCTGATCTCCAAAAAAAAAAAAAAAATAGAGAAAGAAAAGAGAAAAAAGCTTCCCAGGGCTCGTCCTAGCCTGGGCAGGTGGAGACGGACCCCGTTCCAGCGCTCCTTCCCAGTGAATTACAGGCTCCCGCTCGGCCGGGCAGCTGGCCTCTCCCTCGCGCGCAAGCCCGGCGCTCCCCGCCTCCCGCTGGGGTTTAATGACCTAAGCAACTTTCCTTGCCACCCCCCCGCCCTGTCTTGGTACGGCCTGTCCGGCGTTCCGGCGTTCCACACCCCCCCTCTCCTTCCAGGTTGGTTCAGCCCCCGTCTACTCCGGGGTGGTGCTTAGCCGGCGCCAGACCGACCCTCGACTTCGGAGGGGCAGTGCCGTTCCTCTGGGCGCCTCCTCCGCGGCCGCTTCGGCTCCTTCAGCCTCCTCGGCCTCCTCAGGCTCCGCCGGGACCCGAGACCTCGGTGTATGCCCCACCCCTGACCCCGCTAGAGATATGTCCACCCCGGCTCGGCGGCGCCTCATGCGGGACTTCAAGAGGTAAAGCGACGGCGGCGCCGAGGCCGGGGGCTGCCAGGCGGGGCGCAGGGCGGGTCCCGAGGCGGGCCGGGCGCGGGGAGGGCCGGGGGGGGCGGCCCGGAGCGGACGCGAGTGCCGGACTGCGGAGCCCCTGTCCGTTTCCCTGAAGGTTGCAGGAGGACCCTCCAGCCGGAGTCAGCGGGGCTCCGTCCGAGAACAACATAATGGTTTGGAACGCGGTCATTTTTGGGTGAGTCTGCGTTCCGGGAGGTGGCGGGAGGTGGGGGACTCGAGCCGGCCCAGCCTGCCGTCGGGGACCGGCCCCTGGCGAGGACGGAGAGGGAGAGGGGGAATGTTTGGGTCCGGCCGGGCCTAGGCGCCTCCCCGGAGCCTGTGCCTCGATTAGCTCAGTTCCCGCTGCCAGGGGAACCGTTTGGGGTTCTAAGGGGGGCGGAGCGGGGAGTGGTGGCGGTTAGGCGCGGCGGCCTGCGCCGGGTTGCTGAGCCCGAAACATCTCTTGGTAGTGGCTTTCTGACCCAGGAAGGGGTGGTTTACCAGAGGTAGGGTGGGCGGAGCTGGGAATAGCCGAGTCTTAGGGTGAACCTCTTAAGGGAGCAGGGAGCCCCCGAAGCGGGAACTGACTGTTTTTCTCTGTGTTGCAGGCCTGAAGGGACCCCGTTTGAGGATGGTAAGAGAGTTTCTTTACCCACCTTTCAGCAGCCTGACCATCTGGGGGAGAGGGTTCCCAGTCATCCTGGAAGTGCCTCCTACTTAAGAACCCGCTTCTCCCTAGCCTCTGCCTGCCAAAGGCTTGAGTGGACTCCCGTATGTGGCAAGTTGTTCTGGCCATTGTCCACTTGACTAGACCTGCACCTTCTTGCTTGCTTCTTTAAAAAAAAAAAAAAAAGATCCGGGTAAGGCAATCACTTTTTAGAAGGAGCATCATAGACAGCATTGGTGTTGAGGATTTTTGAGGTTGGGCTGTGAGCCTGCTAAATTCAGCACCCTATCAAGATACTGACTTAGTATCAGCCCAGCCACTTGCTGATAGACTCAGAGACCCCAGAGACCGCCTAGTTCAGAATTCTGCCACCAGGGCAGGGGCTGTGTTCAGCAGGTGCTTAATATGTGTGTTGGATGTTGGATGGGTGCGAGAGTCCCTTGCGCAGGACGATCTGGTTTCTACAATCTGGTGTTGAATGCCTGTCAGCCTCACTGCTCTAAGGGGGTCTTTAATGGTACCTTTAATGGCCAGTTTGAATATAACAGCGTTTCTTATTTTTAAGTAAGTTTTCAGTGTGTTTTTAGCAAGACTTGATGGTCACTGTTCTCAAAGCAGCTTCAGAATTGAGGGGAGCCTTAATGTACTCTCTTGACAAGTGTCCAGCCTTCTTAAAGGTACTATGTGTGTTGCAGTTACAGGATCTTTAATGGATTTAGGCTTGACTTTTAAAAACACGTTACTTGCTTTTTAAGTTGTTTTTTAAACTTTCTATTTTGAGATAATCAGAGATTCATGTGCAGTTGTAATTAATAATAATAATAACGCAGAGAGACCTTGTATACCTTTCACCCATTCCCCCACCCCTTTGGTAACATCTTGAATGACTGTACTACAACATCACAACCAGGAAATTGACATCAATCTAGTTTCATGTGCATTCAATTGCGTGCATGCGTGCGTAGTCGTTTTTGGAAAGCTTAATACATTTCCAACACAATTCAAAGCATTTGAACTACCGATTGACATCTTTAATATCTCAGGTATTTAAAAAAGAAAAGGACCTTTGTTATTTTCTTCAGTGACCATCTTCCGTTCCTCATTGAGCATTTGATACACACACACACACACACACACACACAAACACATATATATATACATACACAGCGCTCCGTTTGAAGGTGGGAACCCAACCACTTTTGCAGACAACTAAGCAGGTACTTACATGGCCGAGTCGGATTGCTTTCTGACGCTACCCGTCCGCAGGGTATGATGAAGGAGGGCGACTGCAACCAACTCTCTAATTTGTCTGAAATACTCCGATTTCCCTAGGAGACTGTGGACGGTCACCCGAATACTTTTACCTTCCTCCCTGTCTCCACCCCCTGGGTAAATGTCACCGCTCTTCAGTGCCGCCATAAAAAGAAATGACAGCAAGCGAGTGATTCTAAAGGCATATACTACTTTGGTGCAGTAAATCGTTTGAACTGATCCATAGCAAGAGCTGGCTCGACTTCATTTTCCTCCGCTAGGCTGGTGCTGGTTGTTGATGCCTCAGCACTGTGTGCAGATTAGCTGTGTGTTTGCTTCAGCTCTGGTAGGCTCTATTTTCATTGGCTTCTTCTTTTCCTCCCGACTTTACTCAGATGGCTTTATGCTGGACACAGCTTTATTAATAGTACATCACTTTGCTGGAGGACTGGCTACTTAAATATTTCAAGGGTGCTTCACTCGTTTTAAGTGGTATGAATTGAGAAGGTACTTAAGGAATCCATTATCTACCTGGATCTTCCCCGTTGACATCACCGGTTCTATTTCTGACGATGTGTATCTCAGTACCGGCGTTACTGAAAGGAACTACTCCAGCTAAATGGCAGTACACTTTTCTGATTCATTCTCTTGAGCAGTCTGCTATCCATGGATGCTTCCTCGGGTGTCTAGAACATGGGCTGTGGCTACAAAAATATATTTTGACCATTTTTTAATACCCTTTATTTACACTTAGGGAATTCACTAGAAAAGACTGATTTAGGGACAAGTGGCATCGTTGATCCTGCTGTTCCCAACATGTTATATAAATCAGCAACCCCAAAACTACTTTTGCTGTTTCCTTGTAAATCATTTGTGGTGGACATTTCTGGAACAGCCAGGCCCCAGTTAAAGAGATGAAGACTTAAGGAACTCTTGAAGGTATTTTGATTTAACTTCACACACTTAAAGCGAGAGGAAAATGTTCTCAAGAACTTACACTACCAGACAGAACACTGGGGGGCAATGCTTCCTCATCAAAATACCTTGGCATGTAATGCTAGTACAAAGACTGTGGAATAAAGTATTCCCCGTCACAGCAGCTAAAAATTGTTAGTACACACAGTAAGATACTAGTATTTGCTTTTTGTAAGAATTTGGTCGTAAGTCTTTTAAAAATTCATCACTTAAAATCCACTGAGGGTGTTCTTAACGTAAATACATCCTATGATGAAGAGTATTTGGGTATTATCTTAAAAATCACAATTTCCGGTCATCAAAAAAATTTTTTTTAGTTGCACGTACTTTGTTTTCTCCTCCAGGGTCACAAGCTGGTGGCCAAATGGCAGAAAACGCAGGTGTTTTCTTTGGCCGACACAGTATTTTCAAAAATTTGAATTTGTGAATGTCTTTTGCAGAACACACACTCGCTAGTCGAACCATATCACTCCTTATTGCCATACCCCTGCCACTGGACGCATAGAACTTTCCCAGTCCCCGTGTGTGGCTGGATGGATTGGTACTTTCCTTACAATGCTTTGGCCTCCTCAGAAGGATGAACAAAAGCAGTACAGTTGGTGTACAACGATGGTGAGGCTTAAGTGCTCTGTTATTTTAAAGCCTAACCTAAATATCCAGCGGATTAACTCTGGTCTCAACTGCATAATATTCTAGGATTTTAAATTTCCTTAGCATTTGTTTCGGGTCTCAGAAATTGCGTTGAGGGTTGTATTAAAAAGGTTCCAGTAGTACAATGTGGCTGAAAGTATGAACTCTCCCCTTCTAAATAAGTATTTGAAATAAGATTTGGGGTAAGCCCTAATTGATATTCAAGCAGACATAAGCACGTTGTTTCACTTCCCAAGATAGTAAAGGAGCTGTTCGAAAAGACTTGATTCACTTATCTGGTAGCTAGTGTTGAACTTCTGGGCGAGTACTAGGCAGAAAGTTCAAGTCAAGGGTTTCGAGAGCCACCAGCCTACATACTCAACTTGAATTCAGCTGTGAGCATTTGCTGTCGATCAGAAAGAGTCGTATTTCGTATTTAAATTCATTAATTGTATATTTCTTACGGATGGTCAAGTTGGGATGTGTGGTTTTTGCCTCCTTCGGTTGGGTCTAGGGATGTGAAACTTCAGGATTATTGTAGCTACCGTATTTCTGGAGCACTGACTTTGTGTCACTGTGCACATTTCCCTCATTTAACCCTCACAACAGTGTAATGTGGTGGCTGCTGTTACTAACCCCATTTGACAGACGAGGAACTTGAGGTTTAGTCGAGTCCAGTGGCTTCCGCAAGGTCTCACAGCTAGTAAGCAGCAAAGCAGGGAATGGAGTCTGGGTCCGACGGCAAGGCTTGTGCTCTTGCCACTGTGTTCTACCGTTTCCACTTAGGCCTGTCTTACGTGTTGCCTTGCCACTTTGGGATATCATATTGAATGATGGTCTTGATTTAAAGTGCCCGGGACTAGTACCTGTGTGCTATTAAATCCGCCCACTTTTAGAGCAATTCCGTGATGATAAATGTCTTACCTATAATTTAATCAGATTTCAGCATTGAGCCCAATGTGTTTATACTTGAGAAGCATAAGGAAGCTCAAAGTTTTGAACTCTCTGACACTCAACCCCACTTTTTCCTGCGTATTATAATACCAGCGGCACTGAAGAGGGAGAACCAATACTTCTTCCTCAAAAAATAGGAAGATTCACGACCAGGTGGTAATAAGGCGAAGTATGTTCTGATAGACTGTAGCGTGTTTGTTCATCCCAAAATATTTCACTCTTGGCCCTGAGTTATACAGTATCTTCAGATCTGGCTTTCACGCAGTTCAGGGAGTAACAGTAGTTTGGGGACTGTGTCTTTATATGTTGCCGTTTAAATTATTCTGCAACTTGAACATAGGTTCATCGTACTAAGGGCAACTGTGTTAGCAAATGCTTTCCTGCGCGTTTGCCCGTAGGAAACAAACTTCGGTGTTGATATGTAAGCGATCCAGCAATAGAATGCGGTCCCTTTTGCTTAAGTGGCGATAAACCTGTTGATGGAAGGAGGAGATTGCCAGCTCTGAAGGAACCAGTAACAAAGTATCCTCGACCTCAAGTGTGGGCTATAGCATTAGAATAGATATATTAAATGGACCAGAGTAATGCAGTGGGACGTCCATTACCTTAGGCCGGACAGTGATTCCCTAAGTTTATCTGAAGAGATTTCAGTCAGGAAAAAACAATTGCCCGATTGTTTTCTTGGATTTATTAAACCCAATTAAAAAAAATATTTTGAAGGAAACAGTCTCCCCAAATCAGAACGTCCTACAGTCCTCGAATGAGATCCAGTTTGTTCATTCCTTATAAATAAGTCTATAACCTAGTATACGTCAGGGCCTCCTGCTACCTGAGTTGACACGTATTCAGGGAAAGTAAATTCATTTCAGTAGTAGCCTAAACAAACATCATTAGAAAGATAAATTTGCTGGAGACACGAATGCAATCTAATGTGATTTTTAAATTATTTCTGCCATTAATTCCCTCCATTAGTGTGAATAATTGAGTTGATTTTATAGTGAAGTGCCTTGTGAGTCATACTTAAGGATTTTTGAGAGAGACTATAAAGTTTTTTCTGGCTTACATTCAATTATGTTTTCATTATAGAGTCGCTATTCTATGAAAAGGAGCCAGTGAACACTTTGATACTTATTCCCTTCCATTTTTAAAGATAATTTGGTTATCGATTTGTATTTCTAGCATTGATTTTGGAACCTTTGTACTCTCGTTCTCTCTAGCCCACGTCAGAATCACTGGAGACTTTAAGGTGGCGGCTGGTTAAAACAGGCCTCTGAGGTCTCTCAGTCTTCTGAGGCATGAGTGCCAAATTTTGGCTCTAGTTTCTTGTCATTTTAAGGATATCTTCAAAGTGGACAGTGGCTCAAGTTATCCTGCACGCAGTACTTTTGAGTTTAAGACAACTGTATTTAAGTTCAGGCGGGAATGACGGCAAAGCAAAAGAACAAATCCCCTTCGGAAGCGGCGGTTCTTATCATATCTGTTAATTTTTAGAGCCGTTCCTGGAGCTCTTACCTTACCTTGTGTCTACCTGGTCTTTCTTTCCTCTCTACCCTGTATCTTTGCATTATTTCGTTTAGTACTGGGAAAAAAATGTCATGTAGCATTAAAAAGAAAGTACTGCTGAACAAAGTGATAAATCTGTTTCTTAAACCTTTCTTTTCTAACTCCAGGAACATTTAAGCTTACAATAGAATTCACTGAAGAATATCCAAATAAACCACCTACGGTTAGATTTGTCTCTAAGATGTTTCATCCAAATGGCAAGTATCACTTTAAAGCAATATTTTAAACCACACTGTTAATTATGGGAGGTGTTCCACGTTGCCTGGGTATTTGTCCGTAGTACCTGAGTATTGGTCAGGCATCTTGCCGTTCCCTGAAAACAGCTCGTTCGCGATGGTCCCCTTGCCGTCGTGATCTCTAGTCCTAGACCACAAGCGGTGAAGGTCCTCTGCCTCGGCCGGGAGTCTGCAGGCCGCCTGGTTTGGATGATCGTCAGCATTCACCTACTGCACAAAAATAAGGACGCTCTCGACGTTTCCTTTTAATGTCGGATTGGGGTAGTCTTGTGTTGTGACTATGTTCACAATTTGGAACTATTTCGAACAATAGTGTTCAACCCCAGGTGCAGATCACAATTACCGTGGGACACTGTAAAAATAGAGAGGCCTTGGCCCCACTCCAGACCTCCTGAGTGTGAGATTGTGTGGCTGAAGGCTACAGTGTATTGGAAAAGCAGCGCGGGTGATTCTAACTTACATTCTGCTTTTTTGGCTAGTAGTAAGCCTAGAACAGCTTGCTTTTTTATTCGGGTTAATAAAGTATTTTCCGGCATATCAGGCATTTTTTTATCTTCATGCCGAAATGAGACCTTGTGAACGCCGAGCTCTCTTTTGTTATTTCAGATAGGAGACAGAGTTTGCAAATTTAGTGGAATACATTCCCCACGTGTCTGGATGGCTAGGGACCCTGGTGGAAGACGTGTACGATTTCCTGGTTAATAGGGCAGTCTTTTCAGAAGAAAGAGCCCTGAGTATCTTCTAGTTTTATACCAATTATATTTGACAGTCTTTGATTATTTCGCTAGCGATGATTAGGAGTCTTCTTAGGAAGGTAACTGAGAAGCAGTTTAGCAATCTTTTTAAACCTCACAAGCCAAGTATGCTTGACTCTGTTTGTCTTGACTGTGATGTTAAACATCTTACTGGTTTTATTGCACGTAACGTACCTGCTTCTGTGCTCTTAGTCTATGCAGATGGTAGTATATGTCTGGACATACTTCAGAACCGCTGGAGTCCAACCTATGATGTGTCTTCCATTCTAACATCCATACAGGTGAATTTTCCTTCATGTGACCAACTATGGCCTTTGATACGTTTCCGTTAGCACTTGAATTGTTTCTGAAAGTCCTAACTTAAGGTAAAGGGCAGGTCATTAAGACCCAAGCTCCCAGAAAACATGCGTTTGCCTGGCTACTAGCAGATCGATGTTACTCTAGGTTAGTATGCCAAGAGAGCAACTTTTGTTTTACTGAGGACCATTCGGTTGAGTGTTTTGAATATATGTGTATATGTATATTTTACATTGAGGAACTGACCTTTTACAAATTGTCTCTGTAGTCCCTATTGGATGAACCCAATCCCAATAGTCCAGCAAACAGCCAGGCTGCTCAGCTGTACCAGGAGAACAAGCGGGAATATGAAAAACGTGTCTCTGCGATAGTAGAACAGAGCTGGCGTGACTGTTGACCCGGGGGCAGCAAAAGAAGCAGCCGGTCATAAGGAAAATATATATTGATGTGTTTGTCACCTTCCTGTTCCTCAGTGTCATTACATTACTTTATTAAAAGCAAAATAGCTGTCGTGCTGTTTCCATCTTCCCTTGCCGAGCTTTTCCGACCCCTTCTCCCCTCTCCTCGAACATCAGAAAACACCCTCTACGAGATCAAATGTACTGTACCTGGGTTACGTGCGAAAATTACTAATGCTTCGTTCCTTTTCTGTTGTGTCTCATCTCCAGTTTTAGGGCAGTATTGTGTCACTGTACTTTACACTAAGCTTTGAAAGTGAATCGTTATACAAGTGGTGCTTATGCATAGCTTGATGACCAGGATGTTATTTTTAACAAAAGGATCGCTAAAGTGTTTCATCCTGGCTGGTCCTTCACTTGTGTTGGATTTAGAAGTGAACGTTTGGAATATGGCCTATGGAAAACGGGGACAGACCCATATAAACACCCATTCTGAAAGAGCACTGGAGGCTACAAATGCTATTATACTAAGATCTAACCAATGTGAATTACAAGACAGTTTCTACTGGTACAAGGAAAAAGTTAAAGGACCCAGCCAAAGGAACGCAGCAGTAATCGTAACTGACACATCCTCTCCTTGCAAGATACTCACTGGGCTCACCCGTGCTAAGTTTCAGAATACTGAAGTCTTCTGGGTTTCGGCTTTTTAAAGAGGTGTGGGAGCAGAGGAATGGAAACAATCATTAGTTTTTAAGCTAGGGAAGGTGGGAGTTCCTTTCATCTTTTCAAGGGAGCAGTGCCACCCTAGATAAACTGCAATCCCCCATCGTTTCTTAAGAGTTTTCATTCACCCAAGGAGGGGACCGTATCCGTGGCAAACTATTTTCCACTCAAACCCCGAGTTAATGCTGCATGCTTTAGTTTCGTCTTCCCTTTCAGTGTTAGAAGAACCTCGAAGTCACGTTTGTGATTTGTCTCTGGCTATTTATACTTTAGACAGACAGTCCCTTTAAGTAGCAGTGTGGGACAAGCTCGCACATGTTTTGTCTAATGTTCCATCGTCACCTTTTGTGCATTTGTCACTCTTCGAAATCTAACTTTGCACAAGTAACCCATGTAAAAACAATGTACATTTTTCAAAACTTGTAAATAAAAATAACCTTAAAATTTTGTAGTCAAGGTATAATTATATTTTAGCTCACTATGAACTTTTAGTGTTGACTTATTGGAATCTCACATCTACTCACTTTCCCCCTTGAAGCAAACATGGTTAAAGAGAAGTACACGCGCTGGGAGAGGAAAAAGAGGAGTAGATACTGCTGGAGAGGACCTCCTTTCTTGTCACAAGTGTTAATGCTTTGCCTTTTTTTAACGTTTTAACAAGAATGTAAAACTGTTAAATAAAACAAAGTTCCTTCAGCACATAGTATGGTCAATCAAGCGAATGAAATGGCTTTGGGAAGGGGGGTGATAAGCACACCTGGCTATTTACTGGTGCCCCCAGAGACCAAGACCGCCCTTGTTGATCCTGACAGTCCACCCCTTGAAGAAGCCCTAGCTTAAAAACAAACAGCACCAAACTGTTATAAAACGGTATTTTAACTCCCGAGTGAAGTTTGAGAATACAGGTACCCTCAATCTTAAACAAAACTGCTTTCTTCTGGGGAGCAACCGGTCTCATTTTAAAGAGCCAAGAACAGTGACTTTGTAGAAACTCTCGCCTCTCGTCTGGGGTAGGGTCTAAATGAAATTAAGTTTTTATATGGGGTGCCTGGGGAGCTCAGGTCATGATCTCGGGGTCCCTGGGATCGAGCCCCCAGATCGGGCTGTCTGCTCGGTGGGGAGCCGGCTTCTCCTTCGCCCTCTCAAATCTTAAAGATAAAAATGAAACGAAGTCTTTATGGTGTACGTACTCCACTCATCCTCTAAGACATGGCGCTTGAAGGAACCTCAATGTGGCAGAGTTCATTCAACGCATTGATTGGTTGGTTCCACCTAGAAGCATCATCCCGAGATGTGCTTAATATTTTCCCTCAAGTCCATTTCTGCTTCCAAGTAGAACCACATTAAATTGGTCTTTATGTGGTAGATTAGTTTTACATGAACTTCTTCATCCTACTGTGGCTGGGTACCTTAAATAGTGACACTGTTAGTCACACTTTAAAAAATTAAGGTGAGATTGGTAACAAGTGCAGATTTAATTTTTTCTTTTTATACACCGCCTGAGAAACACCATTCCATCTTTTTCATGGTTTCAAGGTTTCTTTAAAACCTTACAACAAAGTCAACAAGCTGATCTCTAAAAGCATCATATCCACAGTCAAGGCACTACAAAATCCATTCATTCAAACATTTAATGTTAATTTGCCTTTTTTTCTTTACAATGTTTTTTACAAATGCCACAGGCTGCCTGCAGATAATTAGATCGATAAAGTTAAAACAGATTTGTGAGGTCCCCTTACAAACGGCAGTCTGATTTGAACTGGAGTCTTCAATTCTGCACCTGCTGATACGGGGAAGGGGACATGGGGGAGAACCATAAGAATTGTAACCAAGTTATAATTAAGAGTCCTTTAGTTAGGACTCCTCTCCAGCTTCAGGGTACTCACAGCAAAGTGAATGCACTATATCCTACTAAAAAAAAAAAGTATCCCAACAGAATGCATGAAATTCCCATTCATTTGGCCATGAAAGGAGAGGGAAAAAATCTAAAAAGTAGATCTGTGAGACTCGAGGCTACATATGTAACTGAAAGAGTTACTTCGGGGTGCCTGGGTGGCTTAGCGGTTGGGCGTCTGCCTTCGGCTCAGGGCGTGATCCCGGAGTCCTGGGATCGAGCCCCACATCAGGCTCCTCCGCTAGGAGCCTGCTTCTTCCTCTCCCATTCCCCCTGCTTGTGTTCCCTCTCTCGCTGGCTGTCTCTATCTCTGCCAAATAAATAAATAAAATCTTTTAAAAAAAAAAAAGAGTTACTTCCGCAGTGTAACTTTTTAAAGTAATTCAAATAAAACTTGAAGTGGCTCATTTATCTGTGGTTTTATAGCAAAGTTACTGAGTTACAAATGACTGCTCTTTAGAAGAAAAGGAAAATACAGGAGCCAACAGAATGGGGACAAATAGAACAGCGAGGTTGTCAGCAGCTCATTCTCAACATATTTTATTGTCAAGCAGAGTTAAGTGACTTCACTCTAATTCCACATCGATACCAAAGCCGATCTAAGAAGTCAGGAAATCTGGACCCTCAAAACCAGAACCAAATATATAGTTGGCCCAATTATTTGGGAGCCTTAATTAACTGTGACTACGTTAATATTCTGTTCTGTTAAACTTAGCTAAGAAAACCAGATTTATGTGTTAACATGTCCCTACTCCCCACCTCCCTCCCCCTGCCCTGTCATTTTGGGGAGATAAAAGAAATGTAAAGAGAGAAATGAGTTTTCACCCCGCCTTGATCCACAAAGCCACTTGTACTCCAGAGAACTGAAGGCTGCCTTTTCTGACTTGCTAAATGAACCACAGCTTCTCAAGGCTGGCATGAGCCCTGTAGGTCTTTTTTAAAAAAATCCTATAAAATCTATAAACATCCTAGCTTATGTTCCCTTTGCCATTGTTAAAACATTAAGTGCCAAAATAAAATGCACACCTCATTTCTCTTCCTACCAACAATAGGAAAGGCCACACACTGTAGGAAGAAAGGCAGTTAGTGAAAAGCAAATATCACACAGTTAATCACTGCGGGTGACTAAAACTTACAGATCCAGGTATAAAAGCCAATCCCTTTATGCTTTTAAAATACTGATTTAATGACAACGGACAGCTTCTTGATGCAAAATATAGAAGAGAGGGGAAAGGGAATTACTGATTATCGTGGGCCAATGACGTGTCAAGCATGGTGCTGAATGTTTGCAGACACTCTCGACAACCTAATTGTTCTATCATTTCACTGGCGTGTTTAACAATCGATATTACTATTCGTCTCAGAATATTGATACTTGATTTATCGGAGCTCCAAAACCGAAGTGATGTCAAAGCGCACGGCCGCAGACGGGGCTGCAGCACGCTGGCCCCCGGGACACAACCTGGCGGGTGACCGACCGGCTGCTCGCACCNCCTTGCGTTCACCTCCGTGTGCTCCGGTGGTGAGACCTCTCGGGCAAACACCACCTCCCCTCCTCAAATAAGCCGAAGTGTCGCTACCGGGCCGCTGCCCAGAAATAAGCACACTGCCGTTCTGACCAACGTCAGCTCCTTTTTATTCAGGAAGCATACACTAATTCTTTTTTATACATTTTTTTTACATTCCAGAAATAAGCGAAAATAGCAGTTTTAAATATGTTACAAAGTTGGCTTTGGGGGCTTCATAAGCTTTTTGAGAGAGGGACCAGCCAACTGACCTTTTCCTCAAAGCACCAATGTGTCTTCAGTCTCTTACCGAGCTGTGCCCCAGCTGTGGCCGCCCTGGATGTGCTGTACCCCAAAGCGCGTGAAAGCTCTACCGGAGAGTCGCTGTGAGTCTCTCTGCAAGGCACCAAGAACAAGCAGCTCCAGCTCCCTTTCTTCACATCGAATCAAAGTTTTTGAAACTTTTCAACTGCTCTCTCAAGTAGTGCTCTCTCAGCATGAAGACTAGAATTTGTTAAAACTCATATATATATATCACAAGAGAACAGTAAATCACTTCCAATATTCTGGGAACCACATGGTAGAAGTTATAAATAAATGAACGCTAAAATCACTTTAAGAAAGTTTTACATCATTTAGTCGGTAAGGACATTTACACGTACAGCACAATTTACTGTTAAACATTCTTCAACTGGCTTCACACAAAGATGAAAATAGTAATACAAAATGATCTGACATTTTCAGGAAGTCCGAAATTAAGACTGTAGTTTTATCATAATCAATATCAGCTTTACATATTGTTGCAGATTGCTGTGCTATGCCCCTTAAAATGGGAATTTCTTCTCGGGGTGAAATTCCATTTGGATAGGTGTTCTTGCTTTGTACAAACTACTAAAATCGGAGGGCACAGCAATACCAAGACACAACAGTAACTGCACGACATCATCTGCTGGATTTAAGCTAATACAAGTGGACAGAATTCTTCAGGTTCCAATATCCAATATCTAATAAAGTACTATATGAAATGAACAAGGTGAAACATCTTAAGAATGAATATACTCTGCAACCAGGACATGTGGCATTTCTTTAATTCACAAATCTGCCTCATTGGGCATTTACAAAATAAATGAGTTAAGAGCTCAGTTTGCTTGAGGCATCACAAGCTCGTAATGCCCCACTTGGCCTTCCTGCTTGAGCTGATCTAGGAGGTCTTCCTTCCGTCTCTTTCTACCGACCACCAAGTACCTATCGTGGCCTACCCCATGGGACTTACTCTTAAGACCGTACTTCTGGGCAATCTGGTGTATTTGCTTCCGCTCGTCGTTAGTCAGCTCCGTGGAGAAAGTCAAATCCGTGTGGCTCTCCGAGCGGGCGTAGTTTCTAATGATCTGTTCGATATCTCTCTTGGCGATTTTGTTCACCCTCTCTACGTCCAGCCCGAGCCCTTCTCGCTTATGCTGCTCTTTGACAGAGATCGGCTCCCGAATGCCCTCGCCAGATTTACCTAAACCACCACCCGTCCAGCCCATCTTTCTCAGCAGCTGGTTTCCTATGTTATCTTCTTTGATTTGTTGTTTGTACGCCTCCTCTGCTGAGCGGCCCTGAATCTCATTCCTGGAAATCACATCTTCGATAGCTCCTTTCTTCAAATTGTTAATGACGGTCGGCTGGGTCTTTTTGAGGGTTTTTACAGCTTCCCCAGCAGCTTCGTACTTGACCGTTTTCTTCACCCCGACCGCTTCTGCGATCACTTCGCTCTCCAGGATCACCTTGCATTTCCATCGGAGGCCTGTCATTCTTTCGTAGACGTATTCGACCGTCATGCGGTTAAACTGAGCTGTGTCGTTCAGGGTGCACACCGGATTGGAAGAATTCTCGTAAACTACAAGATCCTTTATATCTTTCTTCTTTCCAGATCCCCTGGGTGAAGAGCCTGTCTGGCACTGTGAACTTTTGACCGAGGGGTAAGTGGGCTGTGTTTTTTGAAGGATTTTCAAAGCCTCATCGGCAGCTGCGTGTTTACTGGTTTTTTTGGTTCCATAACCTTCAGCTAAGCAGTGATCTTGCAGAAACACTCGGCAACGCCACGTGCGATTCGGCATCATCTCGTATTTGTATTCGACTGACATTTTGTTGTATGAGGCAGAATTGTTGAGGATGCCGATCGCATCGTTTGCATTCTCTGTAAGGACAAAATTGGTCCAGTGTTTGGCGGAAGCATTAAAAATCGGCTGCCCGGAAGCATCTTTAGCCAGCACCACCAGCTCTTCCGGCGGCTTCAGAGCCGGAGGAAACTCGTACGCGGGCATGCCGATCTGACACACCACCAGGTCCTCTCCAATCGTGTGCTTGAATTTCCGCCGGACAACACGAACTTCGATACGTTTCTGCAAGAGTTTTACAGCTAGCTCAGTAGCTCGATCCCTGGACCCATTCTTGCTGCCAGCATAACCTGTGGTTAAGTAGATATTTTGGCATCTAACTTCACACGCATAGCCGTCTGTTAGAAGTTTTTTATTTTTGGGGATGTCAGCAGGAGGGATCTCTTTTAAAGGAGCGTATATGTACTCAGGATTTGTCTTACACGCCTGAATACACCGAGTTAACATATATGTATAATTAATTTTATCAGAGCCAGAAGTCATCTCTGGGTTAGAAAGGTTCTTCCAGATAGTCGCTGTTAATTTTTCAATAAAATACTGCTTCTCGGCTACCACTGACTCAGGAAATGTCTGTGACGGTGAAGGCTCAGGAGCTGACTGAGAGTTTGCCTGCTGTGACGTGCTGCTTGGGGCGGGGTTCCCACTGTCAAAATACATGTTGGCTGTTACGGGCTGGTCTTTTGTGAAAATAAATCCTGACGAATCACAATACTGAGAATTCCCATCTTGCACACTGAAAGAGTCTTGAGTATAATCTTGGTAGACGTCTCTTGGCATGCTGGCAAAATGTGTTTGTTCATTTACCTCTTTTGTCTGAGGACCATAAGGATCTTCCTGTCTTTCGTCTTTTGAACTACTAGCTACAAAATGTACAGGCTCAAAACGAGGTCTCGCATGGAATTTGGAACCGGCTTGCTTTTTAGGAGGATTTTGACCTACAGAATGAGTGAAATTTACAATTCATTAAAAAGGGAGTATTTCAAAAGAAGCAAACAGGAAAACAGTACCGACCATATTACTCGCAAGTTGCACTGTTGGTACAAGATACTTCCCATCACAAAAACTGCAGGTCATTTAGGTGAAGGGACTCAAATATCAAAGTAGGATTCCAGCATAAGAAGGGATGTTCCCTATGGAATATTACTCAGCTATCAGAAAGAATGAGTTCTCAACATTTGCTACAACATGGACGGCACTGGAGGAGATAATGCTAAGTGAAATAAGTCAAGCAGAGAAAGACAACTATCATATGATTTCTCTCATCTATGGAACATAAGAACTAGGATGATCAGTAGGGGAAGAAAGGGATAAAGAAAGGGGGGGGTAATCAGAAGGGGGAATGAAACATGAGAGACTATGGACTATGAGAAACAAACTGAGGACTTCAGAGGGGAGGGGGGTGGGGGAATGGGATAGACCGGTGATGGGTAGTAAGGAGGGCACGTATTGCATGGTGCACTGGGTGTTATACACAACTAATGAATCATCGAGCCTTACATCGGAAACCGGGGATGTACTGTATGGTGACTAACATAATATAATAAAAAATCATTAAAAAAAAAAAAAAAAAAAAAAAAAGAAGGGATGTTCCCTGTCCCACGTGTAAGGGAAAGAACTTGACAGAAAATATGCCACTGAATCGGGTATGCAGGTCAGCAGCACACGTGACTGGCAGGTGCTTTTGTATCAAATGAGCTGAAGCGCAGGGGAAGCGTACGGAGTAAGAGGTTGTCCGGTGTAATCTCATAGCACCTGTGCTGGAAAGCACCCTTCTTAAAAAACTGCAAATGGAAGAGATGGCTCTAATGCAAGAGAGGTGGTGGCCAGGGGCGTTTACACAGCCCCTCTCTCTCTGGTAGCAGAGGTAACTCTGTCACAGTTCCTTACGGGGTTGGGACAAAAAATCAAATAAAAATTATTACCAAAAGATCCCACAGGTTTTCAACTTTAAAATCTTAGTTCTGACCTATTCTGCACAAAAGGGTGGTTTGCTATATTTTATCTCTAGAACAAATAGCAGCTGGAAACTAATGATTTATGGGGGATATTGACTTGAACGCTATGAAGAACTCTCTGTTGAGGTTAGACCAGACACTAGAGCTCCCTCCCTACAGCACTGTTCAGTAGAAAGCTGGTCCACCTTGGACCCATCCAAGAGGATTTAGTTACTTAGATGTTCAAATGATCAGAGTATAAGGTTGTTCTATTTAGAGGGAGGTTCCATGGCATGGACTTCAAGGATGCCATTATCGTGTGACATCAGTATTCTTAGTTTTCAGTTCTATTTAGCACCCTCAAAAAAAAAAAAACCAAACCTGTACATAACTAAAAGTTAAAACTCTTTTACATCTGTGTAAGATCCAATGTTACCAATGTTATTTAAGACCATATACCACACTCGTATCATTTTTTAAAAAGCCATGTTGTTTCTTCAAATCCCACCTTCCAGAAATAAGTATACTCACCATCACATCCTGAGAGGTGACGTTTTTGACCTTTGGAAGGTTTGGACAGCATCAGATCATATGAAGGCGTCTCCCCAATAGCAATACCTTCAGCCATTTGGAGAATTTTTTCCATCAGGCGTGGGCTGTACCTATTTAAATTAATATAACCCACAGTTAAAACAGGTAAGAATACAGGTTTTAAAAAAGCTTCTAAATGAGCTAATCTTCTAATTGCTCCCACAGGACTTTATCAAAAGAGTATCTTGGCTATAAAACTGAAGAATGTGCCCTATAATACTTACCTATCAAATGAGTAATTATGTTACCGTCACTAGAAGACATACTAACATAAAACCAAGGCATTTAAGTGGAGATCTTATCTTTAATTTGAATTAAAAGCAGCCATATAAACTCATGATTTTTCTCTATCATATATGCATATTATATGTAAATAATTACATCTGTATATTTACAGAAGTACTAAGAATGTTAAGAGTGTCTGTGTTGTTAACATCCAGACTGTGGTTTTTACCATTTCCCACAGAAAGGAATCAGGCTCCTTAGAGAAATGGCTGATTCCAAGTCTGGGGGAGGAAATGTACAAGATGAACCTGGGAGATATTCTGTGCTTGGAAACAAAGAAGCTGTGAAAGGCCTCAGGGGTTGTGTCAAATGGACTCAGAAGCCAGTCTGAACACACTCCTACTGGCAAAGTAAGCCAACTGGAGTATCAATAAGAATAATAACCTGCGGTGGATTCAGACACAACAAATATGCTAACAATCCAACAGTCTGTAATGATACGTACAAACTCCTTCTTGGTCACCTTTGGAAGATGGTAGGGAATCGAGTCAGTATTCCAAAACCAGGTAATATTAAAGGAAGAAATCAAGCACTTATCTGGCATTTTCCTGTACAAATTGTATGTCAGAGCAACTACAAGTTGATGAGAAAAATCTCTTTTACAGAAGCATTCCAGCTAATAAATGAAGGACGACTACTGCCACTTTGCGACCCATCATAAAATAATAAATAACCATCGATGGCTGCTAGGCCTATGAGGTGAAAAGTTGATGGGGAAGAACCCAGAAAGAGACCCCCACAAATACGTTCCAGCTGCAAAAGCAACTCAATAGAGGAAGACATCCTTTTCAATGAATGGTGCTGGAGGACGTGGGCATCCGTCAGCAACAAACAAAACCTCAACCTCACTTCTCAGAAAAATTCATTCAAAATGTATCACGGACCTAAATGTAAAGTGTGAAACTATACATTTTTTAAAAAAAACACAGGAGAAAATCTTCAGGATCTAGAGCTAGGCCAACAGTTCTCATACTTGACCCAAAAACAAAATCCATAAAAGGAAAAATTGATAAAACGGACTTCATCAAAATTAAAAACTTTTGCTCTCAAAAGCCCCTGTGAGAAGGACAAAAAGACAGGCTACAGACTGGGAGAGACAGTTACAAACCAAACATCCCCCCCAAAAAAAAAGAACAACTAGTATCCAGTATAAATGTCTTTTGAAATGCAACAGAAAAATATATATATATTAAAAAATGAACAAAAAGACATGAACAGAACATATAAGCAAACAGGACAGACATTGCAAACAAGCACATGAAAAGATGGTCAACATCACTAACTACCAGAGAAATGTAATTTAAAACCATAACGAGGTATCATTATGCACCCTCAGAACGGCTAAAGTAAAAAAGAGCGACAACATCAAATGCTGGCAAGGACACAGAGAAACCGGATCATTCATCAGCGGCTGGAGGGAATGAAAAATGGTATGGCCACTCTGGAAGACAACTTGGAAGTGTCTTATAAAATTAAACATGCAATTACCACACGACCTAGCAATGCCCCCCCCTTTTTTTTGGCCATTTATCTCAGAGAAATCAAAACTTACATTCACACAAAAACCTGTACATGAATATTCATAGCAGTTTTCTTTGTAACAGCCGAACACCGCCATCAGCTCAGAAGTCCTTCAACAGGCGGGTGGTCAAACTCTGGTACGTACGCACCTCAGAACACTACTCAGCAATACAAAGGAATAAACTCCCGATACACACAGTATCGTGTATGACTGGGAAGGAAATGGAGGCGTTTTGTTTTGGTTTGTTTTTTTTTTTTTTGAAGATTTTATTTATTTGTCAGAGAGAGGGAGCGAGCACAAAGCAGGGGGAGCGGCAGGCTGAGGGAGAAGCAGGCTCCCGGCTGAGCAAGGAGCCCATGTGGGACTCGATCCCAGGACCCTGGGATCATGACTTGAGCCGAAAAGAGATGCTTAACTAACTGAGCCACCCAGGCATCCCCGGATGTGGTTATAAAAGGGTCTTATGAGGGATCCTTGCAGTACTGGAACTGTTTGATATCTTGACTGTGGTAGTGATACACAAATCTACACATGTAAAAAACTGTACTCAACTAAATACACACACGAGTACTAGTAAAACCGGGAGACTGAATAAAATCAGTGGATTGTTAACAATGTCATTGTCCTGGTTTTGATATTACACAATAATTTTGCAAAATGTTATCACTGGGGGAACTGGATAAAGAATGCGGGGCATCTCTTTGTGTTATTTCCTACAACTCTATGTGAATCTATAATTGTTTCAATAAAAATTTTGATAAAAAAAGTTGATGGGAACTTTATAATCTTACTATCACTAAAAGATGAAATAAGCAGACATGTGCCCCCTTATATGATACGACAGGAAATACAAAGCACTATTTATAAAGTATTGTCCTTCAAGTAATTGAATCTAAGCAAGCGCCTCGCTCCCAGAAGTAGTTAAACATCACCGTAAGAACCTAGACAGCCAAATCCAGAATGAAGGAGACACTATGTGACAATCCAATTTCTTCATCAAATTAACAGCATGAAAATAAACGGATAGGGAATGGGGTTATAGATTAAAGAGGACAGACCAATCAAATACAACGCATGGACCTGGTTTGGATCATGAATCAAACAAACCAACTGTAAAAATACACATGAGGGGCGCATGGCTGGCTCAGTCCATAGAGCACGCATCTCTTGATCTCAGAGTTGTGAGTTTGAGCCCCATGTTGGGGGTAAGAGATTACTTAAAAATAAAATTTAAAAAAATACATTTTGAGACAAATGGAGAAAACTGAACATGGATTTTAAGAAATTACTGTTAATTTTGTTGAGTGTAAATAATGGTATTATGACTCCATTTTTTTAAGTAGGCTCCACACTCAGCATGGAGCCCAACATGGGGCTTAAACCCACGTCCCTGAGATCAAGACCTGAGTTCTGAGCTGAGATCAAGAGTCAGATGCTTAACGGACTTAGCCACCCAGGCACCCCTATTATGACTCTATTTGTAAAAATTCTTACCTGTGGGGCACCTGGGTGACTCTGTCCGTTAAGCATCCGACTCCTAATTTTGGCTCAGGATATGGTCTCAGGGTTGTGAGATAGAGCCCGGTGATGGGCTCAACGCTCAGGGGAGCCTGCTTAAGATTCTCTCTCTTCCTCTCCCTCTGCCCCTCCCCCCACTAAAAACATAAAAATAAAAATTCCTGTCTGCTACAGATACATACTGAAGTATTCACAGGTGAAATGATGTCAAGATTTTCTTTAATATACTCCAGACTATCTCTCACAAAAAAACCAGGGGCACAATAGAAGAAATGAGAAGGGCAGCATGACAAACTGTTGATACTGCTGAAGTCGACTGATGGGTACATCGAGGTCCATTAAACTCTTCTACCTTTGTGTGTTTGATTTTTTCCATAATAAAAAGCTTCAAAACACACAATTTTTAAAAGGGTTCCTTATAAACTAGATTGGCTCCTTGACAGAATATCTTATAACTGCAGAGAAACAAACATACAGGCTCAAGCAAGTTTTTGTTACCATGGGGACTACTCATCCTTCCTACCTTGAGAGCCTTTCCTGGCCTATGACCAAAAAAGAGACTCCTGGTGGCATTTGGGAAGAAAGTTCGGAATATGAGTAACCATCACACCTTGACATGTATAGGTTCTGAACCTGAAGGAAGGTCACATTTTCCATTTTTGGCACAACTGGTTCCACACCCATCAGACGTCTTTCCTTGCAGAGCAGGGAAGGCAAGACATGGCGGACTTCACTGACAGATTCGCACAAGCTAGCTCGGCTGTAACCTGCTCTTCCCACTGATAATTATTCCCACTGCTGCTGCTGCAGCTGCTAACATCAGCATTTAAATGCCAAGAGTAATTTTATTTTCATTTATTCTTACCTAAACATCAGAAACTATAGCCTAAAAAAAAAAGTACAGCCTAAAAAAAAAAAAAGGAAGTACAGCCTAAAACACTGTACTTTTTATATATCACTTCCATTCAGATTTGGAAGTCCAATTTCCAAGGTACAGGATGAAAACAAAAGATTATGAAAATGAAAGTCTATAAATCTTAAACTGCTGGTGCCACTTTGGCCACCTGAATTGGTACTACACTCAAGCCACTCACCTTGAGTTCCAGTCAAAATTCTCCAGACTTCAGTCCCAGCCTGATTCCAAATCTGGCGTACAACTGTAAACGGCATGTATGCCGTACACGCAACGTGCATAAATGATGCATTTGGGGCTCATTCCGCTCATCTTTCTCTTACGTTTCTTCCAGCATTAGTAATGATTATACCTACTTACTCTTCCCTATTCATTGCATCTGCCACAAAATTCAACATCACCCATGGGCTATAAAAATCAACCTTTGCGTAGGTTGTGAACACAGTTCCTTACTAGGAAGTCGTAATACTGAGGAAACCCATCCAACCTGCTCAAACAATAATGGAAAAGACTGTTATAGTACCTAACTCTTGACTATTCAGAGAACAATACAAATATTAATCTAGAGTCTTTAATAAGATCACTAGGATTACATTCCTATTTCTCAAATTCTTCAGAGAGTAGCTATCCAAGAACGAAGAACTAGTTCCACAAATTTTAAATAAGCCAAGCCAGCAAAACTTTCATTACTGGTTTCCATTATGTATTTTTTCGTCGTAGATTTATTTATTTTTAAAAGATTTATTTATTTTAGAGAAAGAGAGACAGCGCATCAGCGGGAGGGGGCAGAGGGAGAGGGAGAGAAAATCCCAGGCAGACTCCATCCTAAACACAGAGGCTGAGGCGGGGTTCGATCTCACGACCCTGAGATCAGGACCTGAGATGAGGACCGGGCCAAAATCAAGAGTCATTCACTTAACCGACTGCACCACCCAGGTGCCCCTAAAGGTGTTACTTTAAAATCTACCATGAGGGGCACCTGGGTGGCACAGTCGGTTAAGCATCTGACTCTTCATTTCCCCTCAGGTCCTGATCTCAGGTCATGAGATGGAGCCCTGCCTCAGGATCTGTGCTCGGTGCTGAGCCTGCTTGAGATTCTCTCTCTCTCTCTCTCTCTGCCACCCCAACCCCGCTCTCTCTCAAATAAACAAATAAATCTTAAAAAGATAAAGTATCACCTTTACTCCAGAAATTTTAGAGAACCCACCAAGAAAAGCACCTACAAACCCAACCACTGATAACTTCCTCAATCTTCTATAGATCATCTATGTTAATTTGCAATCTGGTAGGGTGGGGGGCTGTTCTCAATTTATGAGATCATAAGTTTTTTTCTGTCATTACCACGTGAGTTTTAATGGCTACACAATATTTTACCTTATGGAGAGACCATGATGCAAAGTATCATTAAGGCAAATCTAATACAGTAATTTTAAGATGCATGCATATTATATATTTAAGTCTGTTAATTTACCCATTTGATCACAAATGCTTAAAAACAAAACAAAACAAAAAACCTCAGCAGGTCTTCAGGGTTTTCAAAGACAGCTTATTATGTACCACGCTTTTGGAAATCAGGATGCTATTCAACCGTCCCACCATGCCTGGCATACATAAAGTTGATTTATAATGGACGAAGACATATGACTTCATGAATCTTACATTCTTGAAAAAAGATAGGCGCATACTTATGAACTACAATGGCACCTGAAATTTACCAAACATTTAGTAATGCTTCCAAAATTTTTAAAAATTTATTAAACTGCTCTACTCGGTCCAAAAACAGCTGAGGTTTGAAAACTAAACAAAGATCAGGATTTCCAAGTATAAAATTATTTATTCAAAAGTAGTAATAAGACTCTTAACATCATAAATGACTAACACACAACCAGATTATTGATAAATCTTTTGAAAGCTCCCACTCCCGTTTCTTCAGCAGGTGACCGATGCAGGCTACCTATGTGCAAAGTTAGTTTCACAACATGAGCTCCACTGGCATCTACTTTCCAAAAATCAGACTCATAGCAACAAGGAAGAGACAATAATCAAGGCAGCAAACCTGGTTTCATTTTAAGATACATTTTTCCTATAACTATCTCACCAAAAATCAATAGGCCAGGATTCTGCTTCTAATCCTATTGATGAAGAATAATCGAAAACCTGAATGCTCTAGTTAACCAAACATTCTGCTTTATTAAATATAGACACATTATCTACAGTTTTTAAGTAAAAATCGCAGTTCCCCAGGCATTCATATGAACAATTATGTCAGTGCTATACTTGATTAGAAGACTGCACTAACTTTTCTTTTTTTATTGTTTCAGAGGTAGAGGTCAGTGATTCGTCAGTTGCAGATCACACCCAGTGCTCATTCATTCCATCAAGTGCCCTCCTTAACACCCATCACCCAGTCACCCCATCCCCCACTTACCTGCACTAACTTTTCATTAGTCACAAGACATATCTTAGAAATTGCTTGCAGAAAGAATTCTTTTGACAGGTTTACTTTTATGAAGCAGACAAAACAATGAAGAGAAATAATTTCAGCTATTTGAGCTTCCTGGTTGCCTGGACCATGAGGGAAAAAGGATCAAAAAGCAGATTGGAAAAACACTGCTTTATTTTATCCTACAAAGCAGTGGTTCTCAGGGTGTAATCACTGGACCAGCATCACCTGATCATCAGTATCACCTGGGAACTTGTTAGAAATTCAAATTCGGGGGCGCCTGGGTGGCTCAGCCGTTAAGCGTCTGCCTTCGGCTCAGGTCATGATCCCAGGGTCCTGGGATCGAGCCCCGCATTGGGCTCCCTGCTCGGCGAGAAGCCTGCTTCTCCCTCTCACGCTCCCCTTGCTTGTGTTCCCTCTCTCGCTGTCTCTCGCTGTCAAATTAATAAATAAATAAAATCTTTAAAGAAAAAAAGAAAAGAAATTCAAATTCAGGGTTCCTGCCTGAGACCGACTGAATCAGAAAGCCTGGGGTGGGGCCCAGCAATCTGTGTTTTAACAAAACTGAAAGTTGATTCTAATGCTTGCTTAAGTTTGAGAACACTGTTGCAGAATCAAGATAGTCAAGCTTGTTCCATGAAAATTGCTACTATCACCAAAAGGAATGAAACATGGTTGCCTCCCTGCGCATGTGAGCTCCTCCTGGCTTGGTCTTATGATCAAGGAGTTTTCAAAGATACCCTTGACCTAGGAGTTATTTCAGCCCTAACTAAAACAGAACACAGAAAGCCCTTCACTGGGGGAAAAAAAAGTGCTACTACTTACAACCTGTTCCCAAAGTCAAGGGATGAACAACAAATTAACAATTTAAATTTAGAATAGGCTGTTACACCACGTATTCTGCAGTTCCCTTGAGAGAACAATCTTCTGTCATAGAACAGACCAGAAAATGAGCTCTGCCAACATGAACCTTAAGAAGTACTGGAATGTAGATTTTACCCCCCAAAGCTGACAGCTAACATAAAGCCTGACTAGCATGGAACACTGCACTTGGTCCCTAGCTTCCAAGATTCTTTATTGCCCCTTCCCTTTCTCCTGTATCTATGTTATTAGATACAATGTAAACATTATTCTTCAGTTAAGCCATTTGATGTTATAGCAATTCATGTAGTGATGGAACTGACTTAACTAAAATGTGACATGATGAAATGTGTGTGTGTGTGTGCGTGTGTATCTCCATTCATCTTGTTACACACACACACACACACACACACACACACGACACACAGATGTGCTTAGGTGAGTGCATACACACACAAAATGTCCTGGATGCTTGAGCTTTTAACACCAACTACCATTGGCCTGCTTTGTGTTGGTTAATGCCCTAGTTATATAAAGGGCTGTTGTTCTCAGAATGAAATCCTGAGGTATAATAATGATGTGGCTTGTGTCAGTTACTTGCTTTCACTCCTGGTCCATCCTTCCCAAATATAGCAGCTGTGTCTCAGTGGAAAGAGCATTAGAAGACCTGAGCCCTAGCCCCGACTGTGGGACCTTGGAAAAGTCATTTAACTTCTTGGCCTCCATTGATTTAGCTGTAAAAATGAGATATCACCTAATTCCCAAGGTTGTTGTATTAAGAGAGATACATAAATAATTAAAATATGTTGTACATTATAAAGCTATATTCATCTGTTCACCCCACACATATTTATTGAGTGGCTATCGTGCAGAAGACACTTTTGTAGGCACTGAGGATACAAGTGTGAACGAGAAAGCAAAAACCTCTTTCCCAAAGGAGCATACATTCTTGTGGGAAGGTAAGATTTATTAACACAAAGGACAGCTATTCTCCCCCACGTAAATTTTTTTTTTCAGGATTCAGATTTCCCATGGCCTTCTGTGATATCAAGGAGATGTATGATTATAGGATAAAGGTACTTTTTCAACTGCAAAAACAATATTGCTAAGTGAAGGTCAATTAGATTTAACTGACTTAATAACTGAGGCTTCCCCAGTTGTAACCAGTTCCTCCAGTGAAATCATCATTGTCTCTTGGGCAGAAATTATACTAACCTAGAGAAAACAGGAAAAAATAAAATTTTGTGATCACAGCAAAACAAAGTATACACTGGATGCTATGTTCAACAATTAAAGGTAGAAGTGGACAATCCTATTTCTCTGTATTTGTTATGGTCATTCCTAGAACTGAATTGGCTGAATTTGATCTGATCATTTCCAGAATTTCTTATCCTTCCTAATAAAAAATTCACTGTGAGGCAGGAGTGTCCAAAAAAAGAAGCCTCTCAGTCTATCAAAGGATTGATGAGTCTAGGACCGATTTGGGGGTGCAGAAGGACAGAGGTCCAAGTAGTCTGTTTTTTAAAAAATGCGTTGGAACCATACTGCAGTCTCCATTGAATGCAAAAAGCTCTCAAAGAGGCCTGTTCAGAACGCACACCAGGTTCTAGGAAAGGGGACACACACACCCACACCCACCCCTAAAACCTCACCCAGAGGCCAAATATTAATCCTTCTGATCACATTCAAGGTGAAAGGAAAGCAATCCATTTTTAGAGTAAGATATATCCATCTCTTTGTTTGCGTCCAGACATATTATGCGCAAATCTACAAGCAAGGCGGACCCTGCAGCTGAGAGACCTCATACAAACCGCCTCCCCAAGAAAAGACAGTAAAACCCCGCCGGGGGGCTGGTGCTGTTTTATTTAATGGGGATGGAAAGAGGGAGTGGTCAGGAGGAGACTAGCAGGGTTCCTTTCGCCGCCCCCCCCCCCAACCGCCCGCAGACCCTCGAAGCCCCGACTGTGGAGTATCTCTGCGGATACCGCATCCTTGCAAGGTCCTACGCAGGTCCGAGGTTCTGCTATTTGTCGTTTCCCACGCCCTCCAAAACCACCGCCACAATGACCACCCCTCAACAATCGCCTTCCAGGTGCTGCTTTATCTCCAACCCTGGTCCTGGAGGAGCTGCTCCCGCGATCCCCGCACCCTTCCTCCGGCTGTTATGTCATCCCCTACCACCGCGGTCGGCCGATCCCCCCAGACCAATACTGAACCCTCTGGTGTCCTCCAGCGCCTCCGAATCTCCAGCCTCTAAACCCTCGTCCCTATCCCGACCCCCATCAGCGAGCCCCCTACCCGGTCCCTAACCCGACCCTCACACCTTCCTCACCTGCAGCCCAGGAAAACGTGGTTGGTCCAGGCGGCGGAGAGCGCGAGGAGCTGGTCCAGGGCAGCCCCGGGATAGCTGTGCAGGTGCCGACAGATGAAGCTGCGCCGCAGAGCCCACTGCCAGTCACTTTCGTGGCTATAGCGCCACTGCTCCAGCACTGGCTCGGGCGGGGGCGGCGGGAGGGGCGGCAGCGGCGGCGGCGGGAGGGGGGGCAGCGGCGGCGGCGACAGGAAGTCGCCCCCCAGCAGCAGACGTCCGCCAGCCATCTTCTCCGCCCCCAAGCAGGGACCCCAGGGATGAAGCCGGCTACCCACTAGGAGCGAGCGGGAACGGGGGTCGGTGGGAGGAGCCGGGTGAGGAGGGGCGCGCCGAGGCGCGAAGACCAACTCTCAGGGGACTGGAGTGTGTGCGTGGGGGGGCGACCGTTAAAAAGGAAAAGGCGAGCACGAGCTCACGTCCCAACGCCGGGGCGCAAGCCGGCGGCACTCCTCCAACTCGTGGAGGTGCAGGACGGCGCCCGCCGCAGTCACACGCGCGCCTGGGAGGCTGGGCCCGGCCCGGTGCACCGCACCTCCAGGGACCCGCAGACCCACGCACTGCGCGGTGACCGGGGGAGACACCAGCACGCTCTGCTCCCCTCCTCTGGGCTCTAGCCTACCTACCCGCGTGCCGCCCCGAGGTTGTGAGGCCAGTGCGCGTGCGCCGCGGTTGTTCCCTAACTTCGAAATCCCGTCGCCGAATCTCGCGCGAGGTACATTTTTCGCTCCTGTGACGACTAGGACCCTTTGACGCACTGTGGTGACAAGCAGAGGGCGGGGACTTTGGGAAGGGAATTTTGGAAGGTTCTCTAAGGTTCGGGAACATCTGCCTGAAATCCCTGGAAGGCGCCCTCAGATGATTGTTGGCCCAGCGGCTCGCCTGACGCTTTTGCCTGGGTTTTTGAGCGGTGCGACAGTGGGACCATGCCCTTTTACAAAGGGGAGGGGGGCGGGGACTTCGGTTTGGATTTTACACTTTTTTTTTTTTAATGTCAGCTCTCCGAGGCGCCTTTTCTTCAGAGGCTAGCTTGAAAACCTCTGCATCGTGCGTCATTAGCTTTGTATTTTATTGTGAAAACATAGGGAAAATGTAATACTTTGCAAAGAAAATCATCCACAGCGCCACTTCTCAAGTCAGCCACTTGTATCATCCATATGCAGTTCTGATTGCTGACAAATATAGACACCATGTTCACACAGTTCTGATCGCAATTGCAAATAATTCTGTATGTCATGTGTGAATTTAAAACGTGCAAAATATTACAAAATACAAAAAGAGCTCAAAGAAGAGGGTTAAAAGCTGCGCAGCAGCAAATGGCTAAATCACTCCGTTGTCAGACGTATCACTCCACCTGTGGATCTGCTCTAGGCAGTTTCCTCAGTTCCTGTCTGCCGCCAACCTGCGATATTCAAGTAATCAACAAATGTCTCTCAGCGGGAATTTACACAGCACGTACTGTGCGCTCAAAATAGTAGAAATACAAAGGAAAAAGAAACAGGGTTTTCTCTGTTGTCCTGGAACTGATTACAATCTTGGTGGGGGAAAATAGTCCTGCATAAAACTCAGCGATCCACTGGCAGCAGAACCACTGGACGAGGCGGCTTTGACCCATTGCCTTCTTTACCTCTTTAAATGGCATATTTTTTAAAAAGGTTTTATTTATTTATTTGAGAGAGAGAGAGGCAGCGAGAGAGGGAACACAAGCAGGGGGAGTGGGAGAGGGAGAAGCAGGCTTCCCGACAAGCAGGGAGCCTGGCATGGGGCTGGATCCTAGAAGGTTGGGATCATGACCTGAATGGAAAGCAGACGCTTAACGACTGAGCCACCGGGGCGCCCCTAAATGACATATTTTTTAAATGGCATATTTCGCGTTATATGACACATCTTCTGTGTAGGGTTATATTGGACTAAGAAGAGCAGAAGAAAACAGCAGGTTTCACACTGTTTCATAATGATTTATTTCCATGTCTGTCCCATTACACGGAGTGTGCTTCGTCTTTGACTCAATGGTAAGCATTCATGTTTACTGAAGTAATGGTCTTCAAACCATCAAATCAGAGAACATGATACTAGGAAGGAAGCTTAGTGATCATACATTCAAGTCATCCTTGAATGAGTGAGAAAAATAAGGCCAGAGAGGTGAATTGACTTGCTGAAGGCTGTAGAGACTGTTCCGGGCAAAGCTGAGATCAGAATCTCTGTCACCTGACTCCTTATCCAGTGTTTTCCCAGTCACTTGCCATTGCATTACCCTGGGTTCTCTTCTCCACCTCCTCCTCCTCCTCCTTCTTCACAGCATGATCAACTTTTGATACATGTTTGACAGTTCCCACCCCCCAAGAATGTCAGCTCCATGAGAACAAGGAACTCATTCATCTTGCTTTTAGCACCTAGACCTGGCCCCTGTAGACACCCCAGAGAGATTTGTTGAATTAAATGAATCATTGAATGAATGAATGAATGAATGAATGCTCTTCCCAATGTCCCAAACTCCTGGAATTCATTTCTTGGAGCCTACATTTTAAGTCATTTGTTATTTCTTTTTTTTTTAAGATTTTATTTATTTGAGAGAGAATGAGAGAGAGAGCATGAAAGGGGGGAGGGTCAGAGGGAGAAGCAGACTCCTTGCTGAGAAGGGAGCCCGATGTGGGACTGATCCTGGGACTCGATTCTGGGACTCCAGGATCATGACCTGAGCCGAAGGCAGTCTCTTAACCAACTGAGCCAAGCAGGCGTCCCAATTTGTTATTTCACAGCTGGATTAATTTCAGCCTAAACTGCCAACTTTGATCAAAATCAGCATTGTATTCAATACACATCTTTCCTAGAAAAAGATTTGAAAAAATAAAAACTACTTCCTCTCGGCTTGGATTAAAACTTTTCCATCACATAACAACAAATAATTGCGGTCTGAGTTTTTTTTTTTTAAAGATTTTATTTATTTATTTGACAGAGATAGAGACAGCCAGCGAGAGAGGGAACACAAGCAGGGGGAGTGGGAGAGGAAGAAGCAGGCTCATAGCGGAGGAGCCTGATGTGGGGCTCGATCCCATAACGCCGGGATCACGCCCTGAGCCGAAGGCAGACGCTTAACTGCTGTGCCACCCAGGCGCCCCTGCGGTCTGAGTTTTGAACGTGAATTACAAAATGAAAGGCAGTGAAACTGATATTAGAGGCCATTTGCTCTGGGACAGCCATAACTGGATTCCACTTGTAATTCCCACTGTGGAAAAAAACCAGCTCCATCCTCTAGAAAACAGAACAAAAATTTGCATGGTTCTCCATGACCTTCTTTCCCACTAATCCTTCTGATCAAAAAATCCTTCAGCCAACCTATCTTCAGCCCATTCCTGTCTCACAAGCCACAGATATTTTCTCACTAAGCAGGAACTGAGGCCTCTAAGCAAAAGTAGATTATCTGAATAATGGTTGAAGAGAGGTGTAGGAGGGAGCAATGATAAAGGCAGTCATCACAATCCTAAAATGATCCAGAAACTTCCTGTAATCATCCATCCTCCTCTCCTCCATCGTCTTTCTCTGCTCTAACACAGGCTCATGCCACCGTCTTTACACTACACACACAGACAGCTGTGAAATTCCCTCCCTGCCCTTTCCTATGGGGGAGTCGGTGAGTGTTTAAAAGACGGAGACCCAGAACCTGCCCCCCCATAAACTACCTAAACTACCCCAGAAATTAGATAACCAAACATTCTTGACCAGAGTCGTCTGCACTACAATATCTTTTTGAGAATGTTTCCTGGCAGATTAAAAGCAAGAGCTAGGAGCTCTCACTGGCCAAATCTTGGTAATTTGAGTATCAAAATTATTTAGGACTGTTGGAGAAATAGGAAGCCATAAGTTCACAGTGCTACTAAGTAGCTGAAGAAGTAATGTGGGAGAAGGGAGGGCCTTGGCTTACGACAGAGTACTGTGTGCTGACTGGTGAAAGTGAATGGAGTGCTGGAGCTGGAAAATCCTCATTCCGTAGATCGGCTTAGGCAAGAATTATCAATAGATGCTAAATCTAGGGGGAGATTTTTGATGAGGACTACGATATCTGCATGGATTTATAGTTTCTCCCCCACAGATTGTTTATTAGTAGAAAAGAAGGAAAAAAACCCCAGTAATTATATAGTTGAGAAATTGGGCAACACCTTGACCCCAAATGAGAACAATCTATTTTTTAAATGGGATTCTTAAAATACCAATGTCATGGGGCACCTGGATGGCTCAGTCGGTTAAGCGCCTGTCTCTTGATTTCACCTCAGGTCATGATCTCAGGGTTGTAAGATGAAGTCCCATGTCGGGCTCCACACTGGGTGTGGAGCTTGCTTAAGATTCTCTCTCTCCCTCTCCACCTGCCCCTCCCCCCTCTCTAAAATATGTGTGTGTGTATCGGTGTCAAAAAAGACAAAGATTCTGGGGCGCCTGGGTGGCACAGCGGTTAAGCGTCTGCCTTCGGCTCAGGGCGTGATCCCAGGGTCCTGGGATTGAGCCCCGCATCAGGCTCCTCTGCTGGGAGCCTGCTTCTTCCTCTCCCACTCCCCCTGCTTGTGTTCCCTCTCTCGCTGGCTGTCTCTCTCTCTGTCAAATAAATAAATAAAATCTTTAAAAAAAAAAAAGACAAAGATTCTATATTAAAGGAGAATAGAGATAGGACACAATGGGGGATCCTAGACAAAATCCTATATGGCAAGAAAAATAGTGCTATAAAGCATGCTATTCAATAGATAAAGGTGTAAAAATGTTAAATTTGCTGAAGTTGATAACTGTGTGTGGTTATGTAAGAGAATATCTTTATTATTAGGAAATGCCCACTGGAATATTTAGGGGTAAAGTGCCATGATACATGTAAATTACCTTCAAATGGTTCAGAAAAAATATGAATAGCTATCTATAGACCACATCTGTATACACAGAGAGAGTGCACAATGGTAAAGCAAATGGGGCAAAATGTTATCAACTGGTGACTCTGTCAAGAGTATGTGGATATACTTTCTAGTATTCTCATAACTTAATTCCAAAATTAAATGTTTGAAAAGTGCAACAGCTCCCTACATTGCTGAAGAATCTCAATCTCTCTACCTCTTAATTACTTTTTGTTGTGTGGCCGGCTCTTTACTGGGCTCTCTGAAGGGCTCTAAATGATGTTCCTACCTGTAGGAAGCTTCACATCTCTTGAGGAGGGAAGTCTTTAAACTGGAGGCAGAAAAGATTATAAAAGTTCAACTAGGAAGTTTAAAAATGGAGAAGAGATCGGGATACATGGATGGGATCAAGAAAGACTTCAAAGAGAAGGTTGGACCTGAGCCTTGAAAGCAGGATTTAAATCAGTAGAGGGTATTTCAGACAAAGTCAACAAGTGGTTTGTGTAACTCCAGGAGAGGCTCGTGCAGACTGATGAGTGGACTGAAGACTGGGTATTAGGGGGGCGCCTGGGTGGCTCAGTCGTTAAGCGTCTGCCTTCAGCTCAGCCCGTGATCCTGGAGTCCTGGGATCGAGCCCCACATCAGGCTCCTCCCCTGGGAGCCTGCTTCTTCCTCTCGCACTCCCTCTGCCTGTGTTCCCTCTCTAGCTGGCTGTCTCTCTCTCCGTCAAAAAAAAAAAAAAAAAAAAAAAAGACTGGGTATTAGGAAGGATTGGAAAATAGGGTTGAGTAGATAAGATGCGGCCGGTCTGTAAGTTCCTCAAGAGCAGTATCTACCTAGATCTCATGCAACACTATCGCCCAAAGCATAGGGCACAGGGCCAAACCCATGGGAGGAGTTCAATATATCCTTATTATTGGCTCGAGGACAAGTAATCTAAGCCCCAAACCAAGATAAGGAGTTTGGCCCCAAGTCTATATGTAACAGATAGACGTATAATTTTTTATAGGTATTGAGCCCAGAGCAGGTGCCTTCTAAAGCCCAAGCCAAATGAGCTAAGAGGTAGTGCAGGGTCTGGATAGACACCTACGTTAAGGTAGCAGCAGGTGGCAAAAACCCTGTGAGGTACTACTGTCTAGTGCACAGCTCTTTCGGGGGGGGGACCCACATTTTAAAAGAATGGCTTTGCAAGAAAGCTGTACTTTTAACAAAGGGATGAATCTCCCCAAGTGGGGGCATCTCAGATAGGAGAGGATACTGGTTCAACTCAGTACTTACAGCTGGAGCCCTGGCTGCTAGGCTTTTCTGAGTGTTTTATTTATTTATATTTTTTAAAGATTTTATTTATTTATTCTACAGAGATAGAGACAGTCAGCGAGAGAGGGAACACAAGCAGGGGGAGTGGGAGAGGAAGAAGCAGGCTCATAGTGGAGGAGCCTGATGTGGGGCTCGATCCCGTAACGCCGGGATCACGCCCTGAGCCGAAGGCAGACGCTTAACCGCTGTGCCACCCAGGCGCCCCTTTCTGAGTGTTTTAGAGGCCGGGTTCTCTCCCTAGAAGGAATTGGCATTGTCACCTGCTCAGCAATGCCCCAGGAGCAGGCCCTCATTGCCACAGCAGGCCCCTGCCCCCACGTCTCTTCTCCAGCAAAACTGTATGCAAATTTTAGTTAAGCCCATTTCCCCCCACGAACTTGCATGAAGTCTTCAGCCATTTGTCTTCATTTCTGATCTCTCTCTCTTTTTTAAAAATATTTTATTTATTTATTTGAGAGAGCACAAGCGGGGGGACCGGAAAAGGGAGAAGCAGGCCCCCCGCTGAGCAGGGAGCCTGATGCTGGGCTCCATCCCAGGACCCTGGGATCATGACCTGAGCCAAGGGCAGAAGCTTCACCCAACTGAGCCACCCAGGCACCCCTATTTCTCATTTCTTCTAACTGGCCAGTTACTTCTAACACCTTTAGGTTGAATGATACACCAACCAGCACTAAAAGGTGTTAGAGGTGCGGTCGGCAAACAATGACTGATGGCTCACAGGCCAAATCTGCTCCCACTGCCTGCATTTGTAAGGCCCTCATGCTAAGAATGGTTTTTATATTTTCCAATGCTTGAAAAAGTAAAAAGAATAATAATTCGGGACATGGGAAAATGAGATTCACGTGTGAATTTCAAATTTCAGTATCTATAAATAAAGTTTTATTGGCACGCAGCCGTGCTCATCCTTTTACCTATTATCTATGGCTGCTTTTGTGCTAGAGTGAACAGTTGCAGAGGCCACATTGCCCGTGAAGCCTAAAATAACTTACCAGCTGCGCCTTTATAGAAGAAGTTTGCTGACCCCTGGCCTACAACAATGGCTCTCGATATGGGACGGTTGTGCCCTCCAGGAGGCATTTTTGGTTATCACAGCTTGGGGTGGGAGGGAGGGTGCTAAACGTGCTGCAATGCCCAGGACGGCCACTACGACAAAGAATTCTCTGGCCTCAAATATGTCAATAGTGCTGAGGCTGAGAAACCCTGGATTAGAGGAACCTAAGGTACTTCGAGTAAAGGAAAAACTCCATCCTTAATAAGGGATGTGGTTTATTGAACAACCAGATTGCTCATTTACATTAGCTCTTGTGGCTGGCTCCAGAGCCTGTATTTTTCCACCCCTAGGCGCCGGCCACTGCTCAGTGACGTCATAAGCGAGTATTTCTCGCTCTCTCTCTCTCTCTGTGTCTCTCTCGGCTGCCATCTAGTGTGCGAGCCGCGCAAACTCAGGTCAGTGTCGTTTCCTCCGGTCCGGAGAGGATAGGGGACGCTTCTCCGGTCTCCGGGTCTCCAGCCTCTGGCCAATCGGGAAATGAAACCGAGGAAAGAAAACCCTACCTCGACTGCAACCAGAATTGTAGAAAGTTGAGCCTCCTCCCCTCTTGCCCACCTTAATGCTGGGGGCAACAGGAGGCTTCCCCGCCC
>NW_024423319.1:30282194-30331883 GCF_017311325.1 Ursus maritimus | reverse complement strand
CCCCCCCCCCCCGCCAGACCCAGGACGTAAAGTCCTACTTGCTATCTATAGAACGCTTTTCGAGTCCTCAAGCACGGTCATATTCATGAATTTCCGGGATGCTCACATCACAGGATTAAATGAAAGAAGACATGCAGTGCGGAGTTCTTTTCCTTCAGGAATTAAAATTCACCAGAATCTTGTTTGTAGGATCTGGCGTTCCACTTCCTCCACGTTTTATCCTAGATGATAATCAGCTCAATGCATCAGTTAAATCCATGCTAATGAAGGAAAAGTAGAGGACTTCCTGCCCACCCCCTCCCCGCCCCGTGGGAACTGCAGTCCCAAATGGGGAGAGGGAGGCACAGCAGCCCACCTACGAAGATTGTATATGGGCTTGCCTCCCTGAGCTGCTTCAGTCACCCACTTGGAAGGCGGCCACCCACTCCACATCACCTAACGATTTAAGATCAGATCACACAGCCATTGAGCATTTCTTTGAATTTTATTGAAAATTGACATGGACATTAGAAAGGTATCAAGCTAAACAGTGCTGGTTTTGGGATGTTTCTCCTGGCGAATGAAAGCCCCAGAGGGGCGGTGACTGGTCACACTTCTGAGCAAAAAGAACAAAGGAGAAGAAAGGAAAAACACAGATTCTGGAAAACATGCAAAGAGGCTCTCTCAGGAGGCACCGGACAGTGGAATGGCAATGGTTGTAGGGATACACGGGAATGAGCCCGCTCACATGGTATTTTGATGCAAGTTAAGCCAATGAAATCAAGGCAGATTTATCAACACGGAAGTTCTCCTTGCAGATCCCAGGTTGAGCAGAAACCTCTCACAAAACCCCAACTGGCCCTGGAGGGTTGGATGGAGTAATTTTGCTCTTACTAAGCTTAAACCCCCTCCTGTCTCTCCCTTCCCCACCTGAGTGTGAGTGGGTCCATTTTCCCCCTTGTTGGGAAGCGGGGGTGGGGGGGTGTCTGCAGAAGGCCTGTGAGTGCTGAAGAGAGGACTGTCGCTTGACTTTCTCTTCCCATGTTCAGAAATGTTTAATAGTGGCCGTGGACAGTCAACCCATTGGACCGGAGGACTGGTGTTTTAGAAGGAAAACCGGGAAACTTGTGAACAGCACTTCCACACCCACAGCTGAGGTCTCCTGCCCCAGTCACTTACTTGGGTGAGTCGTCCTGCGGTTGTCTCTCTGAGGTTACATTTGGTCCATTCTCCAGCTCAGAAGGTTCTTTTCCTACCTTGGGTAGGTTAGGACAAGACATTTCCATTTAAAATACCATGTGAGCCAGGAGAGAGCTTTTTGCCTGGACACAGGGACACGGGAACACTTGTGGAGTGTGTGGCGTGTGTTATGTGCGCAGTTTGAGGGGAGAAGGGGATTGGTTGGTTTCTGGTTTGAGACAATATAATGGCAGTCTTCTCCTTTAGACTTAGTGCAGCTGCTGAAGACAAGATTAAAAAAAGCTGGAGAGGGAGAGAGAAAGAGAAAGAGAACATGAAATTAGCCAAAGAAAAAGGACATTCAAAGTAAGACAAGGCAAGGGGAGTGGGCAGTGTGGGGCAGCACAGATTATGCTTGGAGAAGACAGGTTAGAAAGGGGACCACCAACAGACCGTCACCACCGGGAAATCTGCTGAGAAGAGTTTAAGAACACCACACACCGGTTTGAAGCTTCTTGTTTTAATAAAAAAACAGCCACGTGTGAATGCCAAATGATTAAAAGCAAAACCAAAAGCCATCTGCACCGCAGCAAGAAAAAGCAAACCTCTTGCTTAAGAGAAATGGTGTGTGTGTGTGTGGTCACGTGTGGGGATTTTTCAGGAAAACCATTCCATTCCAGTCTGGGAAAATAAAAGCGCAGACCATTTCTAATGACTGGATTTGTTTCACCAGAAGTTAACAGAGTACTTAGGGTATTTTTTTAAAAAATAATTGTGTTAATTAAAAAGCTTCTTCACTGAAGGGGGAGAAAAAAAAATTTTGTCTACAGTGAGAAAAGCTACCCAGTAAAATAACTATTTTCATCCTTTTAATCAACTTTCTATAGGCCTTCTGTTCACTCGCAGGGTAGATGTTTTTGTTTACCAAACTTCCTTGAATACGAGGAATCGAGGAATCGTGTGAGTACCTGTTCACCCTCGCGTGCCTGGGCCGCAGTCCAGACTTCCAGGGAAGCTGACCGGCCAACAGGCACCGTCAGCAGAAACACTGGGCTCGGGAGCTGGCCTGGAGTCCCCAGCTTTGCCTGCCCTGCCCCCTTCATCCTCAGATAGCTTTCTATGGGGGCAGGGGAAACCCTCAAAGGCCCTGTAATGCCAATTATTCATTTTCTCAGAACAACATCAAAAGACCTTGGTCTCCAGCAACATAGAGAGGAACAGGTTGAATCCATTTGTGACACGAAGCCGGGGTCAGGAGGCACTGAATTTTGCCTGGCTTCTGCCGCAAAACAGCACTGGGACATCGGGGCCAGTCCCTCGACTTCTCTGGGTCTCCATTTCCTTTGGGTCGTAGCTGTTTGAGGGACCAAAATTTCTCCCTGGCCTGGACATTCCCGCCTAGGCCCGGATGTTCTCCCCAAGGCTGGCTGGCCGGCTACTACTTTCGAAGTTCTCGGAGCTCCTCAGGCCTCAAGTAGTTAATGTGTAAACAATGCAAATGAGAGCCCCCCCCCACTTGTGATGCAAATGATAACCCAGGGGAAATGGTGACCGGCTGCTTGGTTGAGTCTGAGATTCTTGGGAAAGAGCTATAACACTGGACACCGAGACATCAAAGCTGCCAGTGACATGTCTTTCCCAAGGAGACTTGCAGCCCTAATTTAGGGTCTCTCTGAGCTACTGACGGAGTATCCAGTTTTTGTTTTGTTTTGTTTTGAACCTCCGAGCATGGGGTCTCCTAACATGCTCCCCTAGGAGACTCGGATGTTTCTCAAGAAACTAGCTTATACTCCATCCTTGCCTCTGGCCACTAACCAATCGGTGACTCACCCAACAATACACATCAAAACTGCACTCTCGCTCTGCGGACTAGAACATTGAAAGCGTGTGCGTAGCTTCGCTTGTTTCTTCTACTTTTCGCTTCCTACAATTTATGATCTCTTATGGAAGAGAGGACAGCCCCTCCCCATTCTCAACACTTCAGAAAGCCCTGAAAATTTGGCATAGCCTGGTTTAAGTGTGCGTTTTGAGAAAAAGAAAGAGTGATCCAAAAAAAAAAAAAAAAACAAACCACCTCAAAAAAACAATAAAGAAGAAGAAGGTCATGATCAGTGCCAATGGACTCGGAGGCAGAATTCAGAAGATGAGGTGGGACTCAAAGTGGAAGTACATGGCAGGGGCGGGGGTGGGGGGGGGGGGGGCTGCTGCCTGCCCCCCCCCCATAGGAAAGCTGTCAGTTAAAATAGGAACCTTGGCTTAAAAGGCTAAATGGAGTCCAGTCCAGCTGTAGCGGGGGCTACTATTCAGTACACAGCCATGGATTACTGCAAAGGAAGGGCAGAGAAACGGCGCGTTAGCCACAGATCATTGCCAGGTGACCTTCAGCTCTCTCTCTCTCTCTCTCTTTCTCTCTCTTGCTGGCCAAACACCAAGGCCGCTGTACCTCATGGTCCTGACAGTGGAGGGCTCTCTACTTCAAAGGCGTTCCCAAAGCCACTATCAGATGGGCCCGTTATAAAAATTGGGGCTGGAATATCTTTTAAATATCACATCCTTAGACCGGAGATAAAGTCGGGGACCTTCTGAGACACAACACCTCTCCTCTCCTTCCCAGCTGATGGTCTCACCTCTTCTAANGGGGGGGGGGGCACATGCAAAATACAGATTAAAACTCATCCCACGCACCAAATAAACAGACTGGAAGACTCATCAGAGCAAAGCTGAAAACACTGCTCCTTTGACCATGCAGCTGGGCAGTTTGCAACATGAACCGGCGACTGAGCCTGCCTGAGTGGGATGGTGTGGGGCCCTAAGGGACATTACAGAGATACTGAGACACCTCAGAAGAATTCCAGAAGTCTATCATTGAAGACACTAGGCTGGTAATAATATTCAGGTTTATTCCCCCTTCTGCATTTGTGGGGTACCCAGAATTATAGAGAGCAGACATTTATGCTATTTTCTTCAGCAGTCATCTTTTCTGGAAAGGGCTTGTTCTGTCAATAAACTCGTTCTGGATTTTTAACACAACTTGAGTGCACTTACTTGGAGCAACTCAAAACTGGAAAAGGCTGGGCTGAGAGGCCAGAAGAAAAAGGCACCAGAGGATCTCCTTTTGGAGGCCTCTCAGAAGGGGCCATGGCTCCTGTCAGGGGTTGGGGGGGTCAGGGAAGCCCAGTGCATGGGGACTAACTGGGACTAACTGGCGCTTACCCAGGCATGGTGGAGGCAAATACTTCAGGGAAACAAGCAGCAATCAGAATTCGAACAGGGAAGCTGGTGGTGGAGAATAGCAGATGGGACCCTTGAACATGTTACACTCTGGCAAAGATGGCAGGGGAGTGGCTGGCGGGGGGGGGGGAGCAGGGGGGACTGGGATGCAGGAGGCATCTCCATTTCCGAGCCATGTGACTGCTGGCTTCTTGACCAGAGGCCAGACACCATCCTCAGACTCCCAGGCTTCTATAAACTTTGGCAGGAAGAGAGGGGAGGGCATGGGTCGTGTGCCCCCTCAGGCATGTTAAGGGGGAATTAGAGAAAGGGAGGCCCAGCTCTGTTGCGCAGGAAAAGGGCGTCTACAGGAAGCCCAAACTGAAAATGAAAAGAGAAGTTGGGTTAATGAATGGATGGATTAATGTACAACAACAACAACAAAAAAAAAAGGGTTAGAAGAAAATTGTCGTGGTGACTAATGGATAAATTAGAATATAGCTATGTTAGAATAAGGTCTTATTGCATTGGCTCCTGGGAACATGCTTTCTCTCTCACACACCCCCACACACCTCTGAGTGGCAGTAGAGTGCCATTAGCTAAGCAAAATAATTATCAACAGCCAGGAGAATATTTTCTCTCTTCCTAATTACCGGGTCCTAATGCTCCCCCACCCAGACACCGTCCAGGAGTCCGGTCAGCAAATCTCCAGGGGGCCTCAGGCCGCTGGGCAGAGCGCCAGGCTCTCGGCCACGGATTGCCTTGTCCCACAGGGAAAACAGAGGCGGTGGAGGGATCTCCTCAGGTAGACTTTGGAGCAGCCCCAGTTAGCTAACTGGTACCCCGGGGCAAGACTGTTTGAGAAGTATCTGGAGACGGCTGAGGGGTCTGCAGTAGGGTCCAGACCACAGTGTCCTGAAAATCTGAACTACGGCAATCCATTTTGGGTACACATTTACCTCATTACATCAAGGCTATCAGATGTCTGGGAAGGCTGTCAAAAGCACATGTGTATGGGAGTATGTTTGTACAGTCACTTCCTCAGAGCGAATACATCCACACAGCTCTCCACACACGCACCTCTACTCTCTCTCATAGCCATTTATGCCAGGAATTAGTTCTGCACTCCTCTTCCAACTCTGCCGCTAACTCACTGTGTGAGCCTTGGTAAGTCTCTGAAATTCCCCACTCCTCCATGCGCTCATCCTGCAAACTGAAGATTATTCCTTTCTTCTCTACCTCACAGGATTGTTGTAAGATGAAAATAATGTCATCTGGAGAAGCACTTCAAAAAGTATCAAAATGCCACACGAACGCTCACCTCTTATTCTAGTCTTTGTCTACTGCCCAGGGGAAGGGAGACCTAAACAACATGGCGACGGCCTATGTTCTGGGCTGCGCGGGAAGGCGGACATATTTTGATCTGTGTATCCTGTCCACATACGGTGCGCACACCCCCCCCCCGAATGGGCCAAGGGGCCAGTAACCATTGAGATACAGTATCGGCAACTGGGCAACTGCACAGGGGTCCCAGAGGAATTTCTCTTACAATTGCGGAGAGCGGCCCCTAGCGCCTCCAGCAATTTCAAAACCAGTGAGGAACAGAGAGCCTCCCTCAGCCCACACTCCAGTTAATAAGGGGTGGCCTTTGTGATCCGCCCCTGGAATGAGGGCCTTGGGGAGGGGACAGGCTGCCTTTGTGGCTTTCGGGTCCCCTGGAGCCAAGGCCTCCCTCCCTTATTTGGTTTGGAACCGCTCTTGTGGTCTGCTGGGGAAAAGCCTGCCAGGAAAAGCCAATCTACTTGGGGTTCGGGTGGCCTGTTCCCACTGGTTGCCAATTGCCTCTCACTTGTACAGCATGGCTTTAATTATAGTTTTGCCAGAATTCATTTTCGTAATGGCTACTAACAATGATTGACTCAGGGAAACCTGAACCAAATTGTTTCTGGCCACGTGCGTCGCCACCAGAGTCAAGTGAAATCTACCAGCATTCATCTTTCCTGCGCTCCTCGCTGAAAACGGGGGAACAAATGAACGGAGCCCCTAGAGGTGTCGGACACTTTGTTGGAGACACGAGAGCCACGGCAGTGGACAGACCGAGGAATCCAAAGTCTTCCCAAACGGAGATTCGCAGTTTAATTCCTGTCAACTAACAGGGGCACCAAGACTTGCCTTTAAGCCAGACAATAAATCATTGCATTGTTCTTTTAGGGTTGTTTCCTTTGGCCCAGTTTCAGGGGCCTGATGTTTCAGAAGCCTCTGTGAACTTCCTCTTGGAGATTTGCTTGAAAGTAGGATGTTTTGCCAACTGCCCGAAGTCCCCAGGGCCAACAGCTATAGCTTTGGCAACTAACAGCAGGTTCTCCATTTAAATCATAAATTACATTGGTGAGTGGGGAGAAGGCTGCTCGATATTTTATATTCCCTGACCCAAACAAACCAAAGGTAAAAGGCATTTATGAGACAACCGGGGCATTTGGAACGCCGACTAGAAATGTGATGTTAACAAATTATGCATTTGGTAGGTGTGGTAATGGTGGCGCTGTGGTTATGGGTTTAAGAGTCATTATCTCTTAGAGATACAGGCTAAAGTATTTACAGATGAAATGATATGGCTTTTGCTTTACAATAATCCAGCAAATTTGGGATAATGGATGAGACGGTATTGGCCATATGTTGAGAATTGCCTGGGGGCTGGGTTGTGGGCACTCTCTTCTCTCTTATTCCTGTGTGGAAGTTTCTATGGTAAAGTTTAAAAAATAGCAATAAGCCTAATTATGTGGAACATACTTATGTTCCCTCCCTACCTATTGAGTCTAGAAGAATAGATAGAAGGTGCTTACTCTTTGCTATAATCAACATATAAACCACATGATATCAAGGACGCATGATTCACTCTGTAGACCTAAGAGCCCTCAGGAATCCGTGCTATCAAAGGTTACCCATTTACCTTCTTATCAAAGGTGTTCACGCAGCTGCTGAATGAAATGTAAGGAAATCTCTATAATGTTGGAAATCTCTTCATTTTCTTCCACTTTTATTATAGGTTTTTTGGGGGGAGGGGCACACAGCCAAAGGAAATTTGAGAACTTAAACCCCTCGGATAAGAAACAGCCACCAGAGGGAAATAGAGAAGCACGTTTCCGTTGACTTGGAACATTCCCAAACCTGGGGGTCAACGCCAACTGTGACATTACAGGACAGACTAGCGGGCCCATTGATTTCCCTCGTCACTACCTGCTAGTTAATTTTGAAAGCAATGATTAGGGCGCTTTTAAGAAAAAAGAACGGCCAAGAGTGAAACCTCAGCTACTGATCGCAGGACCCACCTATGCTACTCAACCGTTCTAGTGGCAAGTCTGGAAACACTCTGCTTGTCACCGCGCAGGCAAACATTCCACATGTACACTGGAGACTACAGCAAACTGTTTCTTAATCCTGTCAGTCACAAGAGCTAGGACAGTGAAGCAGCTTCTTTCGTGATTAGGTATGTGTGTTGGGCGGGGAGCGGGGTTTGGGGAGATGTGTTCTAGAAGCCACCGCCAGTTCTATTTAGAGTTAATAAAGCTTACCAGGACCTGGGTCTCATGCAGCATGCAGCAAACAGCAGAGTTAACTGTAAAACAGTAAGAGCTGATGAAGATGGAGGGAGCTTGAGGAGAGATCCAATATTATGAGTTGACACCAACAATGAAGGATTAGCCATCGAAGGAAATGAGGAAGAGTGGGGGCGGGGGAGAGGGAGGGCGGGCTGGTAGGGACCCCAGAAACACCAGTACTCTTTCTTAACCTCTGGAGAGACACGTCTCCCTACGTAGGGTCTTCTGCCTGGAATGGGAGTGGGGGGATCAGTCCATGTGAGACCACTGGGAGAGAGAGCCTGGTCTGGGAGGAACTTGCACTGAACATCTGACTAGGGAATATTTATAGTTTAGTGCCAGTGGGGTCCAAACAAAGGAATCTCCTAATTCCAGCGAGCAGGCTGTGACGCTGCCCCAGGGACTGAGGTAACAAATATCCCAGGCCAAGAAGGCAGCGGGTTAGAGCTGGAAGACAAATTTAGTTTTTTCTGATCTTAAAAATAGGAACCCGTTCCTGCTGGTGTCTCACACACGACTCCAGGTCAGTTAATATACGGTGTGTCCAAAGCGGCCTTTTTCTGGCTAGTTAAACTTTATCCATCAGGTTACCACCGAAACAAGTTCATTAGTCAGTGAATCTGACACAAAGCGTGGTGACTCAGTAGCAAACATCTCTGGACTCATGGGTGAAAATGTTCAAATTACGCTTCTGAATAAATGGATTGCAAAACCGAGTGCCTTCAAATAGTAACTATTCTACTGTTATACCCAAGTCACTGTTTTATTTCTAAGAGATCAGCCAGGCACAGAGGAAAGGAAGAGGTTTCCTCCTTCTGGCAGCCATCCCAGAGTTGAGTCAGGAACAAGTCGCTAAGAACAGAAGGCAAAGACCATGGACACCTTTCGGATCCTCAGGCCCCTTTGGTAAGGACATGGCCCAGCACTCCACGTGAGGGCTCCCCGCGTCACACTGCACAAGCGGCTAGAGCACAGGGGACCCCTGGACGGTTTCCCGGTGCTTCACAGGTCCCACGGGAAATCCTTTCCTCTCCTCTGGCTCTGGATGAGGAACGGGGAGCTTGGGCCAGCAGAGCCCGGAGTCAGCTCGGGGTTACGGACCCACATGGAAGCAGGAGTCCGCGCTGTCCTGCCTCACCAGATACCGGGGGGATGGACAGACTCTACAGCCACTGCCCAGCCTGAGGATGGGGCACATGAGTCTACTAGCATCTGGGGGCTCCCCACCAAGTCCTCAGCACCCCAGGCCAGGAACAATGAAACGGCCAAGAGGGAGGGATGCCACAGAGTGGGAGACCCCGACTGGGCTGCAGCCTTCAGTAAGAGCTGTTCAACTGCTGGCTGCAGCTAAGTGAGAATGGGGTTGGGGGGCTACAGGCACGGGGAGGTGAACACCCCAGACACGGGATGAACACGCAGGCCAGTAAGCCAGATCAGCGCCAACCTCTTGAGGGAGAAAGAGGGTGTCCAGAGGCTTCTGCTAAGGCGCCCTCTCCCCTTTATCCTCTAGCTGTCCTTCTCCTTCACCTCTTTCTTACACCTCCGCAGATCTCATGGTTTCCTCCTTTCTTTCTCACCTCCCACGTTCCCTTTGCCTCTCTTCTGTCCCTCCCTCTCCACCTACCTGGAGCTTACAGGGCTTTCCCAAGCAGCTGAGTGGAGGCGCCAGGCCCCTGGGACCACAGGCCCCCCTACTCTCGCCCCCGGGACCACAGGCCCCCCTACTCTCAGTTCCCCAAACTCAGGGGACACAGAGACCAGTTATAGGGACCCAAACGCAAAACACACCTGTCAGCCCACAGATCACCTCTGGCCCCCAGCCCTCAGCACCCCCCTCTGCCCCCCCAGTCTCCAGGCCCTGTGCTGAGGGGACGAGCAGGAGGAGGAAGCCAGAACCCCAGAACAGCCTACCACTTACTTTTTCTTCTCTTTGTCCCTCTTCAGAGTCTGTGAGCCTCCAGCCTGGGAGCCCTGGGACTGGAGCAGCTCAGCCGCCGTCTTTCTCTGTTTGAAGGCGTTGACTTCATCGTCCAGGCATTTCTTCTTATCCTCCAGCTTCTTCTTCTCGTCCTGGTGCAGTTTCTTCAGACGGTCAAACTTCTCGTGCAGCTGGCAGGGAAGCACAGGGAGTCTGAGGAGCGGCCTCCCTGGGAGCAGCTCCTCTCGGAGCAGAGCCCAGGGCGGCTGGGGACCGGTGGGACCCGGGGACCTCAGGAGACATTTCTGCCAGGGACCGCTCTGATAGCACCAAAGGGCACAGTGTTCGGGGTAGGTCCCTTTCCTGCCACTTCACCTCCACGTTTCTGCTCTTGAATGTGGTCAGGGAACTATTATTAATGAATATTAATTAATAATTAGTATCAAGAACTATGCTGTTATTATTGGTATTCTATGAGGGAACAGAAGGTCAGAGAAGTGAAGGACTTTGCCCAAGGTTAACCCATGCTTCGGAGGATTATATAGCGAGATGGCCCAATATGAGAGGGGGCCCCTGCCTTTCCCTCCCCGCTGTGGTCAAGGAGCATCGCCATGGGTTGCAGAGAAAACTTCAGCAATGCCAAAGCTGGTCAGAGAAAATACCTGTCCTCAGACATGGGAGGAGATGAAGGCATTTGATAAAATGCAGTGAGTGCAGAGACCTCAGCTTTGACCAAGGGGAGACTCAGCTAGCCCTGAATAGAACCAGACACCCCAAGGAGCACGGTAAGAATATTCTGGCACGCCACTGTGCTAACAAACTGGAATGTGATAAAGGACCCTGAAGACTAAGAGCAGACCAAGCATAACCTCACTTGCTTTTGAGGGTTCTGGAGAGAATTTAGGATTCCACAGCACTCGAAGCATATCATGGAGGAGGGCGGGTCTCTGGGTCCTACAGGTATTTGGGACTGCCACTTAGTAATGGGTGGTGGACGACAGGCTTGCTGCGTAGACCAGCTTCTACTAGTCCCTGGGGGTAGGGTGGTGGAAGCTGTGGCCGTCCGTTGCTCTAACCTGGCTTTTGTTCACTGGACTTTCACTCATTTACCTTTAAGATCCCCTCACGTCTCCTCCCAAAGTACTGGGTGACATTTTTCTTTTGAAAAGTGAAACTGAAAAAAAAAATCAATATCCACGCCATGGACTTGGTCTTGATTCTTGAGCTGCGTTGCCCAATGGAACTTTCTGTGGTGATGGAAATGTTCTATGGCTGTGCTGTCCAATACGATAGCCGCTAGTCGCAGGGGGACAGCATCTGAAATGTGGCTAATGCGACTGAGGAACTGAGTTTTAAGTTTTATTTAATTGTAATCCGTCTGAGTGTAAACAGCCACATGTGGCTGGTGGCTACTGTGTGAGAGAGCCGGCTCCAGGGAACGAAGTAACAGGGAATGAGAACACATCCACGCCTTGGGGAACGGGGGATCAAGAAGACAGATCTCACCTCGCCGCCCTAGGTGCCAGCCAAGGCAGGTCTGCTCAGGCCGGCCCCACTCCTGCCTGGAAGCTTCGAGGCTCTGACGGGCTGTGCCCTCGGGGCAGAAGCCCCTGCCTCATCCAAGCTCAGCCCCCTCTTCCTGCCTGCTGGGCAGTCAGGGTCACATTTACCTCTTTCTCTGCCTCTTTAAGTTCAGCTTCTTTCTCTTTGACCCTCTGGACGAACATCTGTCTCATCTCCTCTTCTTTTTTCTGGAGCTCCCCTAGGAACTCGTTCCTTTTGGCCTCGTATGTCTCCTGTAAGCTGCGAACACGGTCAGGTTAATTCCCCTCCCTTTGGAATGGCTCCTATTCAATGAAAACTGGCCCCAGTGATCCTCCCTGGGTCCCCCTCCCCCCCTTTCCCCAATTCTGGACGTGCAAAAACAGAAGCACAAAGCTGCAGGCAGCTGGCCTGGCATGTGACAGCAGGGTCATGGGCTGCTTGCGGGGGCCAGGGCAGCCCTGGGGAACTGACAAGATCCTTGGAACTGGAAGTGACTCAGAACATCTGCTTCTCCACCCTGGTCACACAGATGAGGAAAGAGGACCAGAGAGGTGAGGTGATCTTCTCAGGACCACACGGCTAGGTAGAGGCAAGGCAGGGACCAGAAGCTGGGTCTCTCATCTCTTAATCTGGGTCCTTCCTCTGAACCGGGCTCCCAGGTCCTGGCTCTGAAACTGGCCACATTAATGAACTATTGCAAAAAACACTTGGTGAGACTCCATCGCATGCTAGACACAGGACTAAGTGACACTATGCTAGTCATTCAACATCTAGAGCCAACAGCCACTGGGCGCGCCATCAAGGAACGCACGGTCTACTGGGAGATGTCCGGGCCGAGTCTCCCCGCCCCCAGCCTCAGTTTTAAAGCAACAGGAGTCAGCCCAGTGAAGAAGAGGAAGACTCATGCTCCGAAGAGGGCAGCAGGTGGAAGGGCACATGTGGAGCCAGGACGATGTACTTGGGGAGCCAGGCATAGTCCAACACGGCTCCAGACGATGGTGGAAGCTGTGGAGTAGAGGGAGGTGAGGTCTCGAGTCCAGCAGGAGAGAGCCGGTGTCGGATGTCGTATTACAGGCCTGGTCATTTATCCACTGCAGGGTTGCAAGCAGGAGGACTGACTTCATGCAATTTGAAAATGAGAAAGACCACTCCGGCTGTTGCGTGAAGGACAGACTTCCCCACAATCCAAATAAGAAATGTTGGGATCTCTCACTCCCACAAGAAAGATGTAAAACAGAAAGAGATCTTGCCATTTGCCATGATATGGATGGAGCCGGGGGGTGTAAGCCTAAGTAAACAAGTCAGTCAGAGAAAGACAAACGCCGCGTGATTTCACTCAAATGTGCAATTTAAGAAACAACACAAACGAATGAAGAAAAAGGAGAGACAAACCAAAAAAACCCAGGCCCCTAAATACAGAAAATTATCCATGAGTGGTTGCCGGGAGGGGAGGTGTTGGGGGGAGGTGGGTGGGGGACGGAGGAACTAGAATAAGCAAGAAACGGTGGGGTCTGAACGTTAAGGGCTGGTCGGGATGGAGGATTTGGGGGAACTTAAGAAACAGTGAGGGAAGCAGAACTCCTAGGACTTGGAAGGACTTTAAACTAATTCGGGTTTTTTGGCTTGGGCAACCAGGCAGACGGTGGACCTGGGAACACTGGGAAAGGGGCGTGTTTACGAGGGAAGAAGATGAACTGAAGCTTAGACTGCTGCTCTTGGAGGTACGTCCTCCGTGGGACGTCTGAGTGAGAATATCCGGTGGGCAGTTGGAGCAGTAGGTTTGGAGCTCAGAAATATGATTTTGGCGGGGGAGTCATCTCTTTCTAGGCGGCAAGTAGGGCTGATCGTAGAAAGAACCTGCCGCCAAGAGAACACAGAGTGACAGGAGCAGAGATCCTAGGAAGGAACCCCGGGGCACACCCATGCTTAGAGGAGTGAGCTGAAGAAAAGGTGCCTGCCAATGAGGCCCAGAAGGGGTAGCGAGAGAGAGGGACTCGACACAGCCAGGCAGTGCGAGAAAAGCCAAAGGCAGAGAGAATTTCAGGACAGAGGTGGTGGGGAGGAATATCGAACGAGACACTGAAATAAAAAAAGATGGGACTCAGAGGCCCCATCATAACTGGCCGTGAGTATGTGATTGCTGACCTCGGAGAGAAGCATTTCAGAGGCGCAGTGGGGGCAGAAGCCAGTAAGTACAAATCACTCTTCCTCTTTCCCACCAGAGCCAAGCTTCTGGAAAGGGCAGGGGATGGCGAGGAGGAGGAGTTAAGGGAGCGTCTCTTCGGAATGAAGGAGCCAGGGCAGAGGGTGAAGACTCCGGTAACAGGTGTTCGGGACGGAGCAAGAGGCGCGGAGGGGACTAGAGATGAGCAGACAGAGGCATACCTCCTCCCCGCAGATGCAGATTAAAGCTGTGGGACGGGGGCGCCTGGGTGGCTCGGTCAGTGAAGCCGCTGCCTTCGGCTCAGGTTATGATCTCAGGGTCCTGGGATCGAGTCCCGCATCGGGCTCCCTGCTCAATGGGGAGCCTGCTTTTCCCTCTGCCTCTGCCCCTTCCTCTCCCCCTGCTTGTGCTCGCTCTCTCTCCTCTCTCTGACAAATAAATCATTTTTTTATAAAAAGGCTGTGGGAGGGGAAGGAGAGAGAAAACTGAGGGAGTGCCCACCAGAGAGGTGAGCACAACTTTCTCCACCCCCAGGAGCTCCGGCAGTCCCTGTTCCTGAAGGTGAGCGAGTCCACCCCCTCTAGAATGAGGCATCCCTGCAGGACCGGCCACGCTCTGCCCCTAGGCTGGCTTCGTCCTGGGAACAGGTACTGCGGGATCTCAGGGGCCATCTGAAAGCCTTCTTGGCCCACAAGCGTCCCCCTCACTTCCTAATTGAGGCGCGACACTTCCTGACAGGGGACTCAGCTGTAATAAAGGTCACCACATGGTGATTTCAAGTGTGGGACTTATGTTACGCATCACACAGACGGATCAGACGATGGTACTTGGCTGGCCTATGGCTCCTGTAGGCACAGTAAACTGCTTTCGAAAACATTCCTCTTGTCTGAAAGCATCTCAGATTCTGCTTTGAGAAGTATGTCAAGGATTATTAACATCCGGCGGTCGAAACAAAACGTGTCCCCGAACCCAGACCCTAAGGACAGTGCCTGAAGAGCGTGAAGGTCACCAACACATGTGCAATGACTGCTACCTGCTCCCATCATCTGGGCTTGACAAGGGGAAGGAGGGGAAGGAGCAGATTGGAAATCTGGCAGGGCAGCCGGAGTCTGAAGAAGAAAGCGGGCCGGAGGACGGGCACAGGCTGCCACGTTGTAGAACAAAACCTCAGCTCAGGGGTCCTCTCCGGCACAGGTGACCACAGCCCGTGTGCGCTCGTGTGTGTGTGTGGCAGGGAGCCCGTGGGCCTCGTGCTCTGGGCCTCCTCCCTGGCCCAGCGCTCAGCGAGCCCCCCGCCCACCACGGCAGGTAGAAGGGGCGGGGACAGCCCTGCGGGTCTAGGTCCGGGTCCCTGGGTCTCGCCTCCCCGTGGGAACTGTCCCGGGCCGGCCAGCGGGGTACCTGAAGGGTTTGCTGTCGGGGTCGGTGTCCTTGAAGCCCATCTCCTCCAGCTTGCAGCGGCGGTAGAGCTCGTAGTGCCGGCTGTGGGTCTGCTCCCGGAGGTCCTCCATGTTCACCCGGATCAGCATCTCCCGCAGCTTCACGAAGTCGCAGTGCGCCTCGTTCTCGACTGCGCGGCGGGGGAGGGGGATTGAAAGCGCCCTGAGAGGCAGGCCAGGAGCGGCGGAAATGGACGAATCCCTCTCGGCCACACGGCCTTTCCACCTGTGTATGTGCAGGCTGCGAATGTGCCTCCCGATGCCCTTTCCCATGGAAAACGCGCACGGAAAGTTACAAGGCTGACAGTAATGGGAAATCGCAAGACCATAAAAAAATATCTAAGAAGACCTTCAGTGGTGCCTCAACCCAAACGCACCGATCAGACCCTCACGGGAATGTTTATTTGCTCTGCGCCCCGTTTAGGCTCGTGGCAAAGGCACGTTCAGCCGTCTGTCCAATAAACAGTTGCGGCATCTCTGCTCCCAGTATCGTGTGAGGCACCGGGAGTTCAGAAATGAAGTCATGGAGTCTGGCCCTAAGGAGCTTACAGCTGGAGTGGAAGAATGGATGCAAAGAGGTGAATAGAATACAAGGCAAAAATGAGCACAATGGAGGTCTACGCAATGCCAGCCCAGCAGAGGGGGGCCTGAGGTGCCCCCGCAGAGCGAAGGCTTCACCAGAGAGGCAACCCTCAGGATGACTCTTGAGGGAAGGAGCAGAATTTACCAGGCAGATCAGGAAATAGTCCACGCAAGGTCTCAATACGGTTAGGCAAGGTTATGTGGCTTGCGAGTTGCGTCTGGGCTCGAAATGCAGGCGAGCTGAAGGAGAGGCAGATGCCAAGGAGAGCAGGTACCAAGTCTCCAGAACAAAGGGAAGGAACTAGGCCATCTATAGATAGCAGTGACCAGGAGGGGTGTGGACCCAGGTGTGGCCCATCTGGATGGTAGGTCGTAGCTTGAAAGGAGGTGTTTTTTAGAGGGTGGATAATGGCCTGACAGCAGCAATGATGACCGAGACAAAGTGGACCCCACTTTCCGGCCCAAAAGAACAAGTCCCCTTGTCAAAAGAGTACGGCAAAGGTCTGCATTTGGGGCAGTGGCTGAGAAGGACAGAAACAGAGACCAAATCATAGCAAAGTGGACTTCTGGTTGGAACACAAGACTGTGAGCAGTGCTCTGGCGTGTCCCTCCAAGCATGGCGTCCCCGGGCTGTGGTGGGGGTGTCTGGCCTGACCATGTGGGGACAGTGGTGTCTGAGATGATGAACCGGCCTAGTCACCCTAGCTTCTGTCTTTCAGGGCCTGGGAGAGAGGCGTGGGGACAGGGAGGGGGTCTGGGATGACAGGGTGGGCCACAGTAGCAGCAGACTGTCTCGTGGCCATCGGTGTGACCTTTCCAAAACTCACATCAGCTCACATAACCCCTCTGCTTAAGACCCATTCCCTTGGGACACTGAGCTGGCTCAGTGGGAAGAGCACGCAACCCTTGATCTTGGGGTCGTGAGTTTGAGCCCCACATTGGGTGTAGAGATTACTTAAAAAGTGAAACTTTTAGAAAATTAAAAAAAAAAAAAGACCCATTGCCTTGCAGATAAAGACCCTTGCTGTCATAGAACATAAGCTAATATGAAAAATCACATTGGTAACTGGCAACTTCTCGGGACCAGCTCTTCCTTCATCTCTCCGGACAGTAATCCCTGGTGGCGGGTCAGAAGGACTGACTCCAAGGTCACTCGAACAGAACAGTGAACTCCAACTTATACGAAAAACCTCGAAAAACCCCTTTGTTGGTTAGGTGTACGCGATCTAAATTGGAGGAAGTCACTGGAACCACGTCTGCTGGTTTCTCCTCATTTTCCTCCAGGCTCCTGTCTCTCAGACCACAAACTCATTCCCAGTTAGGACTGTGGGTCCAGGGACCATTCACAAATGTTCCTAGCAGAGCATCTCGGCCCCAGACGGCAGAGAAGACCAAAATTTAGCACAGCTCCGATAACCATCTTGCCCTACCTATGGAAAAATCCAGCAATCACTGCCAGCCTTGTATGCGAGCGAGGTGGACAACTTCCCACCCACTTCCCAGGCCTTGCTTTATCCACAGAACTGACTAGTTCCACGGGTAACTTACCACGTGTCAGGCAGACCACGAAAGGAAGTTTCCTGAGTGTATATACATCTGTTTTGAAACTGTATAATAATTATATATATAGAAATAAAGAAGAAAAAAATGAATACCAATGTTTCTACAAGCCCGGTAGCAGCACCTTGTGTCTCTCTGCCTGGTCTTGAAATGAGACTTAACCACTATCCCGACTTTGGGCTTTCTCATTCTGCCTTTTTTTATACAGTTTCGCCACTTGCGTATGAATTCCTAAAAGGATAGATCTTGTTCATGTTGTCTGCTTGGGGAATTCCCATCAGTGGAATCATACGGCATGTATTCTCTGCTTTATTGAGCCTAAGGTTATGTTTCTGAGATTCATTCTTGTATAAGTAACTATACTCCATTCATTTTCACCACTGTTTCTTATCCCATTAGATGAACATTTTGCAATTCATCCGGTCTATTTCTGATGGCTCTCTGGTTTGTCTGCTACTCATCTGCTATATTCTTGTACGTCTCCTGGGGCCCTGGGGCCCTGGGGCCAATTACACAGGCTTTCTTGAACATTCCTTCTTACCTGGCTCCAAAAAACATTCGTTTTTGTTTTAGGAATGCTTTCTCCATTAGAGACAAAGAGAGCTTGCTCGCAGCAGAGAAGCCGGGGGTGGGGCCAGAGCTTGCCTACAGCTGCGGGAAGCCCACGCCCAGTGAGTACAGACCGGGACAAGTTAGGGACTGGCCACACAGCGGCTGGAGGCAGGGAAAGGGGCACCGTCTCCTGGGCGCTCACTCACCCTGCACCGTGCCCCACGGATACTGCCGCGCCTTCATCATCTTGTTGCCTATCTTCAGCTCCTCTGTGCTGCCGATGACAGCAAATGGCAGGTGCGCCTGGAACAGAAGGCAAACTGAGGCTCAGAGCAGAGTCCCTGGAGAAAGGCACCGAGCATCCCTCGATACAACCGTTGCCCGGCTCTGGGACCTCGCGCCCATCACACTGTGGTGGTGTCCCCTCCCTGTCGCCATTGTCAAGAGGCATTTCTTAAGCTCTGAGCTGTGTGGGGCTAAGAAGCCTAGCCCACGCTTCTGCCGTTCAGAAATTCTCAATGACGTGGCCGAACACACAGGGAACAGACGAAGACGGGAAAAAGCCCAACACTGAGCAGATACCCAGATGAGCGCGCTGTTCACACGGCGCAGGTGCTGAGGGGGAAAGCCTTAGGAAGGCGGGTGAGTGGGATGAGGGGGGCTACGTGTGGCTAGAGAGAGGCCGAAGGGGACTGAGGGGGCCAGGGTCGCCTAACCTCCCCAGAGTGGGAGAGCCCTGGGAGCCAGTACGTACTGCTGACTGAGCTGTGCGCTCCTCGTTCTCACCCTTCCCTGAAGCAAGAGCTCATGCGGAACTCTCGAGTCTAGAAGTCAAGTCCACAGGTGTTTTCCCACAGGCCCATAACTGTGCTGGGTTGTTTTCAGCGCCGTTCGGGAGACAAAAGTAGACACAGCCCCCCTCACCCTCTAGGAGCTTACAATCTTGTTGGGAGCACTGGCATTACATACCCTGAATCGTATAAGACAGAATATGACCAAGGACTCAAATGTAGGAGCCAGTGCCTGCACACAGTAGGTGCTTAATAAATACTCCTTGAATGGAAGTAGCAGGGCCATCAACACAGTAGAGAGGAAAGAAAGCAAAAGTACAAACAGGGGTATGAGCGTGGTGCTTGCAGGGTAATGCAGAGCTAGGCCTGGCTGATGACGGTTTTGGGGGTCAGAGAAAAGGCAACTGCCCCCGACTGGTAGTGTGAAGTTTGGCAAACATTTCCAGCACCCTGTCTCCCAGGGAGCTGGCCAGGTCGTAAGTACTGTGACCCCCAGCCAAGTGATCCTGGGTGGGGCTTTACCTGAAAGGGCTTGCCACAGACAAGTGGAAGTCCACTGGAGCAAGCTTTCTTAGCCCACGTGGAGAAACAGGCCTCCGTCACAGACACGTGGACTCATTTGCTGACTCGTCTGTGCCACGAGTGTTTACTGAGCCCCTACTGTGTGCTAGGCATTAACGGTACAACATTGAAGAAGCTCAGAGCCTGCTCCTGGAGAGCACACAGTCTGGCAGGGGAGAAAGACACGCCAGCAATGATAATATGGTAAAGTCTAGGTTATAAACAGAGGTTCAGGAGCTGGAGGAACAGAGGAGGGAGCAGCTCACTTCAGGAAATCAAGGCAGGCTTCACGGAGGCAGCAACAATTGTACCAGCAGTTGGAGTAGCTAGAGAACTGGTATGAGCAGCAGCAGCCGCTTACGAAGCTCGTTGCCTCCTCCCAACAGCACTGTGAGTTAGGTACTCCTAGCCCCATTTTATAGACAAGGAAACTGAGGTCCAGTTGCCAGCAGGCACACAGCAGTGAGGGCGAGCGCTAGGGATGGAGCCCGGGTCTCTCTGGCTTCAAGGCCCACCACTGGTCTGCCACGCCCACGTACGGGGTCCGAGCCGCAGGCGGGGTGAGCACTCCAAACCCTGGGGTGATCCGGTGGCGAAAAGCCAGATGATAAGAAGCAGGTCCATTCTGGCAAACCTACAGCAAATGTCTTTTGTTTGCCTAATCTGTGCGTGTGATGTCACCACCACTCCTCCATCTCCATTCTCTTTAGCACCTGCCCCCCAAGAATGTTCTTCAGAGTGGAAAATCGTAGGACTTAATCGGGAGCTCAGCTCCAGGGCACCCGCAAGTACCCTGAGGCGCTCGGCCAACCTGCCAAAGTGGCTCTCCCGTCACCCTCTGCCCACGGCTCTCAGAGTATCACCTCAGCAACCCCCTCCACCCCTTCCCACCCGTGCCTGTGCCCGAAGTGGGGACATAGGAAAGAGGAGGTTATGGCTGTATGGAAGATGGGCCGGGGTGGCCGCGGGAAACGTTGCCTCGGTCCTAGGAGGGGACCGAACATGAGGGTTGTTGGGCGTGCAACACACGGGGCATGAGGGGGGCACCAAAGTCTGGAAAAGCCCACCCGAGGGCCAGAGCCTCCCTGACCTCTGCCAGCCGGCTTTGTCGGAGGGACATCCGGGCACGGTTCATTCCCACTCAGGACCCCAAGACAAGTGGGGAACCTCAAATCCACCCCCAAGTGCTTTCTGGGAAAATGCTGCCCCTCCTGCCGAGACCCAAGGCTTCAGCCACGTGACATAAAAGAGCCAGAGGGCAGCGATGGCAGAGGGCTAGACCGAGGGAGGAGGTGAGAAAGAGAACCTTCTGGTGCATCCCTGGCTCTAGTGGAAAGTGACGGAGGAGGGCGTGTGAAGTGGGTGGGGACTTCTCTGGGCTCAAGCGGAAAGGAGAAAAAAAAAAACCCAGGAAGCGAATAAAGACATTTAAAAAAAATCAGTTTTGGATTCCCTTACGCCTGTTAGATTTAGCCCCACAAGCCATCGTTAGTTAGGATGACAGGGTCACTTGCTTGCCTCTTTCTCACTGCGCCGTCATTCTATCCCTGCCCCCGCCAGGGCCCCCGAGACCTCCCACGGCCCACGCTTGGCAACTGGCATCAGAGTCTGTTCGGATAAGCATCCGCAAGCGGAATTTTTCTGGGTGCTGCCGGGAAGCTCTCGTTGGCTTCTCGCCAGAGCGCTACGGAGCGGTTCTCATACACCCTACTCGTGATCTGGGGGAAATGACTTGCCCAGGTCCCAGACTCCTGGGCCCAAATCTTGCCAGGGAGCAGTAAGGCCACCGAGCTTTAGCCGCCGGGCCCTCCCCGCCACCCGCAGCAGCCGGCGCTCTGCCTCATGGCTAAATGGCAAAAAGCTAACCCTGAAGGGCGGGAAATCGTGGGGCCGGGCTCCAGCCCTCATTCCGCTGCTCTTGAGAGATGGGTGGCTTTTAAGGACCGGGAGAGAGTCGAGCAGAGCAGGGAGATGGTACGCGCTCCAAGCAATCACGCTCCCGGGGGTGACACTTTGCAGGTGTGGGCCCAGGGAGGAGACTGCTGGCGGCAGGACAGGGCTGCCCCTGAAACACGCGCAGATGTGCACCCCCCCCCCCGCCCCGGCATCAGATGTCCAGCCTCCGAAAACTCCGAGAGACACTCTCAAGCCTCCTCTTGGGAGTCTGTTCTCAGATTCACTACCTTTCCTGTCTCGTATCTACCTTAAATTCCTCTTAGTATAGGGGTGCCTGGGTGGCTCAGTCAGTGAAGCGGCTGCCTTCGGATCAGGTCATGATCCCAGGGTCCTGGGATCGAGCCCCGCATCGGGCTCCTTGCTCAGCAGGGAGCCTGCTTCTCCTTTTCCCTCTGCCTGCTACTCTGCCTGCTTGTGCCCTCTCTGTCAAACAAATAAATAAAATCTTTTTAAAAATTCCTCTCAATATATTTTGAAGTGTTGGATGATCCCATTGGCACGAACTGGTCTATTTCAGTTCCAGAACATCCGTTATAGCTGGGAGGCTGGATGACCGTTCTCCTCAGTCTGGTGAAATAGAGATGGTCAGCACTGTTCATTCCTTGTCTGATAATAACCCGATCGCGAGTGGCTTCCTCCCGACATAGCAATTTTTAGAATTGAAGTCTACAACCTTGAGAGTTATCAGGGCACGGGTTGAAGATGCGTGCAACAATACCGCTCACTCCCTTCTCTTGCCGACCCCCAATCGGACATTGTTTTTCAGACCCACCCATAGGCTAAGGGGGAGGCTGTGACCTCATTAGTCTTATTTCCCCGCCATGGAAATCCCTAGTGGGGGGCGGCAGGATGACTGGCCACTCTTCTCCACTTGGGCAGGAGGCTCCTTCCACTTCTTCCAATCCAGTCCCCATGACAATTGGCTGGGGTGGCTGAGGCTGTGGGGCTAGAGCCAGAGCCAGAATTGAAAGGCCAGCCCCCATTCTTCCTACCACCCAAGCCCGGGTGTTCTGATTGACGCGGCTTCGTATGCCACAATTTGTCTGAAGACCTTGGGGACTTTTGACACAGTTGTTCAGGTGACAGACAGGCGAAGCAAACCCGCCTACGTATGTTATAGCAGCGGCTCCCCGCCCTTTCCCCAACACAAGAGGTAACATGCGGCGTTCGCTTACATGCCCCTCTCCCGCAGGCATGCCCAATGCCAGCCACACTCCTCCCCACTCAGAAAAGCACAGTGGAATGTCAGGGAATGTTGAGTGATGTTATTATAGGGATAACCCTAAATCCACTCAATTCAGGGATAGCCCTAAATCCACTCAAATTTAGTTTTTCAAAGTGAAACGCCAGCACACTTTGGACTGTTGGAAGAAAGGACCCAGAACCGCCTCCCAGCCAAAACAGCATGGTTGAGAACTGCTGCTTCACAGCACGAGAAGTTTCCAACCCTAAGGCTGAGCCTACCCTAGGTTCAAGCAGGAGGGCACAGCTGAGCTGAGAGCAGAGCCCAAAATGACTGTTATTCCTGGTTCACAGTGTAATGCGCTGTCGTTTTTGGACGCCACCTCGAGACGGCTGAGAACTCTTTCCCCTATTAATTCTTAGCAAAGCAAACCACAAGCCCGAAAGCTACCTGGCGATGTAGGGGAACCCAAGTTTGAAGGTATCTATGGGGCCCGATGCTCTGAGGTGACTAAGCGCTTCCAGACATCGTGCCAGTGACACCACATGACGCTTCTCTCTAGGTTCCCCTTTTTCTGCAGGCTAAGCCCCCTTTCAGGTTTTCTCATCTTGGCGAAGCCTGGTTGCCATCGAAACGCCCTGACTGCTCGAGAGGATAAGGGCCCATCTTTCTGTTCCCCCTTTATTCACGCTCATGATGGGTCAGAGAGGCTAGGACTCCACCCACCCCAAGCCACGTAGCCTTACTCTTAGGCCAGATTGTCAAAGATGATGAGGGACTTCTCATAACCAACACATCTCGGGTGTACCGCTGAGCGGCACGGCGGGCGGAGACGATGACTCGCCGCCCCGCTATGCTAATTTGTTGGCCAAATTCTAGGAGGTAGCAGCTGATACCATAATGATAATTCAGGGGCGGCGGCAGCTGGAAAGTCTTCTAAAAATGGCTTTTATTACCAGGCTTTCCTGAGTTTGGCTATAACCGGGCATTATGTCATTAGGAAAAACTGATGCCTCTCAAGAGAGAGAGAAAAAAAATCTGTTCCCAAAGCAGAGGCTTTCTGAAAGCTATTAGCTGTCTCCTTGAAATCACAACATTGAAGATTTCGCAGCAACAGCATCAACACGTTGTAAAGAAGCATGAGGAAATGTTTGACTCCCCGCCTTGCTCATTACTCATTCCTCTAGTGGCGGGGGGCGGGGGGGGGAGTGGGAAAGGACTGGAAAGATGGCAAGTCGGGGTGTTTTTTTTTTTTTTATTCATTCACACTTAATAAAGCAAAGCATCACCCTGAAACTTTAAAAATAACATTTCTCTAGTCACCAGAAAAATCAGAGGCTATATGTCATTACTCCCCCCGGGGGTAGAGGCCTCGATGATCTGTGTACGCACTGTCCTGGAGCCCCGGAAGCCCGCCAACTTTTTCTGCTGTGGGTTGTCATGGCATTGTTTTGGTCAGAGAGGAAGACTGTTTGCCTTTCTGGCAGTCCCAGGGGGGCTAGCTTAGACTGAAGCAGCATCAAAAAGGAGGGTGGAAGGAGAGGTCCGAACCCCCCCCCCAGACTCTTCCTGAAGTTGGCCTGTCCCTCTCTCAGTCTCTGCTATCAATCTCTGCATCTCTGAGGCTTTGAAGCAGCCAACACTAAGGGAGAGGAGCTGTTTGGGTTCTGGATTCTTCCTCACAAACACTGAGATTCAGATGATGGGGTTGACCTCACTAAAATGGATGGTGATGTTCGACGACCAGTTTGTAAAATAAAAATAATGATAAAAATAGGGGCGCTGGCGTGGCTCAGTCGGTGAAGTGTCTGCTTTCAGTTCAGGTCATGATCCCGGGGTCCTGGGATCAAGCCCCGCATCTGGCTCCCTGCTCAATGCAGAGCTTGCTTCTCCCTCCCTCTGCCGCGACCCCCTGCTCGTGCTCTCTCGCTCTCTCGAAAAAATAAATAAATAAAATCTTTGAAAAAATATAATAAAAATAAACAGCAAATGGTCAGAAAGTTGAACCCCTGTGCTCCCACTCACGTTCATGGTTCCATTGATCTCTGCCACTGACTCGTCGTCTGTAGGGAATTGGTAGATCTGGACCCCGTTGCTGACTAGTTCGCTGGTGATTTTGATTTTGAACTTCGTTAGCTCGCTCTTCGAAATGGCATCTGATTTGGCAATGATGGGGATGATGTTCACCTGGGGGAGGGAGGAGCAAAGCCGGATAATCTGCAACCGAAAGCAGCGCGACAGAGGACTTCCACCAGCTCAACCCAAACGGCCCAGGACTGGCCACCTCTGTAGCCAAATCACAACATAATAAATGACAGTGGGTGCTGCTTACTAAGCGCTGGGTACTGGACGAAGCGCTTTACGTGGATTAACACAATTAATCCTGACAACACTCCTCTCATTTTGCCAATGAGAAACTGAGGCACAGAGAGGCTAAGTAACTTGTCCGAGGCCACAGAGCAGGTACGTAGCAGAACTGGGCTCCAGATCCAAGTTTAGCCTTCTTCCTAAATCCAGAGTCTTGGGGCACCTGGGTGGCTCAGCTGTTAAGCGTCTGCCTTCAGCTCAGGTCGTGATCCCAGGATCCTGGGATCGAGCCCCGCATTGGGCTCCCTGCTCAGCAGGAGGCCTGCTTCTCCTCTCCCACTCCCCTTGCTTGTGTTCCCTCTCTCGCTGTCTTTCTCTGTCAAATAAATAAATAAAATCTTTTAAAAAATAAAAAAAATCAATAAATCCAGAGTCTTAACCAGCTCAGCTCCAAACTGATGGGCTGTGTGATATCTTAATACCGAGATCACTGCTTGGGTGATTCCGAGCAGAAAGAGGACCGTTGGGAATCTGTGGCTGACAAGGAGGGGAGGTGGCCACTCCTTGTTAACAGTAAATTGGCCCAACCGATCTGGTGCAGGCTAGCCCCAGCGTGTTACGGACCCACCCCCATGGGCCATGGCAGGGAGGGGAGGCAGGGCAGAGCTCAGCGAAGGAGCTCACCTGGCCCCCCTTTCTGGCAGCAAACTTATGAACCAACCCAGCTGGATGAAGAAGACCCTCTCAGTTACCAGTGTGATCTGACACTTCATGCAAAAAAGAGTTTGACTGCCTGAGTTTTGTGATTAATTTCTTTTTTTTTTTTAAGATTTTATTTATTTATTTGACAGAGAGAGACAGCCAGCGAGAGAGGGAACACAAGCAGGGGGAGTGGGAGAGGAAGAAGCAGGCTCCCAGCGGAGAAGCCTGATGTGGGGCTTGATCCCGAAACGCGGGGATCACGCCCTGAGCTGAAGGCAGACGCTTAATGACTGCGCCACCCAGGCGCCCCTCGTGATTAATTTCTGCACAAAGCAAGCAGGCATATATGCCCAGTTTCAGACAGCAGGACAAAGGCCTAACGCCACCCCAAAGTTAATCCACCTGAACCCTGCTCCTTGAAATGACTCCAAGCAGAGACAAGGCTTCTGCTGCGGGAGGGTGAAGAACTGTGCCCCGCCCACGCCTTCGTGGGACAGAGCACACCCGAGCTCACGTTCACGGGGGAGCAGAGGCGTTGCCGCCAGCAGACTGCTGTGGGGCGTCATCCATAGTGCTTGGGCCTGGGAAGGAGCTCGACACTCGGAGGCCGCCGTCTGCCCGCTTTACGCGTTGCCTGCCGAGTACCCATAAAGGTTGCCGCCCGTTTTACGTGCACCGGGTCAAAGATTGAGCCCTGCAGGTGCCTTCTTTGAAGTCTTTGCAGGAGGGGGGCGGGTCAGAGCCTTTGCCAAGGGGGAAGACGGGCAGAGCCAATTCTCCTCGTCACTTTTCACCGTGTCCCCATGGACACACGACGAGCCTATGCCACAGGCTGCTTAACTTAACCCCACCCACCCACCGGGCCACCGGCGCATGGCTCTCTGCTGCCCTATACAGGACATGCAGGGCATAGCGACATTTCTGCCGCAGCCGGTACTCCTGGGTGGTGAGCTCATGGCTGCAAAAAAAAGAAAAAGAAAAAGAAAAAGAAAAAACTGCTCCTATTTTGATTTGAGCTGAATGTCAGTTTTTCTCACGGATAGGCTACTAAATAACGCATATAAATTAGAATTTCATAAAATAAAATACCTTGGAGTCAGAGCGAGCCAGGTCCAAATCACAGACCCCTTACAAGTTGTCCAACCTGGAGAAAGCTACTTGGCTCTCTGTGCCTCAGTTTTCTCATGAGGAAGTGGGAATAACAGTACCCACCACACTGGATTCTTGGAAGGATGAAATAAAATAATGTCTATAACGTACTCAACCCAGTGCCAGGCACATAGGCAATGTTAGGGGGAAATGTGTTCGGCTTTTTAAGGAATCCCGCATCAATTCTTTAGTACAGCAAACAATCCTTTCACAGGAAGAACCCTTGTCTGATGTCTATCTGGTGTGGGACTTACATTTTTCAGTTCCTTTTACAGCAGGACACGACCGATTCCCACAGCCATCTTTCTCAGGAATGGAGGCCACAGAACGTGGCGCCAGGGATCTGAGTTCGAATCTAGCCTCTGCCAGAAGCTAGCTACATGACAACAGGCAAGTCCCTTAACCTCTTAGAGCCTCTGTGTCCGCTAAGTGGGGGATAATGACGGCGTTTGCCTCAGCGGGTTGTGAGAATTCAAGGAGATACTCCAGATGGTGCTTGCACAGTAGTGGCACAGAATGAGGATTTAACAAACATTAGCTGCTGTTACTAAAATTCTTATTGATAATAAAAATAACCTCCTTCAAAGTCCAGTTTGCCTGTTCGAGAACAGTCAATCCTGGGGCAAAGAAAAAACACCTTTCCGTTGCCAAAGGCTGCGTGCCCAGGCCCTGGCAGCCATCTTGCCTGCAGTCACCCTTAACCCCCAGAGCGATCAGGGCAGAAAGATGGCTCAGGGCAGACCCGTGCCCAGTGCTGGGAAAACGGATCACAAGGTGTACGACGCAGGTGCTGGATCAATGACACCATCTTTCCGGAGGGACAGGGAATGAAGGAGAGGATGAGGAGGCCACAGAGCGTCTCCTGGAGTCTGGCACCAGCGTGGCCCGCGAGACCAATAAGCGTGGTCCCGGTGCATCCCGCCCCCCGCGCGCCCTCGGCCCTGCCTCCGTACCTTACTGTCCAGCTTCTTCATCGTCACGAGGTCCAGAGACTTCAGGGAGTGGCCCGTGGGCGCGATGAAGTACAAGCAGGCGTGGATTCGGGAGTCGTGGTAGCTGTGCAGCACCCTGCGGATCTTCAGCTCCTCCTGCAGGTAGGCCTCGAACTGGGCGTCGATGAATTCCACGATGGGCTTGTAGCTGGGCAGGGCAGGGAGAGCAGGGACGTGGCTGGACCGCTTGCAAACCTGGGCTTTCGGTACAGTCCCTTCTCGAAGTTTAAAATGCCCTGGGTCATCTGGCTCTCCCCATGCAGCTGGGTTCCTCCAGCTCCCTTCGACGGGCTGGCCGAACTTCGGCCTCTGGGCACAGCTTGGCTCTGGAATGCCCGCCTCTCTCTTCTCACCCCAGTCCTGCCCTCCCAGACCTCAGGGCCATGGAATGTCCCCCTCCTCTTCCACACGGTCTTCCCCACTTCTGCCAAAAACCCCTTCTGTGACCCCGGAGTATACAAAAAATGATAATAATGCTATCAGATCGCTTACTCTCGCTTCACAAGGATTACTGTCCCCTCAAATACGCTGTGTCCCTCTGAGGGGCGGAGGCCACGAAGGGCACTAGTCTCGTCCCCATGGGGTATCTGCGGGTGGGTTGATCATGCTTCGGGCTGGTTCCCAGTCTGTGTTTCCTCGGTTTCCCGCCCTCCACCCCCAGTGCCTAGTGTGACAGCTGGGAACCCGGTGGTGGCCGGGACCTCTCCTTGACCCACCGCGGGGGAAAGTTGTCAGAACACTCTGGGTTCCGCTCAGTCTTGCTGGATTTATGGGACAGCCCACATGGCTCCCCTAAGGTCCACATATTTTTCTGGTTCTCATTTCCTCCAAGAGTGTGACTTTAAAATCTAAGCACATTGACAACATTTGGTAGAGATCTCCCCCCTCCCACACACGCACACCCAGCTCACTGAGTCTCCAGGCAAAATCCCCTTTATGACCCCAAGTCTTGCCAGGGCGTCTTAAACCAGAGCCAGTCCTCTGCTCCTCCCTGTCCCGGGAAGCTTCTCTCTTCTCTCCCGGGCAGTTCCTGCCACCCCTGCAGCCTCCGTCTGCTCTAACTAGGTCAGCGTGGCTTCAGCTCTGCCTCTGCTCTCATCACCCCATCTGTCCGCTGCCTCGCCATCCAAGGCTTCCTGCCTTCAAGACCAAGCAGCGAGCTTGCCGATAGCACGGCCAGACAGAAACATGATCAAAGGGATCCCCGTGGTAGAGAAGGGAAAATGGCTTAAAAAAATCCCCAAATCCTAGATTCTGAGAGCTACATACAGAGGAGAGATCCAGGTGCAAGGTATCTCTGGAGCCCCAGAGAAAATTCCAAAAATAAAATCCTTTTTTCCCCCTTTCTTCCTTTGATCTCGCTGAGTCAAACATCATTCTGAAGGGTAACAGCATCCAAGAATCTCTTGGTGTCAAAGATCCTTAGAAGGTTCCTGAAGAATTAGGAGCAAGTGTGGGGGATGCACCCCTTTGACTTCTCTAATTTTTGGATGATTGGCTCATTTGAATTATCGAATCATGGCACTGCTAGCTTTTTTTTTTTTTTGCTTTCTCCATTACATAACTTTTTTTTTACTTCATTTTTTTATTCTGCAAAAGGAACCAAAGGAGGAAAGAAAAGAGTGCATTTTGAGTTTTTTTTATCACCAATCTCTGGTGATACCCTGGGCCTATCTTTCTGCTGCTGCCTCAGACCCTTAGGCGGCTCTGGATCAGACCAGCCAAACGAGCCAATCAACCGACAGCCCTGGGTTTAGACCGGTCATAATGGGTGGTTCATCTTTGTCTTACTCATCTGTGTATCCTCGGTGTCCAGCGTGGTTATCTGGAATATAGTCAGGATTCCACCCCACTCTGTTGTGCTCACCGCCCCCCACCCCGTCCATGAGAAACCAAACCCCTTACTCCCACAGGCGGTCTCTGCACAAATGTTTCCTTGTCCTGGGTAATACCTGACTCCCCTTCGAAGACGGGGCTTCCCTCATATACCTTCTTAGCTGGAAATTTCAACATCTCTTGCACCCAAGTTCCATGGAGGGGTGGCGAAGGCAGCTTTCTTCTGGCGCATTATACCCTGGCCTCCTACAATCTCTTCCATCTGCTACAAAAACTCAGCTCTACAGGGCGCCTGGGTGGCTCAGTCTGTTGAGCATCTGACCCTTGGTTTCAGCTCAGGTCGTGATCTCAGGATCGTGAGATCGAGCCCCGCGAAGGGCTCCGCACTCAGCAGGGAGTCTGCTTGAGATTCTCTCCCTCTCCCTCTGCATCCCCCTGCTCATGCGTGCATGCGCGCACACACCCTCTCTCTCAAATAAATAAAGTCTTAAAAAAAAAAACCCAGCTCCAACATAATCCACCCCTCCTTGTCACTACTGTTTGTCTTTCACAATTTAGGGTAGGAGCTCTTAACCTGGGCTCCACAGACTTCCAAGGGGTCTATGGAGAGAATTCGCAGGAACCATGAACTTGGATAGGAAAGAACCACATTGTTTTCACTGAGCTCTCACTGAAGCTTAGCGGTTTCTTCAGGTACAAATGCAGGTGACAATCTACAGTAATTTTAGCAGTACCTGCGATTTCACAGTCAATAGAAATCACCGATATTTTTGCTTCCTATTACAGTTGTTGCAAATATCTCAAAATAGCATTTATACTTACACACCTTCTAAATTATGATAGTTATTAGGGCTGCGTGTAGATATTACTTCAGGAACTAATAAAGAAGGACAGGGATTTATGTCCTTCTGGAAGTGGAATCATACAGTATTTGTCCTTTTGACAAATCACAATTTGAAAATATTTTGGGAAGTGTATTTCTAGTATAATGGGCATATTTTAGGCATTTAAAACCGTTATTTGAAGAATGAGTCCATAGGCCTCAATGGATTGTTAAGGAGGCCAAAGGCACAAAACAGTTCTTGGTCTGGGGCGCCTGGGTGGCTCAGTCGGTAAACCATCTGCCTTCAGCTCAGGTCATGATCTCAGGGTCCTGGGATCGAGCCCCACCATGGATGGACTGTCTCTCTGCTCAGTGGGGAGCCCGCTTCTCCCTCCCCCTCTGCCCTTCCCCCTGCCCATGATCTCTCTCAAACAAATAAATAAAAATCTTTTAAAAAAATATTTTAAAAAACCAATTTCTGGTCTGGACACTACTTCTTATTCCTGTCAATAATGGGGATAAAAAGTGACCAGGAAGGCTTCCGTGACAACGTGAACTTTAAGCTGCACAGTCAGGAATAAGGGAGCCATGGCAGAATCTAGGAGAAGAGCATTCCAGAGAGGAATAAGAAAGGTAACGGTCCAGAGGGAGAAATGAGCTTGAGGAGGTTTGCAATAGGAAGAAGGCAAGGTTGCTGGGACCTAGTGCAGGAAAGAACTATTCACAATTGCTCGAAGGTGAAAACAGCCCAGTGGCCATCAAGTGACGACTGGCTCCACACAATGTGGGAGATCCAGACAATGGACTATTACGCAGTCTCTAAAAGGAAGACAAGTCTCATGCGTGCTACCCCAGGGATGAACCTTGAAAACACCGTTCAAGTGAAAAGGACAAAAAAGGACACAAAAGGACAAATACTGTATGATTCCACGTACAGGAGGTGCCCAGAAGAGCCAGAGTCACAGAGAAAGGAAAGAGAATAGTGGTTCCTGGGGAACAAGGGGAGTGGGGAGTTAGTGCTCAGTGTTTCCTTTGGGGCGATGACAATGTTTGGAACGAGGCAGAGGGGACGGTCGCACCACATTGTGAATGTATTAAATGCCACTAAGTTGTTCACTTTAAAATAGTCCATTTTATGTTGTGTGAATTTCACCTTTTTAAAAATAAGAACAGGGGCACCTGGGTGGCTCAGTTGGTTAAGCATTCGACTCTTGATCTCAGCTCAGTTCTTGATCTCAGGGTCGTGAGTTCAAGCCCCACACTGGGCCCAGGCTGGGTGTGGAGTCTACTTTAAAAAAGGGGGGGACCAAGAACAGTAAAAGATGAAGTAAGCGAGGGAGCAGGGGACAGATCACATAGGGTCTGTGGGCAGGATAGAGTAAGGGGTTTTTACTGTGAACGGGGTCTTCTGTTCCATAATATTTTCTAGCTAGTTATTGTCGGTTGATAAGAAGTCCATGGTTTTCTTCGTGTCTCTTTTGAAACTGGCTACCTAACTGAACTGGTATTCGTTAGAATTGTTTTCCAGATGATTGATTACCTTGGGTTTCTTAAACAGTCACATTATAAAAAACTAATGATTATACCTCTCAGCAGGCACTTTTCAATTGTCATCTTTCTGGACACTGTTGACCAGTCCCTTCTTGAAACACTGCCCTCTGGCTTCACTGCCGCCAGTATCTCCTGCGTCTAAAACTCTTCTTACTCACCTTAAATCTTGGCCTGTCTCGAAGGTTCCATCCCGGACCCATCTTTTGCCGTCATTCTACACGTTGCCCACGCATTATCCCTGGGTGCTCTCACTCATTCCCACGGCTGCAGTGGTCACCACCCTCCACTCATGCTTCCTAGACACCTCCAGGTCATCCCAGTCTCCTCCCTCTCCCACGGTCGGTCCTCTGTGTAGCCACAGCCATCCGAGCACCCCTCCCCCACTGGAAACTCACAAGGCCTGGTCACAGACACCGTGCTTGAGCAACAGCATCTCGGCCAGCAAAACCAAGGAGGCACAAGGTCAGGTCTACAGGAACAAAGCCAGACGTGTGGGTTTGTTGGAAATGCAGAATCCCCGGTCCCCAACCTAGACCTACAGGATCGGAGTCTCTGTCTTCTCGAGAGCCTCCGGGGCTTGTAGGCAACATGAAAGTTTAAGCAGCACTGGCCTCTGTCATCTTCCTTTCCACAGAACTTGCCTACCTCTTGCCCTAATGGAAACCTAATCCTTCCCCCTGCCCCCCCGCAAGGATACCACAACCCTGAGGACATCATTACCCAGCAGCCCTCTCCGGAGTAGGCTACTCATTCTCCCACAACCTGTGTGCCTTGGGGTCAGTGGAATGGGCACTCGTGTAGCTCCCCAGTGCCACTTCTAGATCATTCCTCCTCTACCTCAGTGTAAAACCTTTTCTTCATTTGAGACGTATTCCATCGTCTTCTGGTGGCACCTGACCCACGCGGTTTCTCTCTCCATTCTGGGTGATGGCAGTGTGCTCGTAGACAACCCATCAACCTTCAGCCTCTTTATTCCCTGATTGTCTACACTCCACAACCTTCGGGCTCCCTCTACTTCAGCCACCGACACACCTTGCCATTGGCCTGATCAGCTTCCCCCCAACACATCCTCTCTCTAACTCCCCACTCTCTGGCCACAACCTCTCATCTTTCCAACCCTCTTACACATTGGATCCTCCTAAACCTGACCTTTCACCTCACAGAACCCTTGGGTACCTTGACCTCTCTATTGTCTCATAGGCTATCAGCCCCTCACTGGCCTCATCCCCTTCTCGGGCCCAGCTGAACCCCAAAACTGATTACCTGAACCACTCTTTTATCAACACTTTCATCTCCACCATGCCCTTGCCTTCCACCCTCCCGGCCCAGCAAATTGTGTGATGAATACATTTCAGGGTCTGCCCTCTGCTCCCCACACCACTGCTGTTGAAGTTAGCTAGAGGCCATCACAGAAGTCTTGGCACCCAAAACCATGGCCTCCAACCTCAGATAGAGCAGGACAATCCCCTTACTTGACCTTGACTGGCTCCCTTCCCATTGCCTTCATTGACCATTCCAAACTTTCACTACTTTCCTCAAGCTCCAAAACTTACTCGTGATATCTTCACTCTCATGAGATGGTCTTACCTCCTACATTACCAACAAAATTGGGGCCACTAGCCTCACACCGGTTCAACTTCCTGCCTCACTCCCTCCTCTCTAAAACTCAATCAGTCCTTCCCAACCTCCTTCTATCATCACCCTTTGTGAACTCGCTCTCATTCCTTTCAGACTCTTTGAGAATCTTGCTTCAGCTATCAGCTCCTCGCCCCCTACTGACTCTTCCTCAACCTATAAACATGCTGAAGTCTCCCCTCATCTCAAAAGAAAGATCCTTCCTCAACTCAATCCCCCTCAACCATGCATTCTCCCCAACCACTGCCCTAGGTCTTTTCTTCCCTTAGGAATAGAGTTTGTCTTCTGCACCTACCACAGAGCCTGGCATATAACAGAAGTTCAATAAATATTTAATGGATAAATGGAGATATTTTGGAAAAAATAATCTATTCATTCATTCATTCATTCTCATTCACTCCTAACACATCGTAGACTGTTTTCTACTCTCATCGGCATCCTCGTTAACACATTCAATGGATATGCTTGGTCTTGAAAGATATAAACCTTAGAGGTATTTTTTAAATTTTATTTTTGCCATCAACGTGTATTTCATTCATTCAGCAAATAGGTACTGAATACCCACAGTATGCCGGTTGGCTAACTTGGGCGCATCCTGCAAGATTTCAAGACTTAGCTCAGTCATTCCTGACCACCTCGTTTCCACCTTACACTCCCACCGGGCTCTGCCAATTGCTACGTTTTCTTTTCCCCACAGTTCTCTCCATGTGCCTTTGTTATGGTACTCACTACATTACGTAGAATTTGTATGCTCCGTATTAGTCCCTTCCATTAAACTACAGCTTCCTTATTTCTTAGTATTCCTGGCACCTCACACCGTATCAGGCACAAAGTTGGCATTTAGTATAATGTTATCAACTGAACTAGATCCCCCACGCCAATTTGGCTACTGGATGTCGTGGATTCTTTCTCTTATACCTGCCTCCTCCTCTCTGTCCTAGAAGCTTCTGCTCCTGTTCAAGCCCTCATCCTCTCTCTCAGCCTCAAAAACATCACCCCTGGGGGTGCCTAGCTGGCTCAGTCCAAAGAGCATGCGACTCTTGATCTCGGGGTCATGAGCTCGAGCCCCACGTTGGGTGTAGAGATTACTACAAAAAACAAATAAACTTAAAAAAAAAAAGTCGCTCCTGACCTCTTTCCCTCCCTCTACACACTGCCTTATCTCTTTTTCCCAGTTCAGGAAAGCTTTTTAAATGAGCGGTCTACACCCACTTTATCTGCTTCCTTTTTTAAGACTTCATTCTTGTTTAAAATTTATTCTTAATTGCATAACCCATACGTGTACTTATGCTCCCCTCCTCAGAGGTAACTACTATTTTCAGTTTGTTGGTTCACCTTGAAGGTCTTTTTCTATGTATTTATATGGAGGGGTGTTTGGTGTTTCATTGGGAAGGGTGGATTTATGCAAATGGCATCATGATCTGTGTATCATTCTGCAACCCTTCTTTTCACTTAATAACACACCCACGTGAGTGCACACAGATCTGCATTCTTTTAAACTGCCAAATGTATTTATTGCATGGTACGGTTGCACCATAGCTCATTGTGTTGCTCTATTGGTGGAAATTTCAGCTGTTTAAAAAATTTTTTTATTCCATATCCAGTGTTGCAGTGAACATCCTTTCTGTATGTTTTTCATGAACTTGTGCAATTGTTTCTCTCGGCTGTATTCCTAAAAGTGGAACTGCTGGATCATAAGGTGTTCACATTAAGAATTTTAATAGGTCCCACCAGATCTGCCCTCTAAAACATCTGTACCCATTTACATTGCCAGAAACATGAATGAAATTAGCCGATGTTAGCAGCCACTGTACTTTTATCTTTTATTTTTGCAAATCTGATGGATAAAAAGTATTCCATTTTTCCTTTTGCACTTCCCTAATCACTGGTGACATTAGATGAACATCTGTTGGTATGTTAGTTGTCAATTTCCATTTTCCCCCCTTCTGTCAATTACCTGTTTATTTCTCATTGAACTGTAGAAGCTCTCTTTACAATTTAGAAAAATCCTTTGTTTGTAATATAGGTTGCAAATATCTTCTATTTGTAGTTTCTTTACTTTTGTTAAGAGCATCTTTCAGTTTGCAAAAGGTTTTCTTTTTATTTTAATAAGTTTAAATCTGTCGATCTTTTCTTATATGGCTTTGGGATTTTTGTGTCACGATTAGAAAAACCTTCTCTACCCCTAAAGCTATAAAAACATTCTCCTATATTTTCTCCTTATATTTTTAGAATTTGTTTTTAATCCATCTGGAATCTATTTTTGTGACTAGTGTTTGTGTGGGACGGTCTCATTTTATTTTTTCCTAATGGATGGCCTATTTTCCCAGCACAGTTTCTTGAACAGTCCATTCTTTCCCTGCTGACTTACATATGCCAAATTCCCGTGTAAACACGAACTTGATCTTGGTCTCACTTCTCTGTCCTGTTGCTCTTTTTGTTATTCTGATGCCTTTACTTACTTACCTTCCATTCACTCATGGCAAGTTAGCTTCCACCCACAGCTTCCCTGGAATTATTATTCCTTGGTGTATTCATGACCTTCATGTTGCCACACCCAACGGATATTTTTCAGGTCCATTTATCATTGCCTCCGTTATGCTACACAGCACAACTCTCCCTTGACTCTTCTACCAATAAAAGTCATCATCATAACAGTATCTTCTGTTCGTTAGTTACTCTGTGCCAGGCAGTGTTTTTTTTTTTTAAAGAATTTATTTATTTATTTGAGAGAGAGAGAGAGAATGAGTGGCGGGGAGCAGCAGAGGGAGAGGGAGAAGCAGGCTCCCTGTGGAGCAAGGAGCCTGACCCAGGCCGATCCCAGGAGCCTGGGATCATGACCTGAGCCAAAAGCAGACGCTTCACCGACTGAGCCACGCAGGTGCCCCTGTGCCTGGCACTGTTGAAGCATTTCATATACCAGAAATGTCAAGTATGCCTCACCACAATCCTCTAGGGTAGATATTAGTATTATCATCATCCCCACTTTATAGGTGAGAAAACTGAGCCATAGAGAATTTAAGTGTCTTACAATGCAAGTTCTGAGAGTTGGTTTTCCTTTTTTGCCATGCAAGTGCCTGATTTAAGTTTGATGGCCGAGGCATCCACTTCAAAGACAACTGACTATCTCGAATAAACACACTGCCAGCCACCTAAAGGTAAAGAGTCAGCCCTCCATCCTCCCACCGCCCCCGAGGGGCTCCTTTGTTTCAGAAATCTTGGTTGACTTCCCTAAGGGACCGTTTGGGCCACTTGTTTTTTTCTCTTCCGCTGCTCTAAATTCTCCTTCTTATGTTTTAAATTCACCCATCTAGGGGTGCCTGGGTGGCTCAGTAGGTTGGGCGTCTGCCTTTGGCTCAGGTCATGATCGTGGGATCCCGGGATGGAGCACCATGTCAGGCTCCCTGCTCAGTGGGGAGTCTGCTTCTCCCTCTTCCTCTACCCTCCCCCTCCCCCGGCTTGTGTGCTCTCTCTCTCACGCGCTGTCTCTCAAGTGAATAAATAAAAACCAATAAATAAATAAATAAATAAATAAATTCTCCCCTCTAGAGCAAGCCTACCAAATCCTAGACCTAAACCCTCCATCTCAAAAAAAGCAGAACCCCAGACTCACGCCTGCTCTCTCTCCCCTGCGACCTCACTGTGTAGTCCCAGCTGTGCCCTGTGCTTTCCAGGACCTGTGAATAATAAACCTTTCTGGTCTCCAAGTTCCCTGATGTTTACTGCTGAGAGCATCTTGCAATCCTAAGGACCACAAGGGTCGGACCAGCCACAGCGTTAGTTATCAATAGGCTGAGAGCGGCACAAAACCCTTGTCTCACATCGCTGGGTTAATCAGTGGCAAGATGCGATCTGAACCCAGGTCGGTCTGAGACCAAAGCCTAAATTCCCAATCACACCTCTTTCCAGCCTGTCCTCAGTCTCCCTCTTGAGTTCCTTTTGCTCCAGCACCTTTTTTTTTTTTTTAAAGATTGTATCCATTTATTTGACAGAGAGAGAGAGAGAGCACAACCAAAGGGAGGGGCAGAGGGAGAGGGAGAGGTAGGCTCCCTGCTGAGCAGGGAGTCAGGCGGAAGGGGGGTGGGGAACATGACCCCGGGATCAAGACCTGAGCCAAAGACAGATGCTTCACCAACAGAGCCAGCCAGGCGCCCCATGCTCCTGCCTCTTTTAAACAAGTGGCTTTCCCCAGGGTCTGGCCTTAATCACTGCTCTTCTTAGAAGACCACGCACCGTGGGTGAAGGCTCGCATTCTGGCGCTCTGCCTCAGTGCGGCTATACTGACACGTATCTATGCCCAAATGATCCCATCAGTATGGAGAAAACACTGCTTTTTATTACGAATCCCTGGGGCTTGCCCCAGCCCTGCTCTCCAGCCCAGTTTCTGAGAGGCTTTTCATTTCTACTTACTTGAGTTTGTATTATTTGATTTTGTATTAGTATGCATCATGTTTATAATCAGGAAAAACAATAAGAATATTACCAAAGTAATGGAAGTAGATTAGCCTCTAAGGGGCCGTATCAGCTCAGTCCTCTCAAACCGTCATTACCAAAGCCGTTTCCAATGTCAGATATGTTAAATGTATGTTGCCGAGAAATGTGAGAAATTTAATTGAAAAGATCCTGAGCCGTCTGCAGCTGAGATGACCCCAAATACCCATCCCCTTTCCCCAGGGTCCAATTTATTCTCAACCAAGCACAATTAGCATAATACGCAAAGCGATAAAAAGCAGAGGTATCCGTCTAGAATTTCAAATGAAAAACAAAGTTCAGTTCAATTATTAAGAAGCTAAATGTACGGCTGTTGGAACTTCAAGGGAGAAATAGGAGAATTGGGGATCCAGTTCAGCTAAGAAGCAAGAGAATCCTCAAAGGATGGGCAGACACTGCCTAAAATGATGAATGGCCTTTTCTGAGATGGGCATTGTGATAACCACGTGACGTCTAGTTAAATGCGGATGGTGCCTGACCCCCTCCCTGACCCCAGCCCTCAACACATCCCGGTGTCTGAGCCGCCCCACCCCTCACTCACACTCCATTCTCACCCCCTGCAGTCTCTCCTCCTACCTCTCTGCATATTCCTGTTCATTCTTTTTCCAGAATGTGTCATTTGCTCCATCTGCTGACTTAACATCCTAAGGTTTTTGTCTGTAGCCCCGTGCTCACCACCCCGCACTCCGATGCCCGGGTGATCTTACGTGGGTCTGCGGTTGGAACATAGCACCTATACCTCGATAATCCAAATCGCTATTTCCAGCGCAGACCCTCTGCCGACCTCTAACCCCTGTGTATTCAGCTGCCTGCCACCGAAGGTCATCAGGGGTCTCGGTAGTCCACGGACAGCTCAACCTCAACAGGTCCAAAACACAGCTGGTTCTTTTAGAACGTGATTCTCTTATATGAGTTTTCCTACCGAATGCCACCACCATTTGTCCACTCTCCAAAGCCAGAAGTCTGGGCCTCTTTCTAGATTCTTCTTTTGCCTTCACGACCCCACACCAAGTCTCTGTCTAGAGTCCTGTTGATTCTACCTACTCGATATTTACCAAACCTACCTCCTCTTTCCCATCTCAGCACCTGTGTTACCTCTGGCCTCGACCTAATTGGTCCAATAGTCTCTTAACGGGGCTTCCTGCTCCCCCTACCCTTCCAAAGAACCTACTTCAAGGCCAGTCAGACTATCCCATTCTTTTTTTTTAAAGATTTTATTTATTTATTTGAGAGAGAAAGAGAGCACAAGCGGTGGAGAAGAGCAGAGGGAGAGGGAGAAGCAGACTCCCCACTGAGCGGGGAGGGAGCCCAACGCGGGGCTTGATCGCTGGACCCCGAGATCACGACCTGAGCCGAAAGCAGACACTTAACTGACTGAGCCACGCAGGTGCCCTGAGACTATCTCATTCTACTTCATAAAACCTCTCAATGGCTCCGTGTCTGCACATTCTAGAAATGCCCCCCTGATCTGACTCCTGCTTCCCTCTTCAGGCTCATCTCCGCCTACCTTCCCCTCACTCACGCCAAGCAGCAGCCCAGGGGCAGACACGGGTACTGTGGGACCTTAAGCTTATGCAATGAGAAGGGCCCTCCAGAAAGACAGCACAACATTATGACTAATAATTAGTTACAGGACCTTGGCAGCTTTAGCTTCATCAGCTCGCAGTCAATCCGCTTCTGCACTCGACAGATCCCTAGAATCTGCCATCATCTTCTACACCTCTTTGCCTTTGTACAAGCGCTCCCCCAGCCTGGGCTGCCCTTCCCTCCGTTGCCTTGTCTGGCCGGCAAAAGAGTTCATCCCTCAAGGGCCCACTCAGGAGGCACTTCCTCTGTGAAGGCCTCCCTGACCTCCCCACATGGAACTGACTGTCCTCTCCTTTAGGTGCTCATTGTTACTTGTCCTTCACCTCTTCGTACCCCGTCCTTTCCGAAGCACATCACACTCGATGGAGCTTATTTGTTCAAAACCGGTCTCCCCGGTGAGTGCCTCAAGGGCAGAGACAAAGTCATTCCTTTTTAGATTGTCAGGGCATAGCAGCGCCTGGCACAAGGCAGGAAGGAGCTCAATACATGTCTGCCACATGGAACGGAGACCTCGCCCACGCACACTGGAAAGACGCCTTTCTTTTGGCAGAGCGCGTGGAGTGGAATGGTTGGTGGGAACTGGGACCCTGGGCGGAGGCGGAGCCCTGAGGTGTCTGCGGCCTGCACGCGCCATTTTGGGAGGACGTCCAGGCAGGACCCCGTGGTGAGCTCCTCCCACCAGCCTCCGGGCCCCATTGCCTTCCTTACCTGTCCTCCTTGTTGATCTGGTCCCCAAAGCCCACCGTGCTGACAATGGTCAGCTTCAGCCCCACGTTGCTCTCTTGGAGGTCATAGGTATTGGACCGGAGCTGGACACCTGGCTGTGTGTGGGTGGCCGGCTCCCCCTCAAACTTGGTGTTGAACAGGGTGTCCATGAGGGTAGACTTGCCCAAACCTGTCTCTCCTGAAAAACAAAAGAGGAAATTATGGTCCGTTCATGCCACGGCCGTGCAGCCATCCCCCATCATGGTTTGGACGTATGTTCATTGGCGTGGGAGCCCGTACACAATAAGAGCGGATAAAACTAGATAGACTGTTGGCACTCAGGTAAGTGAGAGAGACTGAAAGGAACTGCATCAACGTCTCAACAGTAGCGTCTCAGGAAGTGGAACTGGGGTAATTTTCCTCTTAGTCTTCCTATTTTTGTGTCATTTGAAGGTTGAGGATGCATGGCTTTTATCGTCAGAAAAAGAACGTCTGTTACAGGCAGTGCTAGAGAGGTAGCAGTTACGCCTGGAAAAAGTCCAGAAGGACACACAATATACTCTTACCCAGAGGGCTAGCACTGCGTGGTGGGGGTGATGTGCGGTGTTCATTTCTCTCTTCAGGCTTCTGTGTATTTTCCAAGTTTTCTACGTGGAACATGCATAGCTTTTGTAATAAAAATTAAAGGGCTGTTTTCGATTTTAAAAGAAAGGGACAGAGGTCCCTTGTCAAATAAATATCCTCTCCTTTTCATCGCCACCTCACCTCCCCGCCAGGCCCAGACTGTGCTCTGCACATGCCCGGATGTGTCTCCCAGTGGGGAGGCCATTTTTAGCTAATGGGGAGGGAAGTTAGCAGGCCACAGATTCTTCTTCTCCTTAAATTTCAAACAAACCAGTCATTTGTTTGTTTAACTAACAGCCTGCGGGATACTAATAAATTAAACCATTGGAATTCCAAGTCTTGACTTTCACACCAGGGAGAGGAGTGGGGGAAAGCCTGTGGAGACCGGTGAAGGTTTTTTGGAGGTCATTCCTGGGAGACCCGAGGGAGGTCAAGCCACTGCCAGGAGCCAAGGGGTCTCTTCAGGGAAAGAAGACATTGGAGGAGAATTGGTGGCCTGGGAGTTGGGCAGGAACGTGACAGGAGGCCACAAGCTGGGCTGGGCGCTACAGAGGCTTGTCATCTCCAGAGATCCAAACCGTATTTGGGCTTCCACCCCGCCCCCCACCAAGCGATTCAGGAATGCCAGGAATAAAGGATTCAGTAGCTAATCACCCCCAGATTGCCTTTTGAATACCTAGACCACCCGGCTCTTCAGCTCCCCGGCAGGAGACGTACAACGTGTAAATGCAAATGGACCCCTCCCCTTCCGCCCTCTGGGTGTGTCTAGCTTTGCATCTCGCTGCCTTTTATCCTGAATAATGAGCGACGAAAACAGGAGGTGCTTTTTCCAATCTCTGTCTCCAATGAGAGCTTTCTGTGTGTGTTGAGATTGGTGAGCGAGAGAACAAGAAGAACATTCAACTCAGCCTGGCTCCCCAGCCCCCCAGCCAACGTTCATGGCCAGGTCTGACGAACGTGCCGGATTGCCAGGGTGCAGGGAAATGGTCCCTCCCACAGATCATGTTTCCAGCCAAGGTCTGCTATACCTATTAGCAGCAAAGATTCTCCCAGAAGAGGCCCCCCCAACTTTTCCCCCTCCCTAAAGGAACAGGAAGTATTTGGGTCTCAAGAAAAATTTGGTGAGGTGGGGCCTTTGCAGTGGGAAGTGACAGACTTGGCCAAGCAACGGAATGTAGCACCCCCTCCCCGCCCAAGGGGGGGTGCAGCTCAGTTGCACAGGGGACCAGCCCCTCTGAGGTGGGAACACGGGGGGTGGGTCCCTCACCCCTAACTCACCTTCCCTCTGGGAGCGGAGATTCCAGCACCATTCGAGCCCATCTTTGTGTGTGCCTGATGAACCTTCCACGGACATCCCCACCTGCCCCCTTCCGTGAGCTCTTGGCTGAACACCCCGCAGCTCCTAGAATGCTGAGCCCTGTCTCCCCAGCATCCAGAGCTGGCTCCTGGGCCCCTGATCCCCAGGATCCTCAGAGAGCCAGGGATGGGGCATCTTCCCGTACTCCCCAGAGGGCCTAGCCCAGGTGCACACAGAGGCCTGGGGCCAGGCTGCTGTGTTTGCCGGCCGGAGGAATGCAGACCGGCCAGGCAGGGCAGGGCAGGGCAGCAGGGAGGAGCGGCAGGCCAAATGACCACGAGAATGCCTGCCAACACCAAAGGGCTATGGAAATTAGATGCCCAATGATGAGTGGAAGAAAAGAACCCGCGGGTGTCCCGGGAATTATGACACATGCAACATGAGAAGAGGGCAGAGAAGCAAGCGAGCTAGTCCCGTGGCTGTGGAGGGCTCCCGTCCCACTCTGCCATCAGTGTGGAGCCTGCGGGCTGCAGGGGCCCCTCTTCATGGTTGGCACGGGCCCAGCCTGAGCGGAGGATGCAGCCCCCTCCCACGCTGCCCTGGGCCCAGCATCGGGGACTCCACACCCCTGCAGGAAGGTGGGGACTTGGCAGATTCCAGCAGGAAACCTGGGGAGTCCCCAGGGGTCAATTTCTCTCCCCTCCTCCCTCCTCGGACAGACAGCAGGATTTCTTAACCCTTTTCAGGTCGTCACCACCGGCCCAGAGGATTCCATCTCGCTTTGTTTAATGGAGAAAAGATGCTGGAAACACCCGGTTTTTTAAATAGCATTTCTATTTAAAACGTGTAATGTGAAATACGCTTTTTCAAACTACACTCCCTGGGATAATCCACTGTTGACCTCTCTACTCAGCCTTTTTCCTCATCTGCTGCAAACGCCCGAATCTTCTGGCACCTTGTGTCATTAAGTCCTTGCAAGCGGGGGTGGGGGAGGGCGGACGCAGAGGCCCAGCCAGGTGATGCCCGGCCAGAAGCGGTCCCCTCGCTGGGCCCCGGTCTCTTTCCTCAGAAAACAAACAGGCTGGACTCATAATAATAGCGATGGCTTCTGGAGCAGCCACGATGTGCCAGGCACGGCTGTGCCAGTAGCTCCCCTGTTCCCCACAATAGACCTAGGAGGTAGGTACTATTATTTGTCCTTCAGTAACGGAAGGGTCAGCCAAGCTACTTGCCAGCTGGGTGAATTCGCCGCACTCCCCGGTCTCTCTGCACCTTACCTTCCTCATCTGTAACCTGTGGACGAAGGAACTGGTCTAGGGTCGCAAAGGAATCCGTAGCAGAGCGGGCCCTGAGTCAGACACTGGCGCCCAGACGTATAACCAGTATGCCCCAGTGTGTCCCACTTGCCACTTGGGCCTTCGACAAATGTTCGCAGGGCCTCTAGTCGGAGCCACGTGCAATTTTAGGGACTAAAGATACAACAGGGAACAGGACAGCCCCCATCCCTGTCTGCAGGGAGCTCGCGGTCCCTGAAGCCAAGGTCTCTGCCAGCTCCGAAACGTGGGAAGCCACCAAGAGAGACGTCTCCCGAGTTCAAAAGGTGTTCAAAAGGAAACACTCCAGGAACTCCAGGGAGCCTATCGACAGAGACAAGGTCATGGCTGGCTCTCTAACCTTGCCCTCGGCTCCTTCCTGACCTTGCCGAAGCCTGGCCCACAGGGGTGTGCTGGAGCCGGCTCCCCCACCCTCTTGCAGATCTGCTTCTCCTAAGTGTCTTATTCCAAGTTCAACACGGCCCAGTTGAGCCTGGAATCCTGAGCAGCTTCAAAGTAAATATTATCGTTATGACGCTCTGCGCTCCTCACAGGCATTACTGTGGCCGGCACATTCGGAGCGCAGCATCTCTCCGGAGCTCCTTCCCAGCCGTGCAGAGCGACGGGCCCCGGGACGTTTGTCCTGCTGGCTCCAGGGGCTCCTCGGAGGCCTCCTGCACTAGATCTAGGATCGAGGGATCTTTGCAATTTCCAGAGCTAAGCGATTAGCCTATGGTTTTTGTTGGGGGTGGGGGGGCTGGGGAGGGAGAGGGCAACATCACCCCCTCAGTAATTATTGTCAACATAGAAAATCTGTTCGAGAGGAGTCATGATATGCCCACACCCATGTGCCTAGCCCTCTAAAAATAATAACTGTGGGTGCCATTTATCGGTACCCTTACATATGAATTAGGCTCTGGATTCATAAACCTTCTCTCTCTCAATCCCACCGTGCACTGTGTGCACAGGCACACACCTCCATCAGGCTGGAGGGTACTCACCCTGCTGGGGCTTGGACTTCTACGGTCAGTAGCCCAGCACCCGGATAAAAAATGCTGTGATCAAAACGTCTTAGGTCTCTGTTACACTTAACATGCCTTACGAGAAAAGAAAAGAAAATCCTTTGGGGGAACATAGTCTCTGCCCAAACAGACTCGTTTGAGAACAGTCATTACGGGAGTAAACCTGATAGTTACGCACAGGCGGTCAGCATGAAGGAACGGCCACCGAAAGTCCTGCGAGAGAAAAGATCACCTTCAGCAGGCAAGCTACGGACCCTTGGCCAAGCCAGTGCCAGCACCTAGCCCCATGGCTGGGCTGAGATTGCAGCCTGAGAGCCCATCTCAACCACTCGTGACCTTGGCCCAAATTGTGGGTTCTCTGAGCAATGACAGGGTTGTGAGAACAGACGGAGAGCAGGATTCGAAGGCTGCCGGCTTGTTTGGATCAGGGATGGGGAATGAAAGGATCCCAGTCCAGCTGGGGGCCTCCACTGAGCAAACCCGCAGCGCCAAGAGGGGGGCTAATAGGGTGATTTCCTGGGACTTGGTAGGTGTGGAAAGAAAGAGAGGGGGTGACTCTTTGGGGCAGAGGATCTCCTTCCTACCCCTCCCCTCTTGAAGGGTCTGGGGCAGTTGAGTCATCTCACCCCAGCAGGTGCACGCCAAAGCGGTTATAGCTGTCCTGTGCCTGGGTGGGAACTCAAGGACAAGCGTTTACTATTTCTCCCACTCACTTTGCCTTGTGCTTGGCTGCCTCCTCTTCAGGGCCCTAGGGGAGCCCACGGTCCCCAGGTCCAATTGCACTACACCGCTGGCCCTCGGAGAGCCATTCTGATTTCTGTGGCCTCCCTCCTAAAGCCTCATTCACCCGCCCAACTGCACTTAGTTGAAAGGTTGATGAGGGTGGGCCTGTCACGTCACTTCGCAATTCCTCAGCTTCACTGCAGGTCATACTGAGCTCTGGGAGGAATGCCAAGGGAATCCAATATGTTTATGCGGAAATTTTTCAGTAATCAAATATTATGCAAAATAAGTTGGCCAACGGCCAAAGATCGGAGCGATTTGGCAGTGCTAATATTGGATGTGATGGCATCTCCATGTTGATCAGCGTGGCTTCTATTTCTTTTGTACCCTTCTCCTAAAAGCATCTCATCATCACCACGAGTAGACTTGCTGGCCTAGCTCTGAATGCCGAGGCCCATGACATGTGATTCTGTGAAGCACATATCGCCATCTCCTGGGTTCCCAAGCTGATGTGTGGGAGGGAGTCATTCAGCCAGTGAGTGAGCCTAGCCGACTGCCTGTCATCCATAGTGAGAAGTGGCCTCCCTGTTCTCTACTCGTCCCTGGGTACATAGTTACTCTTCTACACGAAGTGATCAAGAAAGAGCGCTAAGGATGGAGAAGAAATAGAAAGAGTCCAAGAAAATGAACGACTCTAGTTAGAAAACAGAATTTTAGGGGCACCTGGGTGGCTCAGTCATTAAGAGGCTGCCTTTGGCTCAGGGCGTGATCCCGGCGTCATGGGATCGAGCCCCACATCAGGCTCCTCTGCTGGGAGCCTGCTTCTTCCTCTCCCATTCCCCCTGCCTGTGTTCCTTCTCTCGCTGGCTGTCTCTGGGTCACATAAATAAATAAAATCTTAAAAAAAAAAGAAAACAGAATTTTAGACGATATTAATGAGTAAAATATACAACTCAGCCGTGGTCAGAGCCTCAATATGAATGAATCCCCATATACTCTCTAGAAAAATAAGAACGGCAATCAGCAAAGCGTCTGAGTGTTCCAACCAGCAGGAAAACGCACTCTATTATAGTGTTTATACAATCATTAAGGTTTGGAAGTAAGGCACTGAAAATGCGCGGGTATACTTTGCTGCACAAGAGAGTGAAAATCATACGCTATGATCGTGTTTGCAAATTCGGGACTTTTGAAGGTCTAAGGAGAGATTCTTACAGAATGTCAAGGAACTCTTGTTCCTCCCATTTGTTGGGTTGGTGTTTGACCCTTTCCAGAGTGCCTTTGTGTTCTTAAGAGACATCGCTGGAAGCAGTTAGGAAAGCGGGAGGAGGGCCAACGGATCAGCCAGACCTGGGGCCTTGTCCGCACTCCAGCACTTCCTCTGTGCCGCCCGGGTCACGTCTCTTAGCCTCCCCAAATGTCTGGGTCTCCATCTGCTCTGTGAAGGTACAAACGCTACTCACTCTGCTCATTCACAGAGTCCTAGTAAGGACTCAACTGCTACTGGGGAAAGGGTTTGAGAAATATAATGAGTGGTTCCCATGGGGTTAACTCATTCATTCATTTCGCAGACATTACTGAATTCCCTTGGCGCTGTGATTAGCACACTAGAGGTGACTAAGGCTTGGTTCCCACATTCCAGACTAAAGGTCCTGGTGGAGATATGCTTTTTTTTTTTTAAGATTTTATTTATTTATTTGTCAGAGAGAGAGAGAGCACGCAAGCAGGGGGAGCGGCAGTCAGAGGGAGAAGCAGGCTTCCCGCTGAGCAGGGAGCCCGATGTGGGACTCCATCCCAGGACCCTGGGATCGTGACCGGAGCCGAAGGCAGACGCTTCACCGACAGAGCCACCCAGGCGCTGCTGGATGGAGGTATGTTTAAAGGGAATAAAAGAACTTTTGCACCCTTGAGCTCAAACTGTACAGAGCATTACAGGGCTAAGAGCAAACGGCCCCAGCCCACTGCCCAAGCCCACACCCGGTGGGCAGGCGCCTACCACACCCATCAGTCGGCCTTCCCATTCTGCCCTGGCTCCTATTTGTTGACGTCCAAGTGAACTTGACCGCGGTAGCTGAGCCAGCCAGCTCCCTTACAAAATTTCCACTGGGTGTCACATGGCTCAGTTTCCCCCCAACGTACGGCCCTGTATTCTGGTCTGACCGGGGAAAAATATCATCACAGACGGCTGCTCGCAAAAGCAAACAGACGGATAAAAGAGGAAGAGGGGGGAAGACACTTTTGCAAATAGACCAGAATGACACAGTATTTAACCTAATTACCTGCCAAGCCACATCCAGCCATTAAGGATCCATATTCTGTAATAGAATTTCCTGCTAGGGAAATACTCACCCACGCACAGGATGTTGAAGCAGAAGCCCTGGCTGACTGACTTATTCACCAGCTGGTCGGGCAAGCTGTCAAACCCCACATGTCCAGCCAGGGGGACGGTTCGGCAACCTTCACCCTGATTTGGAAAGGGAGGGAGGGGAGAAAACGAAAATGTGCTTAAAAGCAATCTGGATCCTCACTTCTCATCCAACCGACTTGCGAGCGAGGAAGTAACCCCTGCCCAGGCCCCGTGTGTCCTGCCTTCCCTCAGCTCCTCCCTGCTCCGAAGCAGAACGGCCCGCCAGCTTAGAAGTCATGGGCTCTTGGGGACAGGCATCTGCAGGCTGCGATGGTCGCTGTAGGTCCACACACACAGCAAACTGCCCGGGTGGCTTCTGGGACCGGGGGGTGGGGGGGAGAGGGGGGGTCAGGAGATGAGGTTCACGGACTTGGGGTAACCCCACGCAATCACTTATAAGCCGGGTCACCTCTCCATGACTCCCTTTCCTGGCACGTCTGTCTGATGAGATAATGTCACCTATCTGACAGGTGGTCGCAGGACTCAAACGAGCTTAGCACAAGGCCTGGTCCGTGCCTAAGTGTCCAGTAAACAGTACAAAAGGACTTCCAAAAGCAAGGCCTCCTCTCTCGAGGCCGTCTTGGGCAACTACAAAGGTGGCACAGTGTGCGGGTCAAGAGAAGAGGCTTTGAACTGAGACAGGTCTCAAGGACAGTCCCACCCCCTGCACCTCCTGACCTCTGACAAGTTACTTAAGTCCTCAGAGTTTGCCCGTCTGTAAAGTCCGGGACGAGCAGTGACTAGCTCATAGGACTGGGGTGCGGGTCACACAGGTTACTGTTCCGCAAGTCCTGAGCACGGCGCCTGGCACGTGGGGAGCAGCCCATCAACAGAAGCTACCCCTCCTATTGCTCTGCGAGGGTACCCCTCTCCTCGGACTCCCCAGATAACACGTGATGTCATGGGACACTCGGGGCTCCCCCGGCTCGAGAGAGCTGCCTCTGTGCTCCTCCCACCCCTTCCCTGCTCTCCACGGGGGGCAGCCAAGCCATTCACAGCTCTGGAAAGCAGAGGGCCCTTGCTTCACCTGTTAGTCCCAGAGCTTCTTACTGTTAATGGTTTTATAAAAAACGGGGAGAGCCTCAAACTGGGGCAGGCTTCCAAGGAGCCGGGGGAAAGGAAAAAGAGGCCTGCGTGTACTCAAGACAAGTGCTAACTGCCAATGGCCCCAGGGGAAGAGAGAAGGGCAGCCGGACGCAGCTAGACAAGAGGTAAGGGCTATGTAAGGGGTCGGGAGTTTCTCTTGGGTGGGGGGCTACAGCAAGATTTCGGGGAACCAGAAAGGTGCCCAGAGCAATCCAAGAAGGGCATGGTTAGTGTCAGGAGGCCCGCCCCAGCATCCTGGGCTGTGCCAGCGGGCAACTCTTTCTGCTTACCTGGACCTGCTTTTAGGCTAGGGCCCTAAGGGTCTCCAGTGCACCCGGAGAGGGACGGGCAGAGCCACTCAGCAGCTGCTGTCGCCAGAACTGGTTCCCAGGTAGCCCCTTCACCCAGTTGTGCCATCGGTCTTCCAAGAGCGGGAGACAGGGCTAGGGCCAGGACTGCCATCTGGCAAGTTCGTTACCCTCACACATCTCACCCCACACACTCCCAGCGGAGAATATTCCTGACACACAACCATATGCCATCATTCAGTCTGAGTTGGCGTCTTCCGGGCCCCCAAGGGGCACCTGAAAACAGCTGGGTTTCACGCGTGGCCCACGGCACTTGCGGCTGGCTCTACATACACCCCTCTCTGCTTCCCCTCACCCCTTCCTCCTTCTTTTTCTTAAAGCGAACAAAGGAAGATGTAAGTTTCCCACTGGTTGCTCTTAGTCCTCACCCCTGCAGGGGACACAGACACTTAAGAGCCAATATGCTTTCTCGATGGGTCCTCCTCCGTAGCAGGCATCGGAAACTGGGACCGACTCAGAGCGGAGGTTTCCTGAGCCATAGTTTATCACCCCTGGCTGCCTCTTCCTGTCTCCAAATTCAGCACCATGAAACTCTGGCCTCTGGTCCAAGTGCCAAACAAAGAGGAAAGGGAATTTTCAAACTGAACATAGTGGAGACATGGGGAGAACTCCACTCCTTTTTTTTAAGATTTTATTTTTATTTATTTATTTGACAGAGAAAGGGAGCGCTCACAAGCAGGGGTGGGGGAGCAGGAGAAGGAGAAGCAGACTCGTGGGGCTCAATCCCAGGACCCCAAGATCATGACCTGTGCCAAACTGAGTCACCAGTTTGTCACCTCTTCTTCTTTTTTTTTAAAGAGATGGAGAGAGGGGCGCCTGAGTGGCGCCAGTTTGTCACCTCTTCTTCTTTTTTTTT
>NW_024423319.1:30277934-30282184 GCF_017311325.1 Ursus maritimus | reverse complement strand
CCAGTTTGTCACCTCTTCTTCTTTTTTTTTAAAGAGATGGAGAGAGGGGCGCCTGAGTGGCGCCAGTTTGTCACCTCTTCTTCTTTTTTTTTTAAGAGATGGAGAGAGGGGTGCCTGAGTGGCTCATTGGCTTGAGCGTCGGACTCTTGGTTTCAGCTCAGGTCTGATCTTGGGATAGTGGGATCGAGCTCCACGTCAGGCTCCATGCTAGGTGTGGAGTCCGCTTGGGTTTCTCTCTCCCTCTCCCTCTGCCCCTCCCCCAGCACTCTCACTCTAAAATAAATGAATGGATATATCTTTTTAAAGAGAGAGAACGAAAGAGAGAGGGTGGGGGAGGGGCAGAGGGAGAGAATCATCTTTTTTTTTTAGAGAAAGAGGGAGAGGTGGGAAAGAGGTACAGAGGAAGAGGAAGAGAGAGAATCTTAAGCAGGCTCCACACCCAGCACAGAGCCCTACAGAGAGCTCATTGCAGGGCTCGATCTCACAACCCTAAGATCGTGACTTGAGCAGAAATCAAGAGTCAATGCTTAACCGACTGAGCCACCCAGAAGCCCCTCCACACCTTATTCTTAAAGACGTCCTTCGTTGTCAACAACTCACTAAGAACCTCCCATGTCCCCCCCCCCCCACTGTTACCTCCCACCCAGCACCATGCTGTAAAGAGCCCTAAATAGCAGAAGAAAGAGTATGGGCTTTATTCCCTAGGCAACAGAGTTCGGGGGTCCTTGGAGTGTTTCGAGCAGGGAGAGCCATGATACAAGTAGCATTTTTCGAACATTCCAGCGGCGGGATGTTTGATTGATTGGAGGAGAGAGGGAGCAGAGGCAGGAAGACAGATGACTCCACTAACACGGACCTGGCAGAGTGACATCCAGGCACGGTGCCAATAAACGCCGGTTGAACTGAGCTGCTCTGACTTGGGACTCAGGAGGGAGGAACAAACTTGAGAGATGTCCTAAAGAAGGGTGATCACTCCATCAGTGAGGGGGTAAGTGGAATGAAGGGGCAATCGAAGCTCCAAGGCTGCAAGGTTCTGAGCCTGGGAGCTTGGATGGGTGGCACCATGGCCAGAAGAGAGAGAAGCCAGGAAAGGGGGCTTGCTTAGAGGGGAAATGGAGGGTTCTGGCTTTAAATAAGCTATCCTGAAAGCAGTACCTTTATCGGGGTTTTTATTTTCTAAAAAGTAAGCAATGTTCGCCGTAAAAATTTTAGAACACAGGGAAAATGATAAAGGAGAAAACAACAACCACTCATGACATTTATATGTGTTTCCCTCCAGTCTGTATACCTTTTGTTTCTTACAAAATAAGGATAATTCTGTATATTCCTTTTCATAGCCCTACGCTTAAGAGAGTATGGATGTTTTCTTGAGAAATTAGGCATACTTCTAAAACGTTATGTGTATTGGCCACATAGCATTCCACTGAACCAGCCGTCCACTGCTAGACATTCAGCATGTTTCCATGTTTTAAACCATGTAAACAATAATTTTCCTTCCTACAGGTTTGCAAAGATCTTTGATTATCGTCTTAAGTTAAATTCCTAGAATGGAAGCCTAAGGGCACACACACTTGAAAGACTTTGGTACATACTGGAAAATCATTCAACAGAGAATAGTACAAATGTCTGTTTCTGCCACCAATATGCGAGAGCGTCTGTTTACCTATCCTTAGACCAACACTAAGTTTCTGAGGCTTTTAAACCACTGTGAAAGGAATTATTGAAAAATGGCATCGTAACGTTTAATTTGCGTTGTATCGGTGAAGGTGAACATTCTTTTTATTGTTCAACCCTATACATGTATTGTGTATATGTACACTTATATGTGAGTTGCCTACTCATGTCCCTGCCCATTTTTTTAAATTGGTGTTTGTCTCTGTCTTCTGGATCTGTAAAACCATGTTTTTTAAAGATTTTATTTCCTTATTTATTTGAGAGAGAGAAAGAGCGAGAGCACGAGCTGGGGGAGGAGCAGAGGGAGAGGGCCAAGTAGACTCCAGGCTGAGCGCAGAGCCCAACACAGGGCTCGATCCCAGGACCCCAAGTTCATGACCTGAGCTGAAATCAAGAGTTGGGACGCTTAACCGACTGAGCCACCCAGGTGCCCCAAAGCATTTTGTATGTTAAGGAAAATAAGATGTTTTTGGTTTCCTGGTGAGATATGCAGGAGAAGAAATCCAACAATTCCTTACCCATATGGGATTGTAGGCTCAAGGAGAATTCGGGACTGGGGTATGAATTTAGGAGTGGGAGGTATGAAACTGGATGTGTTCTCTAAGAGATAGTACAGGGAGAAAAGAGCTGGAGATTGAATATAAGAAATGCCCCCAAATAAGGAATGGAAAGATTGAAAGGATTCTTCCAAGAGGGGAAAATGATCAGAAAAATCAGAGAGGACCCAGTAGTTTTCTGGCACCAGAGGCCAAGGTCGAAGTCAGGAAGAACTACAGAGAAGTAACTATTAATCTGGAATTTGGTGAAGGTCACTTTAGAATCCCTATTTCTTCTCTTTTTACCCCGTGTCCATCCAATACACAGAAATTAACTGGAAGGTTTGGGGACAAGGGGACATGGGAGCCAACAATTCCTTACCCATGTGTTTTTCTTGCTAAGATTTAAGGAGCAAACTCTGTCTCAGTGCTTATAGCCGAGAAAGCTTCAAAAACGTATTTGTATATATATTTCCTGCTTTAGGAAATCCTGTCTAGCAAGCACCATTGACTCTTGTTTTGATAAATCTTATAAGATGTCAAGGTCATCATTATGATTATTAGTCCTCATTGTTCAGAGCTAAATATGTAGAGGTAAAAAGGACATTGGACTGAATGTACACTGACCCCAGGACAGTCCCTGGAAGTTTCTGCCCCCTCCCTCACTAAAGCTCTACTATCTTACCTCTTTCCTCTTTCTCTTTAAGGTGGCCTGATTAACTGAGGTCTTAATTACTGTGATTGCAGTTAACTGAAAGTTCCCTGGATTACAATGTGAACAAAAGAAGATGGAACTGACAACCTGGCCCAAAACTAATACCTGAAGTTATCATCTTGAGTAGCAGGTGGTCGGTGCCATGTTTAAGGCTGGAACTGAGATGCCAGAAAGGCCACGGTCACCAAATGTTAAAGGGCCCATTTCCGGGGCGCCTGAGTGGCTCAGTCGGTTAAGCGTCTGCCTTTGGCTCAGGTCACGATCCCAGGATCCTGGGATCGTGCCCCACATTGGGCTCCCTGCTCAGAGGGGAGTCTGCTTCTCCCTCTCCCTCTGCCCTCCCCCCACCAATTTGTGTGTTATCACGTGCTCTCTCTTAAATCAATAAAATCTTTTTTTTTTAATGGCCCATCGCCTGTCACCCTGCAACCTCCCCTAGGAATCTATTCTATAGAAATTCAATGTCTGTACAAAGATCCATGTACAAGAAAATTCATTACAGCATTGACGATAATACTGAAAAACTAGGGGAAAAACCCATGTCTGATAATAGAAAAATATTTAACTAAATTTTGGTAAATGCATGTTCTAGAATATTCTGCAGCCATTGAGAAGAATGTGGTAGGTCTTGGGGTACCTGGATGGCTCAGTCCATTGAGCACCCAACTCTTGGTTTCAGTTCAGGTCGTAATCTCAGGGTCGTGGGATCGAGCCCCACATTGGGCTCCACACTCAGCGGGGAGCCTGCTTGAGATTCTCTCTCTCCCTCTCCCTCTGCTCCTCCCCCCACTCATGTGCTCTCTCTCTCCCTCTTTCTCTCTAAAATAAATAAATAAGGGTACTGGGTGGTTCAGTCAGCTAAGCGTCTGCCTTCAGCTCAGGTCACGATGCCAGGGTCCTGGGATCAAGGCCCGCCTCAGGCTCCCCGCTCAGGGAGGAGCCTGCTTCTCCCTCTCCCTCTGCCCGCTGCTCCCCCTACTTGTGCATGCTCTCTCTCCCTCAAATAAATAAATAAAATCTTTTTTTTTTAACAAATTAAATAAATAAATAAATCCCTACAAAAGAAGAAGAAGAATGCAGCAGGTCCGTATGTTCCGATGCGAATATCTCCAAGACCTATCTAATAATGTAGAAAAAAGAAGTCATAGAACAACAAGCCCAAGGGGAGTCCATGCGTGCAAAAGAGCCCGACATATGTGTGTCTGCACATAGATGTATGTGGGCGCATAGAAAGGAGCCAGAGAAGATCCCACCAAAGCAGGCACATCGGTGCTGCCTCAGGGGAGTGAAGTGGAAACAGGGGCTTACTCGGGGGGGGGGGGGGG
>NW_024423319.1:30267693-30277924 GCF_017311325.1 Ursus maritimus | reverse complement strand
GGGGGGGGGGGGGGGGGGTAGTCAGTATGCTTCCATATTGTTTGATCCTTTTACAGCATGAATGTATTCACACATTACCCGTGTCATTTAGAAACATTTTTAATACAAGAAAAGAGAGTTCTCGCTCAGCTTTGCAGCAGGGGTAATTAGGATGCAGAGTCTGAGAAGAGCTAAAAGGAAGGCAAAATGAAAGAGAGCTCCTGAGAATTGAGAGAGCCCCCCCTCCCCCTCCCCTGCCCAATTACATTTCCTGTTTTCTCCCCATCTGCAGTCACCTGCGGTTTGAAATACGTTATACCACATTTCATATCACGGGCAGAAACATCGCTCTCTTTCTCTTCCGCCTCCTCCCCTGGGGACAGACCGATTTCGTTTGTTAATTGAATATTCAAAGGTTCATGTTACGAAGAACGAGTTATGGCGGTTCCAGCTGTACATCTCGCTCCCACTGCTGTTATTCTGAAAATAAAGAGTCCCATAAGCGCCCCAATGGGCAACCCCTGTCCCCCTCTCTGCTTCCCCCGCCCCTCTTCCAACCTTAGTGGTACAGGAAGCAAGCAGTACTTGAGGCCTCTGGGAACTGAGGGTGCTTCTGTGTCAATGGAGTTTCCTGCCTCCGCCCCCCCCCCCATTCGGGGTGGCTAAGTTAGTAGCTGACATGCTGAAAAAGGAAACCCAAACAAGGCGCCTGGCCGGCTCAGTGGGGAGAGCATGGGACTCTTGATCTCGGGGTCGTGGGTTCAAGCCCCACATTGAAGGTAGAGATGACTTAAATAAATGAATAGGTACATAAGTATGAGACCAAAACAAAAAGGTTGGAACTCGTCGCTGACGACCGGCCTTTCCCTAAACTTTCTCCTCTGGCCTCTGCACATGTGTCACTTACTGCTGGGCCTGGCCTCTCACACCTTCCTTTCTCCATCTCCATCCCAGCCCTGAATGCCGATCTTTTGGGGAGGGGCAGAGGGAGAGGGAGAGAGAGAATCTTCACCAGGCTCCACGCCTAGCATAGAACCTGACTCGGGGCTCGATCTCACCACCCTGAGATCATGACCTGAGCCCAAATCAAGAGCTGGACGCTTAACCGACTGAGCCACCCAGGCGCCCCTGAACACTGATCTTTGATAGACCCTGCTGAATATACAGCATCATTCCAATCATGGGGGAAAATGTATATGTATTTTTTAAAGCTTGGAAGAATATACAGTCGACCCTTGAGCAGCAAGGTTTGAACTGCCTGGGTCCACTTATACATGGATTTTTTTCAGAAATACAAGACAGGACTGTAAATGTGTTTTCCCTTCCTTATGGTTTTCTTCTCTTTTTTTAATGATTTTATTTATTTATTAGAGAGAGAGAGAGATGGAGGTAGGTGGGGGCAGGTGGAGACAGAGGGGGAGAGAGAGAGAGAGAATCTCAAACGGAGTCCAAGCTGAGCGAGGAGCAGATGCGGGACTTGATCTCACAACGCTGAGATCATGACCTGAGCCAAAATCAAGAATTGGACGCTTAACCAACTGAGCCACCCAGGCGCCTCCCCTTATGCTTTTCTTACTAACATTTTATTTCCTCTAGCTTACTTTATTGTAAGAATACAGTATGTCATACATACGACATACAAAATACATGCTAGTCCTACTATTTACGTGATAGGTAAAGCTTCAAGTCAGCAGTGGGCTGTTAGCAGTTAAGTTTTGGGGGAGACGAAAGTCATACATGGATTCTTCACTGTGCGGGGTCGGCGCCCCTAACCCCTGTGTTGGTCAACGTTACACCAAAATGGTGACAACAGTTACTTTTGAGTGGAAGAAATGTAGGTGCTGTTGCTTTTCTGCGTCTTCCAAATTTTCGACAATAGGCATCTTTTACCTTTTTGGGGGGCAGATTTGACTTTTATAATCAGAATAGAAATGTCAGTTCTTTAAAAAAGATTCTACGGCGATACTTTCTTAGGCAAGAAAGTAGCCTCAGATATTTTGGCAAAATCTTCAACCACAACTACCAGAAAGGTGCTTTACACACAGATGATCAGAAAATCCGGTTAAGTAGTCTGCTTTGGGACAGTTTTATTGTACGTAAACATTTATTTTACCAATAATACAACAAAGCCCTATTATTATCCTTATTATACCATTATATATACATAACTTATTATTATACGGTATAACGTATTATTATAAGGATTCATGGGAACCAGAAGTCAAATCACATATCCTGAAACATGCAGCAAAAGCGCTTGCTGAAGTAATCAGGTGGCTGATGGCCCTATCTGCTGCCTCCAGCCAGGGGAGTGGATGCCACTGTATTATCTGCCGTAAGAACCACAAAAACACTGAGAAGTTCCCAGAGGTTAAAAAACAACAACCCTCCAGCGCGCCTCACACACATGTCAGGATTTCCCTTCTGCCGATTAAGCCAGGCTAAGAGGAAACTGACAAGAGTAGCAATGCCCTGAATTGGGAGAGAGACATTTGGGGGCCTGTCTGAGGAGAAAGAAGCCTTGCCCACGCTGGCCTTTCAGTGGGAGAGCAGCTTCGGGGACCCTGGGGAAGCGCAAAGGAACCCATCCTTACCATACAGGGAGCAGGCCCATTTTTTGGCAACTCCAGTAGATGAAACTCGGGATTTTAATACACCAGATCAATTCCTCAGTGGCTTTTCATTCTATAAAAGGATTCACAGCAGGATTCCATTACATGGCCAGCTCTCCCAGTGCATTTAAAATCGGATTCTAATAGACAGAAATTCAGCTGTCATGGATCTTTATAGGAAGACAATCGCTATACACACCCACATGGACAGACTATGGGAAGGCTGTTTCTATTCTTACAGAGCCCCTGCCGAGCTCAAAGCACAGACTTGCCTTTTCCACAACTCTCTCCCCCACCCGGCTCAAGGAGTCAAAGCGGGGAAGAGGTGGAGTTCAATCGGCCACCTCAGTCGGAAGCAGAAGCAGGCAAGAGCCTGCAAGGAATTCAGCTGCAGAACAAGGAAACAGAAGAACCATAGAGCCTTAGAGGTGGTCACGCCCTTAAGGCTCACCTACTCCCACCCGCTCATTTTACAAAAGGGGAAACAGAGACTCAGAGAGACGAAGTGACTTGTCTGGAGTCACAGAGGGATTTCGGGGCTGAGAGCGGTTTGGGGCTCCGCGGCCCTGTCAAGCCAACTGCCGCCTTCAGATGGAAAAGCTTGATTCCAAGTTGGCAGGTGTATTCCTTCATGCTGCTCAGGTTCTGGGGCTCTGGGCTTATGGCTTAAGGACAGTCACGATGGACAAGGGTCATGGATCATGACCTGGACCCCTGTGTGCTCACCAAGGTGGCTCTGGCCCACGGAAGGCGACAGAGGCAGCGGATGCCATGGAGAGGCTGGGACGTGCTCCTGCCTTCTCTCTGTCATTTGCCTCTCTTCTGACTTGGGCCTAAGGAAACCTGAGCCCCAGGGCGACCTCACCCAACTAGCCAGACCTAAGCAAAAACCAGTTCCACCTCAGGCCTGGGGCAACTCCTGCTGGGAGTGGGTCACCTTTCCCACATAGAGCCAGAAAGATTCCCTTCAAGCCAGGCTCTTTAAACAGAGTTTTCGAGGTGTCCTGGCCACTGTTATCTCCAATCTGCTTTAAAAAAAAAAAAAAAGAAAGAAAGAAAAGAAAAGAAAGGTTTACTCACAGGCCTCTGGATGAATGCCCCACTGTCCTCTAGGGAGCCTGAATTTGCCTCTGCCTCCATCTGGTCTCATTTAAAGTGGATCCGAAAAAACCCAGTTCCTGCCTCCGCGCCGGTGTTCAGAGCCCGGGCCTCCACTGGGAAAGGAAACTCAGCACCGCCTCACACCTCATCAGAGTCAGAAAGCAGAGATCTGCTCCTGTTACCCCAGGGCCTTCATTAGGGGTCACAGGGGGCCCTGCCAGGGGAAACCTGAGCCCTGAGTCCTGTCCCCGCCCCTCTCGAGAAGGCCTGCAAATCTTTTCCCCAGTCACCTTTCAGTGAGTGGAACAGATGACCCAAGCCCAGGGCCAGCAGAGAGCACTCGGCATAATTCCGCAGACGGCTGCCTCTAATGGGGAGACACAGAACAGGACGAGAACATTATTTCTCACCCTCCTGAGCATGTGGCCTCCTTCCTCTGTGCAGGCAGCGGAGAAACCCACGGTTTCAAATCCCAGCAGCAGAAGCCGCCTCCTGCCAAACCGAGGAGGAAGGGTCTGTGTTTCTAATTTATTCTGCTCCCCCCCAAGTTGTTACTTAAAATAATCCATCATTACACGGCTGGTGGCTCCAAGATTTTTATTTAAAGCAACATGGGAAGAAAGAAAAAGAAAGAAAACCCACACATAACCCATGACTGCGCTATCTGGGATCGAAGCTGAGAATCTTTTTACCATCACGGGGTCTTCAAGGCACCCAAGTATACCCTTCTCTGACCCCCCCACGGGTGCGCTGGGGTGGGGGGGGAATGCAGTGAAGAGAGGGGGAAGTTAGGGTCTGGCAGGATTTGTATTTCTTCGAAATGTCACGAAAAGGTCAGGTTTGGTTGTTTTGAAGGCATCTTTGTCATCCGGTGTGCGTCTCATTGTTTCATCCACTGAGCAGCACTAACCCTTTGGACTAAGTCCCTTGGTCTCCCTGTACCCATAAAAGAAGAAAACACGAATACGTGTGCAGGAAATAGAGATGAAAGCATTGTGAGACCGTCGAAAAAAACACGTTACACTGATCCGTGGTATTCTCTTTCCTTGCTTTTTTCTCTTTCTCTTCCTTGAATGTGGTCTCAAAAGTACACGCAACTTAAAAGCCCTTCTCCATTGTTCAGGCTAATACGAAACCACCGCTCTGATAATCCAGAAACCCAGGCAAGTCTAGAAATCAGTCCTATTTCGTTCTGGAATACCCTTTTCCAGAGGACTTATCTTCCTAATTAGTTTTGCGCCGACTCATGCAACGGGTTTGCCCCCTTACAGCACACAAAGGGAGGGACGTGCTGGGTAACAAAGCCAGCAATTAACAGAAAATTTACAGCAGAGGCTCCGCAAGGTAAACGCCCTGCACATGACTGCAGATCAAAATCTCGTTATACCGTACAGACAAATCGCTCAGCTGTAATGCAGTTTTGTAATAAGAACACTGCTAACACTCAACATTTCCAGGATTTAGAAAATGAAAGGAAACGGGGCGGGGGGGGGGGGCTGATTCCTCCCTGTCATCTGGAAGCTCTCAGAGGGCACGGTCCTGTGTGCCTTGGCACCACCATATCCCTTAGCACCTGGCACGGGGCCTGGCAGAGTTGGTGCCCAATCAACACGCGTTGAAGGAATGAATGAGAATAAAAGCGTGTGAATTAACAAATGAAATGTTCCCCGCCCAGGAGCAGAGTGAGTGCTCACCCATCTTCACACCTACCCCCTTTCTTAGCTGAAGCCCTCGGAAGTCCTTTCCTGTCACCCACCGCCCCCACTGGAGGCTGGATTGGGTCCCCTCGTAAGGAATTCTTAGAGCAGACAGCAGCTCTGCTGTGCAGCACCGATCACAGTGATAATTATATAATTATTTAAGTCTGCCTCCACTACTAGATCGTAAACTCCCTGAGGGAAGGGACCCGGAAGCACTTGATGGTGGGGGGGAGGGGACATTGTCATCTCCCGCCCAGCTTTTTCTTTAGAAAGTTCTCAAACACATAGAAAAGTTAAAAAATGGTAACCGTGATCACCAATGTAACCTTGGTTTAGAGTCAATAATTTTTATTACTCGGTGCCATGTAAATTTTCTTTTTATGTTTAAAGATTTACTTATTTATTTATCTGAGAGAGAAAGAGAGTGCAGGTAGGCAAGCAGGAAGGGGGGAAGGGCAGAGGCAGAGAGAGAATCTCAAGCAGACTCCCCGCTGAGCACGGAGCCCTCTCCCCAGGCGGGGCTTGATCCCACAACCCTGAGTTCACAACCTGAGCCAACCCTGAGTTCACGACCTGAGCCAACCCTGAGTTCATGACCTGAGCCAACCCTGAGTTCACGACCTGAGCCAACCCTGAGTTCATGACCTGAGCCAACCCTGAGTTCACGACCTGAGCCAACCCTGAGATCACAGTAGACCCTGAGATCATGGACTGAGAGGACCCTGAGTTCACGGACTGAGCCGACCCTGAGATCACGACCTGAGCTGAAAGCAAGAGTCAGGCAATCAGCCGACTGAGCCACCCAGGCGCCCCAGACATGTCAATTTTCTGCGCTGTATCCTCAGGGGAGGTATGGTACATACTGGGGTTTTGCTCTCCCTGCTTGGGGTAGAACATTACTTTTAGTATGAGGTGGTACAGATGGCTGAGGCAGGGAGCTTCCAGGGGAATCGATGGGGCAGAGTTAGTCCCCGCCAAGATCTTTCATTTGGGAGAAAGACCGATAGGGCTACCACCGGAGGAGAGCATCACTGTCCACATTGTGGGATCAGTTGAAGCCAGAATCAATGAGCTGTTCTTTCTATGGGCCAGCGCTTACAGTCTGGACCCCAAAATGCAACACTGAAAGAAACAGCTCAATGAAAAAGCCAGAAGATGCAGCCCCTGAGGCCTGGGCTGTGCCTTGCTAGGTGACCTTGGACAAGTCATGTAACCGCGAAGAATAAATATTAATAGCCCAAGCCACCTCACAGGCAGGAGCTGGGAGTGGAGACATCCCAAGAATCTTCTATAGTTCTCTAATTATTTCACAGTGTCCACAATCTTTCTCTCAAACTAGACCATAAGCTTAAAAGCCAGGAACTATGTCTACTACTTTCCTCTTTCTTTCTTTCTTTCTTTCTTTCTCTCTCTTTCTTTCTTTCTCTCTCTCTCTTTCTCTTCCTTTCTTTCTTTCTTTCTTTCTTTCTTTCTTTCTTTCTTTCTTTCTTTCTTTCTCTCTTGTCGAGTTGACCAGGGCGGGCCATAGTGCTGGACACTTATCAGTCAAAAGTCAACGTGTGGACACAACGGAGGAATAGTTTTGCCATACAGAATCTTCGTGGTGTTCGTTCAGATGGGATGGGATCATATTGCGTACACAGGAGCTGAACTTCCAACGCGTGCATGTCCAAATAAGGGTCCTATCCAAAACTCCATGGCCTGTCTTAAGTCTCTAAGGATGTTACCTTACCAGCCGTGGTGCCCTTCAACTGCCTGGAGAGAACACGCCCCACACGCACACACCAGAGCACTGCTTGGATGGTGCCACGTGTCAGAGCTCATTCAGAAGAACTCCTATGCTAGGCACACTTAGGTCGATTCTCCAGTCTTCTCTTCCCAGACCCTGGATATGAGGTCCTTGGAAGAAACAAGCCGCAACCAGACATCCAAGGTCTCCTGAGCTAATTCCATCTTCCCCTGGTGAATTACAACTTCTTGCAGACACAAAGGAGAGCAGAGAGACAAATGACACATAAACAAGAGCTTTACAGACTGGGGGAGGGGGGGCAGGGAGAGTGACGTCAGTTTTCCCAGAAACCCATTTATCCTGATAACAAGGTCTCAAGTGCTTGGGCTGCTCTTTCAGCTTCAGAATCTGGCATACAATTATGTTCTTCATCATACAATATGGGCAAGGCCAGCCAGAGCAAACTGGAACCACGCAAAGCAAACCAAATGGCCCTAAATCACCCCCACCCCCCATCCACCGAACAAAGGGGACCTCTGGGTTGCCTGAATCTGCCTGAGGTGAAACACAACCTTCTGGAATGTTCCGCATTACAACATCTGCCCTGCAATCCTAATCCAGGCAAGGGGGACTGGTGACAGAGCATGGACAGGTCGATGCAAATTAATTAGTGACGAGAAAAATCATTAGCATCCTTTTAGGTCACTAAAGATGGGAGCAAGCGTAATCCAGGAGCCTAATCCCTCTCCTTAAACCACGCCATCTCTAAAATGCAGGTAATGGGGAGCAGAAAAGCACTCTGGTAACCTCAAAATGCCACAGCAATAAATATGACAGTGCCAATCTTAGAGAGAAGAGAATTCTCTCAAATTCCATTATCACAGAGGCCTGTCTGTCTACTCCTGGTCCTTCCACATCATGACTGCATAACCAGCTTGGTGCTGGGGTCTGCAGGGGTTGGGGGGGTTCAAAAGAAATCACCCTGCCCTTCCAAACAGGGACAAAAAGGGTGGACTAAATTCACGTATATCTGTAGAGAAAATACTACACCAGATACTGGGTTCAGATTTTGAAAACAAAAACAAATCAATTTCAATTACACCAAATACCTAGAGGCTTTTTTTTTTTTTTTTGCCCTGGAATTGCAGTGCATGGACTATTTACCTAAATTAGTAAGCCACAAGGTTTAAAAACTTTTGTGTGTGTGTAGTTGAGAGATTTTCATCCCGTATAATTTGGTGTTATGGGGTTCACCTGCCTCTACTTCGCTCTCCCTCACCACAGAGTGAGAGTAACTGTGGGCTTCTGAAGACCCCAGATACCCACGGGTGAAGAGAAAGCCTAGACTGTTCCCTCAAATGGAATCATCCCCTCCCTTTACAGCCAAACTTCTGGTCTAAAAAAACCCAAACAAATATGGAGCTCAGGTCACTTCGGTATGATTTCTCTGAACATCCCAGGCTGGAAAACTTCAGTTCTTTAAAAGAAGGTTTTGTGTGGGTTTTTTTTTTTTTTTTTTTTTTTTTTCCCCTAGAGTCTGCTGCCAACAAAAAGAGACGGCACCGCTTTTGCAAGACTCACACTTATTTTCCTGAGTCCCCATAGAAAGAAACCAGCTCCAGCTCCACAGGTTTTGGCATTCAAGCCCAGGTACACTGAACACGCACCCGAGGGGGACCCCCAGAGGCCCACAAAACCCCAGGCAAGGATCCAGAAACATGCCAAAATACGCAGCCAGCCACCCCCAGACCAGCGAGTGCACACACACACACACACACACACACGCACGCACCCACGGTCCCAGAAGGAAAAAAATGAAAGAAATAGCTTAAGGAAAACTGATGACTCTCTGACCTCCAGCAAGGGAATGTACTGTGGAAATCATCCCTTTGATGGAACAATATGGGCACTGGCCAAAGCTACACAAAGAGAGATTCTGGTGCTGCCTGCCGTGATGACTAGTTGAACAGGTTGCAGATGGTGGGGAGGGGACTGGGGGGGTTGTGATCTCCTCCACTGGAGGTCTCTCTGAGTCATCCCGTCCAACTGCAGGAAGATAAATGAAGTCAAGCTGCCCTTGCTCCTTCCCCAATAATCCTAAGCCACTAGGGGCTCCAAACTTCAGTGTCTTCATTGAGAAGCTCAAGCGGACTTACCAGTCCAGCAGGCCCCAATCATGAGAGCAGGTTCCCTTCGGGGCGGGTGGATGAGACCATTGTCATGGATGAGGGCAGGGTCAAACGAGATGCCATCGGCATAAAGTGTGACTGTGGGGAACTCCAGGTTCAAAGCATAGTGGTGCCACTCATCATCACAGACCTGGGGGGAATAAGCAGCATAAGGGCAAGAACCCTCAGTTGATTTATCTTCAGGGAACTAACATTAGGTTCTGCCCTTTCTGCTGGGAGACAGGGTACAGTCCCTCATATTCCCAGCTCTATCAGCAGGGCTACTAGTGAATTGCTGCCTACCCAGCTCAAGAAATAACATCCCTGCCCAAAATCTATCAGGCACCAACCAAGTACCCAAAATTCCACTCTTTAGGCAAATCTCTAAAACTATAAACATTCCTAAGAGAAGGAACACACTATTTTGTGAATAAATTTTTCCCCGAAAATGTATGTACGTATGGCACCGAAAGGTCTAGAGAAGTTTGTCACCCAACAATAAAACAAAGAGGCTCCCCTTGGAGGTTTCTCCTAGGATCAGTCAAGATGGAGGTGGGGGTATCAGGGGTAGAGAGTTCTCTGCCTTATCAGTTTCTATGTGCTGAAACGCCTCAAGATTCAACATTGATCCTTTTCCCTTTTCTCTATACATGCTCTTCCTAGGAGTGCCCTCATCTGTTCCCACGGGTTCAGAAATCATATTTATGCCAATAACTCCAGAATCTGCATCTCCAGCCCAGAGCTCTCCTTGGAACGCTGGGCTATCCACTTGGATGTCTCACAGGTCTCTCAAATTTAACATGTGTAAGATGAAAGTCCACACCGCTTCGCAATACGCTCACTTTTCCTGAGGCAGCATAAACACTCCACTGTCCATCCAGTTCCTCCAATGGATGACCTACAGGACACCTTTGATCCTTCTCTTTCTCTCATCTTCCACAT
>NW_024423319.1:30213897-30267683 GCF_017311325.1 Ursus maritimus | reverse complement strand
CGGCCCGCAGCCTCCGCCAGGCCCCCCCACCCGCCCGCCACCAGCGCTCTCGGGGACAGGCTGGGGGAGTGAGCCGCTGACCCCGGGAGCAGAAGTCCCGCCGCGCCCTGGCTCCTAATGCTGCCCGCTGCCCTCGCGGCGGCCGTGGCGGCGGCCAGGTCTCCTCCGCCCTTCCCAGGCCCCCGGCCCCGGCGCCGGCACCCCAGCCCTGCACTCACCACCTGGCGAGCTATATCGGTCGCTGCCATCGCTCCTGCGTCCGCCAGGGCTGCCACGGGTGCCGCCGCAACCGGAGCTACAGCACAAGAAACAGCGGAGCTCCTCCGACAAAGAGAAAGTGTTACACTTCGGGCGCGACCAAGTCCGGTGGGGGGAGGTGCGAGGGAGGGGCCCCCGCGCCGCTGCTCCAACCCCAACCTCCCCTCTATCGCCCACCCCCTCGGAAGTGGGGTACGGGGAGGGGGCGGATTTCACGCGCCGCTTCCCGCTGCGGCGAGCCCAGTTCCAGTTCTCCCTGCAACCTCAGCTGTAGGCCTTTGCGAAGGGGGGCGGGGGCTCCCCTCGGTGACCACGTCCTCTGCCCCCCCCGCCACTGGGCTCCGTGGTACGTCCCGACCTCTGCTGAATTGTCACACCCCCCTGCTCTCGCCTTACATCCCAGAGTCCCCAGACCCCGGAGGCTGGAAGGGAGCCCCTGCCCCTCCCCCTCCCGCGCGCAGCTCCGCGGCTGAGCTCTGCAGTCCTCCTCCCCCTCCTCCCAGCCCCCTGCACCCCCTCTTCCTCTCCACCGAGATCTCAGGGTGCTCGGATGGGAGCTCCCGCGGCTGGAGACTCGAGGCTCCACTACACCTCCTCCCACCCCCCATGGCCCGGGAGTGCTGCTGGGGCGGGAGGAGGGGGGCAGCTGCGGCACCTGCCGCTCCACAGTGGAGCTTAGAGAGCGGGCAGTTTGGGGGGAGCCGCACTGCGGCCCCGCAGCTGAGCTGTGACGTGCGTAGTCCGAGGCCCGCGGACTCGAGGTCCCCTTCTGCCCTGGGGTTTCCAAGCTTCGGATGCTGTGGGCTGTAATTTCGTGGAGCCGAGCTCACCACTGTTAGATACTTAATACAGACGGACCTCCACGTCTCCTCTCCCCACCAAGCCCTAGAAGCTCAGCGTGTGAGCGGGGGCTCAGATCACGGCTCCCTTCTAGTGCCTGGGTGGCCGGGGAGTCTCAGAGGAGGAGCTTGGGGAGATGAAGACCCCCAGCTCTGTCGAGCGGGATGTGGGAGTGACGCGGAGCGGCCTCCGGTGGCTCTGTCCCGCCCGGATTTCCCCTTCACCTTCGCTCAGCCCCAGAGAAGGCGGCTGGCGGTGCGCAGTGAGAGCCTCCGAAGGCAGAGGCTGTGCCAAGCTGCTTTCCTTTTCCTCCTGGCCAACCGCGGCCGCGGGTCCTCTCCCTCGCCCTCGGCACCTCTCCCCTTCTCCAGCCCTGACGCCCCCCACCCCACCCGGGGAGTGGCCCCTTGCTAGCTCCCTGGCACTAGCGAACCCTGGCAGACCTGGCGTGCCCGAGGCCCTAGCGGGCGGACACTGCGCTCCACTAGCGCTTCGGTAGGGCTGCCGCTCTGGTCTCGGAGGGGCGCCCAGACCCTCAAGTGGAACCCGAGACGGCAGGGGGAGGCAGGCCTACGGACAAAAGCCGGGACAGCGAGGTGGCCCGAATGGGGCAGGGCACATGGCCCCGAAGCGGCCCAAAGGCGGGAGCGGCTGAGGGGGAGGCAGGAGGGAGGAAAGGAGAAAAACAGGAACCAGGGAGAGAGAAGGAGAAGGGACCCGATGCCGAAGCCCAGGCCTGGGGAGAAGGAGGGATGGCAGAGAAAGGGGGTGGCCACATGACGTGCTTCCCTGGCACTCGGTTCCACCTGCCGGGCAGTGCTTCTCCCACTGTGTCAGGGAGCTTAGACTCTACGTGCGGTGCGCACCTCGAGAACAGGGACTCCGCAAATAACATCCCCAGTGCCTAGTTCGGGGTCTGGCATCCAGGAAGCGCCCAATTAAGCGTTTCCTGAGCAAGAGGGCAGGGAATTGGGATGAGGGGAGGGGCGTGTACAGAAGAAAGAGACGCGAGGAGGGGGTACCAGTCGGGACAGTCCTGACGAGCCAAGTATTGAGGGTGCCCACCGTGTGCCTATCATTGCGCTAGAGACCCAGGAGAGGCCAAAAGAGAAGAGCCTGGCACAATCAGGGACCAGTACAGGGGAGTTCAGTAGACAGCGCAGGCCCTCGGGGCAGATGGCGATGGCAGGGAAGAGGGTCCGCTGTAGTCTCCGAGGCCCGCCAGGGTGCTGGGGCAGGGCCTGGGGGAGGCGCCGGACCCTGGATTGGGGTGGCAGCGGCACTCCGGACTAGCGCTGTATATGAGGAACCACTGTACGGCTGGGCCCAGACCGGATGGGGGCGGGGAGTCAGAGGTGACTGGCCGCTTCCCGGCTGGGTGTCTGGGAGGAAAACAGGTCTTCCCTGGCAAAGCCTGGGGCGTGGTGGACGGAGAAGGGCTCGAGGTCACTAAATGATCTGGACATGGGACTTGGGTGGTGACGGGACGAGAGGGGTGCATCTGGAAGCCAGAGGCGAGAGCTGATACCCAGAGCATCGCGAGCGGAACCCGGAGGAGGGCCTGGTGTGGCTGGGCTTCCCGGGAATCCTGCCTGCTCTGGCGTACTGCCAGCCCCGCCACCCGCCATCTCACCCCACCCCCAAGCCTGAGCGCTCCGCACTGACCAAAGCTCCGTACATTTCAGCCCCTCCAGGGGGTACCTTGGCTCAAAATCCTTGGTGCCCCTCCCATGTGACCCACTCCCCCCCGCCTGTCCCTAGGGACCCTCAGAACCTGGAAGGCCCTCTCCTCCAAAAATCTGGACCTCCAGATGGGAACCAAGTGTGTAATTCAAGTCTCCTGCAATCCTTTGGTCCGTCTAGGACCTGCTGCCTGCTGCCGCAAGCCCTTGCTGGGTCCTGGGCATCCCGGGTCCCCTGGGCTGTGGGTTGGTATTGACATGTGAGTCGGTGTGCATTCGTATGTGTCAGTGTGTGTGTCAGCCATGTGTCTGTGCGTTTCAGCATGTGTCAGTGTGTGTGTGTTGGCATGTGTTTAGTCCTATGTTTGTGTTTGTTGTGTGTCTGCCAGTGTGTGTCTGTTTCAGTATGTGTCTGTGACTGTGTTGATGTGTGTGTCAGAGTGTATTTTCAGTGTGTGTTGGTATGCGTATAAAGGCGTGCATGCCAGTATTGGGTGTTGGTGTGTGTGTCGGTATGTGTGTATGTTGGTATTTGTGTCGTTGTGTACGTGTGTCGGTGTGCATACGTCCGCATGGGTGTGTGTATGCGCAGAGTTTTTAGCTCACTGTGTTCTCGACTTTACATAGCTTGGCCTCACTCCATACAGTGGGCCAATGACTGAGAGCTGCGGATTATGTTTATTTCAGCAAAGAGGTTTGGAAACTCACTGGGTTGGTGTTTCCCAATCTTTGGTCCTGGGTCACCTGCCCAGGCCCAGGGCAGGCAGAAAGGCTGAGGCAAGAGGCCTCATGAAGGGTCAGTTTCTGGGGCGCCTGGGTGGCACAGTCGTTAAGCGTCTGCCTTCGGCTCAGGGCGTGATCCCGGCGTTCTGGGATCGAGCCCCACATCAGGCTCCTCCGCTAGGAGCTTGCTTCTCCCTCTCCCACTCCCCCTGCTGTGTTCCCTCTCTCGCTGGCTGTCTCTCTGTCAAATAAATAAATAATCTTTTTTTAAAAAAAAGGGTCAGTTTCTTCCTTGAATGTCTGTCCCCATTGAGTGGAGCAAAAGATCCCCTTCGCGAAGAGGCATCGTGGACCCTCAGACGCTGCCATGAACACGTGCCCATGTTCCATGTGTCCTGCGGGGATCCCTCGGGCCCAGCGCAGTGTCTGGCAGGGGCTCAATCAATGTCTGTTGAGTGAATGAATGAACGGAAGCATTTAAAACGTGCTGTTTTCAGTGTTTCCACTGTCCTTGAGGAAGCTGGAGCACGCAGCGATTGCCCAGGGCCAGCAGGTGACTGTCATTAGCATGCTAATGTTGTTTGTGGAACGAGGCTCCTGGGGAGGGGAAATGGCTACCCCTGCTAGATGGGAGTGGACCCTAATTGGAGCCAAGCTTTAGAAAGGGCACTCACTGCTGGGGCAGCTAAAACTGAATGGGGAAGCGGGGAGGGGAAAGAGGGCGATGAAATGGAGCTAAGAGCTCAGGAAAGCCTTTGTCCTGAAATGGTGGCTTTATGAAAAGAGGAAGAGAGGGATGGTAGTGTTGGGCTAAAGCAAAGAAGCTAGAGAACAATCTGAAAAGATCAGAAAGTTGGAGGAGGAGGACGAGGCAAAGCAGGGGGAAAATGATCTGGGATGAAACAAATCCACATAGTGCCGAGGGACTTGGGTGGTGACGGGACGAGAGGGGCGCATCTGGAAGCCAGAGGCGAGAGCTGATACCAGAGCATCTCGAGCGGAACCCGGAGGAGGTTCAAAGGCGGAGTCAGGACCAAGTAAGTGTTCCTTTGTGTATCATTACCTGCTGCCCCTGGTTTCACACTCATTCACCCCAGTGGTTGTCAAAACTGGTCTTTGTCTAGCAGCATCACCTGGGACGTTAGTAGAAATGCAAGTTCCCAGCCCCCACCCGAGACCTACTGAATCAGCCCCTAGAGGGCTGGGACCCAGCAACCTGTGTCTGAACTTAATGCTGAAGTGTGAGAACCACTGATCATCTGAAATCTAGCCCATGGAGGGATGGTACACAGGACGGGTAAGGTACGGTGGGATATCGGGGAAAAGCTTGCAGCCTGGGCTCCAGCAACGATGGCAGATCCTGGTGGATTTCTACATGGACTGCATAAGGTTACAGAGTGCGTTGGGTTGGGGAAGGCGTGCCAAAAAGGTGCAGATGGCACCCCTGTAGGGAGCTGGAGGATTCTAAAAATAAACTTCACTTCCTTTGCAATTGTACTCACTCATTACACAAATAGGCACCCAGTCCCCATTGCACATCAGCCACCGTGCTAGGTGCCAGAGAACTCACACAAGAATCCCTCCTGCCACCTGAGGGACCTCCCAGGCCAGCTGGCAGGTAGCTCCACAAACAAGCAGTGACCTCATCAGTCCAGAGCAAGACCTTGGGGAGATAGAGAGCCAGAGAGGTGAAGATGGCACCTGAAGGAATAGTCATCGGGTGGAGTCTTGAAGAATGAGTAGTAGGTTATCTGGCCATCAAGGCAGGGGAGGGGGAGTGGCAGGCAGTAGAATGGTATTTGTAAAATCACAAGACAGCCAACATTTAGCGAATTCCAAGTCTTGGCCCTGGGGGAAGGGGGGGTTCAGTGGCTATCAATGAAGCTAGAAGATAAGATGAGGTCAGATCTGGAAGCATCGCATTGGTCTTGTCAAAGAGTTTAGGTTTCATGCTCCAGAGTAGGGGTTCTCAAGTTGTGCTCTCCGGGGACAATGCCTGCTCAGTCTGGAAACACGCCTGCCGCAAACGGATGGAGGCTCACAGTGAAAAAAAGAAAAAAAAAATCAGATAATGGGTAGAAATGTCTCTTAACTTTTTTTAACCATAAATTTTTCCTAAATCTTTGACAGATGCTCCTGTTTATCTGCTAGGAAGCAACAAAATGAATGAACAAGAAGCAAATGAATATTAAACAGACAATCCCAGTATTGATCATGCTTAATTCAACAGTTTATTTTTTTCGTGGACATCTGTGCTTGTGCTATGATTTCATATTGCACACACATAATGTGGACGTATTTTCTGCTAGTAGTATTCTTTTGAAAAGTGTTTTATTTCTTTTTTTAGAGATTTTATTTATTTATTTGAGAGAGAGAGAGACTGAGCGAGAGAGCGGCAGAGGGAGAGGGAGAAGCAGGCTCCCTGCCAAGCAAGGAGCCCGATGTGGGGCTCGATCCCAGGACCCGAAGGCAGATGCTCAACCGGTGGAGTCACCCAGGCACCCCGAAACGTGTTTTATTTTATAAAGTGCGATTTAATGTATCGATTATTCCATGGCATTCTAGAAAGAGCACCGTGACCTCGCCTTGGACCTGCTGAATCAAACTCTTTGCACGGGAAAAGCACAGGTTTGTAGGGAGCTTCCCAGGTGCGTCAGGGCTGGAGAACCACTGCATGAACGGTTATTGAGCTGTAGCATGACAAAGTGACGCCTGTGTCCACACAGGTCACTCGAGTCACCACCCGAAGAACTGATTGAACGAGGGCAAGACGAGAGACCCAAAGGCCAGCTAGGAGGCTGCCCCAATAGTTCCAGGCTGGCTTTTGACATTGGGCACAAGCCAGAACTCAAGAGAAGGCTGGGCTGACCGCCCACATGGTGATATACTAGTTGTCCTTATATCCCGATCTGTGCACACAGATTTTGACAAATGATACAATTTTGTATCCCTCAAACAATTCTTGTTTGCCAAAATTAGCCTTCAGTGGTCTTCCCGGAGTCACAGAGTTCATCTAAGATGCAGACTCACATAAAATGCACTGCCCACCTACTCCATCTAGGGCACTCCCCGCGCTAGGCACTGTGGGAGGTATAAAGAAATACGAAGTATGATTTCTGCTCTCAGGGAGCTAACTGAGAAGGTTTGCTATGTGTGCACTGAAAGTCAAGTAGTAAGTACCAAACGTACCAAAAGGCAGTATCCAACACGCACCATAGACAATAAATACCAATGCTTTATTTCTTAACCTGGTGGTGGTCACGTGAGCGTTTGCTTTATAAACACTGATTTTTGCTGTATTTGCTTTAGGAACTCTTCTGAAGTGTGTTACATCTCGCAAGATAAAAAATGGTTTAAAAAGACAAGGGGCGGGGCGCCTGGGTAGCGCAGTTGTTAAGCATCTGCCTTCGGCTCAGGGTGTGATCCTGGCGTTGCGGTATCGAGCCCCACATCGGGCTCCTCCGCTGGGAGCCTGCTTCTTCCTCTCCCACTCCCTGCTGTGTTCCCTCTCTCGCTGGCTGTCTCTCTGTCACATAAATAAATAAAATCTTTAAAAAAATAAAAATAAAAAGACAAGGGGCGCCTGGCTGGCTCCGTTGGTGGAGCTCATGACCCTTGGTCTCGGCGGCGTTGTGAGTTCAAGTCCCATGTTGGGTGTGGAGATTACTGAAAAATATAAAACCTTGAAAAAAATTTTTAGGGATGGCTGGGTGGCCCAGGCGGTTAAGCATCTGCCTTCAGCTCAGGGCATGATCCCAGGATCTTGGGATCGAGCCCCAGATTGGGCTCCCTGCTCAGCGGGGAGCCTGCTTCTCTCGCTGCTGCTCCCCCTGCTTGTGCTCTCTCTCTTTCCCTTCCAAATAAATAAATAAAATCTTTTAAAAAATTTTTAAAAAGACAATAAGTTCTGTTATTTGAATAATATTAATCAACAGCCCCTAGACATGGTACAGAATCTAGAGAAACAAGGTCCCTACCCAGTGTCCTTACAGTCCACACATGAGCCACAAGCACTGTGAAAGGTTTGAAATATGAGACAGAGGGGCGCCTGGCTGGCTCAGCTGGTGGTTAAACATCCAGCTCTTGATTTTAGCTCCGCTCATGATCTCGTGGTCCTGGGATGGAGCCCCACGTGGGGCTCTGTGCTCAGTGGAGACTCTGCCTGAGGATTTCCTCTCTCTCTCTCCCCCTCGGCCCCTGCGTGCACACGCGCTCTTTCTCTCTCTCTCTAAAATAAATAAATAAATCTTTTAAAAAAAAGAGGTCTTCATTTGTATTGATCTCTCAACGTATTGCATTTACGTACTGATTTATCTTTGTAGCCGTATGTATGTTCACATGCGTGTGTGCGTGTGTGGGCACACACAGCATCTTATTCCAAAACACATTTTATGGGTCAATAAACTTGGAATAGAACATCAGGATTAAAAGAGATGATTCACATATTTTATTTATAGATGGTTGATATGATTACTGTGATTAAGCTTTAAATATGATTCTCAGCTTCCTGGAAGCCTTAATAAAAGGAGAAATACTAGCTGGCCTAGTTTTATGAATTTCCTATCCACAAGAATCATTAAGTGATCCATTAATCCTGCAAGTATTAATTATGCACCTACTGTGTGCCAAGTCTTAGACCAAGTGCTGGAGATTAATGACGAGCAAAAACAGACTTAGTCCTTGCCTTCGTGGAGTTTATGGTCTAGTGGGGAAGACAGACAATAATCAAATAATCACACACATAAATGCAAAAATAAAACTGTAATAAGAGCAATTAAGGAGATATTTAATGTACCCTGAGAACCTATAATGGCGGGGTGGGATTGGGGGGGTGCAGATTGGATTTAGTCTAGCATGTCAGTATAGGAGGCTTCATGGAGGAAGTGGTACTTGAATTGAGAAGACAGATTAGATAGATAGGAGTGAGCAAGGCGCAGGGAGGACAGGAGGGGAAAGCACATTCCAGGCAAAGGGAAGAGCATGCGTGAAGGCTCTGTTCAAGAAACCAGAAGAAAGTTGGCGTGCCTGGAGAACAGGGGGACTGGAGTGGTATGAAATGAAGCTGGAGACATGGGTATAGAGCCAGATATTTCAGGGCCCTAGGCCATTGCAAGTTTTTTTTTTATTCCTAAGCAATGGGAAGCCATTGCGAGGTTTAAGGCAGGAGTGTGACGCGATCAGACTCCCATTATGAAAAGTTCCCTTGTGGGGGCGCCTGGGTGGCTCTTGTTTTCAGCTCAGGTCATGATCTCAGCCTCTGTGCTCAGCAGGAAGTCTGCTTGAGTTTCCCTCTCCCTCTTCCTCTGTCCCTCCCCATTGCACGCATGCACTCGCGCGCTCTCTCTCTTCCTGAAATAAATAAATAAATCTTGAAAAAGAAAAGACTGTTCGTTGTGGAGAGCATATCTAAGGGAAGAAAATGGAGGCAGGAAGACCAGTTAGGAGGCTGTCCTGCTGAAAGATCATGGAGGCTTGTACTAGAGCAGAGGAAGTGGACACGGAGAGAAGAGAACTTACCTGGGGAATATTTAGAAGGCAAAGACAACCCAGACTTGGGATGTGGGAGATGAGGAAGACAGGGATGCCAAAGTTGGCTCCTAAGTTTCTGGCTTATATCGTGGTGTATTTTATTGAGATGGGGAACACTAGAAAACCTCTGATTTGAGGAAAAGAGAGAAACTCTTTGGCTCGAGTTTGGGATATGCTGAGTCTGAGATGCTTTTGAGACACTGAAGGAGAGACATTGTCAAGTAGGCAATTAGAACTCAGAGGAGAGGCGAGGGCTGGAGATACAGATCTAGAAGTCACTTGCATGTAAGTCGTGTTTAAAGTCACGGGAATGGGGGCACCTGGGTGACTCAGTCGGTTAAGCATCCAACTCTTGGTTTTGGCTCAGTTCATGATCTCAAGATCCTGAGATCAAGCCCCAAGTTGGGCTCTGCACTCAGCGGGAAGTCTGCTTCCCTTCTCTCTCTCCCTCTGCCCCTCTCCCCCCGCCCCCGATCATGCTCTTTCTCTCTCTCTCTCTCAAAATAGATAAATAAATCTTAAAAAAATAAAATAAAGTCACAGGAATGGATGACATCACCTAAGGAGAGAATAGAGAAGAGACGAGGACGCAAGACTAATCCCTGGAAAACACCAACATTTAGATGTGGGACATGGAAAGAAGAATCTGAGAAGGGAACCAAAAAGAGGAGCTAAAAAGATTGGAGGAAAACCAGGATCATGTATTACTCTGAAGCCCAAGGACAAGAAGATTTCAAGAAGGTAATGGTCAAACAGAGGTGAATACCGCCAAGAGGTCAGAAGGGTAAGGGAAACTCTCCATAGAATTTAGGGTTCATGGAGGTCATTGAGCTGGGGCAAGAGCTATTTCAGGGGAGCGGTGGTGGCAAAAAATGGCTCAAGTGTGTTGAAGAATAATTAGGAAATGAGTAAATGGATTCAGCAAGTCTAGATAATTCTTTGAAGAAGTTTGATGTGAAGGAAGACAGAAATGGTATGGCAGCTGGGGAAGGACAAAGTATGGGTTGGGACTTCTTTAAAGATGGCAGAGAAGACTTAAGAGTGTTTAAATGTAGTTGGAAAGGAACCAGGTGAGAGAGAATGACTGAACATGCGCAGTGGTTTGCTGGTAAATGTTTAACAACCTGTTCTCCGGGAAGAAAACCAAACTCGGATATGCAGCGCTTGCTGGTTTCCATGGTGGAAATACTCTCACCGTGACTGATTTCAAGCTATCAGTATGAGGTCTCAAGCCCTCAATTAGGCTCCAGCATTCCACTAACAAGAGAAAGGAGGATTGAAATGTTCAGTTATTACCCAACTGTATTTTTTCTTTTATGAATTTCCCATTACGTCCTTTGCCTTTTAAATTGAAACACTTATTTTTCTGTTAATTCGTATGAGCTCTTTATACAGTATGGATATTAATCCTTTGTCAGTAATTTTATGATGGATCTTGGTGAAAAGAAGTTAAAAATATTTATACAGTCAAAATCGATCAATATTTCCCTTTATGATTTTTCCCTTGGGGTTCTGGATTTCTTTGTAAATTGGTAAACTGGCACTCTGCTTTAATGAATGTGAAATTAGCTACCATGAGTTCATTTTCCTGGGTTGGAGTGTTTTATTTTTTGTTTGTTTTTAAATTTTTTAGTATTATTTTTTAGTCCTAGAAAAATATACATAAAATTTACCATGTCAACCAATTTTTAAGTGCACAGCTCACTAGCATTGAGCGCATTCACATGGTTATGCAACCATCACCACCACCCGTCTCCAGAACTTTCCTCATTTTTCAAAACTGAAACTCTATACCTATTAAATAATAACTCCCACCCCTTGTGCCCCCAGCCTTTGGCAACCACCATTCCATTTTCTGTCTCAATGAACGTGACGACTCTAGGACCTCGCCTAAGTGGAATCATACGGTATTCGTCCTTTGGTAACTGACTTATTTCACTCAGCATAACATCTTTAAGATTGGTCCATGTTGTAGCGTGTGTCAGAATTTCCTTCCTTGTTCACACTGCAAAATATTCCATTGCGTGTATATAGCACATTTTGTTTATCTAGAGGCCGAAGTGTTTTAAGTTGCAAAGGTGAAGGATAGACTGTGGATCTTAGCAAATTCACCAAGGTACTACCATCCTGTGAGTCCTCTTGGTGGCCGGGTAACTTCTCTGATCTCATCTTTTCTACTAATTATTTCCAATATTGTCATAGGTCGGAAAGCACCTGCCAAGAGCCTGCCTTCTTCTTTTAAAATTTCTCCTCCAATAATCTGAATCTGCATTTCAATCACCATGGCAAATAGACACGGGGACCTTTAGTAGGCTGGTGACATGATTCTATCATCACCTGTCAAGAGGTATCTCAAAAGATAAGTGGTCATGGTATTTCACTCCTATTAGAATTAATGAAGATGAAATTGTAATCATTGACTTCAGCCATATTTTCTATACTCAATTGGTCAATATTAAATAACTTTACAAAGAAAGTTCAGTCACCTGGGGGCATATTGACTCGCAGCTAATTCAACCAAGCCAACTCTTGGGGAAGTCATGTTACTTAAAATCAGACGTTTCGTAGTGTCAATCTCCAGCTAAGGGTTCAAGTCAAGGACACAGGCAGGGTTTAAAGGAGTGGGTAAGCCAGTGGAATGAATTCACTTAGTTTATTCAGTAAAGGTTGATGGGGCCCTGCTGGTCACTGGTGCGGCAGGGAACGAGTGCTATCATGGAACTTACATTCCAGGTGCGTGTGGACAGAGAAGAAGCCATACAGGCTCTTGTAATACAGAATGATGAAGAGAACAACACAACGCTCTAGAATACCTAGTGGGACAGGTATCTAACTCAGACTCAGATAATTCATTCAGCGAGGCTTCCCAGAGGTAGTGATAATGAAGTTGAGGTCTCTGTAGCGGTAGGAGTTGGGTGAGTGAAGAAGACAAAAGAAATGATCATCTTATCAGGATGAGGTCTAAGAATGGAACACTAGGAACCAGAGATGGGTTGAGAAATGCCAGGTGGTCAAGAAAGGCTCAGGAGTGGACTCCAATGGTACGAGTCCATTACCTCGAGCTGGAATCAAAACTGAAGGCGAGCGTGGATGTGTATCTGGGAGGTAGGGGGCGAAGGTTCTAGAATTAAGAACCCTTGGTTCTCCCTGCAGAGACATGGGATATGGGAACTTTGAAGAGACCTCTAAAGTAAGTAAGCCTGAAATCATCATGCCTCAAGTGCAGGTGGGATCTGGTCAGAAAAGACAAACACCCTTTACTGAAGCGCACTTTCATACGGGGTGCCCCGCCGCCACTCCCCAAAGGGGGCCTCCGTGGTCCTTCCAGAGCTGAAATAGTATTGAGGTTACTGGTTAATTCCATGCTTCATATTGTGAAACTCGGAGACTCGATAAAGCACTTTTTGACATGCTGGCAAAGAACCAAAGTTGCTTCCTGAGGAAGATCCGGGCGTCATTGTACGTAGCTTCCTGGCCCACCTCCAGAGACGCTATGACCATCCATTTCGGTGAGACCAGAGGTTAAGCTTCTCAGCTTCCATAACAGAATATCTCCCAACCACCTGCTCTATTGGTTTCCAAAATAAATGGATTAGCCCTCAATAAACAATAGAGATAAAATACTAGCTCTCTAAGCCCCTTATCAGATATTACAGGTTTAAATGACTTCCCATGTAGCTCTGATCGCGAAGCTAGACAAGGGAACTGAACCGTCAGTAGAGGTGGTTTAAGGCAGGGCACCCACATTTTTTCCATCATAGGTCACATAATAAAAGATGCAGATATGTACAAGCCACATAAATGGATAGTAATAGTGAAATACGGCTTTATTGGCTCTTCAGTGATAGGGACTATAGGGACAGGAACACAAAAGCATCCAGAAAAAGTTACATCAACTGCATTCACTCAAAAGTGCACATTTATAGGCCTATTGTTGGTCATTGGTCCATTTCCATTGGTTCAATGAGAATAGAACACTGATATTTACCAAAATGAACTGGAAAAGCAGGAGCTATTCAGTCTGGGCCTGTCTCATGCTGACTCCAGAGACAGACCGTCCAGGGCTTCAGTTTTGGCAGTTTTAAGAAAGAGGGCACACTTTCAGCTGCATCAGGAAGACCCTAACCTTGTCTAGAGATTGGCTATCCAACCGGAGAGGTTGGGATCATGTTTACCTGCAAAATTCTGGGCGGATCCAGTCCACTGAGCTGAATGTTGACGCACACTAGCCGTAGTGGGTCTGCTAATTTAGCAATAGGCAGGGTGTACATAAATCAATGACAACCTAATATCTGTACTCTCAAGACAATCATAAAAATGTCTTTTAAATTATATTTTGTGTGTTTATGAAAATTAAGGACTGTCTGGACTCATCAAAACATATAAGCCCGATGCATAGTGTGGTATGTGAATTATAGCTCACTAAAACTGCAATATTGGAGAAAACAAAACCTAGCAAGCTCTTCTGACCATCCCACCCTTGTGCCTTGAACTCGGCTGGGCCCTCTGCATCCTATCAAGCCTGATACACAAAATGCAATGCAATCAAGCATGCTTGCAGCCTGCCAAGCATGGCCCAGGCCCGGAAGTTGGCTCTGATCCTGCTGTTACCGCTCTGGCCTTTTTGGCTTGCACATCGCTGGCTCTGTGTGTCTAGTCCAAGGTAAGGGACTCCCTCTTCCAGTCCTGGGCTCTCAGGATACCGTGGTCTAAACTCTCCTCTGCACCTCTCCCCCAGCATCCAGGGAAGAAAATCCTCACACACATTGACTTATCTTCCACCAAAGGGAGTGCAGCATTCTTCAAAATCTATGGATGCATTGAACTCGAGATAACTTGGTAATGGAAAAGGAGCGGCTTCCCGTCACCATCTGCCCAGTCCACACGTCCAGTTGGAGTCTTCATTGCCTTGAACAAATCAACGGAGCTTTTGTTTGTCCCCTGCAGTTTCAAGTTCAACGTGTTTAGATGTCTTGTCACATCCCTATGAAAATATAATCTTGTGAATCACTGGAGGTCTAACAAATTGGATTTGGGAACTCTTATTCCAAAAGCCCTTGATTGGAGATGGCAGCTCAGTAAATCTCCATATTCGTAATCTTTATTGCTTTCGCCAGCACACCATGTGGTGAACCGGACTTGCAAAATTCATGACATGAGGCATGAGGCAATGACAGCTGGGCCCACCAAATTTCTCTTGGCTTGAATAAATTGCTTAAACGTGGGTTTAAATTTCAGCATGCCTCTTACTAGCTATGTGATCTTAGGCAAAATGAACCTCTTTGTGCCTTGGTTTCTTCTTTCCCTGTAAAATTCAGATAATGATAATAACAGTACCTATTTTCAGGGGCTATTATGAAGATTTGATTAATTAATTAATTAATTAATTAACTGATTAATTAATTTAGACAGCATGTAAGCAGAGGAAGGGGCAGAGAGAGAGGGAGACAATCCCAAGCAGATTCTGTGCTGAGAGTGGAGCCCAACATGGGGCTCAGTCTCACGACCTTAAGATCATGACCTGAGCCAAAACTAAGAGTCGGGCGCTTAACCAACTGAGCCACCCAGGCGCCTCTAAATATATTTAAATTTGCAAAATGTTTAGGACAGTACTGGCATACAGTAATGTTATATGTCAATTATATCTCAATTGAAAAATAAAAGGTAAAAATAATAGGCAAATGATCTGAATAGACATTTCTCCAAAGAAGATGTAGACAGGTGGCACGTCTGTGAGAAGATGCTCATCATTAGCCTTCAGAGAAATGTAAATGGAAACCACGAGAAACACCCACTTCACACATACTAGGATAGCTACAATAAAAAAGACATACAATAGTCATTAAGCGTCTGCCTTCGGCTCAGGGCGTAATCCTAGGGTCCTGGGATGGAGCCCCACATCGGGCTCCCTGCTCTGCTGGGAGCCTGCTTCTTCCTCTCCCACTCCCCCTGTTTGTGTTCCCTCTCTCGCTGGCTGCCTCTCTCTCTCTCTGTCAAATAAATAAATAAAATCTTTTAAAAAAAGAAAAAAAGTCATACAATAGCAAGAGCTGGCAAGAAAGTGGAGAAACTGGAACCCTCCTTCACAGCCGGCTGGAATGTACAAGGGAGCAGCCGCTTTGGAAAGCAGGCTGGCAGTTCCTAAAATGTTAAGCAGAGTCATCATATGACCCACGAGAACAACCCAAAAGAAATGAAAACATATGTCTACCCAAAAACTTGTACGTGAAAACACATAGCAGCATTCATCGTAATGACCAAAAAGTGGAAACAACCCAAATGTCTGTCAATGGACGGATGGAGAAATAACATGTGGTACGTCCATACAGTGGAATATTATCCTTCCTTAAAAAGGAGTGGAGTTCTGATGAACCTTGAAAACATGCTGCTAAGTGAAAGAAGCAAGTCACCAAAGACCACGTATTGTGTAACTCTGATTTTACTAAGTGTCCAGAATAGGGAAATCTAGAGAGACAGAGCATAGATTCGTCTTTGCCTAGAGCTGGAAAGGTTGGAAGGAGGGGGTGGGGAGTGACAGCCAATGGCTATGGCGTTTCTTATGGAGGTGAGGAAAATGTTCTAAAATTAGATTGGGACAATGGTTGCAAATATCTGTGAAATGCTAAAAGCCACTGAATTGTACCTTTTAAAAAGAAGAACTGGGTGATATGTGAATTACATTTCAATAAAGCCATTATTGAGAAAAATCTTTGGGAGGCTTGGGTGGCTCAGTCGGTGAAGCGTCTGCCTTCAGCTCAGGTTGTGATCCCGGGGTCCTGGGATCGAGCCCCACATCGGGCTCCCTGCTCGGCAGGCAGTCTGCTTCTCCCTCCCCCTCTGCCGTGCCCCCTGTTTGTGTTCTCTCACTCTCGCTGTCTCTCAAATAAATAAATAAAGTCTTTTTTAAAGAAGAAAGAAAAAGCTTTGTGGTGACAGGTGCAGAAAAGAAACTGGAGGCGGTGAGCCTGGAGGCCACAGAAGTGACTGGTGCATGGTCGGGGCAGGAGAGGATGAGGTCTGAGCTGGAACACGGTTGATGGACTAGATTCAAGAGAGAGACTCCAGATGGAGATAGGCCAGGACTCGGTGATGATTGGGTTTTGGCTTGATTCTCGGTTGCGTCGTATCTGTCCCGACGCTACCAGAGTTTGTATCCGTGCTTTGCTCTTTGTGTACGAAGCTGCCACGCTGCTCCAAGCCAGCAGCATCATCGTTCATCTCAACTACCGCCCTCTTGGATGGCCTACCTGCATCCACTCATGCTCCCTGCCAATCCCTCCTCTACACTGGAGCCCCAGTGTTCTTCTCACGCTGCAAATCTGATCACGTCATCCTCCAGCTTTCAACTCGTCAATGATTTCCCTTCGCACTTCAGATAAAGACCAAAATCCTTAACCTGCTTGACCAGCCTGAATGCCCCGGCCCGTGCCTCTCTCTCTGAACCTGTCCTTTACTCCTTGTGCTCCGAGTCTGCTGACTGCTTTTCAGTACCTCCCCGTGCTCTCTCCTACCACAGGGTCTTTGCAGATGTTGTTTTCTCTCTGGACTACTTCCTTGCTTTGCTTGCTGACTCTAACGCTCCCTTCAGTTACCAACCTCACCATCACTTCCTCCGGGAAGCCTTCCCCGATGGCCCAAGTCCCCTGTTTTATGTTCTCAAAGCTCTTTATACTTCTCCTTCATGACCCTTATCACAGGTGTGTTTATTTACGGCATCCTTTGATTAATGTCTGTGTCTTTCATTCAGTTGTAAGCTTTTTTAAGATCGGTATCTGTGGCCATTTTTGTTCACCACCGTGTCTCTGGTACGTAATGCAGTGTTCAGCACATGGTTGGTTCTGAATTATATCTGTTACATAATAAACGTCAGGAACAATTGTCAATGCTAATTAAAGCCGACAGTGATCTACCCTATTGTGCCCATCGATTGGTAAAGTTGAAAAAGATTTAGGGGCGCCTGGGTGGCACAGCGGTTAAGCGTCTGCCTTCGGCTCAGGGCGTGATCCCGGCGTTATGGGATCGAGCCCCACATCAGGCTCCTCCACTATGAGCCTGCTTCTTCCTCTCCCACTCCCCCTGCTGTGTTCCCTCTCTCGCTGGCTGTCTCTATCCCTGTTAAATAAATAAATAAAACCTTTAAAAAAAAAAAAGAAAAAGATTTAAAATACTCAGCGTAGGCAAGGATTGGACCCCACAATTCTACCCATGAAAATTTATTCCAAGAAAATGATCACTCATGTGCATAACGGTATACACGGCAGGATGTTTACTGAAATGTTCTACACCAGGATATTAGTTCAATAAACCATGGTACATTCATACAATGGAATACCGTGCAGCCATTAAAAATAGTCATGTAAATTGAATTTATTGACATGGTAAGGTGTTCGGGATAGAATCCGTAGTATAAATAAGCAGTTACTAGGAAGTGTGATAGAAGGATGCAAGGTTTTCTTTCTTAATAGTATGTAGTGCGGATCTCCAAATTCAGAGAAAAACAGCCACAGGGATAAATGCAAAGCTCTTTACTATGAATTGCTTCTGGGTCTTTCATATTTGACCCTATATTGTTCTATATTGTGTTGAAAGCTTTTGTGAAAATGTACTCAAGCATCACCTGCATCATTGAAGAAGTTTCTTTTTTTTTTTTAAAGATTTTATTTATTTATGTGACAGAGAGACAGCCAGCGAGAGAGGGAACACAGGCAGGGGGAGTGGGAGAGGAAGAAGCCGACGCCCAGCGGAGGAGCCTGATGCGGGGCTCGATCCCAGAACTCCGGGATCACGTCCTGAGCAGAAGGCAGACGCCTAACGACCGCGCCACCCAGGTGCCCCTGAAGAAGTTTCAAATAAAAAAAAAAGAAAAAAGAAAAAAGAAAAAGAAAAAGAAAGAATACCAAAGGTAAATATCCACATATGATCATATGCATACCTATTGTAGATAAATGTACATATTAAAAGGATCCGAGCTCATCACAAAAGTACTAACACAAAATCACAAAGGTACTAACAGTGGTGGTGCGGGGTTGTGGGGTTTATGGGTGACCTTTATGCTCTCATCTTGCTTGTCTGTATTTTCTATAATTAGCGTCTATTACTTCTGTAATAAGAGAACATCGTGAAATAGATTTCATTTTGAAAAAACACTACGATGAGAAATAGAGGCCAAGAGAGAAGGACTATTTTTGCGGGCTAGCCAGCCCGTTATGCCCTCTGGGCAGATCTATTCAAGGGGCCACATTTTAATGAGAAGGTTGCTTAGTGACCATAGAACTAGAGCGAAGGGCTTAGCTGGAGGGCTTTAATGTCCAAAGACTTCAAGCGATGGTAGCGAGCTACGGGCTACGTTCGCCTCCACTGCAGGGGGAAACTGCCCGCCCCGAATACACTGCCTTTAAAACAGCCTGACATACCTAGTGCCCCAAGAACCCACCCCAAGATTGTTTGATCCCATTGCACTGGACCTCCTTGCTTGTATATACATACACGACTTCACCTCCCCTGACTGTGTCTTAGAGGCCAACAGTCATCCCACAGCAGCACGACTCAGCTTTGCATGCATTTGAGGTCTGGCGTCTGACCCTCTGTTTTGCCCTTGGACTTCTTGAGGCTTCATTCGCAGCCTTTCCCCAGTGGATTTCACGTTGGACTTGCTCCTTGGCTCTTCCCGCTAAGCTTCTCTGGCTCCGCCGCCCCAGTAGAGGCCCTGCCTCTACCTGCCCCGCTCCTGGGGTGGGGGCAAGGTGTGGGGATTCAGACACACACCTGACAAGTGACCCAGACATCTCAAGAAGCTGAGTGAGACCCTCGGACGTGAGAGCATGGGGTGGGCCCTGCCAACTCTTTTTCTCGTTCCTGCTTCTCTGTGCCTCATGTGGACTGCTTCCCTTCTGACCAACACATCCTCTCTTCAGCTTATAACTCTCTGTTAACTTACAATTTCTTATTCTCCCTGCTTTGGGTCTGGGAAACATTTTGCCCTTAAAATATTATTTTTAGTGTTTGATCTTCTCCATCATATGCTGATTTTATTACCTCGAGGAAGGGATTGCCCTGCAATTCTCCTACACAGATTTAAAGCTGCTAACCAACAGAGACCAAATCATATTTTAAATTTCTTATGTACCCTTAGTGTCTAACACAATGCCATGCATACAGCAGGCGCTCAGTAATAACTGAGTGGAAGAATGCATTCAATGAAAGTGGATGCGGACAACAGAGTGGGGATATGGAACAAATCAGCCTTTTAGAGTTTGAGTCTTAAAACATAAATGTATTATTAACCGCACAGATAATACATGAATCCAATGTTATAAAAAAGAAAACAAAAGACAAAAGAATAAAGTCGAAGTTCCCCAGGGTGCCTGTGGCTGGCTGGGTCCGAGGAACGTGTGACTCTTGAGCTCAGGGTTGTGAGTTCGAGCCCCACTTGGGCGTAGAGATGACTTAAATAAATGAATCCTTTTTTTTTTAAGATTTTATTTATTTATTCGACAGGATAGAGACAGCCAGCGAGAGAGGGAACACAAGCAGGGGGAGTGGGAGAGGAAGAAGCAGGCTCATAGCGGAGGAGCCTGATGTGGGGCTCGATCCCGTAACGCTGGGATCACGCCCTGAGCCGAAGGCAGACGCTTAACCGCTGTGCCACCCAGGTGCCCCAAATGAATCCTTTTTTAAAAAGTCAAGTTCCCTTTCATCAACTATCCCCAAACCTAATCTCATCTTCTGAAGCACTTCACCTGCATTATCTCTATGTCCGCTGATGCGGAGTGAACTCAAAGATACATTGTAAAATGAAAAAATATTGTAAAGCGATATTTACAATCTGGCACCACATGTTTTTTTAAAACTCTTCTTAACTATGACTTTGGTTCTGGACACGATTCCAATGTGTAGTGGGGGGGGGGGCAGGGAAGGGGCTCCCCTCACACCAGAAAGAAACTCTCGGATACCGGCAGGGGGACTGAGGATTCAACTCAGTGATGGGGTCAGGTGTCCCAGGTCAAGGGTTCAATCTCCCAAGACTGTCCCCCCCACCCCTGCCGCCACTTCAGGTACCAATGGCAAGTACGGGTTATAAGGGCTATAAATCAGAGGTTCCCACAGCCCCTCCTCAGGTGCAGTTCTTTTGCTAGAGTGGCTCATAGAACCCAGGGAAACACGTTTGCCAGTTTGTTGAAGGGTATGATAAGGACGCAGATGGACAGGGACGCCTGAGTGGCTCAGTCGGTGAAGCATCTGCCTTCGGCTCAGGTCATGATCCCAGGGTCCTGGGATCGAGTCCCTGCTGGGCGGGGAGCCTGCTTCTCCCTCTGCCTGCTGCTCTCTCCAGGAACACCACTGCCCCCAGTCTCCACATGTTCGCCAACCTGGAAGCTCTCTGAACCCCGTACTGGGGGGACTTTATGGAGGCGCCCTCACACAGTCATGATTGATCATTAATTCCATTTTCAGCCCTTCTCCCTTCTCAAGGAAATAAGGGGCAGGGCAGAAAATTCCAAGCTTCTAATCAAGGCTTGGTCTTTCTGGCAAGCAGTCCTCATCCAGGAGTCACCCAAGAGCCCACCCGGAGTCACCTCATTAGAACAAAGGACACTCCTGTCACCCTGAAATGATAAGGGTCAGGAGTCCTGTGTCAAAAAATTGTCAAACCCCAACATTAGAGCACAAGAGGCCCCTGGTTCTCTTACCACGTGGGAAATCACAATGGTTCAAGAGCCCTGTGCCAGGAACCGGGAGCAGAGACAAACATGTATATTTTTTTCTATTATCTCACAGCTGGACCCCTGGTCTCTGGCCACAGAGCCCTTACAGCACAATGACTCCCAAGTCAAAAGATACAGGCTCATTACTAGAACCTCACGCAGTCATCGATACCTACCCAGTCCATCATCATATCGTAGGAAAACGTCTCCCCGCGCAAGGCCGCTCAGGTGAGCCGGGTTCCACTCGGTTTCGTCCCAAAAGCAAGAGTGGTTTCAGCAAACATATGGCTTCACAATTTCAGGCATCTGGTATAATTAGCTAAGAGCCAATATCATCTTTTGCTCGGAGCTTCTTTCGAAGTGTTAATGTAATATTGGATTTCCCTTTATTACATAACCCATGTGTTTATTTCCTTACCCTCAATGACCCTTTTTCCTCCTCTCCACTTACACGCAAACTTTTTCACCTTGGGGAGGGAAATTGGGTCCAGTCACTGTGCTGGTCTACACTGCAGGCAGCACTCTCGGCCCAGCAAGTACCCGCCCTCGGTCCACTGCTGTTCACACAGGGTCCGGGTCACGGGTACAGAGCTAGCGGGCTCTCTTCCCCACCAGGTGGTATATGGCTGCATTTGCTGTTCATTCCAGTTTTGTCCGAGGAGATGAAGACACATCCTGCCCCATTAGGCCCTTAGAAATTCTGTCTCACATACGGGTTACAAGCATAGTTCTGGTGTCTCGTTCAGAAACCAGCCCTGCTTCCAGCCCTTGTTAATTGTGGCCCAGGTCCCATGACCACTGCTCCAAGTTGGGGGGGGGGAGGTGATATGGGGAAGAAGAAAAAAAAAGTATAGCCCTGATACTTGTGTCTTCCCTTGGCAAGAACAGCATAGTCAACCGTGTATGATGCTAAGTGAAATAGGTCAGAGAAAGACAAATACTGTATGATTTCACTTCTATGTGAAATCGAAAAAACAAAACAAAGGAACAAACCAAACCAAACCAAACAGAAACGGGCTGGTAAGTACAGAGAACAAACTGGCGGATGCCAGAGGGGCGGGGGTGGGGGGATGCATGAGGTAGGCGAGGTGGATCCAAAGGTACCGACTTCCAGTTATACAATAAATAAGTCACGGGGAGTAAAGTCCAGCTCAGCGAACGTGGTCAGGAATATCGTAATGACTTTGTAGGGTGACCCCACTTATCACCGTGAGCATTTTGTAACGTATATAATTCTCTAATCACTATGGTGTACGCCTGAAACTAATTTTTTAAAAGAATTGGATTTTTTGCTTTTAAGACTTTATTTGTTTGAGACAGAGCACAAGCCAGGGGAGGGGCAGAGGGAGAGGGAGAAGCAGACTCCCCGCCGAGCGGGGACCCTGACTCGGGGCTCGATTCCAGGACCCCGGGATCATGACCTGAGCCCAAGATAGACGCTTAACCAGCTGAGCCACCCAGGCGCCCCAGACAATCACTGTTTTATTTATCCATTCCCTTCTCTGTCAAGTCAGAACTCCGAGGACATCCCTCTGCCCGCACGTGGGCATTACGGGCTGCAAACTGAGTCCCAAGGCCTGAAGAAATGGCAGTCAGCTGTCCATACGGCTGAGGTTCTTTCAGAGTGCTCAGGACATTGGCATCTCCCACCAGGCAAGCAACACCCAGACTAGAGTCAGCATCTATTCGTGTCGAGACCCATCGGTGGCCCCCAGCGCTGCCACCATCAGTCTCACTTGCCAGCTACGTGCAGGGCCTTCCCACCCTCGGCCACACAGCCTTCTGCAGTCTCTGCCTCTCTTGATGGCAGACAGAACCGTTTTTATTGGCACTTCATGCCTCAGAAGGTGCAAGAGGAACATGTCTACACTCAGCCCATCTCTGCCTTGCTGGAGACCTCCAATGGCCCTCTCCAGGGAGCACCCGGGGATAGCTGCTTGTCGATTCCCGTCATCTTTCAGACCTGGAAGGGAGCTCTTCTGATGGGCATGGACACGTCCTTCTTCAATGCACCTGTCAAATTTCCTAAGAGCTGTGCCCCATACAGGCATCCTTTTAATAGGCCAGATTTTCATTGTCCTCCTGTCCAACCATATGACCCGACCATTGGCCACTTCCTGTGAGTTGGTAAAAACCCCAACATAGGGGCTTTTTCCACCGTTCAATTCTTCCATCACTGCAGGGAAACAGTATGCATTTCAGCCCCCTGAGCCAATTTGTTTTGACCTTCTTTGATCAGAGCGGCAGCCATCCAAACAAGATGTTGCCCATTCACCGTGGAACTGTCACGCATGAACCAAGCAGCTCTTTGCTGGTCCCTCGAGAGCGGGGTGGAGGGCACTGTCCAAGTCCAGGAGACGCCAACAGGTCCTCATGCAGTTCCAGAGTCAGTCCTGGGGGTGGGGGGAAGTCTCCTTGCTCACGAGTATCTCCTCCTCAGGATCCCATATAAACCACTTCCATTTTCTTACGGAACTCCTCTGGGTGCTGCCATTTCCATGAGAGCTTTGCTCCAACATCACCCAAGACATTGCAGGTATTTAAGGTTTCGAGAGCATTTTACGTACTTCAGTCAGCGGCACAGCTTTAATTACTGTCCGAAAGCAAGGTAGTGAATGCCCCTCAAATCGAATTCTCTAGCTCAAAGTCCTAGTAGTCATCGCTGGGAGGCACTCACAGACTTTTGCCAGAAGTCCCTGTCCACTGTCCACACGGGGTTATTGCCCCGAGAAATGGTCCCTACCAACACTCCAGCTTGTGTCCCCCACCGTGCGGGGTCACGTGGTCTTCCGGATTCCCATTTAGCATGCCCACATAATAGCGCATGATAGGCCAATTTGCACACCTTCTGTTTATAAAACAGAACACTAGGTGGGGGAAACATTCTCCAGTCAGATACAATGTTTGTTTCCAAAATACAATCAAGTAATGACCCGACCACTTCACAGAAAGACCTTTCAAACGTACCAATTCTCCTACAGACTTCTACCTGAATTCCATCAACCCTTACACTCCTAACTGCGGCCTCCATTAAGGCTTCGTCAGCACGTTTTGGTTTTACAGATAGGGAAAGGGTTTCGGGGCCAGACATAATATCCAATTATGGGGCGCTGAGACCTCCCTGTAATAAAAAACTGATTAGCAGGAAAAAAAACAAACAGAAGTTTAATAACACGTACACCTCCTGTAAACACAGGACATACCAGGAAAACTAACTTCTAGAAATGGCCCAAGTTACCACCTTAAATATCTCCAGCTAAAAACAAAAGATGGGGGTGGGGGAAGCAGTTATGGGAGGTTCCCAGGCAAAGCACAGTAAAGGAGGGTAAGTCTCAGATTTCAGTGTCTGCCTTTTCCACTGATAAAAATTTCTAGAGATTTCTCAGTCCTCCTTCTTTTTCCAGTACACCAAAGGAGACACCCTTACAGATGGAGATTTCCCTTATAAACATAGATGTCCCTTACAAAAGGGTAACTTCTCCTTGTTTCAGAGCTTCTCCTATAACCAGCTCAAGATAATCCTTATGCCAAAGAGGCCTTTTGGGGGTGGCCACTTCTGCTCCCTTTCACCCATAAAACATTCCGGGGGCACGACTTCTTTACACAATGCCTGTTGACATGTTCCAACCCTCACAATCCTATCAATCATTTTAAAATTCTTTCAATCTAATTGTAGCCGGAACCAGGGCTTCACCAGTGTTTTGGTACCACAGTGTGCAAGGCTCCTGTATGGATGAGTCCTGGAAACTTCTCTAACCTGCCTAACCACCGCCCCCAGTGATTGCTGGTCAGCTTTCTCGTAGTACTCTCCACCTTCCAGCTTTTAAAAATTTAACACCAGCCGTGCCTGGGTGGCTCAGTCGGTGAAGCATCTGACTCTCGGTTTCAGCTCAGGTCATGATCTCAGGGTTGTGAGATCAAGCCCCACGTCAGGCTCCGTGCTGGGCATGGAGCCTGCTTAAGATTCTCTCTCTCTCTGGGGGCACCTGGGTGGCTCAGTCAGTTAAGCATCTGCCTTCAGCTCAAGTCATGATCTCGGGGTCCTCAGATGGAGCCCCATGTCCGGCTCCCTGCTCTGCAGGGAGTCTGCTTCTCCCTCTCTCTCTCTGCCCTTCCTGCCTGCTCATGCTCATTCTCTCTCTCTCAAATAAATAAAAATTTAAAAAAAAAGATTCTCTCTCTCCTTCTGCCCCTGCCCCCTCCCTCTCTCTAAAAAAATTTTTACACCATAAATAAATAAATTTTAACACCAAACAGGGGTAAATAGAGTACATTTATTTGGGTCACTTTAATGTTGGGAGAACCAATAGGGAGTCCCTTTGTTTCACACAGCCTTTGGTAATACGATTAAAACCTTGGTTTTGTTAAAAAGAAAACCACAGGCCCAAAATGGCATTCCTTGGGCCAAGCCAAGTCCCCAAACCAGGGCTTCAAACCTAACCTAATTGCAGTCTCGAGCTCCCCCTGAAATATAAGTCTTGACGTGTCAATCAGGAATTTTCTGATGAACACCAATGAGGTCATCTGTCACACAGGCCTCCTCCATCCGGCAAAGGAAGATAAGATGATCCGCATATGACCCTTGCCTGTCTCCCAGGGGAAGGTGATCCCACCTGAAACATTCCCGGCTTTTCTTTCGCTTATAACTTTCTTGCCCCTTCGTACAAAGACCCTTCCATTTTGTTCTTCTGGGAGTTTGCTCTTCCTCCGCTTGCTGGATAAGGGGCAGCGGTTCATGAACTGCTGAATAAAACCGGTCAGATCTGCAAATGTACTCAGTTGAATTTTTGCTTTTTAACAGATTTAACCCTGTCCATGTCCATTTATTCGTCCCATTTCTTAATAACCACGTAAAGACTTCCACCCTGCTGGGGAGAGACCAGTGACTCTCTCCTTTCTGTGTCCTCTTGGTTTTGCCCCATCACTATTTGCCTTACCCACCGTATTTCTTATTAGCCATTTAAAAACGTCCACCTTAGGGCCCCCTGACTGGCTCAGTCCCTAGAGCACGCAAGTCTTGATCTCGAGGTCATGAGTTCAAGCCCCACACTGGGTGTAGAGCTTACTTAATCACACACACACAGTTTTAAAATTTTTTTAAATTTTCCACCTTGGTGATAAGAGTTCCATGACTCTCCCCTGGGGCTCTCCCCATTTCCTTGTTAATTAACTTACTGAGGTTTTTGTTTGTTTTTTAAAGATTTTTAAAAAGATTTTATTTGGGGCGCCTGGGTGGCGCAATCGTTAAGCATCTGCCTTGGGCTCAGGGCGTGATCCCAGCGTTCTGGGATCGAGCCCCACATCAGGCTTTTCCGCTGGGAGCCTGCTTCTTCCTCTCCCACTCCCCCTGCTTGTGTTCTCTCTCTCGTTGGCTGTCTCTGTCAAATAAATAAATAAATAAATTTAAAAAAATAAAAAGATTGTATTTATTTATTTGAGAGAGAGGGAGAGACGTAGGAGCAGGGGCAGAGGGAGAGGGAGAAACAAGCTCTCTGCTGAGCAGGGAGCCCGACCGGGGGGCTCGATCCCAGGACCCCAAGATCATAACCTGAGCTGAAGATAGATGCTTAACAGACGGAGCCACCCAGGCACCCTGAGATTTTGTATTCTTAAGTAGTCTCTGTCAACATTGCCCTGTCATGCAGCTCGTGTCTTCAGGGAGAAGGTGTTTCTGGCAATAGCTCTGCTCCTTTCTAGTGGACTGTTAGGCAGTTGAGGGGGGAGGTAAAGAGCTTTTCCTGAACCTGCTGGGGTCTGATCGCCTTTAGCTCAAAATCATCCTCGTGCCAAAGTGACATATTTGGGGGTGCTAAGCTCTACTCCCCTTCACCACGGATCGAAACAGCTCCTTCACGCTATCCCCCCTGGTTTCAACGGTTTCTTGGTTTTTGCCCCTCCCCCACGTTGACTACCTCCTTGGGGACCAGAGGTCCTAGAGCTACGTTCTGTGGCCCCTACATAACGGTTCTCTTTGTAGGGGGCTTCGAGGCCGGTCACTGAGGCTTGGGCCAAACCCCATCTGAGCTTGGTTTAGCATCAAGGATGGTCAGGCACTTTCTTTGACTTTCATTTTAGCTTGTTCACTTTCAAAATAAAACTGCCCGTTATTTTACCAGCAACAATGGGTTTATTCCGGAATAGCAATTCGGGACAAGAAAGCTGCACAAAACCAGAGGCCAGTCCGGAGAACAAAGGAGAGGACCGCTCTTTTATAGAGGAAACGGGGGGAGTGTGTGTGGGGGCTTTTAGAAGCACATTGCTAGGGCCCCACAGCTCCCGCGGTGACGGGTCAGAGGCCTGGCTTTGGCCGGCCGCTGCTCAGCTTCTGCTGTCGCCAGGAAAAATAGTCCCCTTGCCCGGGGTTAGGCGCTAATTGCCCCCGAAGTCTTCGGAGAGCTATTTGGCTCAGCAAGGTGTAGCCTTGTGCAGGCTGAGCGCTCCCGGGGAGTCCTCCCGGAGAGTCCTCCGAGCTCTCAGAATCTACAGTCTAAATGTCCCTTTGCCACGGTTGCTTCTTCATATGTTTTTATTCATGAGCCCCCATGGGGCCCCTCAGCAGCTGAGCTACTAAGTTCTTTTTTTTTTTTTTAAGATTTATTTATTTATTTGAGAGAGAGAGAGAGCACGCACACATCCCGAGATGGGGAGGAGCAGAGGGAGAGGGAGAATCTCAAGCAGCTTCAAGCTCAGTGCAGAGCCCGTCGTGGGGCTCGATCTCACCACCCTGAGAGCATGACCTGAGCCGACATCAAGAGTCGGACACTCACCCCTGAGCCTCCCAGGCACCCCCTGAGCTACTGAGTTCTCATCGGTGAGAACACAGAAGACAGTATCCGAATACGACTTACTTCATTCTTGTATCAGAACAACTTTACTTCCAAAAACAACTTTGTTTTTTGGTCTTTGCCATCAATCAGTAGATTAAACAACTTCACTCACGTCATAAACAAGCGGATCTGTAATCACTCTGTGGTGTCTGCCTGTTCCTCAGGTCTGCTGTATAGCAAAGTACCACAATCTAGGTGAGGGAAAACTCCAGAAATGTATTGTCTTACAGTTCTGGGGCCTCCAAGTTCAAAACCAGGAGTCGTCAGGGCCACACTCCCTCTGCCACCTGCACGGGAATCCTTCCTTGTCTCTTTCTAGCTTCTGGTGGTTCACCGGGGACCGTTGATGTTCTTTGGCTTGTAGAGGCATTGCCCCAGCCCTCCAGGCTCCCCTGCCATCCTTGCCATCCTCCCTGTGTGTCTCACGGCATCTTTGCTCTGGCCATGTCTCTGTGTTCAAATTCTCCCTTTCCATGAGGACGCCAGCCATATTGAATTGGGGCCCACTCTATTGACTTCATCTCAACTTGATTACGCTGTAAAGACCCTCTCTCCAAATTAGGTCACATTCTGATGTACTGGGGGTTAGGACTTCAACATCTCTTTTTTTGGAGGGACACCGTTCAGCCAATAACAGCCCCCAGGAAACCATGTTAAGATTGCCATGGTCACCCTCCTGCCCTGGCTGATTGAACTAGGGTGACTCAAGGTGAATTAATCGGGCTTTTTCTCTCAGGATTTTGGATCTGGAATCGAGACACGTCATCTTCAGGTGTGAACTGGGGGCTGAAAAGGGCTATTTTGCACTCTGTGGGCCAGAAAAGCAGAAAAAGCCGTCTGGAGAGAGAGTATGGAAGCAGGTGCACATAGAGAAATAGGGGAGGAGAGTACGCAATCCCCGTGTGCTGAATACGGATGATGTGCGAGGTCTGGGCAACTGCTTTCTACCTGTTAGCTAAGTGCCTCATCTTAACAGATATTATCTCCATTGTAAAGACGAGAAAAGTGAGGTTCAGAAGGGTTAAGCTGCTTGCCCAAAGCCACCCAGCTATTCAATAACAAAGAAAGTTTCAAATCTGCCTGGACCCGCAGTTCTATACTCTCACTGATCACACTAGATTGCTGCCCTGGCTTCAGTCCCATCCTGAGGCCCAACTACGTTTCTGCCCTTGAATTCCAAGACACGTTATAAGAAAGTACACACATCGTAAATGTATAGATCAATAATTTTTTACATATTTTGGGGGCGCCTGGATGGTTCAGTTGGTGAAGCGTCTACCTTCGGCTCGCGTCATGATCCCGGGGTCCTGGGATCGAGCCCCGTGTGGGGCTCCCTGCTCAGTGGAGAGTCTGCTTCTCCCTCCCCCCACTCATGCTCTCTCTCTCTCAAATAAATAAAATCTTTAAATAAATAAATAAATAAATTTTTACATATTTTTATATACACCCGCGTACATGTACCTAATTCATGATGGAGGACATTTCCGGTGCCCCGGAAGCCTCCCTCCTGACACCTCCCAGTCAATCCCCCCCAAGGGTGACCCCCTCTCTGATCTCTCTACCACCATAGACAAAGGCGGGTTTGGTTTTGTTTTTTACCAGCTCTTGTGATCTTCTCTTACCTACAACCTGAGAGTCCTCTGATTCAGTGGATTTCACACTAAGTTGTGACCCATTAGTGGCTTTTGAAATCGAGCATTTTCTTTTTAAGAGAAGAGAAAACCTCGGAGTACCTCAGAAGTAGTAAGGGCGTTGTTATTTTGAAACCTGTACGATAATGGCGCGTGTCTGCGTGTATGAGTGCGTGTTGCTGGGTCGTGAAGGAAAATGCGTTTCTCTGTAGCGGTCATATTAAAAAAAATGTTTCAAAACACGGCATTAACTCCCACAGGGGGCTGGGGAGAATGGTGGCCCCTTCTCTGTCCTGGTGGACAGAGGCCTGGTGGCGGGGGCGGTGGGGGGACCCATTTCAGCTGGCTGGCTGCCAGGGCCTGAGAAGACACGGCTCCCTGAGCCCCGGGTCCCTCTGTGGGCTGACTCTGGCTCAGTCCTCACCGGGCCGTTTGGCGGAGGCCAAACCCCAAGGAGGTGTGTCTGGGCGTCAAGAGACACAGCAAGCAGGCTGGCTGCGAGCTAGGTCGTGCAGCTGGCTCTGTGGCCCTGACTACGGGCTGCCCTTGAGTCTGCCTCACGCTGCCTCTCAGATCCCGTGGGACGGGCCGCTGTCCCACTCACCTAGTGTGTTGTCTTGGGGCTCGAGGTCCACGGTGGCCCTGAGGAAGGCAGCCCGACACGCTCAGAAAGGGCTGGTGGCACCCGAGAAACAGCCTTTTGAAACTGGAGCTATACGGGGCCTCTGTGCACAAATCTTGCAGCTTTTCTGGAAGCTAGAAATCATTTCCAAAATAAAACATTTTAATTTGAAACCATTTTAATTGCCTTCTGGAGACTCCTTCCCGTTAGAAACAGCTCACAGAAGCCAGGATGGTTCTCAGTGGATCCTAGGTGGCAGGTGCAATGGTAGAGGTTCAAAGAAATAAAAACACGCATTTTCATTCTTCGTTCCATAAATATTCATCGAGAAGCTCCTCTGTACTCAGCAATGTGTTAGAAACTGCGGGCACGGCTGAGGGAAGGCCCACCAGCACCCAGCCCTCAGGGAGCTCACAGTCTAGTAGAGGTCGGTCATGAAGAATCACACCCAGGGGCGCCTGGGGGGCTCCGTCGGTGAAGCGTCTGCCTTCGGCTCAGGTCATGATCCCGGGGTCCTGGGATCAAGTCCCGCATCGGGCTCCCTGCTCAGTGGGGAGTCTGCTTCTCCCTCTGCCTCTGCCACTCCCCCTGCTTGTGCTCTTGCAGTCTCTCTCCCAAATGAATAAATAAAATCTTAAAGAAAATAAAAGAATCACATACAGGGGCACCTGGCTGGCTCAGTCGGTAGAGCATGTGACAGTTAATCTCAGGGTTGTGAGTTCAAGTCCCATGTTGGGCATGGAGCCTACTTAAAATTTTTAAAAATCACGTACAGGGGTGCCGGGGTGGCTCAGTCAGTTAAGCGTCTGACTCTTGGTTTCAGCTCAGGCCATGGTCTCGGGGTCCTGGGATTGAGCCCCGTGTTGGGCTCTGTGCCCAGTGGGGAGACTGCTCAGGGATTCTCTCACTCCTTCTGCCCCTCCCTCTGCTCACTCTCTCTCTGTTTCTCAAATAAATAAGTAAACCTTTTTAAAAAATTAAAAAATAAAAAAAATTACATACAGACATGTAAAATTACAACCATAATCAGGTCAGGGAAGGAGAATTAGGTGAGAACCCATAAAAAGCAGAATTCTCAAGCCTTTTCTGAGGCAATGATCATAAGATCAAAAGGATGATTAGGTGTTAACTAGGCAGAGCGGAGGAAAGACTTGTTTAAAAAATGGGGGGGCACAGTATGTGCAAAGGCCCTGCGGTAGGAGGTAGCTGGCCATCCACAAGGAACTGAAGGCATGCCAGTGACACCAGAGTCCTGAGAGCAAGGGGGACCTTGGGGATGATGAGGCTGGAGAGGAAGCAGAGCCAGACCACACAGGACCTTGGAGGCCATGCCAAGAACTGTGGCCTTTATTTTAACAGGAAGGGAAACCATTGAAGTATTTTCGGCAGGGGTGGGTAGAAGCAGGGAAACCAGTTAGACGACCATCCAAGATGGAGATGGAGACCCAAAAAAGATCCGGAGCCACAGGATTTGGTGGTGGGAAATAGAGGGGGTGGAAGAAGGGAGTACAGCTATGGAACCCACTGGAAGACAAGAGGGCCAGAGGTTTGGAGGTGAGCGATCATGTTGAGGTGGCAAGGCCTTTGAAACATTCAGGCTGAGATATTCGAGAAGCAGCTAGATACGTGGTCTGGAGTTCAGGGGCGTGTCTGGGTTAGCCATATAAATTTGGGAGTCATTGGCACATAGATGTTATGGAAGCTGGGAACGGTACAGAGAGGAGCCAAGAGGGTCTAGAGTACAGAGACCAGAAGGACCAGAAGAAAAGGCGCTCAGGAAAGAGGCTTGAGGCGCACCTCCTTAATGGCCAGGGAGAGAATGTTGAGCCTGAGAAGGAGATGGAGAAGGAGCAGAGAGGAGGCAGGAAAGCCAGGGGGAGAGTGGGCTGCAGAAACCTGGGATATCAGCAACGTCAAAATCAGAAAATTCGCAATCTTCAAAAGGGGGCTGAAAAATGACCTTTGGGCTGGGTGACACAGAGACCCTTCGTGACCTTGCCGATCGCCGTTTCTGGGGAGTGGCGGTGGCAGGAGCCAGGCCGGCGTGGGTGCAGGCAGAGGCCAGTGGGAAAGGAAGTGAAGGTAGCCGGTATAGACGCCCCAGGTAGGGCAGTTACGAGAATGGAATGGCAGCGGCTGCGAGGGGGTGCCGTGGGGTCGAGGCAGGGATGGTGTGTTGTGTTTTACATAAGGATCCTGAGTTGACTTTGATGCAAACTAGCCTAGAAGCAGCAGAGGGTGCTCGAAAGAGCTTGGTCCTGACCTCGGTTTAAATCTTATCGGTGCCACATGGCAGCTGGGCTGCCTCAGCTGTAACCCAACTCCGCACTCAGACTCCCTGATGTGACCGTGGGCCAGTTACGTGCTGTGCCTCGGTTGCCCTTTCTGTCAAATGGGCATAGTAACAGTACCCACCCCATAGGTTTGCTGTAAGAAGTGAGATCATTTCTGCAAAGTGCTTAGAACAGGGAGTGCCCAGTGCAGGTTAGCATTTCCCGTGCATTAACTGCTCTTAGTGTTGCTGGCTAATTGACCTTGGCCATGTCATTTAACCCTCCATCTGCCTTTCAAGCTCTCATTTATCTTCTCATCATTCCTCACTTGATTGCTCTAAGGATTCAAATCACCTGGTACGTAACAGGTATTCAGTAACAGTTCCCTCCGTTCTTTATACAGTAGTAATACTATTTCACATTTGAATCCTTACTATGTGCTGAGCATTTTACCTATTGCCTTGATTATCCGACCATATGAGGAAGGTGTGTGATTGGGAAGCAAATATCCCTAGTTCACAGATGAGGAAGCAGAGGGGCATAGAGGTTGCGAATGGCCCCAGGGCACATACAAAGTGGTGGCGCTGCGATTTAAATGATTTATCTTTCGAATATTGAAAGATACGGTGAATTCCGTGGCTGGTCCTTTATTGCTATATGGCTTCAGACGGATAGTCCTTACAGGTTGGTGAGGAAAGGCTTCCTAGCTTCCCCCTGAGCAGGAACGCTTTGCTGCCCCCTTGTGATTCATCAAGGTCTTACTTCCAGGTTCGGCTTCATTAAAAAAAAAAAAAAAGTAACTGTCTTTTTTTTTTTAAGATTTTATGTATTTATTTGACAGAGAAAGAGAGCACAAACAGGGGGAGCCACAGGCAGAGGGAGAAGTAGGCTCCCCGCCAAGCAGGGAGCCCGATGCGGGGCTCGATTCCAGGACCCCGGAATCACGGCCTGAGCTGGAGGCCGTTGCTCAACCCACTGAGCCACTCAGGCGCCCCCATTCGTGTATTTTATATACACACATACAGGTGTCGACTGTTTCGTATACACACGTGCACATGCATCGATGCCCACACACACACCAGGGGAGGTTATGTCCAGATATTGTGTTCAGCGTTAAGGATACAGGACTGTGGATAGGTTTTTCTCTACACTTACCTATATTTTCTAAAAAAAGCAAAATTCAATTGAGTAAAATGGATGAAAGACTTAAATGTGAGACAGGAATCCATCAAAATCCTCGAGAACACAGGCAGCAACCTCTGTGACCTCAGCCGCCGCAACTTCTTGCTAGACACATCACCAAAGGCAAGGGACACAAAGGCAAAAATGAACTATTGGGACTTCATCAAAATAAAAAGCTTTCGCACAGCAAAGCAAACATTCGACAAAACCGAATGATAACTGACAGAATGGGAGAAGACATTTGCAAATGTCTTACCAGATAAAGGGCTAGTATCCAAAATCTATAAAGAGCTTACCAAACACAACACCCAAAGAACAAATAATCCAATCAAGAAATGGGAGAAGACATGAACAGACATTTCTGCAAAGAAGACATCATGGCCAACAGACACATGAAAAATGTTCCACATCACTTGGCGTCAGGGACATACAAATCAAAACTACAGTGAGATACCACCTTGCACCGGTCAGAATGGCTACAATGAACAAGTCAGGAAATCACAGATGTTGTTGTGAGGATTCGGAGAAAGGGGAGCCCTCCTATACTGTTGGTGGGAATGCAAGCTGGGGGAGCCAGTCCGGAAAACAGTATGGAGCTTCCTTAAAAATAGAACTACCCTGTGATCCAGCAATTGCAAAGGAGACAAACATAGTGATTCAAAGGGGGTACATGCACCCCGATGTTTATAGGAGCAATGTCCACAATAGCCAAACTATAGAAAAAGCCCAGATGTCCATTGACAGATGAATGGATAAAGAATAGGTGGATATGTATGTATACACACACACACACACACACACACACACACACACACACAATGGAATACTACTCAGCCATCAAAACAATGAAATCTTGCCATTTGCAATGACATGGTTGGAACTAGAGTGTATTATGCTAAGTGAAATAAGTCAGTCAGAGAAAGACAATTATCATACGATCTCACTCATATGTGGAATTTAAGAAACAAAACAGAGGATCATAGGGGAAGGGAGGGAAAAATAAAACAAGACGACATCAGAGAGGGAGACGAACCATTAAGAGACTCTTTTTTTAAGAAAAAGATTTTATTTATTTGAGATAGAGAGAGAAGGAGAGCATGAGTGGGGGGAGGGGCAGAGGGAAAAGGAGAAACAGGCTTCCCACTGAGCAAGGAGCCCGATGCGGGACTCGATCTCAGGACCCTGGGATCGTGACCTGAGCCAAAAGCAGAAGCTTGAACGACTGAGCCACCCAGGCGCCCCCCATAAGAGACTCTTAATCATAGGAAACAAACTGAGGGTTGCTGGAGTGGAGGGGGAGTGGGGATGGGGTCGCTGGGTGACGGGCATTACGGAGGGCACGTGATGGAACGAGCACGGGGTGTTACATGAGACTGATGTACCTCCAAACTAATAATACACTATACGTTAATTAATTGAATTTAAATAAAAAATAAATAAATAAAAGCCAAAAATCTCAATTGAGTAAATTTGAAGATCTACTTGGCTTTATTCAACAATTTATGGGGGTGCCTGGGTGGCACAGCAGTTAAGCATCTGCCTTCGGCTCAGGGCGTGATCCCAGCGTTCTGGGATCGAGCCCCACATCGGGCTCCTCCGCTGGGAGCCTGCTTCTTCCTCTCCCACTCCCCCTGCCTGTGTTCCCTCTCTCGCTGGCTGTCTCTCTCTCTGTCAAATAAATAAATAAAATCTTTAAAAAAAAAAACAAATAATTTATGGATTGAGCACATCTCACCCAGCAAGTAGAAAGAAGCTCTAACGAGCTACACAGGAGGAAGGGCTTTCATAGGCAGAAGGGGGCAGGAAAGGGACATTTCTAGTAAAGAGTGGATTTAAAAAAAATTTTTTTTAAAGATTTTATTTATTTATTTATTTATTTGAGAGAGAGTGGGCACGAGAGCAGGGTGGGGGCAGAGGGAGAAGCAGACGATGAGGGACTCGATCTCGGGACTCTGGGATCATGACCTGAGCTGAAGGCAGACGCTTAACCGACTGAGCCACCCAGGCGCCCCAATAGTGGATTTTTTAAAAAGATTTATTTATTTATTTATTTATTTGAGAGAGAGAGAGAGTGAGAGAGAGAGCATGGCATGCGTGGGGAGAGGGAGAGCAGCAGACTCCCCCACTGAGCTCAGAGCCTGACAGGGGCTCTATCTCACAACTCTTGAGATCATGACCTGAGCTGAAATTAAGAGTCAGAAGCTCAACGGACTGAGCCACCCAGGAGCCCCAAAGAAGGAATTGTTTTAGGCAAGGTCACCTTCCTATAGGGGACAGGAGGGGCTTATCAGGTGGCTTACCTCACTAGCGTTGACCAGGTGATTCCAGATGGACTGGTTCAGGCTCACATTGCCGGGAGAGGCTGAAACTGCAGGGAGGTTAGGTATTAAGTCTTAGTTTGCTGATGTGGGGCTTAGCACAAATGACTCGATTTGGGGCCTGTTTCTTTTTTTAACAGACTTTTAAAATTCAGGTTTGTTGTCTCTCAAAGACATGCTCAAACTTGTCAGATAGTGGGTCCTCATTCTGGAGTTTGGAAATTAAAGTCATTGTGGCTGAGAATGTTTGGATAAGGGGCAAGGTATTGAGGTCAGTCTGGAAAACAGCAGAACTTTCCTAGTGAGGGGCTTCCAGGCACCCTGAGGACACCTACAGGGAAAGAAATGGTTCCCTCTTTCCCCCCTTTCTACTTCTTTCCTCTCCCCTCTTTTCCTTCATTTATTCACTCAGTCAGCAAACCTTTACGGAATACATAAGGCTATTTAGGCACTGGACGAGGCCCTGGGGACTCAGGGCTGAAAAGACACAGAGCCTGCCCTTGGGAAGCTCACAGTTTCCTGGAGAAGAGAGGCAGGCATTGACTGAGGCATGTCCAGGACGCTGAGGGTCCCTGAGGAACATTTGGCTAACTCTGCCTGGGGACATGGGAGCTTGACAAAGGTGGTGACAGTTGGGTTGGGTCTTGAAGGATAAGTAAGAGTTTTCCAGGCAGATGAAGAGGAGGAAGGGCCTTCCGAGCTAAGGGAAGAGTATCAGCAAAGGCAAGGAGAGTTCATGGAGCACCGTAGGATCTTAAGCTAGGAGAGCGGCAGGATCCGATCGAGGTATTCATGGACTCCATATACGTGCCGTGTACCCCACTAGGTGGTGAGGATGACGGTGGTGAAAAAACCTAGCCGCTAAACTCAGGGAGCTTACGTTCCAGTGGAGAGATCAACAAGGAGCAAAGGGATAAAAATCAAGAGGGGATGAGGATACAGAGGCACCAGAAGATGCTATTTTATTTTTTTTTAAAGATTTTATTTATGTATTTGAGAGAGAGCACAAGCAGGGGGAGCAGCAGACAGAGAGAGACAAGAAGACTCCCCGCTGAGCAGAGAGCCCGGTGTGGGGCTCGATCCCAGGACCTTGAGGTCATGACCTGAGCCGAAGGCAGATGCTTCACCGACTGAGCCACCCAGGTGCCCCAGAAGATGCTATTTTAGACAGGTGGTCAGGGAAGGCCTCCCTGAGCAAGTGACGTTTGAGCAGCACTGAATGAAGTGAGGGAGCGAGCCTCTTGAATAAATGGGGACAGATACACTAGGCAGCGAGGACTGCAGGTGCAAAGGCCCTGAGGTGGGATCGTGCTAGGCGTGATCAAGGAAAAAGCAAGCGGGGTGGGGGAGGACAGGGGCAGCGTGAGGAGGTGGGGGTGGAGTTGGTAGGAGATGGAACGGGGGAGGCAGAGGAGGACCAGATCACGTAGGGCCTTGTGGGCCACACACAGCAAGGAGTGGACATCTCACTCGAGGTGGGATGGGACCGTGTGCTGAGACTGCATGTTGGGGTACAAGAGGAAAGTGAGGCGTGAAGATGACATGAAGGTTTTCACCCAAGCAGCTGGAAGCATTGCCATTAAGGGGTGGGGGGGATATTGGCAGGGAGGCTCAGGAGGACTTCAGTTTGGACGTGCTAAGTTTGACAGGCCTATTAGACCTCCAAAGGGAGCTGTCCAGGAGACAACCGGATCGGTCTGTCTGGAGCCCAGAGGAAAGTTCCGGGCAGCAGGTGTCCTTGCAGATGGAGTGTTTAAAGACCTGAAATTAGATGAGCTCCTTGAGGGGGTGAATGTGCAGAGAAGTAGTCNAGGACCCGAGCCCCAGGGCTCTCCAACCTCCAGCCTCTAGAGGATGGAGGGAGGAGGAACCAGCAGAAAGCACAGAGGACCGACTGACTGGTGAGATAGGAGAGAAATCAGGAGAGCTTGGTGTCCCAGAAGCCAAGGGAAACAAGGGTGGCAAGAACAGGGTGATCAATTATGTCAGATGCCACTGAGAAGCCCAGTAAGGTGGGGACTTCCAACTCGCCCTGGATTTGATAGCAGGAAGAGAGCCCGTGGATGACCTCGGCACACTCCTCTTCATAGGCATGCAACCTATGCACTTAGATAGGGTCCCATGCTTTACTTCTGAGACCATCTTGACTTTCTTAAGTAACTTTTTATAGCGGGTTGAATGATGGTCCCTCTCCTAAAAGATATGTCCACCCCGAGTGTGACCTTATTTGGAAATAAGTTCTTTGCAGATGTAATTAAGGTGAAGATCTTGAGATGAGCTCAAATCAGGGTGAGTCTTACTTTAACGGCAGGTATCCTCACGAGAGAAAACTGGGGGAAAGACACACAGAAGGTGATGGGAGGACAGAGGCCAGCACTGGAGTGATGTATCTACAAGCCAAGGAATGCACACCATCAGAAGCTAGCAGAGAGGCGTGGAATAGGTTCTCTTTCAGTCTCCAGAAGGAATCCACCCAGCTGACACCTTGGTTTCCAACTTCGGCCTCCAGAACCATGAAAGGATCAATTCCTGTTGTTTCAAGCCACCCATTTTGTGGTCATTTGTTATGATAACTCTAAGAAACAAAGGCACCTTTGAACAAGGGACCCCACATTTTCACTTTGCACTGGACCCTGCAAATTATGTGGACGGTCCTGCCTTGGCAAGCGTGGATTCCGAGGTTTGGTGAACTTTATTGGAATGTGTTCGAGAGACAATGGAAGGTGAGGAAGTAGAAACTGCCAGAAAAGACAACTCGAATTCTTGAGAGTCTTGCTGCAAAGGAGGGCCACGGGAAAGGGGGTGGTGGGTAGATGGGGAAATGGGGTCAAGAAGGTTGTGGGTTTTCTAAAGAGAGGAAACATTACAGTATACTTGAATGTGGGTGGCAATGTTCCATTGGGGGGGAAGGGGTTAATGATGCAGGGACAGGAGGGGACACTTGCCCTAGCGAAGTCCTTGAGTACTTGTGAAACTAAAGGAAACCTTATTTAAAATGGAGTCAGGAGGCCAGAAGGGGGAGCTCTAATGCCCTACTACCCCTCATCAATGGCAGACCCAGCAGGCTGAGAGGTCCCCGGCCTCCTTGCCCAGCAACAAGCTCAGCCAATAGGAAAGTAGCACAATCCAGCCAATAAGAAACGGCCACCACCCTGAACTCTCGGTTTCCTCCAATAAACGTTCGCTCAAAGCCGCCCCTTCCAACTTCCTCTTTTTCTCTATAAAGTAACATTCCTCTCCCCTTTGGCTTTTTCAAGATTTTATTTTTTAAGTAATTTCTACACCCAAGGCAGCACTTGAACTCACACCCCCCCAGATCAAGAGGCGCGTGAGCCACTGACTGAGCCCGCCAGGCGCCCCCCTGTCCGTTGATCGCTCCTCTTGTCTCTGTTTTGCCATCCCTCGCATGCCCTGAATTGCAGTTTCCCTATTTCCAAATAAGTTCGTTTCGCTGGTGTAATATCTGGCTTGTTTTACTTTTAAGGTCGACATACTTCAGAGGAGAATCAAAGGTAAATTTTATCTGTTCACACACACACACACACACACACACACACGATTTTTTAATCAGTGTTTCTGTGTCTTCTTTGAAACGCTGCGCCCACACCGCACGGCAGTGGCAGTGCCTCCCGGCATCAGTGTGCCTACCAAGTGTTCCTGTCCGGGGTCTCATGTGATCCTCACACATTTGACCTGCGGGGTAAAAAAGTAGTTCCTTTCACGCCCATTTTTCAGATGAGAACACAGAGGCTCAGAGAGATTTAAGGAATCACCCAAGGTCACGCAGCTGGTGACAGGTGGACAGACCTAGGGCTCCAATCCCAATACGGTCTTACCCTCTCTCCTTGGCTGCCCATTTTTTACTGGTTTTCAAAGTACGAGGAGTGCGGGGAGCAAACTCCTGGGGCACGTCCACTCACGGGTTTGGAAACCAATGTCTCTGTGGGGAGTGGTGGCTGTTCCTCTCACAACAGTGATCCAGGCCAACCCTCGGCAGGACTCCATCCCTGGTGGTGGCTTCAGAGTCGGCCGGTTGGCCGCCAGCCGGGCTCACGGAGAGGACCCGAGTGGAGGGAAGAACCCTGGGAAGGGCACCGCAGGGACATGGGTCCAACAGGCCCGGGCTGTGTGCTTCTGCCCCACGGAAGACAGTGGTGCTGGGGGAGACAGAGGGCACAGGCAAGGGCTGCCTCGAGAAGCACTAGAATCTTCCATGTGGCTGCCGAGCGGGGGTGGGCACAGCAGGGGGAGATGGAAGAGTGCCCAGGGGCCGAGGCTGTCGAGCTGAGGCTGGATGGGGATGGCAGTTTGAGGTGCCGGTTGAAGGAGAGAAGTGACAAGCTGAGCTAAGTGGTGGTGGTGGGTAGGAGGGCAGTCCAGGCTCTGGGGGAAAACAGCACGTGGACCGTCCTTTGTGACAGTGAACTGAGCAGAAAAATGGCACTTTCAGGGCCTGAAAATGGCCAGAAAGGCATGATGCGGCAGATTCCTGCCGCAGCCTCCTTCCCACCCAGGAGCTGGGGCTGTAGGGCAAGGTGGCCGGCCTGGGTGACAAATAGACTTGGCCCTCAGTGTTCAGTCACCCAAGCCAAGATCAGAAGCCACAAAGTCCCATCCCCAGAGGAGCTGCGTGGCCCAGATGCTTCAGGGGGCCAGAGGATCGAGAGCGCCAGGTGTGGGGCACCTGTTACAGACCATCGGACGGGAGCCAAGGGGAGAGGGGCGGACTCGACCCTGCTCTCTGAATGACAGCCGAAGGAACAGGCCCCAGGGAGAGGACAGAGGAGCCCAGGGCCGGTCAGGGAGGTCACGGCTGAATCGGGATCATAAAACAAGACCAAACCAAATCCAGCTGCTGCTCGCTGAGGCTTGCCTCACGCCAGGCGCGGTGCTATACGCCGCCTTCGGAAGAGTTACTTCAGTTCTGGGGACTAGCTTGGGAGGCAGGCATAATTATCACGACCTCCACTTTTTACATGTGGACCTGAAGTACAGAACAGCGAAGTGCCTTACAAAGGTCACATAGCTGAGATTCCATGTTGAAGTTCAAACCCGGTCCGTCTGACTCCAAAGCCCATTCTGTTCATTCTCCTCCATACAGGGCCATGGTAAACATGAAAGAAAATAAACTATGATATTATTAATCGTAAAAATAACCACCTCCTTGCGTTGAACACCTATGTGCAGACATTCTTCTAAGAGCTTTTACAGGCAAAAAAAAAAGGGGGGGGCTCATTTACTTGTCACTAGCACCCTGGGAGTAGATTTTATCATTGTTGGCACCCTCCTTCTACAAATGAGGAAACTCATTCGGGTAAAATGAGGCAGAAGGCCCAGTTTTTGCAAATTGCCCAAGGGCTCCTGGATGGCTCCTGGATGGGGGCGGTCAGAATGACCAAGCCAGGGGCGCCTGGCTGGGTCAGTTGGTAGAGCTTATGACCCTTGACCTCAGGGTTGTGAGTTCAAGCCCCGCGCTGGGTGTGGAGATTACTTAAAAATAAAATCTTTTGAAAAAGAAAGAAAGAGGGGCACCTGGGTGGCTCAGTCGGTTAAGCAACTCTTATCTTTGGCTCAGGTCACCATCTCAGGGTCCTGGGATCGAGCCCGGCATCAGGCTCCCTGCTCAGCAAGGCGCCTATTTCTCCCTCTCCCTCTGCCCCTCCCCCCCTGCTTGTACACTCTCTCTCTCTCTGTCAAATAAATAAATAAAATCTTTTAAAAGAAAGAAAGAAAGAAAGAAAGAAAGAAAGAAAGAAAGAAAGAAAGGCCAAGCCATAATTAGAAGCTTGGAATTTTCAGCCCACCCCTCTCATCCTCCAGAGAGAAATGAAGTTAATGACGAATTACGCCTGCATAAGGAAGCGTCCATAAAATCCCGATAGTAGGGGGTTTGGAGAGCTTCCAGGCTGGTGGACACATCCAGAGTGACATATCCCAACTTCAAGGGGACAGAAGCTCCTGCACTCAGAACCCTCCTGGTCCTTGCCCTATGTATCTCTCTCTATGTGGCTATTCCTCTTGTTAAACAACAAAATTTCAACTGAGTACATTTATTTTTTTCCATTTTTTTAAAGATTTATTTATTTACCTGAGAGAGAGAGAGAGCATGTGTGGGGGAGTGGCAGAGGGAGAGAATCCTCAAGCAGGCTCTCCACTAAGTGGGGGAGCCTGACATGGGTTTGGATCCCACGACCCCAAGATCATGACCTGAGCCAAAACCAAGAGTCAGATGCTTAACCGACTGAGGCACCCAGGCGCCCCTTGACTGAGTACATTTAAAGATCAAATTGGCTTTATTCAGTCATTCGTGAATTGGGCAGCTTCCCATCTAACAAACAGAAAGGTGCTCCAAGGAACTGTACAAAATGGAAGGCTTTCACAGGCAGGAGGGGAAGTGATAAGGAAAGAGCAGATTGCCTCACCGTTCTTTGGGGGATAGAAAGGATTTATATGGCAGATTACCTCACGAGTGCTAACCAGGGAATTCCAGATTGACTGGCTAAAGGTCACATTCCTGGGGGACATTGACACTATAACTAGGTTAGGTATTAAGTCTTGGTTTGCTAACATGGGTCTTAGCACAAGTGACTCCATTTTGGGCCTGCTGTCTCCTTCTTAACAATCTGAATCCTCTATCATATCCTTTCATAAACTAGTAAACATAAATGTTTCCCTGATTTCTGTGAGCTACTCTAGCAAATTATCTAAGCCAAAGAGGTTGTTGGAACCTCTGATCTACAGCCAGTTGGTCAGAAGCAGAAGTAAAAACCTGGCATCACAGACTGGTTTCTGAAGCGCGTGGGGGGGTGCAGTCTTGTGGGACCGAGCCCTTAACCTTCTGGGATCTGGTGCTCTCTCCAGATAGAGAGTGTCAGAATTGAGTTAAATTCTAGGACATCCATCTGGTGTCATGGAGAATTGCTTGGTGTGGGGGAAACCTCTACACATTTGGGGACCAGAAGTGAAGTGGTTTCTGTGAGCAGCAAGGGAAGAAACACACAGCAGGGGAAGAACTGGGGTTTTCCCCACAGAGTGTGGAGGGAGGAAAAAGAATTTTCCCCCTACCCTTCTAGGTACATGGCCGAGACACCCCTATAAATAAAAAGACATATTAACAGGAGAAAAACAAGCAGAAGTTTAATACCTTGTATATGTCCTGCATCCGTGGGAGAGACCCAGGAAAACTGAGTAACTCTCCCAAATGGCCCAAACCACCAGCTTAAATATCTCCAGCTAAAGACAAAAGGTGTTGGGCGGTAGGGACAAGAGGAAGGAGCTACGGAAGAAATGACCATAGTCCCTTTTCTTTCGATAGAAATGGAACAGTGTTTTGACAGTGGGGATTTGAAAGAGGACACCAATTACCTCCATTTTCTTCTTCCCGACTTATCTCTTAACTCAGGCCAAAGACCTGGTGGGCAAAGCATCCTGGGATGGGAAATGAAACTACCCCCACAAGCAGTAAGGACTGCCCTGAGCCAGCAAGACCCCGCATGACTGACCCCGAGACACCTGACCTTTCCTGCCCGCCTGCATGTCCCCACCGACCTTTGTCCCACCTTTTCCTTACACGAACCTGGAAGGATTTTCAGCACTTGGAGACAACCTTCAAGTCTTCAGTCCCCTGTCTTCCTGGTGGTGGTCCCTCTGAAATAAATCCCGTCCTCATCTTACCACTGCTCATCTCTCTGCCTTTGGACTTTGGAGTGGCTGAGCCTGGTCTGTTCGCAACCCCTGGAGCCAGGGGCTCTCGCACCCCTGTGCCCCGGTTACAAGAAGATAGGGGGCCCGCTCACGGGTGACCTTGCCCCACTGATGAGAACAAGAGGTGAGGGACAGCCAGAGGCAAGAAGCCCCATCCTCTTGGATCTGCTGTCCTCAGGCAGCAGAATGGAGCCCCCCCCCCCAGACTGGGCCTGGGGCAGGAGTGGGCGAGAACAGTTGAGAAAGATTCCCTGTAGGGTCAATATTTGTTAACTCCAATCCGCACGCTGGTGTGATTCCATCCCCGAAACCAGCCAAGTACGGAGGAGGTGGCTCCTTGGTTCCCTACGAGGACAGATTCCCAGGACAAGTCTTCGGAGGCCTGAGCCAGGCTGGCCCAGGATAGCAGCCCTCAGGGACACCGTTTCTACAGCTCTAGAATCCACACCTTCGATTTAACAGACGCCTGGCTGAGCAGCTTGGGAGGGGGGGGGAGTCAACCCTGTGAGGAAAAAAGGCTCTCTCGGTTTCTCTATCCCCAGCTCTCAGAACAACCCGACCAGGGATAGGAGCTGGACAAACATGTGTGAAGTGTGACGGGTGGGGGAGGGGCGGGGCCAGAAGGGGTGCAGTCCTGGAGACCAGCAGCACACCCCGGCCCCAGAATGCCTTTTTTTTTTTTTAAGATTTTCTTTATTTATTTGACAGAGAGAGAGACAGCGAGAGAGGGAACACAAGCAGGGGGAGTGGGAGAGGGAGAAGCAGGCTCCCAGCAGAGCAGGGAGCCCAATGCGGGGCTCGATCCCAGGACCCTGGGATCACGCCCTGAGCTGAAGGCAGATGCTTAACGCCTGAGCCACCCAGGGAGCCCCCCAGAATGGCTTTTGGCACTTACCGAGTCCTTCAAACCTTTTCTGTTTACTTCCTGGATACTGTTGCCACATATAATTTTTAATGGATTTCATTTTTATTTCTTTTAAATCCCACAAAAGTAATACAGGAATACGTTTTCCTTGGGAAAAAACATTATGGAGATGACTACAGTCTTCTTTCACACCCCCCCCCCTCCCAAGCCCACTGGGAGCAACCCCACTTATAACCACTGCTATTGCTTGGGTGTGATCCTTCCAGAGCCCATTCCACGCGTGTCCCTCCATTTGCATATGCATATATGCAGACGGAGAACGGTGCCTTGTGGGCGTTCTTTTACATAAATTAGCTCACACTATTCTTGCTGCGCTGCAACTCGCGTTTGTCACTTACCAGTCCATCTGGGACATTAACAAACATTTATTGAGCACTTACCCGTGCCAGGCACTGTTCTAGCGGCTGGAGCGACCTCGCCACACACAAGTGTACAACACAACACCAAACTGCCTGCCCTCGTGGAGCTTACGTTGCACCGGGAGTGGGGGGGAGACAGTCCGTACTAAACAACATAACTGAGTAAAACATAGAGTAGGCCAGATGGTGATGAGTGCTAAGGAAAAAATAAAGCAGGGAAGGGAAAGTGGGACAGAGGGGCTGGCTGGGGGGAGTGGGGGAGCTGCAGTTTTAAGCAGGAAGATCAGGGAAAGCCTCACCAAGAACATCTGGAGGAGGTGGGTGAGCAAGCAGACCTGGGATCTGGGGAAAGAGCATTCCAGGCCAGGAGCTTGGCCGGCATCTGGGAGGAATCGCAAGGAGGTCTGCGGATTCCTGCAGCAGGTTAAATGGGAAGAGCAGTTGGGAGGTGAGGACTTTGGCCTTTGCTTTGATTGAAATGGAGTCGGGGGCACCTGGGCGGCTCAGTCGGTGAAGCGTCTGCCTTCGGCTCAGGTCATGATCCTGGGGGTGCCTCTCCCTCTGCCTGCGCCCCTCCCCCCTGCTCATGCTCTCACTGGCTTGCTCTCTCTCTCAAATGAATAAAAAAAGAAAAAAAAAGGTGGAGCCACTGGGTGGTTCTGTGCAGAGAGACGACGTGATCTGATCTATGTTCTACCGGGAAGCGAGAAGCCGCTGCGTTCTGGATACATGTTGAAGGTAGAGCTGACAGGATGTGCTGATGAACCGGATGTGGGGTGCAAGATGACCCCAAGGTTTTTAGCCGGAGCGACTGAAAGCATGGAGTTGCCATTTGTGGAATGAGGCGGATGGTGGGAGGAGCAGGTGTGCGGGTAAGGCGCGGGGCATTCGCTGTGGAGCCTGCCGAGTGCGTGTGGCACGTAGACACCCAGGCGGTGATGTCAAGGTTGATTACACCAGGATGGAGTTCGAGGCAGAGGTCCCGGCCAGAGTTGCGAACATGGGAGCTGTCCTGTATATAGAAGCAAGAATGATGCTCAGTGTATGTTCAAAGCCCTGGTCTGGATGAGACCGCTAGGAAACACTAGGGAAGAAAAGAGATGTGAGGACACAGCCCTGGGGGCACTCCACCCTTTAGAAGTCAGGACATGTGGAGGAACCTAAAGGGGATTGGGGGCCCATGAGGTAGGAGAGTGTGGTGTCCTGGAGCGGGAGGGAGAGGTCAACTTTACTGATCACGCAGAAGGGACAAGTCAGAGAAGGATGGAGAAAAGTGATCCTGGATTTGGCAGCATATAAATTGTTGGTGATTGTATAGGGAAGAACCTCGGTTTTATTCCTTCCAATGTAGGGGCAAACTCAGTTCTTTCCTATGTGTCTCCTTTTCCTTCCCAGAGAACACTTCACTTCTGACACTTGTGTTCACCAAATGTGGAGGCCACGCCAACAGGCAATTCGTGCACACCAGCAAGGTGTCCAGGAATTCAACTCTGTTCTGACAGTATTTACCCAGAACGGCATCAGATTCCAGAAGTTAAGAGCTTAGGCCCAGAAGACTGCCCCCCAACTTCAGATGCCAGTCACAAGCCCAGGATCGCCCCTGTGTTTCTGACCTACCAGCTATGGAGCAGAAGTTCCAATAACCTCTCCCCCTCTTAGGTTCCATGAATTTGCTAGAGCGGCTCACAGAACTCAGGGAAACACTTAACGTTTACCAGTTTATTAAAGGATATGATAAGGGATAGAGATGAACAGCCAGATGAAGAGATACATAGGACAAGAGGTCCGTGTCCCCACAGAACTGGGGCCCCCCACCCCCCCGGTGTGGATGTGTGTGGATGTATTGACCAACCGGAAACTCTCTGAACCCCCTACTGTTGGGATGTGACGGGGGCCTTCCTCATGTGGGCATAATCCATTATTAGCTCCACTTCCAGCCCTCTCCCCCTTTCTGGAGGATGGGGTTGAGGCTGAAAATTCCAAGCTACTAATCATGGCTTGGTCTTTCTGGTGACCAGCCCCCATCCAAGAACCATCCAGGAGCCCAATCGGGGTCACTCCAATAGCACAAAAGATGCTTCTAGTGCTCTTATAACTTAGGAAAATACAAGGGTTTTAGGAGCTCTATGCCAGGAACTGGGAGCAGAGGCCAAGATATATTTTGTCTATGAACTCACAATGATCTTAAAAACAACTTTGGTGGAATGGTGGGGGCAAAGGCCAGATTGGAGTATGTACAAGAGAGGCTTGTTGTGGGGCGCCTGGGTGGATCTGGCGGTTAAGCGTCTGCCTTCGGCTCAGGTCATGATCCTGGGGTCCTGCGGTGCCCTGCATGGGCTCTCTGCTCAGCAGGGAGCCTGCTTCTCCTTCTCCCTCCGCCTGCCATTCCCCCTGCTTGTGCTCTCTCTCTGTGTCAAATAAATAAATAAAATCTTTAAAAAGGAGAGAGAGAGAGAGAGAGGCTTGGAGGAGAAAGACTAGAGGCAGCAAACGCAGGCAGCTCTTTTGAGCTGTTCAGAAAAAGGGAAGGAAAGAAACGAGGCAACAGCTAGAGGAAATCGGTTTTCTTTTTCTTCAGTTGCAGAATAAACAGCATATGTATGTGCGAATAGAAAAGATCCAGCAGAGAAGGAAAAGCTGATGATTCAGGAAAGCAGGGCCAACTGCTAGGCAAGGAGTGGTAAATAGGGGAGAGGGAACGGGGCCCGAAGCAGAGTGGAGCCTGCACAGCTCCTTATAGTGACAGGACTGTGCAAGAACTCAGTAGAGAATCTTCAACCCGCAGGGTTGGAAAAGACCTTAGAAGTGATGCACTCTGGGGCACGTGGCTGGCTTGGGGTTGTGAGTTCGAGCCCCCTGTTGGGTGTAGAGATTACTGAAATAAAGTCAAAAAAAAAAAAAGAAGTAATGACTCCAACTTTATTCCACATGCAGGAATTCCCCCATGCAGCCTTCCAGAAAATACTGGTCCAGCCTCTGTTTGAACATCTTCAGTGATGATGGAAATGGCCCCTTCTCAAAGCGGCCATTTGCACGTTAAGATCCCTCTGTGGGTCCCGGGGCTCTTTGCAATTGTCCGCCGCCAAGGCCGGCCTCTCTGTCAGTTTCACCACCACAGACACTCACAGTAACACAACTTGCCAAGAATTTTGCAGACCACCTCTCACTGAAGCCTCACAACAGCACGGTGAGGAAGGTATTCTCCTCCTGACCAATGAAGAAACTGAGGCTCGGAGAGATTCCGTGACCTACCAAAGGGAGGAGCCGTGGTAAGTTGCAGAGCCATGAATTCAGCTGGGGGTCCTGAGTCCAAAGCCTACTCTACGCGCCTCCACTCTGCCTTGAGTCCCCTCCAGCTCTCCCACGGGCCAGCCCTTCGGTTTTTCAAAGGCAGCTTCACATCTGGCCACACTCAGGCTCCAAAACCCGAGTACCATCTTCCGGGTGGGGTCTGGCCAGTCCGGTGTACAGCAACCTCCTCGTGCCCCACCCCCCATTTTGCTCTGGACCCTGTCCCGCCGTTGCTACAGCCTGGAATCAAATGTCTGAGTTGGTAACGGAGCTTCATCAATCTGTTGTCTTACTCATTTTTTACTCATAAATATGAATAATTTGCATATGTGTTTGGTCTGTTTTGTTCCTTTACAAAATCTTCAGTCCCCAGGAGCCCTGAGAAACAAGTGTTATATGAGCACAGAAGGAGAGGCATGAGGCAGCCCCGACATTTAATTATACTTTGCAATGTGTGGAGAAGTGTGAAACCTACCCTACCCGACTTGCTAGATGAGGCATGTGGGTCCTATCTGTCTTTGGAAGGAGTGTGTCCTCCCTCTGGATCTCGATGAATGAAACCATGTCGAGCTGTTGCACCGTGTGGATTTCCAGCAGCTCTGAGCGTCTGGCAGCCAGGAAACAAATCAAGTGACTATTCTTCCCAGCCCGCTCTTGCCAAACCAGCTGCCGGGGACCCCAGCAACAGAACCCTTGATGATGCCAGCTGGCCAGACTGGAACGGAGGGCCAAATTGGGGCAGATTCTTCCTTGTGCCTTTTGGGAGCAGGTCTTCCCAAAAGAATGGGAAGGACCCCTTGATAGGTAATACTGAGCGGTAGGCTTCAGGGTCCTAGAGCACCCGGCGGGCATTTGACCCTGACCCTTCCGCCGTCCTGGGCCAGGCAGGGCTGTTTTCCTTCACGGGGTTGACAGCCTGCGGCCTGCGTGCCGAAGACGGCAGGCAAATCCATTAGCGATGGTGCCGGGACCCGCTGCCAAGCTCTCTCCCTCTCCCTTCCCCTGCTGTATGTGGGCACCGCTAGCCTTTCACTGCACGAGCTGGCCCAGGGACAGTGTCTTCTCTTGAGAGCCCGTGCTGAGCTCGAAGCCCTCCTCGCGCCCTCTACAAACCTGAACCAAACCCCAGCACATCAGGCAGAGAGCCCACGCTCTTAGCAGACCAACTGTGAGCGACTGTCCACACCTCCCCTAACTGACAGGTGAAAACAGTATGGTTTCCACAAGGCCACGGAAAGCACAGGTGAGAGCCACAGACTCGGGGCCATCAAAGGCACAGGCCCTGTTTCTTTCTTTTTTTCACATTTTATTTATTTACTTGAGAGAGAGAGACAGAGAGAACATGAGTGGGGGAGGGGCAGAGGGAGAGGGAGAAGCAGACTCCCGGCTGAGCAGGGAGCCGGACGCAGGCCTCGATTCTAGGACCCTGGGATCATGACCCGAGCCGAAGGCAGATGCTTCACCGACTGAGCCGCCCAGGCGCCCCTCTTTTCTTTTTTTAATCAATTAATTAACATATAGCGTATTATTAGTTTCAGAGACAGGCCCTGTTTCTTGGTCTCCAGAGGCAGAACAGATGACAACGAAGTATGATACAAAATAAACCCCAAAATGCCGCACGTTGAGATCTCACCAGAGCCTGCCCACTCGAGTCAGAACAATGTCAAGTGGCCTTACGAGGGCCACTGAAACATGGAGGCCAAGGCTTGGAGGCCTTGAGTCATGGGGGAAGATGCCCCAAGCCCAAGCAAGGAGCTAGCTTCCCTCGTTTACTTCACGCAAGAGGCAGGTCCGGTCTCCCAGAGGAGCCGCCGGGAAACACAGGGCTCGGGTGACAGAGTTGAGTGCCTCCAGGAAAGGCCTCCAAGACCAGAATTCTCTCCCCTGTCAGGCTCTCCCATGTCTGAGATCGCCACCATGAAAGCCACTCCTGCAGTTTAAGGCATTGCAGGCTCATCGTGATAAGAAGGCAAATGTTTCAGGGGCGCCTGGGTGGCGCAGAGGTTAAGCCTCTGCCTTCAGCTCAGGGCGTGATCCCGGCGTTATGGGATCGAGTCCCACATCAGGCTCCTCCGCTGGGAGCCTGCTTCTTCCTCTCCCACTCCCCCTGCTTGTGTTCCCTCTCTCGCTGGCTGCCTCTGTCACATAAATAAATTAAAAAAAAAAAAGGCAAATGTTTCAGAGAATAAGCTAGCGGCTAAACATCTGCCCCTAGAGCCACACTGCCCGGGTTCGAATCCCAGCTCCGCTACATACTAGCCGTGCAATCTTGGGTGAGTCACTTAACCTCTTAACTTCGCTGTGCCTCAGTTGTCCCCTCTGTAAAATGGAGATAATAACGGAATGTACTGATGAGGTTAACTGTTATCATTAGGATGGGGTCAGATTGCCGAGGGCTTGGAATGCCAGGCTAAGGAACAATGCGGGCTCAGGCCCTGCCTAGGAGGCAGACCTACTCCTCCCCACCCATGACTGGAGCCCATTTCCGAGGATCAACCAACCCTCTAGCCATGGGCTCAGCCCTGGCCCAGGCTCTAGGCCAGCAGGACATTAGGAGCTCCAGCTCAGCGCTCGGAGACTCAGCCTGGGGTCACCCTTCCTGCTGAGCCAGCACCGACTTCAGACCTCAGTTCTGATAACTGGGCAGCCCCCTTGTGTCCCCTTCCATCCTGCTTCGGTGCTGGCTGCTAAATTGTTGCCTTTTCCTCTGTGCTTGCTTTGGGGACCTTTCACCCAGGTGGGAAATTGAGACATGAGTCATGAGAACCATTCAAGCTACTATATGACAACATGTCGGGTTGGGTGTTCCAGATGGCAAGGATTCTGTGAGGGGGCAAGTGACTCGGATCAGAGCAGTTGGGCAGAGCTGCCTGGAGGGAGCAGAGCTGGGATAGGCAGCATCTGCACTGGCAGAAGGTGGAAGGGAAAAGCTGGAGTCTGGTCACGTGCCTGGACCTTGAGCTTAGCCCTCTAAAAACTCTCTTGACAATCTAGTCCTAGTTTCCACTGTCCATCCTGTCCCACAGCAGTTCACCGGGTCATGTCCGGCTGTCTCTGGAGAGATGGCAGTGGCTACCAGCCCTGAGAACAGCAGTGGCATGTGTGGACCCGGAGGACGGCACAGGGATGCCCTCTGTTGATGGATGGTCACGGAGCACTACCAAGCGAGCCCTCGAAATAAAAATGACACTGGATCTTTTTCTCACCTAAAGCCAGCTGCCTCATCCTCAGGCCCTTATTGTGTCCCACAAACCCTCAGCATCAGGTTCAACTTGGGATGAATCAAGTCAGTCCCAGAATGCTTTGGGAACCACTCGCAGGCAGCTCACCACTCCTCTGGCTTGGAGTTGACCACTCCTGCTCCCCCAGTGACAGACCATGTGCGTGGATGGTGCACAGGATCTGTTTAGACTAGTGCTTCTCAAACGATCTGTGGTGAAAGATAAGTGATTTATTTTTTTTAATTTCCAATCTGTCATAAGCAGATACTTTAGCAAGATAAAAAAATGAATCATGTGCTGAGATGCCGCAGTAATATCGAATTTCCAGAAATGTTTCTAAGCTCTCCATTTCTTTTCTTCTCCTGCTGGACTGGTGTCAGTCCACAGACCACACCATTCTAGGCCTTTCTGGATTCCATCTGCTCAGGGAGATGCTGATGGCACCGTTATCGAGCTCCCTAAGACAGGCGGGCTTTATTGAGATTCTGTCCATGCCCTGCCCAAAGCCATGACAGCAGGGACGCCAGCCTGGGAGATCTGTCCCTGGCTAGCAGCCCTGTGACCCCTGACAAGTTGTCTAGCCTCTCTGAGCCTCAGTTTCTGCATCTGTAAAAGGAGTTCCTTTCTCGTGAGCCTGTTGTTTGAATTCAGTGAGATGTAACACATGGAACGCAGCTGTCACAGCCCTGGCGCGTTGCTGCGTCTTACCGTGTGCTCGTTAAAATGGCCTTACCTACGAGGCGGACGGTCTAGACGCACAACTACACATTGGTTAAGAGCCCAGGGTTAGGAGTCGTCGCATTTTTGGCTTGGAATGCCAGCGTGGCCACCTAATCCATCGGTCATCTGTGAAAGGGCGACAACACTCAGACCCACCTCCTCGGGCCGCGGGGAGGATTCGGTGCTGCTCTCTGTGTCTTGCACAGAGTAAGTGCCCAGGGACGGGTAGTTAGAGTCCAGCTGCGCCCACATCCTCCCTCGAATCCTAACCCCTGCTCTGCCATAGACCACCCGGAGGGAAACGTGCCCTCAGCTGAGAAAATAAGATGCAACGTTCACCATTCTGGTATCTGAAACCAGAAACTCTGTGCCGCTGAGTCAGCCAGAAGCTTTTGCTCTTAACTGAAGGAGCACAGGCTACGGAGTCAGACGGACCTGTCTGAAGCCTCGCTCCATCGCCTGCTGGCTGTGCGTCCTTGACACGGTTGCTCCACCTGCCCGCACCTCAGCTCCCTCATTTGTAAAACGGAACCAGGGCAATGCGCCAGATGACTCCAAAGTGGGGTGTGCGAGATGACTCACGGAGGTGTGGGAAGAAAATATGAGAACTTCTATTTAGATTTCTTTTGTGACAAAGATACAAGGGAAATTAAAGTGTAATGTACACAACACGTCCAGTCCATTTGTAAGAAGGTCCCGGATGGGTGTCCAGAGGGAGGAACAGGAATTCCACGACGCAGAAAGATGGATGGTGATGCCAGCCCTCTTCCATTTTATTTTTAACTTCTTGCAAAGTTCTGCAATTTCTGTGTTGGGTTGTGAATTTACAGATTATACCATCTGGTTCTAACTAAACCAGTCCTCCCCAAGTGGAAAAGTGGCTTGAAAAGATGCCTACAAAACCACAGCCCGAAGGAAGATAATATGAAGAATACAAGTACAAATGGAGAAAGGAAAATGGCAGAACGGATTGATCTCCATTCCTAGTGTGAGCTTCTTATACGCCCCATGACAAAGTAAGAGCAACAACAAACACTGATTCTGATAAGAAATCAGCCAAAAGAAAAAAAAAAAGAAACAAAAAAGAAAAGTCTCAAAAAAGCTACTTGAAGTATGATTCACATCCACTTCGTTAATAGCAAACTCACTTGAAGTGTATACTTTGCCTCAAGATACTGGCTCATAATAATATGCAGGGATCATGATTAGCAGAATCCATGAGCATAATAAAATTGTGCTCACCACTACATTTGGAGGTGATTTGTTACTGAAGAGATAACGAGAGGCTAGGCGTACAAAGGACACTTCTGCGCACTATGATACTCTATTTCTTGATCTGGGTGCTGGTGGTAAATTTGTAAAAATTGTCAAGCTGTACACTTATGATTTGTGCACTTTTCTGTAGATATGTCCTATTTTTTTTTAAGTTTACATTATAAAGCTGGGTATGCAGAACATAATGATAAATCTCTGGGGCACCTGGGTGGCACAGTCGATTGAGTGTCTGACACTTGGTTTCAGCTCAGGTCATGATCTCAGGGTGGTGAGATCGAGCCCCCCACGTCAGGCTCTGCACTCAGCAGGGGTCTGCTTGAAGATTCTCTCCCACTGCCCCCTCCCCACTCGCGTGCTCTCTCTCTCTCAAATAAATAAACAAATCTTTTTATTTATATATATATATTGTTTTTTATATTATATATTTATATATTATATATATATATATATAGTTTTTCCGATTATGGTAAAAATGGTCAAAATATGGGGTTCCTGGGTGGCTCAGTTGGTGAAGTGTGTGCCTTCGGCTCAGATCATGATCCCAAGGTCCTGGGATCGAGCCCTACGTTGGGCTCCCCGCTCAGTGGGGAGTCTGCTTCTCCTTCTCCCTCTGCACCTTCCCGCTGCTCATGTGCTCTCTCCCCGCCCCAAATAAATAAAATAAAATAAAATAAAATAAAATAAAATAAAATAAAATAAAA
>NW_024423319.1:30211285-30213887 GCF_017311325.1 Ursus maritimus | reverse complement strand
AAATAAAATAAAATAAAATAAAATAAAATAAAATAAAATAAAATAAAAACAAAAGTGGTCAAAATAAATCCATGTGAAATAGTATGGTGACAAATTGAAATTTGTTCGTTTGTCAGCAAATGCTGTTGGAAGGGTATCTAGAGAACATTGTGGAAGATTTGAACAAAGAGTATTGGAATAAATGATAAAGTGTGGGAAGTTTGCTATACAGCTGGATAAAATGTTTTTAACATTTGCAGCTTTGTATTTGCTAGATTCTGTTTCATTAATGAAATCCACGAAAAAACTACTTTTTGTGCGCTACTAAAGGAAAGATATAAAGAAAAAGATGCAATTTGATCAAAACATGACTGGTTTAAAAAATGACTGGTTTAATTTTTTTATTATTTTTTTTAAAGATTTTATGTATTTGAGATGGAGAGAGACAGAGATAGCGAGAGAGAGCACAAGCAGGGAGGAGAGGGAGAAGCAGGCTCCCTGCCAAGCAGGGAGCAGGGAGCCCGATGCAGCACTCAATCCCAGGACCATGGGATCATGACCTCAGCCGAAGGCAGACACTTAACTGACTGAGCCACCCAGGAGCCCCTTTATTTTATTATTAAAAAAAAATTAAGTAGGCTCCACACCCCACATGGGGCTTGAACTCACGACCCTGAGATCAAGAGTCACATGTTCTACTGACTGAGCTGGTCAGGCACCCCCCTGATTTTTTAAATATCTTTTAGAAAAACTGGAAATACAGTAGTGCTGCTTTGACAGGAATTTTTTTTCAAAAGGTGGGCGTGGATTTCAAGGTAAGTACCGAGAAAGTTGGCAAGCTGTTTGGACTAAGATACTGAAGCCTGAAATATGCAAAGTGCTATTGGATTCATTCAGTATGGTATAGAAACTAGATCTTTCGATACACAGTAAAATCTTTACAGTGTTCTATTTTGTAACAAGGTAGAGAATGACACTCCCATTGTCACTTTGGTACCACACAGAGGCTGTTTATTTTGTGACAAGGTCCTTAAAAGAGTTTCAATCTAAAAGATACGCTTTCCTTTCCCACAAAGATATATGTTTCAAATTTACTGACGTCTTCCCTGGTGTCCTATAGCAGTCAGTGAACATTAAAAAAACAAACAATTATAATAAACACACCCAATCTAGCTATTCAAGGTTAAATTGATATTTTAAGAATGAGTGAGAAAGTAACCGCTTTGGAAGGAAACTCAGTACATGGAGAGAAGATTTGGAAAACGAATACACGTGTTTTCACTGTTATGTAATTTTATTGCCAAAAATGATGTAAGTTGCATACGTAGAAACCCTCTCGTATCTGCACACTTACAAACCTGGGACTGAAATTTTCTACCGCGGTTTAAAATCTTTCCAATGTAGAGTTTTTGTGGGTTTTGAAGACATTTGTTAAAAACACAAAAGTGCAACGGGTGCTGACTGATCGGCAAGAACAAATGATAGACACCAGGAAAGGTGACCGTTTACCAGCTGAATTTCATCAAAAACCGTTGCATAATTGGTGGGTGGAATTGAAAAATGAGAATCATGATATAGCAAGCCCAGCCAGTGGAATTTGCCTTCTGCTGGTGGCTGATATGTTTCTCATCTATGACAGCCCTTGAGGCCAAGTGCTGAAATTAACAAGTTCGGAACCACACCTTTGCACAGCTATATTACAGTGTTAACCTGACTTTTTTTTTTAAAGGATTTTATTTATTTATTTGAGAGAGAGAGAGCGCACGCACACAAGTAGGGGGAGGGGCAGAGGGAGAGGGAGAAGCAGACTCCCCGCTGACAGGGAGCTGGACGGATGGACGGATGTCGGGATTGATCCCAGGACCCTGGAATTGGGACCTGGGCCCAAGGCAGATGCTTCACTGACTGAGCCACCCAGGCGCCCCTAAGCTGAAGTTTTTAAAAATTGAAGCATACGTAATCACATTCTCTTGTGAAAAAATTTATTTTTTTTTAAGATTTTTATTTATTTATTTGACAGAGATAGAGACAGCCAGGAGAGAGGGAACACAAGCAGGGGGAGTGGGAGAGGAAGAAGCAGGCTCATAGCGGAGGAGCCTGACGTGGGGCTCGATCCCATAACGCCGGGATCACGCCCTGAGCCGAAGGCAGACGCTTAACCGCTGTGCCACCCAGGCGCCCCTGTGAAAAAATTTATTAATGATAACACTGTAGTGCCAGTCAAAATCAAGTTTGTACTCAAAGTATATAAAAAGTTTAAGTTATTTGAAATCAGTTTATCTCATCCTTGTCTCATCTATGAAAATGTCCTTTTTGCGTATGCTTTCTAATACACATCATATATTAGTAAAGTAACACACATTGTTTTGAAATTACAAAACACTCAAATGTGGGGAATACTGGCTTAAAATATTTTCATTCGAGGGATGTGCAATCAAAAAAATCGGGGAGACCGGGGCGCCTGGGTGGTTCAGTCGGTTAAGCATCCGACTCTTGATTTCGGCTGGCTCGGGTCATGATCTTGGGGTTGTGAGATTTAGCCCCGCATCGGGATCGGCGCTGGGCGTGGAGCCTGCTTGGGATTCTCTCTCTCCCTCTCCCTCTGCCCCCCCTCACCCCGGCT
>NW_024423319.1:30200038-30211278 GCF_017311325.1 Ursus maritimus | reverse complement strand
GCATGCATGCGCGTGCTCTCTCTTTCTCAAAAAAAAAAAAAAAAAAAAGTTGGGAGACTACTGCTTTCGTAGTATCTACCTGGTTTTAAGCAGCAACAGGATTCATGACCGTAATGTGCGTGGCACATAATAAGTCCTCAGTGAGTGTTGGCCCTAACAGCATCCTCTCTCCGAGTGATGCACTAGAGGCAGCTTAAGATACGATCACAGGCACAAGCCTTGCAGTCAGGCCAAATTGGATGGGTTCCCTTGACACTTACTAGCTGAGTGAATGTGACCACATTATTTTCGTTGGGCCTCAATTTCTCACTAGTCCCCATCTCTTTAGGGTTGTAAGGATTAAGAGAGAGAGAATGGACTTTTTTCATAACAGCTTTACTGAAACATAATCCACACACCAGATAATTCGCCCCTTTAAAGTGTGCACCTCAGTGATTTTTAGTATATGGATCCATCACCACAATCTAATTCCAGAACCTTTTGGACACCCCAAAAAGAAACCTGTACCCATTAGCAGTCATTCTCCAATAGCCCTTTCCTGCCTCCACCCCACCCCCCCAAGCCTCAGCAACCGCTAACCTGCTTTCTGTCTCTACGGATTTGCCCCTTCTGGACATTTGGTATAAATGAAATCAGACAACATGCGGTCTTTTGTGTCTGGCTTCTTTCACTTAGCCTCGTGTTTCCAGGGTCCCTCCATGTTGTAGCATGTGTCATTATTTCATTCTTGCTATGACCAAGTAACATTCCACTGCGTGGATACACCACATTTAGTTTATCCACTCATCTGTTGGACATCGGGATTGTTTCGACCTTTTGGGTGTTGTGAATAGAACTGCTAGAACTTTCATGTATGATTGCGCATGTTTAATGTTTGACACGAGGCTTACCAGGCACCCGAAGGCTCAGGACCAGCAAGTAGCTGTGACCCTTATCACTAGGGAGTGCTACATTGGGTGATTTGGGGCGTGGGGCATCTGGATTAGACACAGAAGGCAGAAGGCACCATGGACAACATTCCCACACTGCACAACGATGCTGTCTGCTGCCTCGGCCCACCAGACCCAAATGAGTAAGGCAGCATGACACGCAGGCAAGAGTGCAGACCCTGCCCCAGCACTTTTGGGCTGTGTGACTCTGGGCAGGTCACTTAACCTCTCTCAGTCTTCTGTGTGAATTGGATAGAAATACTGTCTTTTCTACATACCTCACAGCCTTGCTGCCTGGGTCGAAGAGATCATTAAAAAATATGAAAGCGCTTTGAAAATCATAAGGGATCATTATTCCAAGCCTTACATATTACAGAAGCCTACCCCTCTTGAATAAAGTAAGGAAACACTTTGTTCTGTTCACCATCCTCCTTCTCTTTCCAGATTGTTCCCATTCTCTTCAAGATGACACCCCGGCCTTCTCCCCACGGGCCCTGATGCCAGCACCTCCTTCTTCGCATCTACTTAAGGGCCAAGGGTGAGCCGCCTGGGTAAAAACCTGAATCCGCATCCACAAAGGACCTACAAATGCCTCTTTCCTCCCAGGTTGACATCCGTGCGACCTTTCTGGTTTGCTGGCGCTCTGGTTGGTTAGAGCGCCCTCGTGTGTCTCCACGTGGTAATACTTCAGGTCTTTCCCGGGATGTGACCTTTTCACAGCACTATCAGTACAATGTGCACTGGAATCGTTTTTTTTCCTCGTCACACTTCAGGGCCGATGCTTGGCATGTGGAACCCAGTAAAGCCATTGCAGCCCAAGTCTTTTTTTTTTAACTATTTACTAATTTTTTTAAGATTTTTTATTTATTTAGGGCAACCCTCTCGGGTCCGCTCCCTCCTCGGGAGATTTGTACTATCACTTCGCTATCACTCCATAAACCTTGCTTTGCTGCCCCCCAAAAAGATTTTTTATTTATTTATGAGAGAGTGAGAAAAAGAGAGAGAAAGAGCATGAGCAGAGGGAGAGGGAGAAGCAGATTCCCCACTGAGCAGGGAGCCTGATGAGGGGCTCGATTCCAGGACCCTGAGATCAACACCTGAGCTGAAGGCAGTCACTTAACGGACTGAGCCACCCAGGGGCCCCACAGCCCAAGTCTTAGCAAGTTTCTTGTTTGCACCAGGGCCTAAGGATGTCTTTCTGCTCCCTGCACGCCCCTTTTCTCCTCCGCCATTTTGAAAACCCCTGGTCCCATCGTTCATAGAAGTCAGCCTGGTCCTACCACCTTCTATTCCAAGCTTACCCTGCTCCCGGAGTAAGCTCATAACCTTTTTTCTAAAAAGTACATGCCACTTTACTGAAGGACTGGGGTGGGGGAGTAATTCCAAAGTACTAGGAAAGGATTTTTAAAGTGTTTTTAAGTGATTTGTTCTATCAGCCAAGGAAAGGTATTCAGAATGTTAAACCTTTCACAGAGGTGTCCTCACGTAAAGCCCTGACACTCGGAAAGGGGAAAATGACAGCCAGAGACAGTTAGCCTGGCAGTGCGCACACACATGAACACACACTCAAGCATACACTCGCACACACATTTACACACAGCCACACGCTCTTGCTCAGTGGGAAAGGGGCTTTCTCTCATGGCTTTCTCCTTCATTGAGAATCACGTGATGGTATCAGCATAGGTTTCTGGAAGAAAGAAAACATTTTATATCTCGAACTTCAAGAATGTTCCCTGCTCCCTCCATCAGCAAGGATTGTAGAAGCTGGAGGAACTTTCCTTCTCATGTTCCACATATTCCCCTCTTGCCTGTTTTGCAGCCATGGATTTTTCTAAAGCCATAGGCCTCACTGGCAAACGCCACTGAGAGCCAAAGATGCATGTGCCTTTGGCTTCCCCCCAGGAACATGTTCCTGAAAAGCTGCATGCAAATTACATTTTTGCAGATCAATTATCACTCCCCACGGACTTCTCGTAAGATACGCGAGCCCCTCTCTCTTCATTGAGATTGAGTTTCAATGTATGCCTAACACCTCAGCTTTAAGTTTCTCTGCCTCCTGCCATCCTTTTTGACAGTTAAACCACATCTGAAAAAGAAGAAACGACCAACGAAACATGAAGTTCTAGTGCAAATAGTCCAGGATCTGCCAACAAACCCACAAGTACAACAGAGAGGCTATCTGGAAGAGACACCAGGCATCGCCATTTGAAATGCAAATACCCACCCTGTGTGCACCTGTGGGGGGAGGCTCTTTCCAAGGGCTTGAGGGATTTCTGCCCCACTCCCTGGGGAGGGGGCGGCCACCTCAAGGTGATGGGCATCTTCATCTTGGGGGGGGGCGGTCAGGACCGTCCCTTCTGCTTTCTGCATCCTCTACCCCACTCCCAGCTCTGAAATTCCAGAGACCCTCTCTACCAGAACAAAGACGGGGTGCGGTGGCTCTGGGGACCCGCGTATGCAGCTGGTGACCTAGGGTAGGAAGTACTAGCTCAGAGTCGTTAGGGAGGTGCCATGGCTTCCATCTCTGGCAACAGAGCTAAGCGAGGGCACGTGCGTCACGGGAGTGTGGCGCTGGTCAGGACTTTGCGGTCTTTGGACTGGAACCAGAGGTATTATTAGTGCGGATGGGGAAGGGACTTGCTTGCTTAGTGGCGAGGAAAATTAGGAGCCCAAGCATTCTTCCATCCTGCATTCTCCATGCTGGCATTTTGATTAAAAAAAAATATTGCTGCAGCTGTTTGCATATTCTCGAAGTGTGTGTGCATGTGTGTGGTTTGGTGTTTACAAATTTGGGGTTATGGAGGGGAGTTTCCAGAGCAACGGAAGTAGCTGCTTGTCAGTCAGGGTTCATTTTGAAAATGAAAGCCTGAAAGACGCTGGGCCTGGGCTTGGTCTCTGAGGAGTCAGCGAAGGCCAGGAGGTGGCTTTGGCCAGTTGGCTCAGGGAAGCAACTACGTCATCGCTGTTTTATTTTTTACGAGCCGATGAAATCTATGGAAGATGGATTTTGGTGTCCCACAGGTTCGGTCTGAGGCCGGGATGTGGGACTGGGCACAGAGGCTCCGGCTACAGATGAACCCCCCCCTCCGCCGACACGCAGGCCCGCAGCTCCCCCTCCACACACACACACACAATCACAGTTTCCCAGGCTGGCAACCCAGAACAAGGTAACAACTAGCTCCCCCGCACCTACTAGGGGCACAAGGGTGGTATGACATAGTCATCCCAGAGTTTAGAGTCTAGCTGGCATGTCAGGGAAAGAGAGACACAGCCCGGGGCCATCTGTGCCGGGTGCCAGAGGACCACCGCCAGCCGCCTGGGAGAGGGGCCGGGAGGGCCATCGCTCTGGCCTGCGCTAATCAGAGGAGGCCCCCTGGAGAAGACGGACGCTGAGGCCAAGCTCGAAGGACAGGGAGAGCTTCCCTAGACAGAAGCGCTGAGGGAGGACATTGTAGAGGAGGGCCGCTTCAGATATGCTTAGGTTAGCGCAAGTCCCTCTGCTGGGCTGGAATTTGGGGCTTGTGTTGATAAGCCTGGCTTCAATGCCAGTCCCTAGGCTACGGTGTCACACAGACCTGCTCTGCCACTTCCTGCTGGGTGACCTTGAGCAAGGGGCCGAAACCTCTCTGCAGACTGGAGACAGTATTAATACTTGGCTTTTGAGGCTGCTGGGAGGATTAAAAGTGTTAACATATATATATATAAAGCATCTAGCAGTGTCTGGCACGTAATCAATGTTCAGACATTGATTACAAATGCAGGGGCTGTCATGAAGGAAAGCTCGAGATATTGACGGCAAGATATTTGAGGGCCAAGGAGGAAAGCCTCTGATACCTTCCATCACTGTTGGGCCCAGGGGAGTGGGCTGGCTTGGCCTGAACCCCCATCCCCTTTGGCCTAGACTGTTGGAAAAGTCTCCTGGCTTCTTGTCTGCCTCTCCCAGAATCATCTTCCTAAACACCACCTTAATCATGACTGCGTCCCTCTCTGACTCAAGAATCTTCTAGGAGGGTCCCTGTCGATTACTAACTGAACTCCCTAACATGGTGGGGGGCAGGAAGCAAGAACTATCACTTATTGAGGGAAGGGAAGAGCAAAGAGAAGGCCACTCTTGGGATAGGGTAAAATATCCTCAAGGAGACAACAGGGACACGTCCCTGAAGAGGGCAGGGCACTCCCGCGCCGGCGGACTGGTTCACCTGTGCCTGTTTCTTCAAGCCAACTTGGCTTGGAAGGTTAAAGAGGAGAAGAGGGTGGAGGGCCGAGCAGGGACCCGCGGGGAAGAAGGGAATACCCTTTCCCAGTTCTCTGCAAGAGCTTCTGCCTGGTCCCTCTGCAGGAATCCCGGGCAACTCCAGGATCTGCGGGGACGGTCAAGGCCATACAAAGTACAAGGCAGGGGAGCCCGAGTCCCAGGCCGCTTCGCGGAACGCTAGGGGCGGGACAAAGGCTGCTCCGGGACAAAGTGCAGGAGATAAGAGGGAAGGGCGAAGGAAGGGGGCGGGGAGGCAGCGCCCTGGAGCTCAAGGATCGCGCTCGCGGAGGCCTTGGCTGCCCGCCGAGCTCAGCCCTCCGGGGAGGGGGCGCCCTAGAGCCTCTTCACCCTGGCAGCGGCGGGGATGCTGAGAAGCAAGCTGGCGGGGCGCTCGGGGCCCGCTCGCCCCCACCCCGCGCCCGCCCCACCGTAGCGCGCGGCGCGAGAGGCGGGGCTGCCCGGCTCACCTGGCCGTTTGGGGCGGGGCCGCCCGCGACCCGGGGACGCGGAGGTGGCGGCGGTCCCCGCGGGGCGCTAGAAGGGCTGGCCCCGGGGACCGGGCCCGGAGCTCCCACCCCTCCACGCCCCCCACCTCCCGCGCCGGGGCCCTCCCTCGGCTCGCTGGCTCTCTCTCCCTCCCTCTCCCCTCCTTCGCTCCCTCCCTCCGAGCCCAATTGCTCAAGCCGCTTCCTTCCCCAACGCCAGCGCCAGTTCCTCTCCCGGAGGGGCCCGGGAAGGGCAGCGAACGCTCGACACTGGAAGCGCCGCGCCGGCGGCGGCGGGACCATGGCCGAGCCCCGAGGGACCGCGAGCCCGGGGCCCAAGGCCTCCCTCGCCGTCACCGCGCTGAGCCCGCGGAGCGCCCTGCAGCCCCGCCCCTGGAGAGCGGGCACCGGCACCCTGGGCAGGTACCGGGGCCACGCCGCCGCCTCCCGGGACCCCCTCCACCACGGCTCGCTGATGCTCTCGGGCTCGGGCTCGGGCCGCCGGCGGGGAGCGCTGCGGGAGCTGCTGGGGCTGCAGGGGGCGGCCCCCGCCGGCTGGCTGTCGGAGGAGCGCGCCGAGGAGCAGTCCCCTGCCGGGCCGAACGGGCCGAACGGCCCGGGCGGCGGCGGGCTGTGCCTGGAGCCCCACGAGCACGCGTGGATACTGGCGGCCGCCGAGGGCCGCCTTGAGGTGCTGTGGGAGCAGCTGGAAGCCGAGCCCGCCCTGTTGCTGCGGTGCGACCCGATCACGGGCTACACGGTGCTGCACTGGTTGGCCAAGCACGGGTGCCACGAGGAGCTCATCCTGGTGCACGACTTCGCCCAGCGCCGGGGGCTGCAGCTCGACGTGAGCGCCTCGGGGAGCGGCGGCCTCACGCCCCTGCACCTGGCGGCCCTGCAGGGCCACGACATGGTCATCAAGGTGCTGGTGGGCGCCTTGGGGGCCGACCCCTCGCGCCGCGACTACAGCGGCCACCGGGCCTGTCACTACCTGCGGCCCGACGCGCCCCAGAGCCTGCGGGAGCTGTCGGGGGCCGAGGACTGGGAGACGGCGGGCGGCTGCGAGCGGATCAACGCCAACAACAACAGCAGCGGCGGCGCCGCGTGGGCGCTGCGACGGACCCCGAGCTCGGTGGGCACGAGCTGCGTGGAGACCCGGGCCAGAGCCGCGGCGTCGCCCGGCAAGGAGAAGAACTACGCTGGCAGCCGGGTGGCGCATATTCAGGGCCTTCTCCGCCAAATGTTCCCCTTCTTCCATGACCGTTGAGGGCGACAGAGACTGGAGAGCGCGGAGGGACGGCGACGCTGCGGTCGAGGCCTCGGTCTCGGATGGTCTCGAGCCGCACCCGAAGGGGCGGCAGCTCCGGCCGCAGCCGAGTGCGCTGGGCCTGCAAGCAGCGGACCACCTCCAGGTTTGTCGCAGGTACCTGTCCCAGGTCTCCTACAGCCACCGGCCAGGAGACCTGGGGACCGGGACACCCTCACCGCGAGAGAGCAAAGACCAAGCTGTCCTGGCGCCGAGTCCCGAAACCAGGGGACTAAGGAGTTAGGGGCAGGAGTGTGGTCTTGCTTGGGAGAGGAAACGTTAGGCTTCCAGGAGCCATTTCTGGGCAGGCAGAAGCTCTGGGTTTATTGGGAAGCACTTGCTAGAAGACTTGAGTTAAGACTGGAAACCACTGATAGAGAGGAAACGCCTAACTGAAGGCTTGACCCGGCTATTCCTGCGGGCGGAGGCACCTTTCCCCCCAACCTGCTCCTGAGAGATCCAGGCTTTACCGGCACTTTTTCTAATGTATCACGGATGACTTCTTAAGCATATTAAAGCAGGGCATGTTTTCCTTTCACGTGACAAAGCTGTCCTTTGAGTGACTTTTTTTTTTTTTTTTCATTAACCACTGAGCGCGGGAAGCGTCCCACATTCTCGGGGAAAAGAGTTCACCAACCCATGGCCATGAGTTAGTGATCCCCGCGGCTCTGGACCTTGTTCCCACAGCAAATGGCCAAGCCGTGCGCTGGAAGGAGCTACATTCATTCACCTTGGCTCTGAGTAGAGACACAGTTTGCCTGTCTCCCGGGTTCTTTTGGCAGCTAGATCCCGCTTCTGGCACAAGTCTCATCCTAGACGAGTTGTCTGTAGGGGGCAGAGGGGTGGTAAAAGGGAAAAATCTCCAAAGGTACATTTCTGATGTTTTGTGGTGAGTCATGTAATTTACCTTGACTTCTGCCCTCCTCTGAGACACACCCACGGACGCTTTTTCCAAGATAGGGCTTTAATCGTCGTGGTTGCTTTTTCATTACATCTAACATGTCAGTTGTAGTTTGGAAACTGGCTCTCACTGAGAAATTGTATGAATCAAGTAGGATACAGGAGAGTTGACTGGCTGAAAGAAGGGAAAGCAGTTGGTGGCTAGGGATCCATGCTGCCTTAGAGAACAGTGCATTTTCATTTTTTAAAAGATTTTATTTATGTACTTGAGAGAGAGAATGAGCAAGAGGGAGGGAGGGAGGGAGAGAGAGCATTGGCAGGGGGAGGAGCAGAGGGAGAGGGAGAAGCAGACTCCTGAGTAGGGAGCCTGACTCCGGACTCAATCCCACAACCCTGGGATCATGACCTGAGCCAAAGACACACACTTAACCGACTGAGCCACCCAGGTGCCCCAGAGAACAGTGCATTTTCAAAACAGCACTGTATCCCAGGAAGCTTGGGGCCACCCTTGTAATGGACTGTTGAATCCCCAGCCCTCCCATCCCTGTCCTTGAACACCAGGAAGAAACAGTCATCACAGAACACGGGAAGCCCAGAAACATTACCCTGAGCTCATCCGTATAGATTTCCATCTCTGCCTGGTGGTCCCGTCGCTCCCTCTATTACCTCCTCTGTGCTCGAAATGTCCGATCTTCCCCTAATAACCCATTGGGTTTCTTCCATGAAATGATCCAAACCCTCCCTAGCAATGTTTTCAGCCCGTCACATGTTTCTAGGAACTACACCTTAAAACAAATTTACACAGTGTGATGTAGCAATAACTTTCTGTTCTCAATGAACGTCTTCAATGTTTGAAAGGGGGAGGGCGAGTCATTCCTGCATTCGGGCAGGCAGCGTCAGCATCTGGCATAACTCCCTCCACCCCCGGGTCCATTTTATAGTTGTCGTTGTTTTTTTAAGAATTTATTTATTTATTTATTAGAGAGAGAGAGAGCACAAGCCAGGGGGGAGGGGCAGAGGGAGAGGGACAAGCAGACTCCCCGCTGAGCGGGGCTCCACCCCAGGACCCTAAGATCTCGACTTGATTGGAAATCAGACGCTTAAGCTTTACCGACTGAGCCACCCAGGTGCTCCCCCCACCCCCGCATGCCCATTTTATAGATGCAGGGCTGCGGTTTCTGCTCCATAGTCGCCCTTGACAGCTGCTGAGGCTGGTGGGGCTTGGTGGAGACCGCCCGGACAGGGCCTTCCTGCCAAATGGCTGGGTCTGCAGGCTTCTGGCTTGGCGGGAAGAGTGGCTTGTGCCTTTACCCAACATTCGAAGGACACTTAGAATGGTAGCCCCTCTTCATGGGAAAAGTCTGAACCTAAGCATCTTAACTAGGAGCAGATCTGGGGCCCAGAGACAAGCATCCGCCCTGCTTTTTCCAACAAGAAAACCAAGTCGGCTGGAAGGTTTGACGGCACTTTCTGTCGTTTCTCCTGCAGTCGGCTATTCTTCCCCACAGATTTTTCTCATCATGTGATAGTCCCCAGCCTACCTCCTCCATGTAAAATTGAGGTTTGGCTGCAGGGGACAAACTCCCATGCTGAAAACTCTCCATGCCTAACATCAAGCCATTGGCATTTCTGGTATGCTTTTTGAGGCAAGACTGGTATGCTTACCCCAAGAGAAAGAACAAATTCCCTAAGAAACTGCTTTCCAGGGGAGCAAAACGGAGTTAGGCAGATGATGCAAATCTGCATTCTAATGGAGCAAGGGACACGACAAGGTGACAGGAGCAGGGCTGTGACAGGTGAGCATGGCAGTTGGGGGGGCGNNNNGGGGGGGGGTGCTGCGCCAGGGCGGGGCCTGACCCAGGCGAAAGATACAGGGAAGGCTTTCCAGGGAGGAAGGTAAGGCCTGATCTAAGGCTCCAGGGGTGAGTAGGAGTTGGTCGGTGGAGAAGGGGAGGGGCCTCCTGGCGGAGCCGCCCTGGAGCAGGTCTGGGAGAAGGGAGCAAGTGCCAGGAAATGTAAGTCAGCCGGTTTGGCAGGCAGGTGGGAGCTGGGGAGTGATTAAGGGCAAAGCTGGAGAAGTGGATGGGGGCTCAGACCACTAAGGGTCTCAGAGGTCATGCTAAAAGAGGAGCAGAGATTTTAACCTAAAGGTAGCCGGGAGCCAGAGAAGGTTTCTAAGCAGAGGAGTAACCCGATGGGATTCTAGAGGAGTCCTTCTGGCAGTCACGTGGAGGACGGATGTGTCAGGGAGCAGGGCGACAACTGGGGGAGGGGGTGGGGGTGGGGTGGAGCATCACCCAAGCAAAGGGTTTCTGGCGAAACGCCTCAAGAAAAGTCAGCCTTCAGCTGAGAAGTTCAAAGAACCCTGCGGAGAGCGCTGGCTTTCAAACTTTCTTTCCCCCATAGAATTTGCAGTCACGAAGCTTCCCTCCAAAGCCCCATGTGTGAAACTGGCAAAGGCCCAGGCGAAGAGATGGGAGCTCACGGTGACCCCCGGAGCGAGGTTCAAAACCACTGGGGGGCACGGCGCTCGGCCTGACCCGGGTTCCAACGCTCACTACCAGTCACCGTCCCCTCTTGAGACGTTGCGTTCCTCATCGGTAAAAGGGGACCGATCCAATCTCCCTCGCGGGCTTCAGAGGGTTCGAGATCATGTGTAGGCATCCTCTAGCACGCTGCAGGGCGCAGAGAAAATGAGCCGCCGTTTGGAAGAATGGAGAGGGGTTCAGGTGTGTGGTAAAGCTGGGTTCCCGGCGAGGGTGGTCCAGGAAGGCCCTTGTGGGTATCTGTGTTAACCTCTCTCTCAAATGCGTGCGCACCGACTGCAGGTTCCTGTCTCTCTGCTGTTCCTCAAAGGAGACGCTTCCTGGGCTGATGTTCTCCACAACTGACACACTTGGACCTTAGACAGAAGCGTAGCCAGCTGACTTAGCTTGGCCCCCGGGCCGCAGAGGTCAAAGCAGCACGGTAGTAAGGGCCCGCCAGATACTAAGTAGGTGAGATGGTGTTTCTGGAAAAAGTCATAAGCTGGAGTCAGGGCTAGACCCAAAGTCCTCTGAGGAGAATAAAAGCATGCAAGTCCTTCATCTCCTGACCCTTTCATCCACACAAATGCCTGCTTCCGCCCCCTACCCACCATTCCACACTGGCCTCCTGGGGCCTCTTCCCTCTCTCGGCTCATCTGAAGGAAGGAGATGCCGGTCTCTCCTCTCAAGGTGTGACTCCAGGGCCTGAAGCTGTCAGTTGTCCCTCTCCCGTGTCTCCAAGCTCCCCATCACTGTGGTTCCATGTAATAAACATTTATTAAGAAGCCAGGCTCTTGGGGGGCAAACAGGCTGAAGCCTCTTCCCCCCCCCCCCCCCCTC
>NW_024423319.1:30197385-30200028 GCF_017311325.1 Ursus maritimus | reverse complement strand
CCTCTTCCCCCCCCCCCCACCTTCTGGCCCAGCTTGGTGACTCTTCCTCTCCTGTTCACCACCAAGTCTCCTCCCCTCACTGCCTCCGTCTCCTACCTCCTCACCTCTCCTGAACCCTCTGTATTCTGCTTTCCACCTCCATCATCTCAACGAGGGTCTCCAGTGATGACCCCCTCCCCAAGCTGCCAAATGCAAGTCCTTATCTTAATTCACTTCTTGGCCTCACTGGCCAATGTTGGCTATTTCCGACTCCTTGAAACTCCCTTCTCTAGTCTTCCATGACCTCCTACAGCTTTAACTGCCGGTGTTTACCAACTTGAAGTCTCAGCAAACCTTTCTTTTTGCTCTACATTCTCTCCCCAAGTTCTCTTCCCGCCCTTCTCCCTCTCTTCCTCTGCTCCAGCCACACAGTCCTCCTTGCTGTTCCTTGAAAGAGCCATGTTCTTCTGAGCTCTGGGATTTCTTACATGCTGTTCCCTCTCCAGAAACACTCTTCCCTCTATTCCTTGCCCCCTTCACCTGGCCCACCCCTGCTCACCCTTCAGATGTTAGTCACCACCTTGGGGAGGACTCCTTGCCCCTTCGCCTAGGTTAGCACGTCACTCACTGCTCCTTTTCATAGTCCTTATTACGCTGGAGGAAACTGTTCCAGCAGTTACTAGATTCCTCTCTCCCCTGCCACCACTAGACTGACATTCCATGAGGACAGGGACCCAGTCTGTCTTATCTACCACAGTAACCCTGCTTCCTGGTAGAAGGCAGGCGCTCAATAAATAGATACTGATTGGCAACGGAATCACAGATTGAACTCAAAAGCAACAAACAAAACAAGAAATAGATAAATGGGACTTCCTCGGAATTAAAGGCTTTCAGGCCTCAAAGGCCAACTATTGGAAAAGTACAAGGACAACCCACAGAACGGCAGAAAATATTCGCAAACGTATATCTTATAAGGGTCCAGTATCCCGAATATATAAAGAATCCTCAACTCAACAACAAAATAACACAAACAACCTGCCTTATAAATGGGCAAAGGACTTGAACAGACATGTCTCCGAAGAAGACACATATGCAAATCTCCAACGAGCACATGAAAAGATGCTCAACATCATTAGTCGTTAGGACTCGGTTTTGTTTTGTTTTGGGGGAGGAGCAGAGGGAGAGAGAGAATCTTAAGCAGGCTCCACACTCGGCGTGGAGCCCGACGCGGGGCTCCAGCCCATGACCCTGAGATCAGGACCCGAGCCAAAATCAAGAGTCAGACGTTTAACCGTCTGAGCCACCCAGGTGCCCCTGTTCTTTGTTTTTTTAAGTAAGCGCTAGGCCCAAAGTGGGGCTTAAACTCGTGACCCCAAGATCAAGAGTCGCGTGCTCTACCGACTGAGCCGGCCAGGCGCCCGCACATCATCAGTCATTCGGGAAACGCAAGTGAAACCAGAATGAGATGCCACTTTATACCCACCACGATGGCTATGATCAAAAAGTGAGATGAGAACAAGCGCTGGGCGAGGACGCAGAGAAACAAGAAGCCTCACGCTCTGCTGGTACAGCTGTGAAATGGTGCAGCCGCTTCGGAAAGCTGGCAGCTCCTCGGAAGGTTAAACCCAGAGTCACCCTATGTGCTATTGTGATTTATAATAAATATATATTTGGTCTCTGACCCTGTTCCAAGGCACAGAGCTCCTAAAACCCTTGGAATTTCCTGTGATAAGAGTGATCATGGTGTCTTTTGTTATGTTAAACAGGTGGTTTTGGGGAAGCCCCCCCTTTTTTCCTTAAGATTTCATCCCTTTATTTGAGACAGAAAGACAGCCCAGAAGCAGCGGAAGCGGAAGCGGCAGCAGGCTCCCCGCTGAGCAGGGAGCCCGATGTGGGACTCGATCCCAGCACCCCAGGATCGGGGATCATGACCGGAGCCGAAGGCAGATGCTTCACCGACTGAGCCCCCCAGGCGCCCCTGGAAAGCCCTTAAGATGGGGGCTGGTTGCCAGGGGAATCAACCATGTGATTATACCTCCCCCAAAACTCCTGGGAGGGAAGAGGGCTTGGAGGTTGAGTCAATGGTCAAAGGCCAACGATTTAATCAATTGTGACTATGTAATGAAGCCTCGACAAAGACCCAAAAGGACAAGGTTCTAAGAGCTTCTGGGCTGGCGACCACAGGGAGGTGCTGGGTGAGTGGCGCCCTGGAGGGTGTGGGAGTTCTGAGCCCCTCCCCGTGCCTTGCCCTGGGCATCGCCTCCATCTGTCTCTTACTGAGTTGTAGCCTCTTATAATAAACTAGGGATCTAATAAGAAAAATGTTTCTCTGATTTCTGTGAGCTGCTCCAGCAAATTAATCGAACCCAAGGAAAAGGGCCTTGGAAGCTGCCATCTACAGCTGGTCGGTCAGATGCTCAGGTGACACCTGCGTTTGTGACTGGTGTCCAGAGTTGGCAGGGGAGGGGGCAGTCTTGTAGGACTCTGTCCTCAACCTGTGGAATCTGAGGCCAGCTCCCAGCAGACGGTGTCAGAATTAAGTGAAATTGAGTTCCATTGTGGGATACCCAGCTGCTGTCAGAGAGTTTCTCCTGGTTAGTGTGGGGACCCCCTGATACACACACACACACACACACACACACACACACACACACACACACACAC
>NW_024423319.1:30127188-30197375 GCF_017311325.1 Ursus maritimus | reverse complement strand
CTGGTAGAAGGCAGGCGCTCAATAAATAGATACTGATTGGCAACGGAATCACAGATTGAACTCAAAAGCAACAAACAAAACAAGAAATAGATAAATGGGACTTCCTCGGAATTAAAGGCTTTCAGGCCTCAAAGGCCAACTATTGGAAAAGTACAAGGACAACCCACAGAACGGCAGAAAATATTCGCAAACGTATATCTTATAAGGGTCCAGTATCCCGAATATATAAAGAATCCTCAACTCAACAACAAAATAACACAAACAACCTGCCTTATAAATGGGCAAAGGACTTGAACAGACATGTCTCCGAAGAAGACACATATGCAAATCTCCAACGAGCACATGAAAAGATGCTCAACATCATTAGTCGTTAGGACTCGGTTTTGTTTTGTTTTGGGGGAGGAGCAGAGGGAGAGAGAGAATCTTAAGCAGGCTCCACACTCGGCGTGGAGCCCGACGCGGGGCTCCAGCCCATGACCCTGAGATCAGGACCCGAGCCAAAATCAAGAGTCAGACGTTTAACCGTCTGAGCCACCCAGGTGCCCCTGTTCTTTGTTTTTTTAAGTAAGCGCTAGGCCCAAAGTGGGGCTTAAACTCGTGACCCCAAGATCAAGAGTCGCGTGCTCTACCGACTGAGCCGGCCAGGCGCCCGCACATCATCAGTCATTCGGGAAACGCAAGTGAAACCAGAATGAGATGCCACTTTATACCCACCACGATGGCTATGATCAAAAAGTGAGATGAGAACAAGCGCTGGGCGAGGACGCAGAGAAACAAGAAGCCTCACGCTCTGCTGGTACAGCTGTGAAATGGTGCAGCCGCTTCGGAAAGCTGGCAGCTCCTCGGAAGGTTAAACCCAGAGTCACCCTATGTGCTATTGTGATTTATAATAAATATATATTTGGTCTCTGACCCTGTTCCAAGGCACAGAGCTCCTAAAACCCTTGGAATTTCCTGTGATAAGAGTGATCATGGTGTCTTTTGTTATGTTAAACAGGTGGTTTTGGGGAAGCCCCCCCTTTTTTCCTTAAGATTTCATCCCTTTATTTGAGACAGAAAGACAGCCCAGAAGCAGCGGAAGCGGAAGCGGCAGCAGGCTCCCCGCTGAGCAGGGAGCCCGATGTGGGACTCGATCCCAGCACCCCAGGATCGGGGATCATGACCGGAGCCGAAGGCAGATGCTTCACCGACTGAGCCCCCCTGGCGCCCCTGGAAAGCCCTTAAGATGGGGGCTGGTTGCCAGGGGAATCAACCATGTGATTATACCTCCCCCAAAACTCCTGGGAGGGAAGAGGGCTTGGAGGTTGAGTCAATGGTCAAAGGCCAACGATTTAATCAATTGTGACTATGTAATGAAGCCTCGACAAAGACCCAAAAGGACAAGGTTCTAAGAGCTTCTGGGCTGGCGACCACAGGGAGGTGCTGGGTGAGTGGCGCCCTGGAGGGTGTGGGAGTTCTGAGCCCCTCCCCGTGCCTTGCCCTGGGCATCGCCTCCATCTGTCTCTTACTGAGTTGTAGCCTCTTATAATAAACTAGGGATCTAATAAGAAAAATGTTTCTCTGATTTCTGTGAGCTGCTCCAGCAAATTAATCGAACCCAAGGAAAAGGGCCTTGGAAGCTGCCATCTACAGCTGGTCGGTCAGATGCTCAGGTGACACCTGCGTTTGTGACTGGTGTCCAGAGTTGGCAGGGGAGGGGGCAGTCTTGTAGGACTCTGTCCTCAACCTGTGGAATCTGAGGCCAGCTCCCAGCAGACGGTGTCAGAATTAAGTGAAATTGAGTTCCATTGTGGGATACCCAGCTGCTGTCAGAGAGTTTCTCCTGGTTAGTGTGGGGACCCCCTGATACACACACACACACACACACACACACACACACACACACACACACACACACACATATTGGAATTGGTACAAGAACCTGTTTACTATACGACCCAGGAATTCCACTCCTAGTATCTAGGTATCTACCTAGGAGAAATAAAAGCAATGTCCACACAAAAACGCCATGAATGTTCATGACGGCATCATTCATAATAGCCAAAGGGTAAAAATAACCCTACTGTCTATCAACAGATGAATGGATACACAAAATGTGGTGGCACCATATGATGGAATATTATTTAGCCATGAAAAGGAATGAAGTTCTGATCTATGCAATAACGTGGATGAACCTTGAAAAGGTTATGATATGTGAGATAAGCCAGTCACAAAACACCGTATATTATAAGATCGCACTGATATGTCCAGAATAGGCAAATGCACAGAGACAGAAAGGAGATTAATGGTTGCCTAGGGCTGCAGAGGATGGGAGACTAGACGGTGATAGCTAAAGGGCAGGGAATTTCTTTTTAAGGTGATGAAAATGTTCTAAAATTGACTATGGAGGGGTGCCGAGCTGCGTCAGTCGGAATAGCGTGCAACTCTTTTTTTAAAAGATTTATTTATTTATTTTAGAGAGTGAGAGCAGGGGGAGAGGCAGAGGGAGAAGGAGAGAGAATCAAGCAGACTCGGAGCTGAGCGTGGAGCCAGCACCGGGCCTGGTCTCACAACCCTGAGATCAGGACCTGAGCCAAAATCAAGAATTGGACACTTAACAGACTGCATCACCCAGGCACCCCAAGTGTGCAACCCTTGATCTCAGGATGGTGAGTTAAAAAAATAAAAATAAAAAATTTAAAAAATTGACTGTGGTAATGGTTGCACATAGCCGTAAATATACTAAAAAACCACTAAACTGTACACTTTATTTTTTTAAGGTTTTCTTTTTAATTTGAGAGAGAGAGCACACACATGAGCAGGGGAAGGGGGCAGAGGGAGAGAGAGAGAGAATCTCAAGCAGACTTTCTACTGAGTGCAGAGCCCGACGCTGGGCTCGATCTCATGACCTGAGCTGAAATCAAGAGTCAGATGCTCAACTGACTGAGCCACTGAGGCGCCCCTACACTTTATTTTTTTTTAACTGAAGTATAGTTGACATACACTATTAGTTTTAAGTGTACAACTTAGTGATTTGACAATTATATACATTACAAAATGCTCATCACGACAAGTGTAGTTATCATTTGTCAACCATACAAAATGATTATAATATTACTGATTGTATTCCCTGTGCTGTATTTTTCATCCCTGTGATTGATTTATTTTATAACTGAAAGTTTGTACCTCCTTTTTTTTTAAGTAGGCCCCATGCCCAATATGGGGCTCTCAGCCCTGCGATTAAGAGTCACGTGCTCTACTGACCGAGCCAGCCAGGCGCCCCAAAAGTTTGTACATCTTAATCCTCTTCACCTATCTCCTCTGTCCCTCCACCCCTTCCCCTCTCGTAACTACCATCTTGTTATCTGTGTTTATGAGTCTGTTTCTGATTTGTTTGCTTGTTTGTTCTTTTGTTCTTTAGATTTCAACATATAAGTGAAATCTTTCGGTATTTGTCTTTGTCTGACTTATTTCACGTGGCGTAACACCCTCTAGGTCCATCCACGTTGTCATGAATGGCAAGATTTCATTCTTTTTTATGGCTATGGTTCCATTACAAATATATACACCACAATCTCTTATTGATGGACACTTAAGTTGCTTCCGTATCTTGGCTATTACAAATAACACTGCAATAAATAGAGGTGTGCATGTATCTTTTTGAATTACTGCTTTCAATATCTTTGGGTAAATAACCAGCAGTCGAACTACTGGATCATATGATATTTGTGCTATTAATTTTGGGGGGAACCTCCACGCTGTTTCCCACAGTGGCTGCACCACCTTCCATTCCCACCATCAGTGCATGAGGCTTCCCTTTTCTCCACGTCCTCACCAACATTTGTGATGTCTTGTCTTTCTGACACTAGCCATTCTGACAGGTGTGAAGTGGTATCTCACTGTGGTTTTGGCTTGCATCTCCCCAACGATGAGTGACGGTGAGCACCTTTCATGTGTGTTGGCCATCTGGAGGTCTTCTTTGGAAAAATGGCTATTCAGGCCCTTTGGCAATTTTTAAATCAGATTATTTGGTTTTTTGTTTGATTTTTAGTGTTGAGTTGTATGAGTTCTTTATAGATTTCGGATATTAACCCCTTAGCAGATATATCATTTGCATATATGTTCTCGCATTCAGTAGGTTGCCTTTTTGTTTTCTTGATGGTTCCCTTCTCTGTGCAAAAGCTTTTTACTTTCATGTAGTTGCAATTATTATTATTTTTTTTTTTTTGCTTTTGTTTCCCTTGCCTGAGGAAACAGATCTGGAAAAATATTGCTAAGGCTGATGTCTAAGAGATTATTGCTTTTTTTATTAAAGATTTATTTATTTGAGAGAGGGGGAGAGAGTGGGAGGGTAGGGGCAGAGGGAGAGAGAGAATTTTTTTTTTAATATTTCATTTATTTATTTATTTGAGAGAGAAAGAGCACACGTGAACCAGGGAGGGGCAGAAGGAGAGGGAGAAAGAGAATCCCAAGCAAGCTCCAGGCCCAGCACAGAGCCCCACGCAAGGTTCAATCTCCTAACCCTGAGATCATGACCTGAGCCAAAATCAAGAGTCAACTGCTTAACCCACTGAGCCACCCAGGCGCACCCCTTTACTTCTTCTTTACCAATTTCAATGCCATTTATTTATTTATTTATTTAGTCTGCTTGCTGTGGCTAGGACGTCCAGTGCTATGCTGGATAAAAGTGGTAAGAATGGACATCCTATTTTTGCTCCTGATCTTAGGGGAAAAGCTTTCAGCTTTCCACCATTGAATATGACATTAGTTGTAGGTTTGTCGTATGTGGCCTTGATGTTGAATTTTGTCAAACGCTCCTTCTGCATCTATTGAGATGATCATACGATTTTTTTAAAAAGATTTTATTTATTTATTTGACAGAGACAGCCAGCGAGAGAGGGAACACAAGCAGGGGGAGTGGGAGAGGAAGAAGCAGGCTCCCAGCAGAGGAGCCCGATGTGGGGCTCGATCCCGGAACACCAGGATCACGCCCTGAGCCGAAGGCAGACGCTTAACGACTGTGCTACCCAGGCGCCTCGATCATACGATTTTTATCCTTCGTTCTGTCAATGTAGTACATCGTGTTGATTTGCAGATGTTGAATAATCCCTTGCATCCCTGTAATAAACCCCACTTGATCATGGTGAATGATTTTTTAATGTCTTGTTAAATTCGGCTGCTAATATTTGTTGAGGATTTTTGTATCTATGTACATCAGGGATATTGATCTGTATTTTTTTTTTCGTAGTGCCTGATTTGGGTATTTGGGTAATACTGGCTTCACAGAATGAATCTGGAAGCTTTCCTTCCCCTTCTCTTTTTTGGAATAGTTGGAGAAGGATAGGGATTAAGTCTTGTTTAAATGTTTGGTAGAATTCACCAGGGAAGCCAATCGGTCTTGGACTTTCATTTGTTGGGAGTTTTTTGATTACCAGTTGAATTTTGTTACTAGCAATTGGTCTGTTCAGATTTTTTCTTTCTTCCTGATTCAGTCTCAGAAGATTGTATGTTTCTAGGAATTTATCCATTTCTTCCTGGTTGTCCAGTTTATTGGCTTATAATTTTCCTAGCAGTGTCTTATAATTCTTCCTCCTTGGTGTCAGTTCTAACTTCTCTTTCATTTCTGATTTTATTTATTAGAGTCCTCCCCTCCTTTTTTTCTTGATAAGTCTGGCTAAAGGATTATCAATTTCATTCATCTTTTCAAAGAACCAGCTCTTGGTTTTATTGATCTTTTCTACCTTTTTTTTTTTTGTCTCTATTTTATCTATTTCCATTCTCATTATTTTCTCTATGGTGTCAGTTCTAACTTCTCTTTCATTTCTGATTTTATTTATTAGAGTCCTCCCCTCCTTTTTTTCTTGATAAGTCTGGCTAAAGGATTATCAATTTCATTCATCTTTTCAAAGAACCAGCTCTTGGTTTTATTGATCTTTTCTACCTTTTTTTTTTTTGTCTCTATTTTATCTATTTCCATTCTCATTATTTTCTCCTTCTACTAACTTTGGGCTTTGTTCTTTTTCTAGTTCCTTTGGATGTAAGGTGAGATTATTTATTTGAGACTTTTTTTCTTGTTTCTTGAGGTAGGCTTGTATTGCTACAAACTTCCCTCTTAGGACTGCTTTCTGTATCCCAAAGATTTGGAACTGTTGTTTCCATTTTCATTTGCCTCCAGGTATATTTTGATTTCCTCTTTGATTTCTCTGTTGACTCACTAACTTTTTTTTTAAGATTTTCTTTATTTATTTGACAGAGAGACAGCCAGCGAGAGAGGGAACACAAGCAGGGGGAGTGGGAGAGGAAGAAGCAGGCTCCCAGCTGAGCAGGGAGCCTGATGCGGGGCTCGATCCCAGGACCCTGGGATCACACCCTGAGCCAAAGGCAGACGCTTAACGACTGAGCCACCCAGGCGCCCCTCATTAACTGTTTAGTAGCATATTGTTTAGCTGCTACATGTTTGTGTTTTTCCTGTTTTTTTCTTATCATTGATTTCTAGTTTCAGACTGTGTGGTTAGAAAAAACGCTTGATATGATTTCAATCTTAAATCTATTGAGACTTGTTTTGTGACCTAACGTGGGATCTATCCTGTAGAGCGCTCCATGTGCACTTGAAAAGAACATGTATTCTGCTGTTTGGAGATGGTAGGTTCTGTGTATGTATATGTTAAGTCCATCTGATCGAATATGTTATTCAAAGCCATTTTTTCCTTACTGATTTTCTGTCTAGGTGATCTATCCACTGATGTAAGTGGAGGGTTAAAGTCCCCTACTATTATTGTATTACTGTCACTTTCTCCCTTTCCAGCTGTCAATATTTGCTTTATGTATTTAGGCACTCCACTATCGGGTGCATATATATTTACAACTGTTACATGTGCTTGTTGGATTGATCCCTTTATCATAATGTAATGTTCTTCTTTGTCTCTTATTACATTATTTCTTTTAAAGTCTATTTTGTTTGATGGAAGTACCGCTACCCCAGCCTTTTTTGTTTGTTTGTTTGCTTCCATTTACATGGAGTATATTTTTCCATTCATTCACTTTTTGTTTGTCTGTGTCTTTAAGTCTGATGCGAATCTCTTGTAGGTCGCATAGAGATGGGTCTTTTTTTTTTTTAATCCATTCAGTCACCCTCGTGTTTTGATTGGAACATTTAGACCATTTACTTTTAAACTAGTTATTGATGGGCATGTACTTATGTCCAATTTTGTTCATTGTTTTCTGGTTGCTTTTGTAGTTTTCTGTTCCTTTTTTCTTCTCTTGCTCACTTCCCTTGTTGATTGATGACTTTCTTTAGTGTTACCCTTGGCTTTCTTTCTCTTTATTTTTTGTGTATCTATCATAGGTTTTTGGTTTGTGGTTACCGTGAGGTTCATATGTAACATTCTAAGGATACGGCAGTCTGTAGTAAGTCGATGGTCACTTAAGTTCAAACACATTCTAGAAGCGCTAAATTTTTACTCCTTCTTCTCCACGTTTTATGTACATGATGTCATATTTTACATCTTTTTATTCTGTGATCCCTGAATTAATTTTTTAGATGTGATTAATTTTATTACTGTGGTCTTTTAATACTCATCCTAGCTTTATAAGTGATTGAGCTATACTACTTTCATTACATGTTTGCTTTTACCAGTAAAATTTTTTTCATAATTTTCTTACTTCTAGTTACGTGCTTTTGTTTTCCGCTTAAAGACCCTTTAACGTTGCTTGGAAGCCTGGTTTAGTGGTGATGAACTCCTTTAACTTTTCTTTTTTTTTTTTAAAAGATTATGTATCTATTTTAAAGAGAGAGCAGGGGGAGGAGAAGTGGGGTGGGAGAGGAAGGGGAAAGAATCTCAAGCAGACTCCGCGCTGAGAGCGGAGCATGACATGGGGCTTGATCTTATCACCTCGAAATCATGACCTGAGCCAAAACCAAGAGTCACACACCCAACTGACTCAGCCACCCAGGAGCCCCGTTAACTTTTATTTGTCTTAGAAACTCTCTCTCTTCATTTCTGAATGATGACCTTGCTGGATAGAGTATTCTTGGTTGTCGGTTTTTCCTTTCAGCACTGTGAGTATATCATGCCACCTTCTTCTGGCCTGCGAGCTTTCTGCTGAAAGATTAGCTGATAGCCTTATATGCTTTCCCTTGTACACAACACACACCAAGGTATTGAATAAATAATGAAGGGATAGTACCAGCTCTTCTTTGTCCCTGTACCCCCAGTCTCCAGCACAGAAATACGAGCGTTCATTTTGTGTAATGCTCTGGGTCGATCCATTTCCTATTTGACACTTGTCTCAACCTCCAGGGCAGAGAGAGACCTGTAGGACTGGTGTCTGTTCCCAGAGAACCTGTGAACACTTGGCTTTCAGCTCCCATCACCCAGCAAAGTTGTTGCGTGTAGTATGTGGGAGGGTCAGGCTAACGACAGTGAGAAGTGGCAGCCTTCAGAAAGGAAAGAAGGAGGAAGTCTGTCAATAGAAGGCCGATGGAGAGGGGGTGCTTGGCTGGCTCCTGCGGAAGAGTGTGTTGACTCTTAATCTCAGAGTCGTGAGCTCAGGCCCCACACTGGGTGTAGAGATTACTAAAATAAATAAATAAACTTTAAAAGAAAGTTGGCCGAGGAACTAAAAGTTCTGGAGCAACGAGGATCCTGGGCTTGGGGGTAAGTTGTCTTCCAGGCCTCGGAGGCCCTGAAGCACCCCTGTGAGTATTCAGTGTTCAGTTGAAGAAGGCAAGAAGTTTATGGTGCGTCCTGAATAGGTCACAGGCGAGGGGGCACCTGGCTGGCTCAGTTGGGAGAGCATGTGATTCCTAATCTTGGGGTCTTGAGTTCAAGCCCCACGTTGGGCATGGAGCTTACTTAAAACAAAACCAACCCAAAAAACCCTCTGTTCTGAATATGTAACAGTCTGAAAGCTTCAGCTCATAAGGGGGTGATGCGCCCCAAGGTGTGATGGTCTTTTTGATGTGTCAGCTTAGCTAGGCCACAGTCCACGCATTTATTCAAATACTAATCCGGGTGTTGCAGTCGGGGTATTTTGCAGATGTAATTAAATCTAGAGTTCGCTTTAAGTAAGGGAGGTTATCCCAGATAACCTGGGTGGGCCTGATTCAATCAGTTGAAAAACCTTAAGAGCAGGGTTGAAGTTCCCCTGTGAAAAGAAATTCTGGGGCGCCTGGGTGGCTCAGTCGGTGAAGGTCTGCCTTCAGCTCAGGTCATGATCCTGAAGTCCTGGGATTGAGCCCCGCATCGGGCTCCTTGCTCAGCGGGGAGCCTGCTTCTCCCTCTGCCTGCTGCTCCCCCTGCTTGTGCACTCTCTCTCTCTTCTTCTTTCTTTCTCTCTCTGACAAATAAATAAAATCTTAAAAAAAAAAAGGAGAAAAAGAAAAGAAATGCTGCCTGGGGACAGTGGCTTCAGCCTGTGGACAGCCCATGCCTGTGAGGTCCGCTGTGCCCTTCTGAAAACCTGCCCTGTGAATTCCCAATTGGCCTAGTCAGACCTCACCATCGCAGAAGTCAGTTCCTGACGGTAAGTCTCTTAATAGGTATTTCCTACTGGTCCTGCTTCTCTGGTTGAACACTGACGGATAGGAAAAATAACTATGTTACTTCAAGATGATAGGTTCGTGATCAGATTAAAGTTTATTCAGATGGAAGATACCTACCACCGAGACGGTGATTTCTAATACCATTCTCCAATAAAAGAAACAAGCTTCCTTGTTTCCTTGGAGAAAAGGCTGATTCTAGGGCTGGGGAGGAACTGGATTATAGCACAAAGTATAAAAGAAATATCCATGTCCATTTTGATATAAAGAAATGATAGAAGGGGGGGCGCCAGGGTGGCTCAGTCGTTAAGCGTCTGCCTTTGGCTCAGGGCGTGATCCCGGCGTTCCAGGATCAAGCCCCACATCGGGCTCCTCCGCTGGGAGCCTGCTTCTTCCTCTCCCACTCCCCCTGCTTGTGTTCCCTCTCTCGCTGGCTGTCTCTCTGTCACATAAATAAATAAAATCTTAAAAAAAAAAAGAAATGATAGAAGGAATGAATGAATGAATAAATAAATAAATAAATAAATAGGAAAGAAGAGACGAATCTCACATGCAGAATAATTCCAAATAGTTTATGGAGATATTCCTTCCTTAAAGGGTGCTCCCCACTCCTTTAAAGAGCACTGTACATCGTGACTTCCTTCCACAGAGTTGTGAAGGGGGAAAAGCAACTTTCCAGTGGAGAACCCTGACCCAGACTACTTCAGCCGGTGATCGAGGTCCATATCAAGGGTGAGAAATCATATTGATAGTATGTACCCTTAAGATGATCTGATAAGAACGGCACCTCCCGAAACTTAAAACCTCAGTCTAAACATGAGAAAAACATCAAATAATCCAATAGAGGAGCACCGTCCAAACTATCTGGCCAGCACTCCTCAGAACTGTCGACGCCACCCGAAAGGAAAGTCCAAGACACTATCACAGCCAAGGGGAGCCTAAGGGGACATAACAACTATCTGCAAGGTGGATGGGATCCTGGGACAGAAAAACTAAGAAGATCCAAATAAACCATGACCTTTAACTCTGTATTACCTTCTCAATTTTTTGGTAAATCTCAAACTGTTCTTTAAAAAGTCTATTAAGACACTGGATCGGGGGCGCCTGGCTGGTTCCATTGGGAGAGCATGTGACTCTTGATCTTGGGGTGGTCACTTCGAGCCCTACGTTGGGTGTAGAGATTACTTACAAAATAAAATCTTCTTTTAAAAAAAGAAACTAGATCAGGAAAAAAATCAGATGAGGGGCACCTGGGTGGCGCAGTCGTTAAGCGTCTGCCTTCTGCTCAGGGCGTGATCCCGACGTTCTGGGATCGAGCCCCACATCAGGCTCCTCCGCTATGAGCCTGCTTCTTCCTCTCCCACTCCCCCTGCTTGTGTTCCCTCTCTCGCTGGCTGTCTCTCTCTGTCAAATAAATAAATAAAATCTTTAAAAATAATAATAAATAAATAAATAAAAGCAAATCTTGATGATTTCAGGGACTGGTAATTTGTTGACCCTCTGTTGATAGTGACTATCCTAGCTCCTAGTCAGTGCAAAAAACGTGGCTTTTCTACTCCCAGAGACATTAGCAGATAGTCCCCCAGAGATAACCTTACCTTCTATTTCATCAAAAGGATATAAAATACCTAAAAAGAATTTGTTCAACTTCCTGCAACCAAGCTCATGAACTGACTTGCATGTGTACCCATTTTTTTTACTCCTGTTATAGTAAGAACAGCTAGCATTGATGCAGTGCCAGGCACAATAGCAAGCCTCTTACATGCATTATCCCCTTTAATCATCAGAGCAAACTTAGGAGGTTCTCATAACTTTCCCACCTTAAAGTTGAGGAAACTGAGACTTGGCGAGGGTAAGTGACTTGTCCAGGGTCTCACAGCTACGTATTAGAACCAAGTATTCCAACCCAGATTCCAGAGTCTGAACTCTTTTTAAGTACTCTCTCCCCACAAAGTGGGGCTCAAACTCACAACCCCGAGTTCAACAGGCACGTGCTCTATGGATGAGCCAGCCAGGCACTCCGGAACTTTTTAAAAAATTCCAGCAGAGTTAACATGGTGTTATATTAGTTTCAGGCATACAATATAGTAATTCGACAATATACATTACTCAGTGCTCAGCAAGATAAGTGTACTTTTAAAGAGCTCACGTGTAAGGACGCCTGGGTGGCTCAGTCGGTTAAGCATCTACCGTAGGCTCAGGTCATGATCCCAGGGTTTCCGGATCGAGCCTGGCGTTGGGCTCCCTGCTCAGTGGAGAGTCTGCTTCTCCCTCTGCCCCTCCCCTCACTTGTGTTTTCTCTCTCTCTCTCAAATAAATAAGTAAAATCTTAAAAAAAAAATACGAAATCTTAGGGCTCCTGGGTGACTCAGTTAAGTGTCTGCCTTCGGCTCAGGTCATGATCTCAGGGTTGTGAGTTCAAGCCCAGTGTCCAGCTCCATGCTGGGCATGGAGCCTGCTTAGGATTCTCTCTCTCCTACTCCCTCTACCCCTTCCCACTTCCTCTCTAAAAACAAAAAGAGAGGTGCATCCTGGTGGCTGAGTGGGTTAAGTGTCTGACTTTGGCTCAGGTCATGATCTCGGGGTCCTGGGACCAAGCTCTGTTTCAGGCTCCCCGCTCACTGGGGAATCTGCTTGTTCCTCTCCCTCTACCCCTCCCCCCCCGCTCATGTTCTCTCTCTCTCTCCCACAAATAAATAAATAAATAACATCTTTTTAAAAAAAGAGTGAAATCTTGCCATTTGCAACAATGTGGATGGAGCTAGAGTGTATTATGCTAAGCAAAATAAGTCAGAGAAAGACAAATACCATACGATTTCACTCCTGTGTGGAATTTAGGAAACAAAACAGGTGAACATGTGGGAAGGGAAAAAAAGAGGAGAGAGGCAAACCATACGAGACTCTTAACAAGAGAGAACAAGCTGAGGGGTGATAGAGGGAGACGGGTGGGGGATGGGCTAGATGGGGGATGGGTATTAAGGAGGGCACTTGCTGTGACGAGCACTGGGTGCTGTAAGTGATGAGTCACTAAATTCAATTCCTGAAACCAATATTACACTATATGTTAACTAACTCGAATTTAAATAAAAATTTTGAAGGGGAAAAAACAGTACAATTTTTTTTTTAAGTGTACCTTTTTTTAAAGATAAGTATACTCCTAATTCCCTTCATCTATTTCACCCAACCCCCCACCAAGAGTCTGAGCTCTTAATTCCTAGGCTCTCCTCCTCTGTAAGACGAATCCCTATTCCTGTGCTGACCCAACCCTTCCCAGCCCTCAGAAGCTTCGATCCATTCACTATTCCTATTGACCCCTCTATCTTCCTACTTCTCCTCTCCTGTGTTCTTCACATCAGTACGCAAACACACTGTCACTTCTAGGTCAAAACAAAACCCCTCTCCTCACCCACGGCCTCCTCCACTTCTTCGGACTTGCACACCCACAACCCAGCTCTCTGCTGGGTATCTTCACCTGGAGGTCTTACAGCCATCCCGAATGAAACAGATGCCAACCTGAACGCTGGATCCCTCCACCTTTCCACCCAAAACTCTATTCTCATGGTCTTTCCCCTCTGAGTAAATGACACCACCACCCAATCCACCCTGTCGCTCAAACCAGAAACTTGGGCATCACCCTTGCCAGCCCTGTCTTCTTCCTCCCCTACACTCAACCACAAGGCTTGTTGCTTCTACTCAATCTCTCTTATCTGTCCATTTCACTCCGTCTCCGCTGCCTCGCCTTAGTGCTCACCACGATTTCTCACCCAGACTACAAACCCCAGCCTCTTACCAGTCCACTCCTAGCCTACCCCGCCTCACTTCCAACCAGTCTGATCTCAGCAGTCCACACAGCAACCCCGATGATTCCTTAAACCCACACCAGAGAGACCACTGTCCAATTTCGAAACCTTCCATGTTTTTCTGGGCCTCAGGATAGAATCCAAACTCCCTCTCAAGACTTAGAGGCTCCCCAAGATCTGACCCCGCTTATGTCTTCAGCCTCATCCCTCATCACCACCCCTGTCAGCACTCTCTCCTGCCATCGCCGAATATATATCCCGTCTGCACTTGGCCACACATAGTGACTCTCAGTTCCCTAAAGTCTCCAGGCTTCCTCTTGCCTGGGCCCTCTCACAGTCTCTTTCTTCTGCAGAGGATCTGAACACGCCACACTCCAACCCCCAGACCTAACTCCTCTTCAGCCTTCAGAGCTCCGTTTGCTCTCCCTCAGCCCCTCCCATGCTCGGGACAGCTACGCAAGCACGTAAGGCCTTCCTCGCCACCGCACTCAGCATTCGGGGCTGCAACTATCTGCGTGCTCGCCTGCAGACTGTGAACCCGTGTAGATGGGAGCCTGTGGCTGTGGCTCACCATTGCAGCCCAGCACGCAGCACGCAGCACCCAGCACCCAGCACCCAGCACTGTGGGTCTGCCTCATAGTCTGTAATGGGTGTTTATGGAATGAACAAGTGGGAGGTGGAGGCAGTTGACCTTGAATTTAGACCCACGGTCCCTCTGATTAAACTAATCGTTTCGTTGTAGTTCATTTGCCTCCCGTTCCCATGCCTTTCTCCTGTCGGTGAGCCCCGTGGAAACACTTTTTCTAGTGAATACTGTATCAAGTGCACATTCAGAGAGTTACAAATGTGGCGCTAGGGGTTCATGACTTTAGAACCAATTTCCTCTTTTCAAGTGGAAGGAAACTGAAGTCCCAAAGCTGAAGCGGTCGGCAGGGGCAGGGCCCACTGCAGCTATAAATCTGGGATGAGACCTCAGATTTCTTTGGGTTTTTTTTTTAAGTTTGTTTATGTACTTAAGTCATCTCTACACCCAATGCGGAGCTCAATCTCATGACCCCGAGATCAAGAGTCACATGCCCTTCTGACGGAGCCAGCCAGGTGCCCCCAAACCTCAGATTTCTCGATTCTCGTACTTTATCACCTCTCTTACATCATACTGTGACGGATTAAAGGTGATCACGAGTTCTTCGATACTCCTCCCAAGGGTGGGTTCTATATTTCCTTCCCTTGCATCCAGGTGGCTTCTGTAACTGCTTAGACCAATAAAATACAGCAAAAGAGATACGCTGGGAAGAGCCCGAACTGAGAATGTAGGATCCCTTCCAAACATTTATTAAGAATTTCAAGATGGTGTGGCACCTAGTTGGCTCAGCTGGGAGAGCATGGGACTCTTGACCTTAGGATCATGAGTTCAAGCCCCACACTGGGTATAGAGATCACTAAAAATAAATACATAAACTTTAAAAAAAAATAGAAGAGGGGCGCCTGGGTGGTTCAGTCAGTGAAGCGACTGCCTTCGGCTCAGGTCATGATCCCGGGCTCCTGGGATCGAGCCCCGCGTCGGGCTCCTTGCTCGGCGGGGAGCCTGCTTCTCCCTCTCCCTCTGCCTGCTGCTCCTCCTGCTTGTGCTCTCTCTCTGTCAAATAAATAAATAGAATCATTTAAAAAAATAAGAAGAAATAAAATATTAGAATAATTTTAAAAAAGAATTTCAAGACGGCAAAAGCAGGGAGGGCGGCTGCAGAGTCAGTACGCCCATGAACATGCTCCTGCCGCCAGTTTCAGGGCTCAGGTCACAAGAGCCTGCCAGCAGCTTCCAGTTCCTGTTTCTTGGAACACGCAGTCAAGCCAGATGCCACGTAAGCAGTCAACTAGCCTGAGATCGCCGTGTTGTCAGAAGCCCGAGCTACATGGAGACGCCCTGGAGGATGAGAAGCCATGCGGAGGGAAACAGACCAAGGAGGGCCGAGGTGCTCAGCATGGGAGTGTAGGGGTTCAGAACGATCACCCCAAGATGTGCCATTTTTGCATGCAGATTATTTTGAGCTAAAAACAATCAAGGTCCAAAAGACTCAGGAAGAAATTCTGACCCTCCCCCTCCAACTGCCTAAAAGAATTTGGATGAAGAACTTGCTCTAGAAAGAGAGCTAACATAATATGAACTAAGTATGAGAGACAAGGAGGCACCTAGCAAGGCCCGTTTGATCCAAGTTCTACGTCCCACCGCTTTGTGTGGCCTAGCCAACACTTGTTTACCAAACATTTACTCCTTTCTATCTTCCTGTGAGTTGCTTTCCTTCCCTTTGAAGTCCCAGGCCCCTACCCTCTTCTTCTTATTTCAGAATGACAAATATACCTCGTTTTACCTGTCTTTGGAATCGCTCATGTTTTGTGGATTCCCCATACATACCTAATTGAATTTGATTTTCCCTGTCGATCTGTCTCATATCAAGACAATTCTTAGACGAGCCAGAAGAACTTTGAAGGGTAGAGAAGATTTTTCCTTCTCAGCATTAAGTGAAGAAACCATCCTGGGAGGGGATCCTCCAGTCCCTGTTGCCCCCAACATCCAGCCAAGGCCTACGCAAGTTCCTGACCCACAAAATGATGATGGAAACAAAATGTTTTAGGCCACTAGGTTTTAGGATAGTTTGTTACCCAGCAATAGATAATGGAAAAACATACTGTCTCTAGTGTTCTTCAGAATGTCAGTGAAAAGCTTTTAAAGCACAAAGCTTTTATTTGTATAAAATGCTACCATTCTGGGATCCCCGAATTACATACAAAATATATGGTTATATGCACATTATAAACATATTACAAATGTCACTTTGGTGGTTAAAGATAAAAAAAATGTAAAAATGAAAAAAAAGATTAAAAATGCCTCTCACCCTAGGGACATACACTGTTTCGGCAGCAGCCTTAACCAGACCTTCTAATTTAAAATATGTGAGTTCAGAATACTTCCCTCGGCCCCTAGAAATACTTCTCTGTCACTGTACTTATGACGCTGTATGATAATTGCCTGTGTGTCTATTTCCCGGACTAGATCAATGTTTTTCAAACTGCGATGCAACCTATTAATGGGTTATGAAATGTCTTTTTTGATGAAATAGAATAAAATAAAAATGAGTATGTGTTGCACACAAGTATTAAATCAAGAAACTTGCAGGGGTGTGTGTGTGTCTGTGTGTGTCTACTGGACGAGACTGTGAGATCCCGGTACGGCGTCCACGCCTAGCCTATTCACCACGGTAGCCCCAGCAGCCAGCATGCTGTCTGGCCCATGCACATGTTCTATAAACATTTGTTACATGAGTGAATGTTATTCTTGACATTTCCTATTTGGAGATAAGCATCCTCATCTTCTTGGGACCCTTTACTGTTTCGTACTAATGCTGGGCTCCAGGCTTCCACTCCTTCCGTAAACTAGGGAGTCTTATCGCAGCTTATGTATTATTTATTCACTTTCAGTTTTTAGTTTTCAGTGTGTTCTTAAATATCTGCACCAGTGTGAGCTTTTTGTTAACTGTCTGCTGAAACAGAAACTGTCCATCCCCTCCCCAATCCAGTCAAAAGATAAAGAAGGAAGGAAAGGAAGGGAAGGAAGGGATGGAAGGGGAGGAAGGGAAGGAGAAGGAGAAAGAGAAAGAAGAAAAAATATTGGTTACAGATTTACTCCAGGAATGCTTAAAGATAACTTGTTACCATCTACTAAGTCCCAACAATAGACCAGGTGTTTTTGACATACTATCTCATTTAATTGTCACAGCAAGTCTGTAACACGGCATTATTAGCCCCCATTTCACATGTCCTCAGGGAGGTTAAGTAACTCCCCTAAGTCACCCAGCTGGCCAGTGACAGGCCATGTAAACCCAGAACTGCCCAGCTCCAAAGCTCCACGAGCTTCCTATATTCTTCTGCTGCTCCCACACAGTTAACGAAAGCAGCTACACAGAGGCTTCTACTAAGACCAGACAGCCTACAAATAGGCCATTTTCTCTGTCAACCAATGGGAAAACAATCTGTGTAGACACAACCTTAAGATACGCGTTACTGACGTAGACATCATCAGTGGACCTCAACAGCTTTTGGTGATGTGTAAGCATACCAGGAACTCACTTTCCAAAAGGCATGCTTCCTTCAACACCACCCTCTAAACTGCATACTTTTTTTTAAGATTTTTTTTTTAAGTAAGCTCTACATTCAACATGGGGCTCGAACTCACAACCCCGAGATCAAGAGTTGCATGCTCAACCGCCTGGACCAGCCAGGCACCCCTATTTCATTCTATTTTTAGACGAATGAGATAAATGTTTTATTTTCAAATAGTTTTAGATTTACAGAAAAGTGGCGAGAATATTACAGAGAGTTCCCGTATGTCCTGCATGCAATTTCCCCTATGGTTACTGTATTTTTTAAATGTTTTCAAACAAGGGGCGCCTGGGTGGCTCAGTCCATGAAGCATCTGTCTTCGGCTCAAGTCATGATCCCGGGGTCCTGGGATGGAGCCCTGCGTCGGACTCCCTCCTCAGTGGGGAGCCTGCTTCTCCCTCTCCCTCTGCCGCTCCCCCACCCTGCTCGAGCTCGCTCTCTCGCTCTCAAATAAATAAAATCTTTAAAAAATGTTTTCAAACACAACCACAATAATGAATTGATAGCAATCGAACAAGTTGCCTCTATCGTGTGCTGTTCGGAACCCATCAAAATACACATTTCAGAGGACTCGGATGCCAGGCGGTGGCGTATAAGGCAGCCACAAGGGCTTCTTCCAGAATAAGCAGCTCCAGATAAGAACATGGGACTCATCCTTGAGTCTCCAAAGAGAAGTAACATTTTATTCTAGTTTGAACTTCCAACTGGCCTTGTGGCCCAAACTAAGAATTTGGTCTAAGGTCAAAAGGGTCTGTCTTTTTCAAATCCCACAGCTCATAAGCTGGTCTAATTTATTTCAGGATTCTCCCTTGTTTACTTGACATGTCATCTTTCCCACATCTCAGTATTCTTGGAAACTTCTGAAAATACACATAGCAAAGCAAACTTCAACAAAAATCAACATAAAGAACCGTAGGAAGCACTGGGTGAAGAGAAGCAACCAGAAGAGGGCAGAGGCCCAGAGACGGAAGATGTTGCTGGAAGCAGCACCAGGACTAGCGTGCAGGTGTCTTATTCCCGGCTCGGAGCTGGGGGATGCTCTTGGGGCAGGTCCCCTCAGTTCCTACTGCTCTCTCTAAGCACCAGCCCACCCACTGGGCAGTCATGCTTCCCCAGGACCCTGCCTATAGTTGCCTGATTTTTGACTGGGCCAATCAGGCTCACCCTCTCATGACCTTGCTGTTGGAATTCAGAGATTTCCACCCATTTCTTCCTGGGACAGAGTGGACGCCATGTTTGGCTTTGCTCTAAGAGAAACAGGGGACACAGGTCTGCCAAGAAGGACAAGAGCAAAGTGGATATTCAGAAAGAACCTGAAAGAGAGGCCCCAGGGGGAGAACAGCCTGCCTGGCTTCTTAATGGCTTTCAAGACTCTGGTTCTGGTTCTTCTCGAAGCCTGCCTGTCCCCTGTCCTGGGGTTCCACAAGACATCTTTGAAGTATACAAAAACCGCACTTAAAAAAAAAAAAAAAAAGCAACATACGTGAGTGGCTCCATTCTAACCCTGAAAGTTAAGTTGACTTTTCCTGTTCTTTAAAAAGAAATTTTTTTTCTGATTATAAACACATGTTCCCTGTAGAAATTTTAATTAGCTTTCTTCCCATTATAAAAACATTTTTGTTAGGCCTATACATCCTGAGAAATATAAAATGAAAACTAAATCACTTGTAATGAGATGCATACACTTGGTTAACAAAAGATATGTGCCAAAATGTTCATAGCAGCTCTGTAAAGGCCCCAAACTGGAGACTATCCAGACGTCTATCAAGAGGGAAATGGGGAAATAAATTGTGTTATATTCACATGCTGGAACACTTGTGAAAATCGAAAAAAGGAAACCTCATTTAAAATGGAGTCAGGAGGGGTGCCTGACTCTTGGTTTCGCCTCAGGTCACGATCTCCCTGTGGTGGAACTGAGTCCCAGGTCGAGAGCCCCACCACGGGCTCTTCGCTCAGGGTGGAGTCTGCTTCGGATTCTTTCTTCCTCTCCCTCTCCTCTCCCCTCTGCCCCACCCCCCGTTCTCTCTCTTTCTCTCTCTCAAAATAAACGAACAAAATCTTCAAAAAATAATAAAAATAAAATGGGAGTCAGAAAGCCAGAAAGGCGAGCTCCCAGGCCCTAACGTTCACGGTCAGTTGCAGACCCCAAGAGGAAGTGTACCTTGCATTTTCCACAGGAAGAAGCCTCTATTACCCTAGGGGAGGAGGAATGATTTTCTCCTTGCAGAGCCAATGACCAACTGTCACAATCCAGCCAATGAAAAACCACCACACTCTGATCTCCCAGTTTAGCCCAGTGGACTTTCTGTTTATAACAGCCCCTTGCAGCTCTCTCCTTTCCTCTCCAAAAGAGCCTTCATCTCCTTTGCTGCTTTTGCCTTGGTTTGCATGTCCTGAAACACAATTCTCTGCTATTCCTGAATAAACTCATTTTTGCTGGTGAAAGAAGTTTTATTTTATTTTTTTAAAGTTGTTATTTATTTACTTGAGAGAGAGCAAGAGAGCACAAGCGGCGGGAATGGCAGAGGGAGAGGGAGAAGCAGGCAGGGAGCCTGACTCGGGGCTCGATCCCAGGACCCTGGGATCATGACCTGAGCTGAAGGCAGACGCTTCACCAACTGAGCCACCCAGGCGCCCCTGTATGTTACATTTTAATAGAATTTTAAAAATAGCCTATAATTCCAGATGAGGGGGGAGGTGTTCAATTTTAAACTTTCTCTTTTTCTTTGCTTCTTCTAGGAAATGACTTGGGTCTGGCCTATGCTGCCTGTCTTCGCTTTTTTGGTTTGCTTTTCTAACATTTCCCTCCCTCCTACTGTTATGTGCATCTTTGTTTTTCTGGAGCCTCTCTAAACTCTCTGTATTATCGGCTTCGCTGGAATCTAAATTATTCAAATTGATCAAGAGAACAGTTGCATTGAAGGTCAGGCTGAGAGCCAAGTCCCGTGGGGCTGCTTGGGTCTCCGTCAGCAGCGTCAGTCGCGCAGCCCCAAGTGGCCTTGTCGGGAACTGTTCTCCGAGCGCCTGTTACTGTGGCCAAGGAGGTGCTCCCACAACCGGGTGAGTGGTGTCACTCCTGCCATGCCTGAGCTGTCACGATAGGTCCCCTCCTCCAGGTCCCTTCCCTAGCACCTCATACTCCAGCTACCTCCCCACCGTGCGTGCGTATGTTTGGGGGGGGTCACAGTGTGTCCCCCTGGGAACCTGGCTGAGGCCTTCCCCAAGGCCCCAGGCAAGTCACTGCTCGCTCACTCCTTGTCGACGTGTTAGGCCCACAGTTTGTACCGCTCTCACTCACGTGCACGCCTGTTTCCCCCGTCACCCGTCTGCGTGCTCGGTCCGTACATCGACGGCGCACCTCCTTTGTGTCAAATGCTGGGTGAGGGGAGAGCAATGCGCAGCCAGCAGGACAGCCCCGTCCCTCTCCCTGTAGAGCCCGGGCCGATTTCAGAGGTACTAAGCACAAGGCCCCAACTGGATCGAGGGCAGAGACCGGGAGTCAGGGAAGGTCTCTCTGTGGAGGTGAAAAATAGGCTGAGACCTGAAGGACGACTGGGAGTTGGCCCAGGTGAAGAGGGAGAACTTTCCTTACCGGGACTAGCACGTGCGAAGGCTCTGAGGCAGGGCGGAGCTTGGGGCTCAGAGACCAAGCGGCCAGTGTGGCTGCATCCAGCTTAGAGTGAAGAGGGGGTACGAGCCATGCCATGTGTCTTTGGGGCCGCTTGAAGACTTGTCCCGGGACCAGTGTGAACTGGCAGGAAAGGGGACTGGTGTGCTGAGCCGATCTGTGTCTCAAAAAGCTCACTCTGGCTGGCTGCCGTGCAAGCAAGCCAGGACTTCTCAAACTCGCCACTATTGACATTTGGGGTCGGATAACAATTCTTTGCTGTGGGGGAATGCCCGGTGCATTGAAGGATGGTTTTTTGTTTTTGTTTTTAAGATTTTATTTATTTGAGAGAGAGACAGAGCACAAGCAGGGGGGCACAGCAGAGGGAGACAGAGAAGCAGACTTCCCGCTGAGCAGGGAGCCCGATGCGGGGCTCAATCCCAGGACCCTGGGGTCATGACCTGAGCCAAAAGCAGTTACTTAACAACTGAGCCACCCGGGCGCCCCGTATTGAAGGATGTTTAGCAGCACCCCTGGCCTCTATCCACTAGCTGTCCGTGGCACCTTCTTTCCCATTGTCGTAAACAAAGAGGTCAGACATTGTCAAATGTCCCCTGGGCGGGGCAGGGAGGGTTCTGGCAGCAAAATCGTTCCCAGCGAAGAACGACTGTCAAGCCATTTATTTCGGTCAGGCCAATCAGTGTTCTCTGATCAGGGTCTGCCACCATCCCTCCCTCGGTTCCCAGACACGCACATATGATGGACACAGGCACACACACAGGTGCACGCGGCCCTGACCACAGTACTCTTGCAAGTCATACTCGCCTCTGGCTGCCCAACACCCACCAGGGTTTGCATGGGCAGGGGTTTCGTGTTCACTTCTCTGGAACAGAACAGGTCCAGTGAGGTGTAAATGGTTAATACATTTACCATTTACATTTACATTACATACCATAATACATTTACCATTTACCATAATACAGTGAAATGGTTTCACTCCGTTCGATCTGGTTCTCAGTGCCATTCCTGCTTACAGCAGCCACCTGGCAGCTTAAGCACTCAATATGTTAGCTGCTATTTTAGCAGGAAATGAGAGTTGCAGAACCTTCTTTAATCTGTACAGTGGGAGAATACCCAGTACAACTGATCTTTTACAGACATTATCAATCCTTACAAACCCAAGGTAGGTATGATTTTCAACAGAGCACAAGCAGTGGAGAGGAAGAAGCAGGGAGCCCAAGGTGGGGCTCGATCCCATGACCCTGGGATCATGACCTGAACCCGAGGTGGACGAGTGATGGACTGAGCCACCCAGGCTCCAGAGATGACAGCTGGTTCAGGGATGGAGCTGGGACTCCACCCAAGGCCTGAATGCATGGCCCGGGATTTTCACTCTCATGTTGCCCTGCCCCCTCTCCAAGCCCTTGAGGGGTTCATGTACTCCGAATTAGAATCCTGGAATTGGAAGGGAACCGGCATCAATCTAAGGCTGACACTGAGCACCGACTCCCAGCCGGCTCTGCCTGACTTCTCCCTTGACCATCTGCCCCTCCCCACTAACCCACTTTTTTTCCCTGCTTTATCCAGCACATCGCTCATGTCTGCTGGGGAGGGATCCACACCAAAACTTTAATCCTGCTCACTCCCCGTCCCTCTTCTTTTCCTAGCCAGGTACCAAACCAAGTGCTGTAGCCTACAATCACATCTCGTGCTCACAGTCCTCCGAGGGAGCTCCCCCTGGCCTCACATCACAGATGGGGACGCCGAGGCTTTGAGTGGGCAAAGGAAGAGCAGCACTGGAATCCCAACTCTGCAGTCCCCGCACACCCCAGACCTCTGCGGCCGGAGGCAAGGGCTGGGCAGTAATAACACAGGGTCGACCCCACATCGTCCCAAACTGACCTCTTAGTGCTACGCCTCCTGTAGTTTGTCCGTGTAGATCTTAAGTGTCTCAGAGCTCCCAGTAGTCCCCCTTCAGGAAGCACCATCCTAGTCCTTCACATCTGGGAAATCGAATACAGGCAGCTGTACGAGCTAGAGAGAGACCAACGGAACCAGGATCTGCACCGACCTCCCAGGCTCAACAGTAACCCGTTATGCACAAGCAGCTTGCCCTCCTGTCCGCGTCATTTTCCCCTTTCATTTCTACCACTACCTGTCAGGTCTGTAGGGACACTCACTCTGCAGCAGGGCCACCTTCGCCCTGTCCCAACCTACTCTGAAGAGGCTAAGGCATTTTTAATGCTCCAAAACATCACATCACACGACTGCCAGTTAGACCAAGTCCCCCCGCTGTGGCCCGGTGGAATATTCTTAGCAGCCTAACGCTTACTGCTATCCACACAGCCGCAGCTCCCAGGTTCCTAGGCTGCTTAGTTGGTACTCTGAAGCCCACTCTTCCAACTTCTGGTCAACACTGGTCCTTAAGGATTATGGTCATCGGAGCCTGCTACCGGGGTCCTAGGTTAGACCCCTGTGCCATGCCGCCCGTACCACTTGCTGCCTCTGCTTCACCCAGCACGGGGTTCCTACAAACTAGATATGGGGTTGCCACCAAGCTTGATTCCCCCCTTTCTCTTGCTATAGCTTCACCTTCATTCCACAGGTAATTAGGGAATTTCTCCCTTCCCACCTTTTCCAGACATTTGCTTTGGCTTCCGTAGTGGCCTGTTACTAGCCTAGCTAGCATACATGTGTCTATCCACCAACTAATCCCAGGTACCTAGAACAGGGCCTGACACATAAATGCCCAGGAAATCAAATGTAGTAGGTGCCAAAATGGTCTTTTGATTTCTCTCAACAATTTTAAAGATGCAGAAATTTAGTTCACAGGTTCTACAAGACCAGGCAGACCAGTCTGATTTTTCCTGGTTCAGCGGATTCCTACTTGTATTGAGGACTGGCATCAGTCCGACCCCGGGTCCCGGGCCGTGAGGAGCCCGCCGAGCCCAGCTCTGTGCGGAGAGCGGAGCCGAGGCCGACCATCCGCAGGGGCTGTGAGGAGCGGCCCGGGCCACAGCCACGTCCCAGCCCACCAGCCGGTGGTGCACTTGCTCCCTGCGCCCCCGGGGGGCGGCCGGGCCTCAGCATGACCCGCAGCCACCAGGTCGCAGCAGGCAGCGGCTGCCTGGGCACCGTGGAGGTGAGGATCAAGTTTGCAGCTGAACTTCGTCGGTTTTCACTGGAAAGACCAAAACCTGGAAATTTGAGTTTTATGGATTACTGCAACAAGATACCCAATGTTGACGTTTTAGCAGGCTATGCAGACATCCACGGAGACTTACTACCTATAAATAATGACGATAATTATCCCAAAGCTGTTTCCACGGCCAATCCACTGCTTAGGATTTTTATACAAAAAAAGGAAGAAGCAGACTCCAGTGCCTTTGGCACAGCTATACTAATAAAGAAGAAGAAGTATCTAGATTTGTCCCAGGAGGCCTGGCTCAAAGCGCAGGACTATTAGCTGTTAATGATGAAATTTTAGAAGTTAATGGCATGGGGGCGCCTGCGTGTCGTTAAGCGTCTGCCTTTGGCTTAGGGCCTGATCCGAGGGTGCCAGGATCCAGCCCCGCCTCAGGATCCCTGCTCCGCTGGGAGCCTGCTTCTTCCTCTCCCACTCCCCCTGCTTGTGTTCCCTCTCTCGCTGGCTGTCTCTCTCTCTGTCAAATAAATAAATAAAATCATCAAAAAAATAAAGGAGAGGAATGCATATTTATAAAAAAAAATTAACGGCATAGAGAAGAGTCTTGATCAAGTAACAGACATGACACAGACATGATGATCGCCAACAAGCCGCAACCTCATTATATCGCTGAGACCAGCAAACCAGAGGAGCAATGCTGTTCCGAGCAGTCGGACTTCTGGCAGCTGTGGCCAGTCCACAGGTAACAGCCTCCTGGGCAGAACCAGCAGGCAGAACCGAGCTTAGAGCCAGAGGACCAGGACAGTGAAGAAGATGACATCATGGTTGAAGATAACAGAGTGCCGCAGCAGATTCCTAAGGCTGTTCCTAATACTGAGAGCCTCGAATCATTAACGCAAATAGAACTCCATTTTGTGTCTGAACAGAACACTTTTCCTCCTTCTAATGAAGTGAGCTTAGCACCTGTAGCAAGTGGCACAAATACAGAAACACATGCTCCGGATCAAAAACTCTTAGAAGATGGAACAATCATAACACTATGAAACCTTTGTCTGAATGTCTTCGGAATGAGGAGGCCATAGGAACTTGTAAATTTGGCTAGTTTAAAGCATATATACCTCCGAACCAGTAACCGGGAGGAGGCATGAGAAAAATAATATTGCAAGCTTAAAATGTTATTAAAACAGTAGTTTGATCATTGTTAATATAAACTTCGGTTTGTCAGAGGTGAGTTTAAGTCTAAAAGGGGCCTTGGCTAATGAAACTAGGTGCTTTTGCTATTTTGTCTCTAGAGAACTGGATGATAGAGGACATCTCAGAACTATGAGAGGACCAGATCATTTCCCTTCCAAGGGGTTGCATTATCTAACCTGCCGTGCAGGGCCCAGTTAGCTTTTCCTTTAACTATATTTCTTGAAATTCTAATGTGAAGAGGTCTGACTCTGTCCTTTGGTATCTTGGGGATGTCAGCTCCTATGTTCCCTGTATTTCATTTTGATTTTTCGATGTTGTTCCTCGGTTGCTAATTGTTACAATTTTTTTTTCCTTTTTAAAGGTGTTATTTGTCAGAGAGAGAGAGCACAAGCAGGGGGAACGGCAGGCAGAGCAGGCAGAGAGAAGCAGACTCCCCTCTGAGCCGGGGGTCCGACATCGGACTCAATCCCAGAACCCCGGGATCAAGACCTGAGCCACCCAGGCATCCCACAAGTAATTTTTTCAGATGCTTTTTTTTTTTCTCTAATATCTAAGAAATCAAACCAATTGCCTGTTTTGGGGAGTTCCTTTCTATGTCATGCTCCTGAATTAAGAAACTGTTAACAGTTGCTCAAGTTCAAAGCTTATTCATCCTATAGCGTTCATTTACAGACTCATTCCATATGCGTATAACTTCAAGTCACAAAGACAGTTCCATCAACTGGTAACATGTGAGACTCCCTTATCTCACACTCATTCCCATCTCACTGGCAATCATTCCTGTTGTTGTTTTGTTGCTGTGCTTTTATACTCTGATGTATTTTAGTATGAACCATTTTGGATTAAAAATTGCACCCAGATTAAGAGATTTTTTACACACAGGACAAACTTGTGCACTTTTTCATGAGATATTTGGTTTTTCCTTAATGGGATTTCTAGGAACACTGCCTACACTTTATGAAAAAATAGAGTATTCACTGTGGACAAGCAGAGTTTATTGCTATTAATTTTATGAGGCCATTTTATTACTTTTATTACTTTATTACTTTTTGCATCCACTTAGACCAAGTGAAGGGTAAGGGGGCTGAGTTCCATTCCTCACCTGATTTCCCTGTACAAAGTGCACGAGCACAGCAGTGGGCTTGCATATAGAAACCCAAGACCATGTGAAGCACGTTAAGATCCCTGTGACTTATGGCTATTTCTCAGTTACTTATTAATTTGATGGTAGCGCTGGAACGGTACCTTTTTAACAACTGCATGCTATGGAAACAATTAAGTGACTCTTTTGAAGGATATTTTCTATGGTAAAGATGTATGAAGTCTTGGACTAAAGGAAGGTCACTTGACTCAGAATACTTAATGTACTTTGCTGAACTATTAACTGCACATTATGTAATGCAATGTACTTTTTTTATTGAATTCACCAAAGTTCTTCCACTTCTATACCATTATTTGTTAATGGCATTCCAGCTTTAACCTTCTGTGAGGTACAGAAATTTGACTCTATAAGGTCAAAATGTTAACATGTAGGCTAAATTTCACTTAAGTGGTGCAGGGGTTCAACATTTTAAGTAAAAATCCTTTCACACACTTGTTAACAAAGTCTTAACATCCGAACTTTTCTCGGGGCAAAAATACTTCACGGCTTGACTTTTTGTACAAATTTTAACTATATAATGTACAGATCTGTCTTTTATGTATTCATGAAAATGGTAATCAAAGCTGCCAGTGCTTTTTAATTTTCCTGCTAAGGGTGTAGGTCAGTGGTGTTAAAACTAAATTTCTCATTTAAATTACTGGTGAAATAATTACTATACATATTGTAAAACCAATAGATCTTGGTTATACAATGTCAGTCCGTTGGTGGTCCAATTATTTCAAGTATACCTTATTAACAGAAATATCAGTGGATTCAGCATAAAACTCTATAGTACTAAATGTCAAGCCTGTGAATTTTGTTCTGTATCTTGAGTAAATTTATAATGTTCTCATGAGCTATCAACAAAACATATGTACTTTTATGAACTATGAATTTCCTAATTTTACATGCGACATGATTTTTACAATACTGTTTAAACTAACAAATGTATTTTACTACAATTTTATTATAAAATGTACATTATCACTAAATGAACTTTGATTTTAAAAATCAAATTGGCTTCAGTTGTTTATAATTTTTTACAAATAGACTTGTAAAAAAAAAGACTGGCATTATACAATAGCAGATAAAGATGCTATTGAAGAATGCTACCCACAGGTATGAGAACACATATACTCACTTCCCGTAAGGTGTAATGTAAGAGCCATTAGCCACAAGGAGCTTCGTAATTAAATAAAAATTCGAAAGTCAGTTTCTTATTCAAACTAGCCACACTTTATTTTTAAAAAAGATTTTATTATTTTTAAGAGAGGGCAGGGGGAGGGGCAGAGGGACAAGCAGACACCCCACTCAGCGGGGAGCCCGATCCCAGGACCCCCGAGATCATGACCTGTGCCTAAGGCAGACGCCCAAGGCACGGAACCACCCCACCCAGGCGCCCCCTAGCCACACTTTACATACTTGATTATCAAGGGACAGTTCGATCACTGCAGAAAGTTCTATCCGACAGCGCTATACATCATCTGACAGGAGAGGGGAATTCTGTACTTCACAAATGAGAAACACAACAGCAGTAGAGCTGAAAAGTCTCACATTTATTACTGAGCCAATCTATTGGTGCAGAGGCCTAGGAACAGAGAAAAACCATCTCCCTGATAAAACGTGGCTCATGGCCAGGTAGGAAGGATGTTTACAGAGCGATAGAGAATACATTATCTGTTACGCAGCTTAATTAAATATGAGCGCCAATTAGGTGTTTCGTCTCATGATGTGTGACGCCTTACAGACCCAGCTTGGTTCTTCGCCAGTGCCTCCTCTTGGAGTTGTACCTGCACAGAAAGAACTGTAGGTTACAAAGGCAGTCTGACCTCAATTTCACTGCCCTCATTCACCACAAACTTTGCCATGTCAGTACCATAAAATCCTTGAAAGGCGAAGGGTCCCATTTTTCCTTCCTTTAACAGGTTTGGAGCTCTCTTTGGGAGTAAAAAGTGATTTGCTAGATGCGTTCAAGAACTCGTCAAATCAAATTTTTACCTCTCGGAATGATTCTAGGCTAGGAAAACACACTGGTTCTTAATTGAGAGTGGACGAGTCTCTCCCCTCGAAGAGCAGAAGCCTCCCCCCGCCAAGAGTACACCCACCTACTTTTGATTCAACATACCTGGGGGGGTAGACCCAGACACATCTCTTTTGAAACCCCCCCTTCTAAATTTCATCAGAAGCAACACTTCTACATCATGGACCACACACACATAAAAGCCCCTGCATTAAGTGTTACACTAGGAACACCCCCAATCATTTCAATATCAAAGCAAGAGATCTGCAGAGCTAAGGCCACCTCGGAATTGTCCCTGTCAATCTGTCACGATTTTACCCTCACAAAGGCAAAATCCAACACGACGGACACAGATTTTCTTTCAGCAGGATAATGTCAGTACTTCCACAAGAGGAAGCACTGTAATTGCAACCTGCTTTCAATACACTTCAAAAAGTTGCAAGACAGCCGAGGTAAGAGAATCTTTCAACTGTTGCCAGTTCTCTGGGCTGAGCGTATACTCTTAACCACACATTTCTTTCATTCCGCACAATAACCTGGGAACGGCAGGGGATAGGACGGAGAAACCGATGTTCATGTCAACACATTGAAGAGGGGCTTTACTAGACACACCTGAGGTTCTCAACACAAATCCATCAAGCTTGCACAAGGGCTGAGCTGCCGAAGTAACCGTTCCGCCAAGCGGCTCAATGCTCTTTTCTCAGTATTGTTATGAGGGCAACACATGGGTTTTAAGATCTAGCTGCACTTCCAACAGTGAGACATCTCCTACACATATCGATATAAATAACAAAAGCCAGTGTTCAGTATACGATAAACTAAAGGCAGAAACTGGCCTCTAACGTGACAGGGTGTGGTGATTTCCACCCGTCTTTTTAGCTGCCTCAAAGAATTAAGAAAACAGGCCCCCAATTCACATCTTCGTCTTCACACCAGCAAACTAATCCCACTTACATCTGCAATTCAATCAAATCAGAGTGCTATACTCGCGTGAAGATCTTGCAAAAGGGACCCACTTGCTAGGCCCGTTCTGGAGTCTCAGCTTCAAAAGGCTTTTCAAATAAAAATCCTGGCAACAGTATTTGCTTCCTCCTCCTCTGTGGTCCTTTGGGCTCACTTATTTGGGAAAGCCAGAAAATCTAATACTTCATTTTAAACACACCCAAGTTCTGGAAGCTGTTTAACACCCAGGGGCTTGTCACTGGTTGTGAACCCTTGAGCAAGTATCACCCATTTCTGATGCTTATTCTTCTTCCTTTTGAGACCTGTCTCAAGGTCCACCTGGTCCCCCATAAAGCAGTGAGACTGAAAGGCATGCAGGAGACCTGCGTTTCCGGTTTAGCTTCGCCTGTTAGCTTAGGTGACCCTGGAGGCCCTCCGCAGCCATTTGAGTAAAGTCTTTTTTCCAAAAGCATCAATTCAACTACTTCTGCAGTAAAGAGCAACTCCCAATCTTTAGAAAAGACAAACACCTCAAGCTGGACTGGGTGAGCAACATCGTCTTCCCACTGCGATGATAACGAAGACAGCCCCCACCTCACGTTCTGGTGCAGACTGAAGACAATGGGAAATGAACACTGGAGTGTCTGCCCCCAATCCCAGCTGCGGGCTGGGTTGCTGTCTAGAAACACCGAGGGAGGCACGTTAAAAGAACCACCACAGGGCAACCCTCTCAGGTCCCCTCTCTCCTTGGGAGCTTTGTACTATCACTTTGCTACCTCTCAATGAACTCTGCTGCCCAGCAAAAAATTAATTAATCAAGAAACAAAATAAAACCGCAACCACCAAAACAAGCAGGTGGCTGTGGGGATTCCTTACCTGATTTTTTTTTTAAGATTTTTTATTTATTTATTCGACAGAGATAGAGACAGCCAGCGAGAGAGGGAACACAAGCAGGGGGAGTGGGAGAGGAAGAAGCAGGCTCAAAGCGGAGGAGCCTGATGTGGGGCTCGATCCCATAACGCCAGGATCACGCCCTGAGCCGAAGGCAGACGCTTAACCGCTGTGCCACCCAGGCGCCCCTTCCTTACCTGATTTTATTACCAGTTTTCATCCGAATCCACTGGGGAATGGGACGGTTCTGCTTTTGTTTCTTGGCCAGGAATCGCTTGATTCTGAAAGTCTTGTGAGAAGACTGGGAAGGAAACGCAATCAATTTAGACAGCAACACCAGAGCCTGCTCCACTGATTCAAGGTCAGGAACACCCTCGATCCACAAACATCTGAATGTTTCATCTCTACCAAAAACAACGCTCTCAATGCTAAACCCATCACGCCCTTTGCTCTTTTCCTCACAACTTCTGGACGCACATACCATGATCCCCACTGTTCGAATAAAAATCAGCCAAGGGTCAGGAAAGTAAGTAACCTACCCCAGATCAGAGTTATTAATGCGCACAGCTGGCATTCAAACCCAGGTCATCTATGCTCCAAGGCCAATACCTTCCAGTCTTCCCTGCTGTCACCCCAGCACCCAGGAGACCGGTGGGGATGGCTGGGAAACTTGGTTTTCACAAAAGAACACAGCCTTTTGTCAACCAGAACAATTTAGCACTTGCAAGTCAATGAGCTTCAGTGCACTACGTAAACCAGGGGTAGCTAAGGACACGGAGAGCGCGTGCGCCCCAGAGAGCGAGGGGCGGGACAGAAGACGTCAGTCCCAGAGTAAGCCGATTTCTCGCTGAAGGCGGAGCCAAATGCAGGCCTGGGTCCCAAGACCCTGGGATCACGACCGGAGCCGGAATCAAGAGTGGGTCGCTTAAACAACTGAGCCACCCAGGCGTTCCCCCCACCCACTGACCATTTTGGTGTGAATTCTATTCAACTTAAAATATCATTTTCAAGGACAACTTTCCCAGTTTCCCATTTCATTTTTTGGCTTTAAGAACTTGGGTCATCTAAGTCCAACTCCAACCACCCCCGCTCGAGTTTGCAGGACAATCCAGAAATGGCAGGTAGTCTCAAGTCTAGCCAACGTGGTCCAACACACCCTTGCACCTTGCATAATAGGAGCCCGTTACAAAGACGGCAAAGACTACACTTCTCTCTCCCAGCTCACTATAGCAGTTATAAATTTCCTGCCAACTAAAAAAACCAGATACTGATCCTCTCCATACCTAGAAGCATAGAGCAATTTTAATTTCTCAGAAAACGATCACAGGTAAAACCCACGACCATAACTGTCCGCAGTTAGCATTTTAAGAAGAACGCCCGAATGGCACACAGATCCACACCGCAGCACTCCTTCTTCCAGGTGCTTCCACGGGGAGGTGCGTTAGGCCCCTGAACAAAGGACTCAAGCCCTGTAAGCTCATAACATGGCATAATCCTGGCCGCCAACTTAAAAAAGTTCCGAAAACCAGCGGACCGCATTCTCTTCTCGATGCCTGGCACGTGTGACGGGCAACCCACTGTCGGGCCACGATTTCTGGAGTGAACCCCTCGACCTCTCTCCCTCCGAGTCACAGTTCGTTCCAGAAGGGCGAAAGGCAGTGGGAACCCCCGCTAGCCCGGGCGGCGCACAAAGCACCAGCCCTCGGACCTCGCATGGCCAGCCCAGCTGGCCCCTCCTCGATCGCTTGCTAGCTTCCCTCTAGGCCCGCGGACTGGAGCGGTGGCCCAACTCGACCTTCCCAGGACAGAAGGCTTTAAAATGCCCCCCGCACCTCGACGCAGTGTGCGGCGCCAGCAAGCTCGCAGAGACCTCAGGTCTCCGGAAACCACCCCGGAGCCGATGGGAACGGATGGACTTACCATGGCGAGAAGCAGCCAGCCACACGCAGCAGGATGGCGGCGAAAAAGAGAAAGGAGGAAGTGGGCGGAAGGACGTATTTAGAAGACGCCGCCGAGGGCGGAGCTTAGAAGATGAGGCCAGAGGCCGCCTTCTGCGGCCCTCACTCCGCCCCCCGCGTGCGGCCGCGCTGGCGTGGGAACTTGGCGAACAGGGCAGTCCGCGCGAAATGACATTCGCTTTGCAGCACTTCCGTAAGTGCGGTGCTCAGGAGCCTGTCAGTGTGCTTCGTGGGTGGGGCGCACAGCCCGCGGTAAACGCTGAAGTGCTACGCCTTCCCGAAGGCACAGTGAGCACAGTGGGCGGGGCTAACTCCAGGGGCGGGCAGGGGAGACGTCACGTCCGAGTGCAAGGGACTTCGGTCCTGGGCTTAGGAGGGAGTGGCCCGAGGGCTACCCTCCGCCGGGGTGGGCCGGCGGCCCCCCATCGCGGCCCTATCTCGACTTCTAGAAGTGGTTTCGACCTGGCCGGGCCGTGCTGGACGGGAAGGGATGGTGATGATGGAGGAAGCAGGAGAGGGCGGCGGGGGCTGCACTAGGAGGGTCCGGTAAGCCTAGGCAAGAGGTTGCTAACCAGGGTCTCAGCTGAGAAAGTTCGGGACAACCTTTTCCTTGGCTACTAGGAATCCCTGGCTTTTAGCCCACTTTGCAAAATGTATAGGAATTAATGGCATACGTTTTGGATGTTAGTGACCCCCGTTTTCATGTTTTTCTTCACATTTAAAAACAAAAACTTCTAAGTATCTTTGCAGTCACCTCAAGCAGTTTTGCACCAGTAGATTAAGGTAAGGGTTTTTAACCTGGGGTCCACAAATGGTCCATGTGTAGAATTCACAGAGTACATGAACTTGGCTGGGAAAAAAATCACAACTTCGTTTTTATCAAACTGTCTGAAATTTAGCGCTTTCTTTACAAACGTAGGCAGTAAATTGTAGTGACATTAACAGTACCTATGACTTTGTCACCAATAGAAATCAAAGATGGTTTCATATCACATTGCAGTTGATGCAGACGTCTTGAAATATCATTTATACACTCATCACTTCTTTGAAATTACAGTACAGTTGACCCTTGAACAATATGGGTTTAAACTGCATGGGTTCACATATATATAGGTGGATTATTTCGATTAATACAGTACAGGACTAAAAATGTGTTTTCTCTTCCTTATGATTTTCTTTTTTTTTTCTTTTTCCTTTCTCTTTTTTAAAGATTTTATTTATTTGACAAAGAGAGCATAAGCAGGGGGAGCGGGAGAGGGAGAGGGAGAAACAGGCTCCCCATTGAGCAGGGAGGGCGACGTGGGCCTTGATTCCAGGACCCTGGATCATGACCCCAGCTGAAGGCAGATGCTTAACCGACTGAGCCACCCAGCCACCCTTCTTTTTTTTTTTTTGTGAGGGGGGGCAGATGTATAGAGGGAGAAAAAGAGAGAGAGAGAGAATCTTAAGCGGGCTCTAGACCCAAAGCGGAGCCCAACGCAGGGCTTGATCTTACGATCCTGAGATCATACCTGAGCTGAAATCAAACCACTGAGCCACCCAGGTGCTCCCTTATGATTTTCTTAATAACCTTTTCTTTAGGTTACTTTGTCTTAAGAATACAGTATATAATATATATACTGTATAGAAGATGTGTTAACCGACTGTTCACGTTATCAGTGAGGCTTTTGGTCAGCAGTAGGCTATTAAGTTTTGGGGGAGTCAAAAGTTACATGCAGACTTTCCACAGCGCAAAGTTGACACCCCTAACCCCTGCGTTGTTCAAGGGTCAACTGTAGTTATTAGACCCATAAGGAGAACTGTGTTAAGAAGCCCGTATGTTACTACAGCACACATTTCTTTTAAGAAAATATTTTGGTAACTGTATTGCAGTGTAATTGATTTTCTTTGTAATCCTATGTACTTTGTTTTATGCATTTAAAAACATTCTGAAAATGAACTTCATCAGACTGCCAAAGGATTCCATGGCACAAAAGTGGTCAGGCATCCCTATACTGACGTATAGTGACAGACGGTGGAACAAACAAGCTAGCAGGAGACTTTGGAAATAGTCTGGGCAACAAATGGTGGCCCGTGGGGCACCTGGCTGGCTCAATTGGTAGAGCGTGAGTCTCTTGATCTCGGTGTTGTGAGTTTGAGCCCCACATTGGGTGTAGAAATTACTTAAAAAGAAAAGGAAGGAAGGGAGGGAGGGAGGGAGAGAGGGAGGAAGGAAGGAAGGAAGGAAGGAAATGATGACCCAAAGTAAAGTCCCCAGGATGTTGAATAAGGAGAAATAAAATCAAGAGATGATTGTGACAGTAACAGGACATGGTCTCCAGGTTTCTGTCTTGAGCAACTGGATGCTGGTGCCTTAGGTCTAGAGAGGAAATACACAAACAATAGGAAGCTTGAGCCCAATTTAACAACCATTTTTTAGCAGCAAAAGTTTAGTTACTGTAATCCCATCCAGTTTTTAAATTCAGGCTGTCATCCAGATAAGTTTTTTTCTTCATCCAGATAATTTTACGTTTAATTGAAGTGAGACCTCAGGCTTCTTAACCTAAAGTTTTACTGTTTATTTGAGAGCCAGTATTTTCTTTTTGGTGGCCCAAAGGAGCAGCAGATAAGCCTTTAGTTGCTAAATTATCATCATCATCATCATTATAACTACCATTTACCTCAGGTTTAGGGTGTGATTGACACTGTGCTAAGAGCTTATATAAATCATCCTTTAAAAAAAAAAAGATTTTATTTGTTTGAGAGAGAGAGAGAGAGCACAAGCTGGGGGAGGGTCAGAGGGAGAGGGAGAAGCAGACTCCCCGCCGAGCAGGAAGCCCGATGCGGGGCTCGATGCGGGGCTCAATCCCAGGACCCTGGGGTCATGACCTGAGCCAAAGGCAGATGCTTCACCAACTGAGCCGCCCAGGTGCCCCTAAATCATCTTTTTTTTTTTTGCCTTTTATCTTTTTAAAGATTATTTATTCATTTGAGAGAGAGAGCACACATGCGCAAATGGGGGGCGGGGCAGAGAGAGAAGTCATAGGAGACCCACGGAAGGCATGTAACAAAATGATTACAACAAAGATACATTGAGAACATGTAAGTTTAGGAAGCAGGTGTGTCTTCCTATTAACTTCAGGGAGAACATCAAGATTCAAGACAAGGCAAACCTCATCACGATGGTCATGGTGAGAAGGGTCACCGTTAACCACCCGCAGACTGACTGAATTGCCCCCCACTCCCGTCGGCTTTTCCCTCATTTCCCCTCGGCTGTCTCCCCTTCTTCCCAGTCCTTTCTATATTCTCTTCTCTCATCCTTGCCTGCGGCTCTCCAAGCTTCTGAATCAGGGCCCACCTATACTGCAGGCTGGGCTGCCTATCGGGGGGCCGCTGCCGAGGATTGACTCTAGGCACACAGGACTCACCAGCTTCCAAAGGGAGGGCCAAGGGCTCTCCTTTACCGGCAACGTGCTCCTTTTCCTCCTTCTGTTCTGTTTTGTTTTCCTGGTTGGCATTTTCCGTATTGAGATTTTTTTACTCTGTGTTCCTCTTTGGATGCCATTGGTCCTGGGCCTACCCTTGCAATCTCCTCCTCCTGCTCCAATTCTCGCCAGGACGGGACCTCTACGACACTTAGACCCACACACCAGCTCCCCCTCCGCCTCCTACTCTGGCCTGCGCACCCTCAGGGCCACCAGGAGCAGGTACCAAGGAGGGGAAATCATCTTTTTAATTCCTACAGCTTTATAGGGCACTCTTCGTTCTACCTGGTTTTCCTTCTACCTTGCACGCTACCCATTCGCAGTTTCTTTTGCTGGTTCTTCCTTATGTCCATTCCTTTCTAACATTGGAGAGCCCCAAGGTTCATTTTGGACTTCTTCTCTTTTCTATATACACTCCCTGCTTTGGCGATTTCATCCAATATCATGGCTCTAAATACTCTTGGTTGATGATACCCAAACATATGTCTGGACCTTCCGTGAACTCCTTCTGCCTTCCCAACATCTATTAAACTTAATATGTCCCCAAGAGAGCTCCTGATCTCCCCCCTCCACCTGGGTCACTCAAAGTCTCCCCATTATGACAAATGGCACCTCCGTTCTTCCTGTGGCTTAGGCCAAAATTTATCTTCCACTCTTCTCTTTCACATCCCGCATCTGGTTTGTCAGCAAATCTGGTCAGCTTGACTTTGAAATTTTATCCAGAATCTGAGGACTTCTCTTCACCTCTACATTGGTCCAAGCCACCTGCTCTCACCTAGATGACTTTAAGGCTCCTCGCTGGTCTCCCTGCTTCTGTTCTGGCTTCTCTACAGCAGCCGGAGTGACCCTTTCACGACCTAAGGCAGATCACATCACTCCTCTGCTCAACGCTCTTCATGGGCTCCGCATCCCTCTCCTAATAAAAGAAAGTACTGGAATTTGCAGTGGCCTGAAAGGCCGTACCCGGTTGGTTGCACTACCTTACTTCTCTGACCCAGCCTCCTGCTACTCTACGGCCCACTTACTTGCTAAAGCCTCACCTCCCCTTGCTCTTCCTCGCACACACCAGACACAGTTCTCTTCACAGCCTTAGTACTAGGTGTTTTCTCTGCCTGGCACTCCCATTTCCACAGGTAGCCCGTGGCTGGTCTCCTCACCTCCTGCAAGTCGAGGCTCAGATGTCTCCATTTAAGAGAGACCATCCCCCAAACAGTCTGTAGCCCCATTCCCTGCTTTTCTCGGCAATACTTACCACCTTCCATCCTGTCGTATCGCGTATTTATCGTCTAATTCCACATTGGAATGAAGCTCAATGAGGGCAGAGAGATTTTTTTTAACTTTTTATTTTGAAATAATCGGGGATCCATAAGAACTCCCCAAATTCTACAGAGAAGTCTTTCTCTAGCATCAGTGTCTTGCGTCACTAACATACAATGTCCAAACCAGAAAATGGTGTTGGAACAATCCAGAGAGCTTACTCAGATTTCACCAGTTATGTACGCACTTGTCTGTGTGTGTGTGTGTGTGTGTGTGTGTGTGTGTGTGTGTGTGTGTGTGTGTAGTTCTATACTGTTTTATCCTATGTGTCACTTTATGGGGTGTGTGTGTGTGTGGTTCTATATAGCTTTATCCCATGTGTAACTTTGTGAAACTACCACCACGATAAAATACAGACCTGTACCATTACCACAAGCCTCCACGAGGGCAGGGTTTTTTTTTTCCGTTGGATTTGTTTGCCCCTGTACCCCCAGCCCCAAGATCCAAGCCCGACACATGGTAGGCGTGGGTGTCTGTTGAACTGAAAAGGGCACGAAATGAAGGCTGGCGGACTCTCAAGCCAGGACTACCCGCGTTTGAATACCAGCAGTGCAACGCACTAGCCACGTGACCTTGGGTCCCTCACTGAGCCTGTCTGTGCCTCAGTTCTCTCTTCTGGAAGAGGGGGAGCACTACTATTACTTAACTCCTAGCGCTGTGGCGAGGATTCAGAGTCACTGGCAAGACACGTTAAGCACCTAGGAAGCCCTGCGTCCATATGCACCCGGCGCATCACGGCAGCCAGCCCCGTGAACAGCAGCCGTGACTACTTTCATTCCCTTGTATTGTAACAGGGCAGACAGCGCTAGGCACCAAATAAACTATCACAAGAATGTTGAAGGGGTGCTGATTGCCAGCTAAGGGGAGGAGGCGGCATTTGAATCCAGCCTTACAAAGGGAGTGGTGGTGTTATGGGCTGACTTGAGTTCCCCTAAAATTCAGATGTTGAAGCCCTAGCCCCCGGTACCTCAGAATGTGCCTATTTGAAGGTAGGGCCTTAACAGAGGTGATTAAGTTAAGATGAGGCTTGCCAGTGTGGGCCCTAGTCCAATCTGACTGCTGTCCTTATCAGAAGAGATTAGGATACACAGACAGCAGGGATGCTCAGAGACCATGTGGGGTCCCACAGGTGTCAGAAGGGACACGGACTATGAAAAGGCTCCAGGATTTGCCCTCAAGTGCTCCTTGGTGCCCCCGAAAGGTGGGCCAGGGCTTGAGGGGAGGAGAAGCTTTTAGGACGTTTGAGTGAAGAGAAGGAGATAGAAGGGCTACGAGAGAGGGCGGTGAGCTTAAGAGCTGATCATTTTTGGTAGATCTTGGAGAAGATGGGAAGGAAAGAGGTAAAAGATGCAAGAAGTGCAGGGATCGTGTGTCCTGTGGGGGCTTGGAGGACACGTGGGGGCAGGCTGAAGGGCATCAGGAGAGGCGCTGCCCTTGAAAAGGAGAGCAGTCGTTTCCGGCAGTGGGAGGGAAGAAGAAAGCCATGAAGAGAGAATGTTTTTTTGTAAATTTGGTTTTTAAATTCTGTAAATATTTTACGTGATTGGATCCTATGTAACCCTCCACTTCCTCTCCTAGGTGTTTCTCCAACAGGAAGGAGAACACATGTGCATCCAAAGGTACGTACTAACTTGCTTGTCGCAGAATTCTTTGTAACAGCCCCAAACCGGAAACGGTCCAAATCTATCACCATTGCGTATTTTCCAAGCGCTCCTACACAGGGGCGGTTCTCAAAGTGTGATCCACGGAAGGCTAGGGGCGGTCCTTAAGACCCTTTCAGAGGGTCCGCAAGGTCAAAAGTATTTTTCTAATAATGCAAAGAAGTCACTTGCTTCTTTTCCTCTCACGCTGTCCCACGTGTACTGTGGAGTTTTCAAGAGGCTGCACGGCTCAGAATGACTTCCTTGCTCTGACAGACGGTAGACTGTGTGCTCGTGTGTTTTAAATATTGCTGTTGCAGTTTCTAATACAGTATGTATCGGTAGATGTCATCCACACAAACAAAGGTCCTCCGGGGTCCGCAATGATCTTTAAGCGAAAAGGAGTCTGAAGACTAAAACATTTGCCAACCATCCCTATCCAGCAATGGAAACGGACTCCAGCTACCCACGGCGGCGTGGCCGATCCCGTAAACATCTGCAGGACCGCGGTACGAAGGAAGCCGGACAAAAGCACGCATACTGTATGGTGGCATTTACATGAAGACCCAAGCCCGGAGAACAGACTCTGTGCCATGAGAAGCCAGGATAGCAGTGATCCTTGCGGGCAGGGGGTGCTGGTCACGTTCTGTGTCTCGCCCTGGGTGCTGTTTCCGTGGATGTGTTCACTTTTAGCTGTACACTCTGGGTTTGTGCACTTTTCCATGAGTGTTCTGTTTCAACATAAAGTTCAAAGCACATCTAGCCGGGCCTTCAGACAAAACTGTAGATGACAGGGTCTGCAGAGGACTTTCTGCCATCCCAGTCGGCCCCAGCCCCTCATCGGCTCTTTCGTCCCCGTAGGTAATTTTTCTTAGTTGCTGATTTCTCCTTCCATTGTTTCTTTTGGAAAATATCTAGATATTTTCTTTTTTCCTTCAGATTTGTTTATTTATTTGAGAGAGGGAGAGAGAGCGAGCACGAACAGGGGGAGGGGCAGAAGGAGCGGGAAAGAGAGAATCTCAAGCAGACTCCCCGCTGAGCAGGGAGCCCGACCTGGAGCTCGATCCCATGACCCCGAGATCATGGCCTGAGCCAATACCAAGAGTCGGCCGCTCAACCGACTGAGCCACCCACGTGCCCCCGAATATTTTCATTTTCATGTCATTTCAGATATTCATATATTTGTTTGACTAACCCCCACCCCTGCCTTCCTATGACAAAAGCAGCCTGGTGTATACAAGAGAGAGCCTGTGAGGTAGACGGAAGGAGACCGAGGTGGCGCACAGTGGGTGGAGTGGAGTGCAGGCAATGAGGCCCACCAGCCTTCTCAGGAAGTAAAGGCGTCTGGAGGAAGGGGAAAGGATGTGGAATCGGTATGTGCATTCGCTCGAGAAGTCGGCCACCCTTACTGTGCACAGTAGTGGGATCGACGGTATTGTCATTTGCAGCACAGTGTGGCCCACTTGCTGAGAGGGGTACATGGGATGCTGGGAGAGCACAGAGCATCACCTCCCCCAGCCTGGGCCGGAGAAGGTCGGGGAAAGGGTCTTCAGAGAAGTGACTGCTCGAGGGAAATCCTGATGAAGGAGCAGGAAGGGGCAGACAAGGGGAGTGAGGGATGGCTTTCCAGGAAGAGGGAACTCTCTATTTGCAAAGGTATAGAGACCCAGAGCAGGCATCCTGGGCCTGCCAGGGCAGGCCAGGAGTCTGAGCTTTATCCTGGAGGCCGACAATCTGCAACTTCTTCTTCTTCTTTTTTTCTTTAAAGATTTTTTATTCATTTATTTGACAGAGAGAGAGTACAAGCGGGGGGAGTGGCAGAGGGAGAGGGAGAAGCAGGCTCCCCGCTGAGCAGGGAGCCAGATGCGGGGCTTGATCCCAGGACCCTGAGATCATGACCTAAGCCAAAGGCAGACGCTTCACCGACTGAGCCACCCAGGAGCCCCTTCTTTTTTTTTTTTTCAGTGTATTTTTTTTTTAAAGATTTTATTTATTTATTTGAGAGAGAATGAGTGAGAGAGAGAGCAGGGCAGGGCAGGGGCAGAAGAAGCAGACTACCTGCTAAGTAGGGAGCCTGATCCGAGGCTCGATCCCAGGACCCTGAGGCCATGACCCGAGTCAAAGGCAGACATTTAACCAACTGAGCCACCCAGGCCCTTCTCCCTTTTTTGACCCTACCCCCTTCCAGTCTCTTCTCAGTACAGCAGCCAGAGTGGTCCTGTTAAAAACCTGTCACATTGTGTCACTCATCTGCTGAAGTGGCTCTAATGGCTCATCATCTCACTCTGGGTAAAACTGCAAGTCCTTGCAGTGACCTACAAGGGGCACACACCGTCAGACCCTTCCATCCCTACCTCTGACCTCTCCAGCTGCTCTTGCCTTCAACTCACTCTGCTTCAGCCGTGCTGGCCAGTTACAATCCCTCTCAGGGCCTTTGCACTCACTGTGCCCTCTACCCAGAAGCTTCTTCCATCAGTCTCTTTAAGTCTTCATTCACAGGTCGCCTTCCCAGTGAGGCTTCCCCTAACCACGGTATCTGTCTACAGTGGCAACCCCTGCCCCCTACCCAGCATTCCCTACCCCTACTCCTACTTTGTCTTTCTCCATAGAACATATCTGACTGGCATATGTTTTCTATCTTTATTGTCTGACTCCCTCCCTAGAATGTAAATCCTGTGAGGTCTTGTGTTTTGTTCACTGCTGTCTTCCCTGAGCCTAGCCTCATGCCTTGCAGAAGGTGCTCAATAAACATTTGAAGAATGAATGAATGGAGTCTAACACAGCAACCAGCCAAAATACAAGAACAGGCTCCTTGGGGCAGTTTACGTCTTCATTGTTTGGCCTTGGCACTTCTTGCTCTGAGGGACCCCTGAAGCACTTCGGCCCAGCCAAGAAGGTTCCTCAGTGTGGCTTCAAAATGACTGCTGAAGGCAAATGGGAGCCATTGAACGCTTTGGAAGGGTAAGCGGCAATTATGGAAGTCTTTTAGAGAGATGCTATGCGCAGTTGTGTGGGGAGCAGATGGGGCGGAGGCAGGAGTGGAAACAAAGAGACCCACAGGGGGTGCCACAGCCCCAACACCACCGTGTTCTCTTTTGTTGCAGTTGCCTAGTGGTCCCCGAGTCTCTCCTTCCTACTGCTTGGCGACTTAGCTCCTGGCTTACTTGCACTCTCTCGAACACCACTGCTGTCATAATTCTTTTTTTTTTTAGATTTTATTTGAGACACAGAGAGAGCACAAGCAGGGAGAAGTATGAGAGGGAGAGGGAGAAGCAGGCTCCCCGCTGAGCAGGGAGCCCAACACGGGGCTCAATCCCAGGACCCCGGGATCATGACCTGAGCCAAAGGCAGCTGCTTAACCGACTGAGCCCCCCAGGCGCCCCAGTCATAATTCTTGAGGAGTGCTAGATCTATGCAGATGCTTCTAGCTCCTTGGCCTCCTCTCCTCCAGTGATCTTGTCCTCCCCACATTGCAGCCACTCGAGCCCTTGCCATACCTCTGACCTTGGCGTTATCCCGGTCTTGCTCTCCGTGCCGCTCTCCTCCTCGGCCCCCTCCGCACTAGCCCTGCGTGCCTCTCACCTAGCCTCGCCCCCATTCTAGAGCAGTGCCGCTCGAGGTTGCATGTGTACACGAGTCGCCTGGGGATCTTGGCAGAACCCAGACTCGGAGTCTGCATTTGTGACAGCTTCCTGGGTGATGCGTGTGCTTCTGGGCCGTGGACCCATACTTTGAGTAGCAAGGGCCTAGACCAGAGGCTGGCAAACTTCTTCTGGTGGTAAATAATTTAGGCTTTGCGGGCGACCTACGTCTACTCCAGCTCTTCAGCTCTGCTGTTGCAGCTAGAAGATACATAAACCCAGGGGTGTGGCTGCGTCCCAATAAAATTTTAGGTACAGAGGCTAAAGTATGAATTTCAGAGAATTTGTGGCTGTCACAAGCAATCCTTCTGATTTTTTTTTCAACCATAAAAAAATATAAAAACCATTCTTAGCTCGCAGGCTGTACGCAAATAGGCAGTGGCCGGGCGTGGTCCACAGTCGGCCAGCCCGTGGCCTGGATGACAGTGTCAAGCCTCTCCTCTGTCCTCAGACCTGCAGTCCTTCCTCTGTCCTCTCAGTTGATGGCCTTGCTTCCCAGTCAGCGAGGCACCGTAAGCAACCACGGGAGAACGTGCGTAACTCACCTGCCGCATCCCAGCACCAGCCTGCGCCCACCTTCTCTGCCTTCGTCCCTCTTCCTACAGATGAAGTGTCCTCACCACAGCCCGCCTCTGTCTTAACCCCTGTCTCCTATTCGAGAACCTTGTTCTGCCAGTTCCTCCCTTCCTGTCCCCACTGCTCGTGGCATTGTTCCCACCCACATCTGAGTACACAGGCGGTCGCTTCTCCCATCTTAAAAAGTTGCGACCGTCATTTCTCCACTAGATTACTGCAGTAGCTTATCCTCTCTTTGTCCTTCTCTCCCCTGCGTTGGTCTGTTTTCAACACAGCAGCCAGAGTGATCCTTTTATTTTAAAATAGTGAGTCAGATTATATCACACCTCTGCTCAAAACTGTGGTGGTTCCCATGTGGTTGGGAAGAAAAGTCCAAGTCCTAACTCTGACCTAAAAGTCCCAAGTCCTAACTCTTGCCCCGTTAGCTCTCTGACTTTACTCCATCCCTTTTGGCTGACCTCCTGCTTGCTCACTCTGCTCCAGCTGTTATACACTCTTTACCGTTCCTGAGCAGGCCAGGCACGCTCCTACCCCAGGGCCTTTTCACATACTTTTTCCTTTGGAGGCTTGTACCCCCAGATACCCATGGAGCAAGCTCCCTCATTTTCTTCTCAAGTCTTTACTCCAGAGTCACCTTCTCAATTAGGCCTTTGAACCCCCAACCATGAACATCATATTCCCTTTCCCTAATGTATTATTTCTCTCAAGCACCTGTCACTTTCTTTTTTAAGTCATCTCTACACGCAGCATGGGGCTTGAACTCACAACCCCGAGACCAAGAGTCGCTTGCTCTACCAACTGAGCCAGCCAGGCGCCCCGCACTGTCACTAACAATGCTTATTTTGCTTGTTTTATTCACTTTCTCCACTTGAATGTAAGCTCCACAAAGGCAGGAATTTTGTGTTTTAGTCACTGATGTAATGCCAAAGTCTAGAACATAAGTGGCACATGGTGTATGCTCAAAAAATAGTGAATGAATGAATGAATAATGGTAACCTGAACAAGGGCTGTGAAGGGATGGGCGGGGGGAACCGGCTGTAGGGAGTGAGGATGGAGTCAAGTATGACCCTCAGTGCTGAGTGGCTAGGTGGTTGACATCCTCGACAGGAGGGGGTGGAACCTGAGTTCAAATTGGGACCAGAGATACTTGTGGGTCATTTGGGTACAGATGTCTAGTAGGCAGCCGCATCTGAGATTAGGGGGTGGTCAGGGCCGGAGATACGGAAGAGAACCTCAAAGTCTGGAAATATAGATAATATACCACATATTACAGTAGTGATGAACAATTATGTATTTACCCATGTCTCCAGCATAGGAGCTTGATAACTACTGATAATTATTTGGTGAATGAATAAATGTGAGTTTTCTAAGGATGGCTAATCCTATGTACGTAGCTGTCAATATATACTTTCCAAGAATTCACCAAATGTGGGGCGCCTGGGTGGCACAGCAGTTAAGCGCCTGCCTTCAGCTCAGGGCGTGATCCCGGCGTTATGGGATCGAGCCCCACATCAGGCTCCTCCGCTATGAGCCTGCTTCTTCCTCTCCCACTCCCCCTGCTAGTGTTCCCTCTCTCGCTGGCTGTCTCTATCTCTGTCAAATAAATAAATAAAATCTTTAAAAAAAAAAAAAGAATTCACCAAATGTGAACCTATCTTTGCTACCTTGCCTTCCTTAATAATGACATAAGTGGTCATAATAGATTTTTGTGGTATAGAATACAGCCCCAGAGATGATAAAGAAAATTCTGGGCAGGCCCCATAAAAACATAAAACATGCAGTTTCTGTATACTAACAAAAGGCTACAAAACTCTTATTAAGCTTTCTCTTATGGAATTAAAGATAGCATCTGCGAATACCACCGAGTTAGATCTTCATGTATCACCAGAGTTAAATTACTGCCTCAGAGTTAAATTACTGCCACCAGAGTTAAATTACTACCTGCTGCATGCCTGTTGAGGAAAGGGGCTGCGGTGCCTGATTTTGAAGGCCTCAGCGCCCCAAGCCATCCGTTTGTCACTGCCCTGAAGGTACCTAATCCCACTGCCCTCACCCCTTGAATTTGTCCTGCCTGCTTCCCTTAGCCTCACTCTGTCCACCAGAGCAGCAAGCCCCGCACAGCTGTATCATGAGGGCAGGAACCTTGTTCACCACCGTAGTCTTCGTGCCAGCATGGAGAAGGTGCTCAACGAATGTTCTGATACCCGGCGTCTGAGCTGTCTCTAACCTGTCGTTATTCCCAAACCAAACCTTTGAAGTAGGCAAAAATGGAATGAATGCTTACTTTTCCGTTGTTTACAGCAGTTTGTTTTCACTAAGACCATGAAATTAAGAGTTATGAGGAAGTGGTCCTCACCCCCTTCCTCCCGACACAAGAGAGCAAGGGGAGCGAACTAGGGAAAGCAAGGCAGCGCGGTGGAAAAGGAAGTCAGGATGGTTGTTTTAAGTTGCTCAGCAGGAGGCAGGCCCTCCTGTAGTCTCACCAGCTGATCCGGTTTAGGGTTTTCTCCAGCAACACCTGGCAGCTCAGGGGCAGAGATTCCTACACCCGGCCATGCCATCATAGCCCTCCTCACGTGGTGCACCGTGCTCTGGTTATTTCTAGTTGTTTCTTGCCACCACTGGACCATGGGCTTCTGAAGACAAGGACTTGAGTCCTTGACCCCCCACCCCCCCAGGCCCTGGCACACCATCAGTGATTGATAAATGCTTGCTAAAATGAATACATAAATGGAAAAAATGTAAGGGGCATAGGGAAGTGTGGTTTACCGAGTTGGACTGGCAAGGCAAGTAGAACAGACAAGGGAGGTGCTGATGGGCAAACAGCCCTGAGAGGCCTGGCTGCAGGCGCCAGGCTGGGGAGGGAGGCAAGCGACGCCAGCTCAGGACTGACGGCTGTGGAGCATTGCTTCTCCGCAGGCCAACTCTGCCCTGTGCTGCCCTGCTATCACCTGCCTTCCCAGGAGACCTGCGCTACTGATGATCGCTTCCCCTGGGTCTTTCTCAGAGCTTTCCTTTTGGCTTCTAAACATGCTTTAGTAGTTCTCATATTTAAAATAATCCTTCATCACCACCATTTACCTGTCTCCATTTTTTCACTGCCAGACTTCTCGTCTGTGCTGTTTCCATTCTCAATCTAGTCTGGCTTCCATTCCCTGTAATTCCAGGTCATCAAAGATTTGTAAGTCACTGAAACCCATGGCCTTTTTTCAGGCATCACACTTGACCTTCCAGCAGTGTCCAACCTTAATGGCCACTTCCTTCGCCTTCTTTAGTCTTTTCTCTTGGGTTAGGGAATATTGGAGTCTTCTGGTTTTCCACCTACTCTCCGGCTACTCCTTTTCTGTCTTTGTAGATACTTTTCCTTACCTGTAACCTTAGGGTTCTTCAAGACTGGGCCCTAGGTCTACTTGTTCTTTCTTCACTCTCTCCCTAAGTGACGAAATCTAGACCCATGGCTTCAGTGATCACCTAAAAAGAGATAAATTCCAAATCTGTAATCCAGCCCAGATCTCTTCTCTGAGCTCCAAGGTCCATTTATCCAGCTGCCCCATCTGCATTTCCTACCTGCCACTCGCCCCTCACCGTAACATGGTTTCTGCCTCAGCAGTTCACTACTGACCTCAATACTGCCAAGCCCGATGAACACATCTCAGCTTCCCTGACCTCTCCATGGCACGGACCACTGCCAGTCCTTCTCTGAAATTCTCCCTTCCTGTATTTTAGTCCTCTCTCCCAGTTGAGGACCATTCTCTTTTAGTCATCTTCGATGCTCTTATCTGCCTCTTGGGATACTGGTTTCTAAAAGCTGAGTAAAACTAAAGCAGTGACTGACTAAGTAAAGGCAGACCGACGCCACATTAGGAGAAGCTGGCAGGATGAACATTAAGCAGCAGCTCAAGGATGCTGTCCAAACATTTTGGTTCTTGTGGAACAAGAGTAGTGAACCATGATTTGATCTTCTTGGTGGGTAAAATAAAGGCATAACGCTAGGAAGACAGAAATGAGTATCCTTCATCCCCTTTCAAAATACCCAAGAGGTTTAATTCCGTATTGAAAGTTTAATGTCTCAAAATGAATAGCTATCTAGTAGCGTTAACAAATACACTTAGCTTCATACTTGGGTGATGTTGGTATTTATTGACATCAATGCAAAACAAGCCAGGACTAAAAGTTGCTATTTGACAGGAACAAATATTGGTACAGTTTTCTTCCTGGAGAGGGTATGCGCTCAGATCATGAGACCTAAGATTAAAACAAAGACTGGATTGTCAAGAACCAAACAAGGGTTAAATTTTACTTATTAATATAAAAACTGCTAAAGGCAAAAGGAGATGTTTAAAAATACTCTTTATGCTAAGCTCACATAAGCAAACAAAAAACTAAAACTAATCCTAAAACTTTAGGACACAGGATATAGACACAACATGACTATTAAAATTTTTGTACAGGCAAAAATTTATTATATCCTCCACTGTCCTTGTACTACAATTACATGCTTGTTGCATCTACACTACACAAAGTCAACAGGTATCACCAACAATGAATGTAACTAGATCTGAACAAGACTTCACAGTGACTCTGTTCCACTCAAATTAAGAAAATTCAATCCAGGATTTAACAGAACCTTGCTTTTAGAACCAGCTGTCTTTTTTCCCCCTCTTCGTGTCAACCTAATTAAGTCCTCACCTGACCTTTCCCGCCTGCAAATTGCAATGCATGTCCTCTCCCTCATCTTTATCTGACACTTGAAAATTAATTTGTAGGAACTGCATAAAAAATGAAATTGAACTTCCAACCTGAACCTGCGATCAGGTTCCTGCTTTGACGCAAAGAAAAAAAACATACTCCTCTGCAGTGTACCCCACCAGCACAGCGATCCCCTTTCTCTCTCTCTACTCCTTTGCCCTGAAGGCACTTCTGGATTGCTTAATACATGCTCTTTGGCTGCCTAGACAGTCAGGACACCTAAGGCCTTTTGGACTTATCACTCCTCTCCTCCTTCTTTTCTATGGCTAATACCACTTTCCTGCTTTTTTTCTATTGCCGAATCTCCAGACTTGGTGCTGTCATCAGGTGGACAGAGTCGATTTCGGCTTCGAGCTCCTGGTTGGTAAAGCTGCATTGCTGGGCGATCCTAAAATAAAATTAAATGTTAATGTTACAACATTGCTACTAAACGTTTACAGGGGATTTTCTGAGTCCTATGTACTGATATATACCAAAAACAACTCCTACAAGATCAAAAATGTGAGGGCACAGTCCCTAACAGTGTTGATGGTTAATTTGCCTCTAACTGCCCACTTCCTTTCCCCATCTCCAAATAAAAACAACCATTTTGTAAGTATTATTTTATATGCCTATTGTACGTTTTCAATAAATTTAGTTTTCTTAACCATCTCAAGATGAACTGAATTAGCTTGAATTTCCTTCACTTCAAAACCTCAGCCATTGCCTGTCTCTTCCCTATCAGTACGTTGACTTTAACATTCACTACCACATAAGAAAATTTTAGGAGTAAAACAGTAATAAAGAATGCAAAGTCCTCCCTGAAATTATGAGCTCAGACCCCATGCAACTTGCCACAAACATGATTATTTCTTAATTCGTGTACGGCGACTTAACACCCCAGCCCGAGACTCTCTAGGTGGCATTTTAGATCTCAAATTCCTAAATAAGCCTCAATAAAGTCATCATGCACCTCTCAGTTCAAGTAACGTGTGTGGTTTATGACAGTATGGTCCTGGAAAACTTAGATGTATAGGCCCTTTTTAGAATTCAACAAAAAATTACATGAGCCTTCCTTACTCTTTCTCCCTGGTGTATGAAAGTTAGCCTTAAAGCATTATTCTCAACTGAATAATTCCAGCAAAATGTTTCACTATTTTTATAAGATGAAATGTTGAAACGGGTTAAGATTCCTGCATAGTATTTAAAGAAATGGATGATGGGGCTCCCACTGTGCAAAGATGGAACAATGTAAACATCAACAAGGACAATAACTGATAATAACAAGTTGGAATATACCAAGTATTTCTAAATCCACAAATTATTACAGACAAAACAAACTCACTGGTTACCTAGAAGTGGCTGGGACACCAACTCATTACTCTGAATGCTGGTACATAAAGGGAAAGGATCAAGTGTTTATCCTGCCTTTCCTGTATAAACTGAATTTAAGGCAAAAAAATTTTTATACTAGATGGATCAGGCTTACAATACCTGAACCTGCTGATCAGTTGTTTTTTCAACTTTATCACCTTGAGAAATTTTGAGTCTATAGAAATGTTGCAAAACTTGTACAACGAATACCTAATACCCTTAAGATTCACAATTATGAACATTTTATCATGTGCTGCTTCTGCCTCTAGTGCTCATATATACATATGTTTACAGAACCATCTGCCAGTAAGTTGCAGACATCACGACCCTTCATCTCTAAATATTTCAGCTTGTATATCCGAAGAACAAGGACACCCTGTTCCATAACCACAACACAATTGCTATCGATCAGAACCTTACACTAGAAAGACACCCGTATGTCCCATGCTTCCTGATATGATACAGTAGGAAGTACACAAGACAATCTATAAAGGATTCTCTTTTTAAGATTTTATTTTTAAGTAATCTCCATACCCAACGTGGGGCTTGAACTCACAACCCTGAGATCAAGAGTCACATGCTCTACTGACTGAGCCAGTCAGGCGCCCCTCCATCTTTGAAGTATTCTTTCTTTTTGTTTTTTAAGATTTATTTATTTATTTATTTGAGAGAGAGACAGACAGTACACAGGGAGGGGCAGAGGGAGAGGGACAAGGAGAGAAGCAGATTCCACTAAGTGCAGAGCCTGATGCGGGGCTCAATCCCACAACCCTGAGATCATGACCCGAGCCGAAATCAAGAGTCTGATGCTCAAATGACTGAGCCACCCAGGCGCCCCAATCTATGAAATATTTTTGCCAAAAACGGAGTGTGAATATATTCAGGCCTAGAGGCGAGGAGCCACTTGTTTTTATGAATAAAGTCTGACTGGCACACAGCCATACTCATTCTTTTACATATTATCTATGCCTGCTTTCCTACAGAGCTTAGTGGTTCTAATAGAGACCATATGGCCAAGGGGGCGCCTGGGTGGCTCAGTCGTTAAGTGTCTGCCTTCGGCTCAGGGTGTGATCCCGACGTTCTGGGATCGAGCCCCACATCAGGCTCCTCTGCTATGAGCCTGCTTCTTCCTCTCCTACTCCCCCTGCTTGTGTTCCCTCTCTCGCTGGCTGTCTCTATCTCTGTCAAATAAATAAATAAAATCTTGAAAAAAAAATAAAAAAAAAAAAATAGAGACCATATGGCCAAAAAGGCCTTAAATATTTACCATCTGGCCCTTCACAGAAAAAATCTGCTGACCCCTGCCCTACATATAACTACTAGTTTTCAAGTAAACAGAGAAGATAGAGAAACATGTTAAATGGTACCACAGGGATGTAATTAGCCCAACCAATTTAGAGCCGATAGGTCCTCAGGACAAACCGGTTTCTGTAGCAAATAAATGGCAGGAAAACAAAAGGAGGGGGGATTATTTAGATTAAAAGAGAGTTAAGGATACAATACAATTTGTGGACCTTGTTTAGAGCCTCTAAAGAAGTTATTAGTGAGACAACTGGGAAAAACAACTCAGTAGGTAGGACATTAAGGAATTAGTATTATTTTTTTTGGTATGAAAATGCTATTGGGGTTGTATTAAGAAAAAGAATCTGGGGCGCCTGGGTGGCACAGCGGTTGGGCGTCTGCCTTCGGCTCAGGGCGTGATCCCGGCATTATGGGATCGAGCCCCACATCAGGCTCCTCCGCTATGAGCCTGCTTCTTCCTCTCCCACTCCCCCTGCTTGTGTTCCCTCTCTCGCTGGCTGTCTCTATCTCTGTTGAATAAATAAATAAAATCTTAAAAAACAAAAAAAAGAAAAAAAGAAAAAGAATCTGTCTCTAATATTGATGTATTTAAAGAAGATGGTATGTCTAGGATTTGCTTGAAAATAATTCAGGGGCCCCCGGGTGGCACAGTCGGTTAAGCGTCTGACTCTTGATTTCAGCCCAGGTCCTGATCTCTGGGTTGTGAGATCGAGCCCTGCACTCAGTGTGGAGTCTACTTGAGATTCTCTCTCCCTCTCCCTCTGCCCTCCCTGCTCGTGCTCTCTCAAATAAATAAATCTTAAAAAAAAAAAAAAAAAAAGGGAAGAATCCAGGAGAGGTAGGGATCGGGTAGAGTAGAAAGATTGGCCATGAGTTGGTAGCTGTTGCAACTGGCTAATGGGTGTGTCCTATTCTTCTCCATTCTACTTTTGTGTATGTTTGAAATTTCTACAATGTTAATAAAAGGACCCAACTGAGACTGAAAAAGTTGCAGATAGTTCAACTTCCCCTTTAAAAAGTCTGTCATAAACAGGGAGCTAGCCCTTTCCTTTACACTTGCAGAACAAAAAAAAATCCTCATGAAAATAGATATAACGAAAAGCAGCACCTTGTTTCTTATGCGATCTCTCTTAACCACTTCCTCTTTCTTTTCAGTTTTTTCTGAGCTGCCTACTGATTCTGTACTTTCAGTCTTCTTTCCTTTATCCCGAACTGCTTCTTTCTCTTTTTTCAATTCTTCTTCCTTTCTTTTAAAAGCCTTCTCCTTCTCGTAGCGCTCCTTCTGCCTGCGGCGCTCCTCTTCCTGCCGCTTCAGCCTCTCCCTCTCCCTCTCCCGCAGGATGCGCTCTTGGTCTCGCTCGTAGTCCCGCTCCCGCTCCCTGTAGTCTCTGCCACTGTCCTCTTCGGGCCTGCACGGGAAACAGATCTGAGCTGGCACCCTCAAAGCCGGTCTAGTCACACGTGCACGAGTGCTCAGATTAGGACTTGGTCACTACAGTGAGGTGGCACTTTCGGAGCAAAGTAAAAAAATACTAGCGTTTTGAAAAACAGTTAAAAAAAAGCACACGCCAGAAGTCATTCGCCCAGGTTAAGATGCTAGAATATTTGAAACCTTTCCTCCTTATCCCCCTACCCCTCATAATTCAGGCTTGAGTCTGGGACGTGGCAGTAAAACTAGCACGCAGAAACACGTTGAAAACAAGTGTACCAAAGAGCCCTCAACCACTGACCTCTTAGGCTTTTCATCTTTAGGTTCGCCATCAGAGCGCTTGGGCAGTGTACAACTCTGCCCACTGGCTCTTTCATCATTCAGATTCTCTTTGTCCAGTTTCTTGGCTTTTTCTCTTTTATCTAATTCTTTTTCATCTCCTTTTTCTGGCTTCTTGAGTAGCTTTAAAGAGAACAAATTTGTTCTTATTTTGAAGCGTAGGACATTCTCTTCTGCTTCTCACAAAGAGAACAATATACTAAATATTTTTAAATCTAGGCTATAGAAGGCCTCTTTCTGCAGGTACTCTTAAACTTACAGGTGAATAACTAGTGCATAAGAGCAGTGATTGACTATAAGGATGCTATTAATGCGAAAGTGTTACCCACTCGAAGTGGTTTAATCACTTGTGGCAATAGGATCAAGACTCCTTTGGCTTTAGATGGGGCAACCTTTCAGTGAACATTTCCAAGTACGCCCTCTGTAGCGAGCAAGCATATCGATATAACTTGATGAGAAAATATGCCACAAATTTAAAATGCTAGGCAGATTACTACTGGACTATTTTCTTGTAGTACTTGGAATGACAAATACCTTTGTCACCAAAGGAGAGATCCATTGCAAGAATAATTTTGCCTTGAGCCTGAGAATATCATACTTATGATGGTACGATCATAATTTTCATTATTTGGTTTAAAAACCCAAAGACCTCATAGAACAGTGAAGTTCCATCTCTACTAAGTAGGAACTCTGCTCAATGTCACATACATACATATATATATGAGACACACATATATATGACAGAATGCAATTCTCAAATAAACGTGCTTTATAAAGTCCAAATTGCTAACAAAATAGTTTCTTTCTCACACCACTGCCACAAACCTCTCTAGAATACCCCCAAGCATTGGATATTCAGAGAGATTCTTTGGCAAAAGAGAAGAATTTCAAGTCTCAGAGTGAAGGCATCATACAAAGTTTCATCTCAGGGTGAAGGCATCACACACAAGTCACCAAGCAAAAGGCAAAGCACCACAAGACTTAAGCACGAAGTATTTCAGCACATAGCCACTGCAAATGGCGAGTCCAAACTGGACACTGAGGAGGCACCAATGTAAAGTGAGGGTTCCATGTGCACGTTTCATTGGAAGTGTTCTTATTTTTCTAATGAACATCTTTGTTAGAAGCCAGGATGTTCATTACTGTATTAAGAACATTAATGAATGTTTCTAGTCTGGCTGGCTCTACCTTCTGCCTTGCTGATGGGAATAGCAAGTCAGGTCACTTGTGGCATGGGAGAGAGAGAGATCACTAGAAGGAATTAAGATGGGAACCTTTCCACCCCACTGCCAAGCTCCTTACCGCCAATAATGAGCCCGGGAGAGCCTTGGGGGAACAAACCCTGGCCACGTAAACTGCTTAATTTTGAGGAGGTAAAAGGAGGAGACCCTGCCACCATCTCTGTGACATTTAGTACTAGGTACTAGTACTTCCCCGGGAAGTTTGTGGAGCAAGAGCTGCCTAAGCCATGCCCTCAGAAGGGAAGCAGTAAGGCTGGGACTTTTCTACAAGTTTTCCCCTTCCTACATGCAGTGTGTTAATCAGAATCTGCCACTCACAGATTCCCAGGTAGAGGAAAGAAGGTAACGTGGAGAATCATGTGAGAGGGGAAGCATGTGATACAGGATATCTATCCCTAACACTCCCACAAGGCAGCCAGTCAGGAGAGGCACATGAAGAGCAAGAGCTATTCAGGCACGGTTGTCCTCTAGCTGTATATTGTTGAAGCTTCTGGGTACCCAGCAGAGCATCAGGAAGTCATCTGGGCTTCCTTCTAAAGTAGAATTTAAAATGACTCGGATTTTAAGAAGACTCAAGTCAGTCTGAAGGAGTTTTCTACAGGTATCACTACCACCACCACCGAAAGGACTTATTATCAACTAAGACCTGTGTGTGTGACATGATACTAGGTGCTCTGTATCATGTACTTGGTCCTTACATTTTTCTGATTCACAGCTTGTAACAGAAACCTGTGTACCTGAAGACAGTGGAAAACAAACAGATGAGGCAACTTCATGTATCAAATATGAAGGAAAAGCTGAATAAAACCCATAATTCATGCCAGCCAGCCCTAAGCCCTTACTTATGAAGAACTGAGAGAATAATCATCCAAACATTGAACATTCTCAATGATAAAAATAACGCAGATCTTCACTGAAGAAATATCATGTAAATTACTTAATCTGTTTAAATTATCTCCGATTTTAAAAAATAATACTATTAGCCTTAGAGGAAAGATTCCTATCGGTTCACCTCCTCCCCCCAAAAAAAGACAACAACAAAACCAAAAACACTATATTCACACCAACACAAGATGCATGCATATTTAAAGAAGTAGATACATGCAATTTTTAGCAACATGCGGTCAGTTTATTTTCATACCTTAATCTTTGGTTCATCCTTTAATTTGTCCCTTTCTGGAACTCTGTCTATCTTCTTTAGCTTTTCTATATCTTTCCTTTTTCGTTTTTCTTCTTCTTTCCACTTTCTCCTCTCTTCTTCTCTTTGTCTTTTCCTTTCTATTTCTCGCCTCCTTCTTTCTTCTCTTTTTTCTTCTCTCATTCTCTGGAAAGAAACATCAACATAAGCCTTCAAACAAGATAATTATCACCAAAAACTTAATCCCAAAGGAATGGTGAGCACCCACTAAACTGGATCGTCTTTCCTTCCTACTTTCTACAAAGTGGCACCCTACCATTAACCCCTCCCCACCCCATTGTGAATATGAGAACAAAGACCAAGGCCTGCTAGTATCAGAGTCTCCCACCGTTGCCTTGCTATATTTCCAGAGGCTTTCACAAATTCAAGGGAGTGTCTCTGGAACAAGCTAAAGACTCTCTCTGGGTTTGCAGAGTGAATCCTTGGTCCAACAACCAGACTGAAGAAGAGGGCCAGAGAGTAAGGCCAACAAGCCAAAACTTTAAAGAATAATGGTGGAAAAAGGAGCTATTTCTCCTCTAGGATCCCAATGCTCGTATGTTTACAGACTATGAACGAATGAAATAAAAGTATTGAAAGAACTATAAAAACAAAAGGTTTACCTGCTTGTTTTTCAGGAAGCTCAAAAGTGGGGTTGTCTTTTTAGCTACATAAATGTAAACAGATTATTAATAATACTTATCAACCCCTAGAAAGGATTCCATTTTCTGACATTCCCTGCCAACCACCCAAGGTGGGAAAAGTATACCCCTTAAAATAGTTCACAAGTATGTTATCAGAAAGAAGTTTCACAATATTCTACTTCAATTCTGAGGATTTAAAATTTTTTAAAAAGTGAAGAAATTCAAATTAAAACAGTTTCTTAAAAGAGTAATTCCCAGTGTCAGTGAGAATTGAGTGCAAAGGACATTCTCTTGTTTACAGATGGGACTATAAATCTGTTCAACTGGGAAGAAACTGGAAGAAGGAGCTAAAAATATCTAATCTTTTTGACCCCACAATTCCACTTCTGGGAATTCATTCTAAAGAAATTATCAGATGGCCTTATACTCTGCATCTATTAATAAAAACCGTTTTAGGGGTGCCTGGGTGGCTCAGTTGGTTAAGCGTCTGCCTTCGGCTCAGGTCATGATCTCGGGGTCCTGGGACTGGACCCCATGGGCTCCCTGATCAGCGAGGAAACTGCTTCTCCCTCTGCCCCTCCCTCCGCCCCCCCCAACCACTCGTGCTCTCTCTCGTGCTCTCTCAAATAAATGGACAGATAAAAATCTTAAAAAAAAAAGTTTTAGGAGAATATGTAATTCGATTTTCAATATTCTGAATAATGCTATCTAGTCTTGTAATTAATTTTTAAAAAATGTTTTGGGTTTTTTTGTTTTTAGAGAGAGAGAATGAGTGGGGAGGGGCGAGGGGAAGGGAGAGATCTTAAGAAGGCTTCATGCTAGGTGTGGAGCCTGGTGCAGGGCTCGAACTCATGATCCTGAGGATCATGACTGAGCCGGAATCAAGAGTCGGGATGCTTAACTGACTGAGCCACCCAGGCACCCCGCCTTGTAGTTAGCTTTTTGAAAGCATACATCCTTTGGATAAATTCCTAGGAATGGAAATCCTGGGTCTGAGGCTTTGCTTATGTTTAGAGCTGATGGAGGAGTGACCATTTATTACTACAAGGGTGACAATTTACTACTAGAACATCCAAACTAGACTTTCTCAAGAAGTTTCCAATTTTGCAGTAGCTAATTTCATCTTTTGATATTTTCAAAATTTTTTCAGGAATGTGAGCTGCTTGTTACTAGAAAATACCAGTTGATCTTCAAAGGCTTACCAACATCTAAAGGTCCCATGAGTCTTCAGACTTTTTCTACTTATATTTATGTGGCATTAAAATAGGTCACAGAGAATTTTCCCCATCTTATGAATGCATTTACATAACCCTGTGAGGCAGGGACTATCTGCATTTTACGGCAGAAGAAACAGAGTCTCAGAAAAGTCAGTGCCTTCCCCATGGTCACATAGCTAGCAAATGCCAGAAGTAGGAGTCAGACAAGTCTTCAGAGGAAAAAGCCATTGTCCTTAATTCCTGTTGCCCACTTACCTATTAATTCTCTATTTTTGGCTTCTATTTCCTCTAGCAGTGTCTCTGGAGTAGATGTCATTTTCTCATTATCTGCAGCATAACTTTCCAAAAATTTTCTATATTCTGGATCTAAATCATTGTTCAAGTAAACAGAAAATATAGACTTTAAAAAAAACTTTCTACATCATGGAAGATTAAAAATAAACCTAAACATACCCACTAGACTATTTAGGGCTTTATTGGTCCCTTACTCTCAGAACTCCTATTCCCTATACACACTAAGGGAGTCTGGTGTAACATGGAGTCAGGGATAATTGGACACCACAGGAATGTTAAGTAGTTTGCTTTTAAAAGTCACTGCTCCAACTGACCCAAAGTCACACTTATGTGAGAACTAAAAGTTGTAGTTATGGGACCTTCACAGCATTATAGACAGCATGTAAGCAATTCCTGTATGGGTATACCTTGTTTTAAGTAAACCCAACATATGAAAATCAGATGTTCCAGAAAGATAAACTGAGGTCCTAGATGTTGCACTGGAGCTGATGGTAATTCCTGGAGTTGTTTTTTAGATGCATCTGACAGCAGAAAGGGTAACACATCTGAGTCATTCCATTGCTTGTATTTGTGGAGTTTCTACGCACTGTGGAGCATGTCGCTGATCTAGTCTCCCAGATGTCAATTTATGGCATAATCATTAAGTACCTGTGTGTTGAATCTTTTCCATGTTTTCTTTATAAAATACCCACTATAATAAACAATGGAAATCAAACTAGGTGATTGCAAAATGTCAGTCAGATATAAAATATTACATCTAAGTCTTTATCTAACATAACATTATACAGAGCTCAAAATCTGGATCCAGTTTACCCCACATGGCAATTATTCTAGTTTTCCAGTTCCTCTATTCCAGTTCAGTATAATTACTATGTGTGCAGTTAGTTACATAGTCAAAGCCTAAAAAAAATAGGCCACTTCAGCTACTTTATATTAAGTTACTTGAGTTACTTGAGTATAGAAATTTTTCCATCCCAGCTCTCAATGATAAACCTCTTTATAAAAACAGAAACCAAAAAAATCATCATAAAACAGTATGAGACCTTAAGGAGTTGTATTTTGATACATCTCATTTTTCCCCAGTGTCTTCTAATCAACAAACCAAAGGTAATTTACTGCTCAACAGTCAATAATATATTGCTTGATGGTGGAGGAACGAAATGGCAGTAGCCGGAAGAGTGGGAATTCTACAGGAAACCCACTTCCATTCTAACGATTAAACAAAGCTTTCATCAGTAAATTACATTTCTCATGAATTTTATCCCATATGTTTTCCTACTTAAAAGACTGGAATCCAATTAATTCCCACAAAGACAGTATTTTTAAAAAACCCATGGCAATAGCATTACATAACTAGAGCTATACTGTACCATCATCGATAGTCCCAACTTTGGTATCTCTTTTCTTAGTCTTCTTTTTTGCAGCTTTTTGAAAAGGTGCAAATTCTACTATAGCAGGATATTCCTGACCTGTTTAGAAAAAATACCACACTTGCTATAACCAAAAAAAGTCAAAAAGTGGATACAAGAGTCAACCCACCGCTCTCTAGGCCTCCTTTGATGGGAGTCATCTGAATAGGCCCTCCCAATGGGCATAAATCACATGGGCACAACTAAAATCAATGTGTTACCAAAGGAGCCCCAAATTCACACTGATAACATAATGAAAAGATATGGCAGGGAAGTAAAATATTCATTTAAATTCAACTTCTAAGTGTGTTATTTTGATTTGTGGGGGAAAAAATCTACAAATCAATTTTCATTTAAAAAATACATCAGAAATCTCTAGACTAGGCACAATCTATAGAGATACAGAGAAGATCAGTGATTGCTTAGAGCTGGGGCATAGTTGGGAGAGAGTGGGGAATGACAGCTAATGAATATGGGGTTTCTCTATGGAGTGCTGAATGCATTCTAAAATTAGATTGTGGTGATAGCTGCACAACTCTGTGAATATACTAAAAACCACTTTAAAAAGGTGAATTTTATGGTGTGTGAATTATACCTCATTAAAGTGGTTATTTAAAAAATACACCAGGAGACACCAAAAGCACAGGCAATTCAAGTGAAAAATAGATAAACTGAACTATATCAAAACTAAGAACTTCTGTGCATCTAAGGACAAAACAGAGTAAAAAGGCAACCTACAGAACGGGAGAAAGTATCTGCAAATCATTTACCTGATTAGGGGTCAATATAGAGAATATATACAGAACTCCTACAACTCAGTAACAACAAAAAAACCCAATTAAAAAATGTTCAAAGGCCTTGAATAGACATTTCTACATAGATGATATACAAATGGCCAACAAGCATACGAAAAGATTAAAATATTACCTCACTAATCATTAGGGAAATGCAAATCAAAACCACAATGAGGTATCACCTCACACCCATTAGAATGGTAGCTATTAAAGGAAAAAAAAAACAGAGCATAACAAGTGTTGGCAAGGACATGGAGAATTAGAACCCTCGTGCATTACTGGTAGGAATGTAAAATGGTGCAGCTGCTATGGAAAACAATATGGTGGTTCCTCAAGAAATTAAAAATAGAATTACCATATGACCCAGCAGTTCCACCTTTGGGTATATATTCAAAAGAAGTGAAAGCAGACTTGAACAGATCTTTGTACACCCACATTCATAGGAGCATTATTTACAACTGCCAAAAGGTGGAGGAAACTCAGATGTCCCTCAACAGAGAAATGGATAAACAAAATGTAGTGTGTGCATATACACACAATGGACTATTACTCAGGCTTAAAAAGGAATTTCTGACACACCCTACAACATGGATCAACCTTAAGAACATTATGCTAAATAAATAAGCCAATCTCAGAAAGTCAAATACTATATGGTTTCACTCATATGAGGTACTTAGAATGTCAACTTTATACAGAACGATGGTTCATAGAGATAGAATGGTAGTTGCCAGGGGCTGGGAGGAGGGAGAAATGGGGATATGGGATTTATTGTTTAATGGGTATAGAGTTTCAGTCTTGCAAGATAAACAAGTTCTAGATATTGTTGCACAACAGTGTGAATGTACTCAACACTACTGAACTATACACTTAAAATGGTTAAGATGGTAAATTTTATGTGTATTTTACCACATTTAAAAATGTAAACAAAAAAATGAATCAGGTAATGATATATGCAGTAACACAGATGAATCTTGAAACTATGCTAAAAGAGGCAGTCATAAAGGCTACATATTATATGATTCTGTTTGTATGAAATGTTCAGAAGAGGGAGAAGGGGAGATGATTGCTAATGGTTACAGGATTCTTTTTGGAGTAATGAAAACATTCTGGAATCACATGGTGGTGATGGTCGTACAACTTTGTGAATATACTAAAAACCACTGAATTTTTTGGTGAGTTACATCTCAATACAAAAAACCAAGTGACTGCTGGAAAATGAAAATACACCAGATCCCTGCTCTAGAATAATGTCATAAAAGGTATAAAATACTATCATTGGCATGTAGATGTAAGCCAGAATAGAATAAGTAGAAATGACCAGAAGGCATCACAAAGCGATCAGGGAGGAAACATGATTTTGTAAATCCTAGTGAATGCAGAATCAGATTAGCTTATTAACTGATCTATTTGAGAAGGAATAGATGAACTAGACTGAAGCAGAAAGAACTGTGGAAGAGAGGCTGAAAAAAACAAAAACAGAAGTGAGGCCAGGCTCTGAAGGACTCTACCAGGCTAAGGAATTTGGACTTTTTCCCCCTGCAACTGCTATCTTTAATCAGTATTTTCAAAAACATTAATTTCACAGCAATATAACAGACTAAGTTACACAAAAATGAAAAAAGAAAAGAAAATTCTGTAAGTTTAGAGACAGTGGTTGTCTAAACATTAGGAGGGAAGGACACAGTGTGAAAGTATTAGTAAGCAGATGAATAAGATATTTAAAAACAATAAATTGACAAGATTCATCACGTGTTTAAATATAAGGGTAAGAAGGAGCGGAAAAAGTTAAAACACAACTCAAATTTTCAGGAACACATTGCTATCTACTGGAATAAAGCTGGAGTGGAGAAGTAACTGCTTTTGGTGGGGAAAGAGGGGCAGGGATTAATAAAAGCTGGTCAAACACAGTGGCAATCCTTCAACTTTTACTGGCATATTCCCTGACAAAGATTTCATTTTTATCAACTCTGAAGTAATACCGAGAAAAAGCCCAACAAAAAGACACGTCATTTACCTATGATCACAAAGCCAAAAGAAAAGTGGTAAATGGCACCTTGGACATTTTCTGGCTAAATGTTGCAAGTGGCAGATAATAAATAAAAAGAGTTAAGGCTGAAGTTTTTCTTCCCTATAGACTCCTGGATACAAAGTGGGAGATCATCAAGGTCGATGTTTTAAGTACAAATACAAATTAGAAAGATGAACAGTATTCTTACTGGGAATTACTGGCTTAAAGGATTTAAATTAAAATGAATAAATGTTGGTCCTTGAAGCAAGATGACATGTAAATATTTAAAATGTGTTGTACAAGTTCAAAGAGTCATTTATCAGTATTACTGCTAAAATTAGTAAATAGTCAAAACAACAGATCATCTAATCCAGGGCAAAAAAAAAATTGCCACAGGAAGAGAAAACAGTGGCAATTTCATTCCGTTGATCAAACTACAGAAGTAACAGGTTAATAAAAATACCCAAGGGCTGTGAAAAGTCACACATCTGTTTATAAGACTGCAGTAAGCTCAGCAAATGTGTAAAACTCTTCAAATGTTGCACATTTTATCACCCAGAATTTTAGAAAAGCTATGAAGGCATTGAGAAAACACTGTGATACACACATTGTCTTAAACATACAAATGACAAAGAAACTCCCCTTCAGTGACAAGGACTCACCTTTATTGTCAAGGAATACATAACCATCAAAGCGATCCCTGAACAAAATAATGTCCTCTTGGTTTTTAAAGTTGATGTATGCTCTGGCATACATATGAGGATACAGACTGCAGAGAGGAAAGCAATTATGTAAATGTGCTTGCAGGTGTCTGGCTGAATTACAAGTATGCATATATTAAAGAGACAGGTTCAAAAATCAAATGGAAAACAGTAGGATAAAAAGAATGGAAGAAAATTTTTCATTTACCCCCGCCCTCTTTTATTTATTCATTTTACCTAGTATCATTAGAAAAAAACTCAAAATAATCATGCTCTGGCATAGGCTGAAGATGTTCCTGAAGCTGCTCCTTGGTCAAAGTGGGAGGTAATCTCCGAATTACCACCTTAAGAAATGAATAAGGAAAAATAAAATTAGTACAAATCATTTTCTGTCATACCTGAAAGACTCACTGTCCCTGAAAACAGATGGTCTTTAAAAGATGAGCTCACTCATAAAAACCCAGAAGAATATTATTCTAGATGCTCAGAATTAGTCAAACGTAATAATAGTGCTGTTTTATAAACTCTTAGAAATGAGAACTGCATGGAGCAAGAAAAATCTTAGGTTCTGTTAAACGGAAGCCCCACAGTTCACTTGGTTTTCGCATCATTTTCTAGCACCCATTTTTCAATAGATGTATTAGCAAGAAATTAGTAGGCTAACCCTAGTCTTTCTGGGTGCCATAAACATTTGACTTCTTATCTCCCTACCACATCCGACACATCCTAAAACAAAAATCCTTCCTCATTCAGCGTTAAGAATTCAAAACTCTAAGGAATACTAAAAGTTTCCTCGTTGCTCCCCAAATAGGATGAAACTGACCTGGCGCCCGACCATTAATCCCCCCACTCTCACTCAACTCGCCTCCTTTAATACTCTTTATCACAAACTCCCCCCACCCCTGCTGGCCCCTTCACTATTTAATAATTCCCCCCAATTAACCTTTTAATTCCTCATTCTCTTTACTATCGATCCCCCTCCCACTATCGTCTCACAGCTCTGACCTAAACCTCTCGTCTGGGAATCCCCCCTTTTCCCTCACTCGCACCCCGGGACTTGGCCGAAAGGGGCTCCCCCCACCCCATCTTGGACGAATGGATGAAGACAGGGTGACGCGATTTTCACTCAGGTGAAGAAACAGAAGCGCAAACTGGGAGAGGAAGAGGGCAGCCCCATTCCCAACCATCCTCGCGGGTGGCGGACCCGTCCCGCCCTCTCCCGGGCCAACAGCCGGCCAGGCACCTTGCTCAGCGCCTCTTTCTTCTCCTTATTTCGATCCTGCTTATCTTCCCCTTTGGTGCCGTCCCCCGAAGCCCCAGCGCCGCTGCCTGCGGCCCCCGGGGGAGTCAACAGGGTTACTCGCTTCTCTTTAGGCCTATGCTCCTTCTCCTCCTTCATGGCCACGGCTTCGCTCCTCACAGCGGCTGCCCGGCCTAAACGCCGCTACGCCGGGCACCTACGACGCCCGGCCCACTCCGGTCAAGCTCCGCCCCCAACAAACGCCCCTAGTGATAAGCCAGGCCCCGCGTTCCATTGGGCCCCGCCAGGATCTCGCGAGACTTCAGGGCACCAGGCTTCCTTTGAAGGAAAGGTTTTAGCACCTGGTCTTAACTTCCCGCCTGTCGAATCCCCGCACCGCCCAATCCCCTCGCGGCGCATACTCCCTCGGGGCCGCTCTTCTCACGTCATTAACAACTCCGCCATCTTGCTAGAACGACTCTTTCGCGGACTACAAATCCCGGCATACAAAGTAGTTAGCCGCTTCTGGCCGGGCGTTCTGGAGCCTTAGTTTTCTCAGTGTCCCTGTTTGTAAGTAAGTGAAGTCTTTATTCTTGAAAGTTTAGTGTTTTTCAGATCAAAAGGTAGGTTTTGCAAAAAAAAAAAAAAAAACACAACTCGGTGTGTAGGCTTCGTGTTCCTCAGGTAACCCGATGTTATCCAAAGTTTACCTCGCTGGGGGAACGACTTGCGTTTTCTTTCTTTTTAGATTCGTGTTTTCTATTATCGACTCTAAAGTGTACTTTCAGTTTGGAATTTCTTTTCCTGACATTGATTAGGATTCACAGATAAACATTCGCCATTCACTGATATTTAAAGGAGTAATATGACCAAAATGTATGAGATTTGTTTTCCTCATCCTTTTTTAAGTAAAGGGATTCTATCATGGTACTCACGCCTCACGGGGAGGAGAAAATAAAATATAACCCAACTTGCTTTAGATGGGTTTACGCTTTTTCCCCCGCTTTGAAAAAGGCTAATTATTCATTTTTTATAATAGCCCCAAACTGGAAACAATTCAGATGTCTCAACTGGCGAACGGACAAACAAAATGTGATACATTCCTAGAATGAAATAATACTCAGCAATAAAAATGAACTGATACGTCTGTCAACATGAATGAATCTTAGAATGATTATGCTGAGTGAAAAAATCTAGACAGAGAGTACATGCTGTACAATCTCATTTATATGAAATCCTAGGAAAGGTGAAACTAGTGATAGAAGGCAGATCAATGATTGCCAGGGGCAGGGGTGGGGAGAAGGGAGTGACTGCAGAGAGACTCCAGGAAACATTTTGGAACGGTGAAAATGCTCTTTATCATGGTTGTGGTGGTGGTTGCGTGACAGCATGCATTTGTGTAAGCTCGTTGAATTGTACGCTTAAAATTGGTGAATATTATTTTAAGTAAATTAAACTTCAAGGAAGTTCAACCCCTCAAATTTTAAAAAATGCAAAATTTGAAAAGTGTTTCCCTAAATGATAGAGCATTTGTATTTCATGAAGTCAGAGGTACCATTTGAATCTAAGACCACCATAATTTTACATACCAAGAAAGAAAAAAATGCTGCCCATTGAACTATGACACACCGTCAATTCTAAGATTCATCCTGATTTCGGAGGTGTTAAAATGTGAGGGGGAAATGTCAGAATCAATTGAGTATATTATTTCTGTATTATGTGCAATTAAGGAAAAAGGAAGAGAAATGAGAAAGAAGGGCAAATGATAAGCTAGAAAGATACACAGACACCCACAGGGGGCCGGAATCAAGTTAAGGATGCAATAGAAGCCCAAGGCAGAAAGCTGGCTCAGAGCCAAGGTTCCATCTTTGCTGACATCTAGAATATATTACCCAGACTCTATCCTTAAATTTTTCTCAACCCCTGTTGCCAAGCATATGACTGAGTCCTCTTGCCAAAACTGTTTCTTTGTTTTTGAGATCTGTTACTCACTCCTGTCTCAAGTACCCGCCTGTTCTTACAAGCCTAGCTTAAGTATCTGCCTGAGCATTCACATCTTGGTGTCTGCCTCTGTTTTGGAGTGCTCACTAGCTTTTTTTTTTTTTTTTTAAGATTTATTTATATATTTGAGGGACACCTGGGTGGCTCAGTCAGTTGGGTGTCTGCCTTCAGCTCAGGTTGTGTCCTGAAATCAAGTCCTGCGCGGGGCTCCTTGCTCAGCAGGGAGCCTGTTTCTCCCTCTGCCTGCTACTTTCCCTGATTGTACTCTTCCTCTCTCTGACAAATAAATAAATAAAATCTTTAAAAATTAAAAAAAAAAAAGATTTATTTATATGTTTGAGTGGGGAGAGGGGCAGAGGGCGAAGGAGAGTGTCTTAAGCAGACTCTGCACTGAGCAGGGAGCCTGAGGCAGGGCTCCATCACACAACCTTGAGATAACAACCTGAGTGGAAACTGAGAGTCAGACACTTAACTGGCTGAGCCACTCAGGTGCCCCAGAGTGCTCACTAGCTTTAAATAACCAGCTATATGTAAGCTGTCAGATTTGAGTGTTCAGGGCTCAGTCCTTAGACCTCTTTTCTACCTACACTCACTCTTTGTTAATCTCATCCATTCTCTTGGCTTTTCTCTCTTCACTGACAACTCCAGAATTTGTACCTCCAGCCCATACCTCTCCCCTGAATTCCAGACTCCTATCCAGCTGCCTATTTGGTATCTCCACATAGATGTCTAACATGTTCAGATTCTCTGAACACTTGATCTTTCCCCACACCAACTGTATTAGTTTCCTGTTCTGCTGTAACAAATTACTACAAATGTAGTGGGTTAAAATAGCACATCTTTATTATCTCACAGTTCTGTAGATTAAAAGTCCAACACGGATCTCACTGGACTAAAGTTGAGGTGCGGGCAGGTGTACCTGCAGACTGAGTTCCTTGCTGGAGGCTCTAGGAGAGAATGTAGTTTTTTGTCATTTCCAGAGTTTTGAGGCTGCTCATATTCCTCCACTCATGGCCCCTTCCTCCATCTTCAAAGCCAGCAACATAGAATCTCTCTCTGACCCTGCTTCATCTACCTCTTTTTCACTCTCTCTTCTAACTCCTTCTTCCACTATTTTTTAGAGAGGAACCGGGGAGGGGCAGAGGGAGAGAGAGACTCTTAAGCAGGATCCATGCCCAGTGCGGAGCCCCAGACACAGGGCTTGATCTCAGGACCCTGAGATCGTGACCTGAGCTGAAACCAAGAGTCAAGAGTCAGATGCTTAACTGACTGAGCCATCCACGCATCCCTCCCCTTCCACTTTTAAAATCCTTGTGATTATATTGTTCTGGATAATCCAAAATACTCTTCCTATGTTAATGTCAGGTGATTAGCAACCTTACTTCCCTTTGCCATATAATTTATGTTAAAAAACAAAATTGCTGGATAAATTTGAAGATCTAATTGGCTTTATTAAGGGATTCATGAATTGGCCAGTATCCCATCTAGCAAACAGAGAGATACTCAGAAGAGCTGTACAAAATGGAAGATTTTTATAGGTAGGAGGGTGGGGCAAGGACGTTATTAGCAAAAGGAAAGAAATGATTGTTTGAGGCTGGGACAGCTTTCTGAGAGGAAAGGAAAGGTAGGGTGTTTATCATGCAGATTACCTCCCTAGTGCTGATCAGGAAATTTCAGCTTGACTGTTAAAAGGTCACATTCCTGGGATAGTTTGAAACTGGAGTTAAATCTTGGTTTGCTGTTGTGGGGGGCCACGGGACTCCATCTAAGTGTTCTTTTTTTTTTTTTTTTAACACTTAACATAGTCGTAGCTTCTAGGGATTGGGGTGTAGACAACTTTGGGGGTATTGTCTACCACATACTATAAAGTTTCTTTTTAAAATATTTATTTATTTATTTATTTATTTATTTAACAGAGAGAGAGAGAGAGAGAGAGAGAGAGCGCACAAGCAGGTGGAGTGGCAGGCAGAAAGAGAGAGAGAAGCAGACTCCCTGATAACCGGGGAACCCAATGCAAGGCTCAATCCCAGGACCCTGTAATCATGACCTGAGCCAAAGGCAGACACTTAACCGACTGAGCCACCCAGGCGCCCCCTGTAAAGTTTCTTTTTAATTAAACTTTTAACTAAGATATAATACATGTGCAGACAAGTGCACAAATAATAAATGTACAACTTGATAAATTTTCACAGAGTGAACACACTCATGTAACCGGCACTGAGAGCAAGAAACAGTGTTGCCAGAAATCTAGACTCTCCCTTTGTTTCGCTTCCAGGTCACTTCCTCTACCAAGAATACCACGATCCTGACTTCTAACACCATTGGTTAATTTTGCCTGTTTAGAAGTTTATGTAAACTGAACTACATGGTGTGTATTCTTTATGTCTGGCTTCTTTCTCTTAACATTTATGACTATGAGATTCATTTATATTCTCTTGTGTAGCTTTGAATTGTTCGTTTTCATTGCTGTATAATATTCCATTGCATGAATCTACCACAGTGTCTCCATTTTACTATTTGGGGTGCTGCTTTGAATATTCCAGTACAAATCATTTGGTGATCATATGTATGCATTTATATCAGATACATACTTAGCATTGGAATTGCTGGATCATAGAGTAAGCATATGTTCCATTTTAATAGAGGAAAATTTTTACATGACCTGTTAAGATTCTTCTAGCTGCTCTAAGAATTACATTGACATAAGACAGACTAATAGGAGAAAAAAGCCACAGTTTAATTATATGTGCCCAGAGGCCAAATAATAATATCGAGACCCAAAGAAATGACCAAGGCAGACAGCTTTTTTACTTTTTTGGCAAAGAAATCTGTGAGGAATTGACAGGACAAAGAAAACTTATGTTTGGGGCACCTGGGTGGCTCAATCAGTTAAGCATCTGCCTTTGGCTCAGGTCATGATCCCAGAGTCGTGAGATTGAGCCCCACGTCAGGCTTCCTGCTAAGCGGGGAGTTTTACTTGGCACTTCTCTGATGATTAATGAAGTTGCCCATCTTTTCATATATTTCACTGTGTATCTTTTTAACCTTTTGGTTATTGTACCATGTCAATATATTACTTATTCCAAAGCAAAAGAAAAAAACAAAACCCAGGGGGAAGAGTGTGGTATGGCCCCTTTTTACGAGCTAAAGGGGAGAATAAAACACAGAGAGAGAGAGAGGTAGAGAACTCTCCCAAAGTTCCTTACATCATCGACTGTCACAGTTTCACTGTGTAGTCCAAGATCCTTCTTCCCCCTTCCCAGGCTGGGCAATCATGGTTGGGGTTGTCCCCCTACCCCGAAAAGCAGAAGGGAAAATGTCTATATACACACAGAAAAACCTTGCTGTTTTTCTTCTGAAATTCTACTGAAATTCTTCCCTGGCCTTCACTGAGCAGGCCATTTTCTATTAGTTGTATTGCCCCTTTTATGTGAACTCCTTTCACAAATAAAACTTGTGGGAATCATGAGGGACTGCTTGGTGTTCAACTTGACCCAGCATAATGGGAACTGTAAGACTAACATTATTTCAAGATCAAAATGACCTTCATTTAAATACTCTTGTATTCACTGTTGTTTGTAATTAATTCTTGACCCAGACCAGCTCCGAAATTACCCAGATCCCAAGCAGACAATTAGGAAAAGAGTTGGATATTTTGTAAACTACAAAAAAATTATTTCACACAAATACTTGCTGATTTTAATGTTATCTGTAAAGGACAGGATGATATTATATATTATATATTAGCCAAGTTAAAGGTATTTTTGAGGACTTTGGATTCCAACATAAAAAAGAAGCTTATGAAGTATAATTATTTGAAGTATCTTACTATCAGTTAAGGATTATAACAAAAGATGTTAAGCAGCCTTTCACCATGTCTGCTGATGACATATAACAAGAGGTAATGGGAGATGTGACATAAAGAATTCATTCACTTGGGGCGCCTGGGTGGCACAGCAGTTAAGCGTCTGCCTTCGGCTCAGGGCATGATCCCGGTGTTATGGGATCGAGCCCCACATCAGGCTCCTCCGCTATGAGCCTGCTTCTTCCTTTCCCACTCCCCCTGCTTGTGTTCCCTCTCTCGCTGGCTGTCTCTATCTCTGTCGAATAAATAAATCTTTAAAAAAAAAAAAAAGCATTCACTTTCAGGGCACATGGGTGGCTCAGTTGGTTGAGCATCTGACTCTTGGTTTCAGCTCAGGTCATGATCTCAGGGTCGTGAGATCAAGCCCTGAGTAGGGCTCTGCACTGGGCATGGAGCCCGCTTGGGACTCTCCCTCTCCCTCTGCCCCTCCCCCACACTTGCACACTCTCTAAATAAATAAATAAAATAATGTTGGGGCGCCTGGGTGGCACAGCGGTTAAGCATCTGCCTTCGGCTCAGGGTGTGATCCCGGCGTTATGGGATCGAGCCCCACATCAGGCTTCTCCACTATGAGCCTGCTTCCTCTCCCACTCCCCCTGCTTGTGCTCCCTCTCTTGCTGGCTGTCTCTATCTCTGTCGAATAAATAATAAATAATCTTTTTAATAAATAAATAAATAAATAAATAAATAAATAAATAAATAAAATAATGTTTATTAATGGAAATTTACCCAGCCATAAAAAAGAATAGAATCTTGTCATTTGCAACAACATGGTTGGATCTAGAGGGGATAATGATAAGCAAAGTAAGTCAGTCAGAGGAAGACAAATACCATAAGATTTCACTCATATGTGGTATTTAAGAAACAAAACAAAGAAAAAAAGAGACAAACAGACTCTTAAACATAGAGAACTGTTGGTTACCAGATGAAATAGGTAAAGGGGATTAAGAGTACACTTACCATGAAGAGCACTGAGTCATGTATAAAATTGGTGAATCACTGTATTGTACACCTATAATATATGTTAATTATCTGGAATTAAAATTTTTTAAAAATTAAAGGAAAAGATGTTTATGTTATATTACAAAAACATGAAAAGATTTCATGTCAAATATTAAGTACTGTAACACATTCTATAGGTATAGAAGTAAAGGAAGACCATTAGATAAATAACAGAATTTAGAGAAATTCAGGTTGGGAAGATTTGGAGCTATAAAAAAATCCTGAAGTAAAAAGAAAAATCTAAGAATATATAAAAAAAATATTAAGATCAGAAATGTTTCTCATTTATTTATGGTAAACAACTACTAAACAGCCATTATTAGGCCTAACGGGGAAAATGGTTCAAAATTAATACTTTCCTAATTTCTAGTAGGGCAGTATCCCGAAGACAAAAAAAAAAAAAAAAAAAAG